>NC_053146.1:6814871-7438442 GCF_016808335.1 Panicum virgatum
GATAGCAACGTGTCAATTTTATTTTTTTTATTTTTTCCCCGTCGTTTTTCTTCTTCTTGTTCTTCTCGAGGTCAACGGTCTCTGTTCGTCTCCTTCACCAGCCAGCGCCGTCTCCCTTCCACTGCGGCATCCCCTCACAGCAGCTTTGCAGTGGCATG
The DNA here is from genome assembly GCF_016808335.1 of Panicum virgatum. Lineage (NCBI taxonomy): Eukaryota > Viridiplantae > Streptophyta > Magnoliopsida > Poales > Poaceae > Panicum > Panicum virgatum. The sequence goes on from NC_053146.1 coordinate 6,815,030, forward strand.
CAGAGGCCGGCCGGAAGTCCAGACTCCAGAGACCTGATTGCAGACGAACGAACGAGCCAGCCAGGCTTTGCTTGCATCCTCTGATCTACTCCCTTCCCATATTAGGAGAAATTTTTCTTCCTACCAATGTCCAATGGTACCAGTGCACCACGGAATCACCCCCTGAAATTGCGTGAAGAAAATAGGGAAAGCGTAGGAATTGAACTCGCTAGCATCTTAAACTCCTAGATTAATAAACCACTGGAAACTGTAAGAGTGAACGTTTGGAGCACAGGAGAAACAAAGCAATTTGATGAGAGAGAGTGACACAAAGGAAACTTTCTATGAGGCCGAACCTTTTGGTAGAATTTCTCCAAAATCTCCACGTAATCCATGGTTCTAAAGGGCTTTTGTAGGAAAAAATCTCTATATGATTCCAATCCTATAATATTTTTTTTCATTTTTCCTTTGTTCAAATGGGAGCCTTCGTTTTAGCCTCTGCATACTATTGGACAACTATCTTTTGGGATATCCAAAAGCTAGATGCCTCCCAAAAAGCTAGAAGCTGAAAAGATCATGACTGGGTGCTTTTGGCTTTTGAGAATATTTGATTTTTGGCCTATAGATACCCCAGATGCTCAAATAAATAAGGTCTTGATCTTTGGTGCAAAGCATGCGAACCTTATCCTGATTCAGCTAACTATCCGGCGGATCTATAAGGGAGACAGTCAGTCTCAGTGGGAGTGTAATAGTAGTGTCATGAGCATTAAATTTACTGACATGATAATATTTTTATGAAGAGAGAGAATAGAGAGTGTCATGGCCTCCGGCTCGATTACCTAGTTTATGATTTTGATAACTGTGTCGATGACACTCCCACTGATACTAATCTAAAGCTGGCCATCAAAATAATTTTGGTCTCGGGGACTGTTGCAAAGGATTAGGATGGTGGGTGGATGCCATCATCCAAGGTGACCAACACAGACATAGACCCCGCACTATGATACTAAACACCTCTGTCCCGTTGTGGCCGCTGGTCCCAGAGTTAATAAGCATAACAATGACACATCATTATCACGTCCACCTGCTACAACCCAATGGTGATGTGGGCATATCGATACGTCAAAAAAGATGCCATATTTCTCTGCTTAGTTTCTATGTTTCTAATGCATTAATGAATGCAATTGATTTATTAACACCCATTTTTAATTTGGCCAAAACAATTTTTATCATGGGTATGCTGGCTATTATTTTATCAAGAAAGAAGAACAATAATAAAAGTGGTGGTGGTGGTGTGTGTGTGTTAGGACCCACCTAAGTGCATAGATTATATCTGCACCACTTACAACCATAAAAAAAATGTGTGCTAAATTAACAGATGCGAAGAAGAACAAAAGACCTATATAGAACGAAAAGTCAGGTTGGAGATTGAACTTGGGGACAATAGGCAGCCCCTGACCCCTGCCGTTGGGAGGTCGCTACCCAACCTGTCTAGAGAACACGCAACAGACAATAATACACTGAATTGTTTCATGGACCTGATTGCAAAATAAAGATGGCTAGCAACTCGGTCATGCCAAATAAAGAACTTGCTGCGAATGGGCCCCGAACTCTTGATGCGTTTTCAAGGTACAATTCTGGCGAACGGCCTCTAACTGAATCGATTAGGTGGCTCTAGTAGCACTTCTTAAATTCTAGGTGTGACTTCGTATGGAAGCGAATTTCAGGCAGAGGTTAAAATATCTCCTTGCTGGTGTAGTTATGATTCGGGAGTATTTTCGACCGAGAAGATGGTTGCTTTCTCTTAATAGAATTGAGGAATGTGAGTACTCTACCCTGTCTGTGATGAGTGAATTGTCAACCGTGCGGTGTGATCGTGCGCTTGGTCTTTGGATTGCAGGTACACGAGCGTCGAGTGTCGGCGGGGAGCTACCGTGGAGGTGCTGTGGCAGATGGACCGTGCGGTGGATGGCGGTGAAAGGCAGCCGGGACCGGAGCTCGGACCGGGCGGCAGCTGTGGCGTCCACTCCTGGATCGAGGGCGCAAGCGGCGACGGAAGGCGGGTTTCTTGGTTTGCGCCACAAAACCAAGGAGGCGGACGGCGGTTGAATACGCCAAATCGTGGAGGCACAGGCGTCGGTCTCGGGACTGACGGAGGCGACGGGCGGTGTCTAGGGCCGTTAGAAGGCCGAGGCGGGAACGACGTCTAGGGCCACAACGTGGAGGCGGGAATCTTCCCGCGCGTGAGGTTTTGGCGGTTTTCTCAAAACCGGCCACCTACCCGGGTTTCGCGGACCCTCCAAAACCGCGGACCGGATCTTCGTCGACGTGGCGGCATCGCAGCAAAGACTTCGAGTCGAAGAAAAAAGCTCCGCCGTCTATAGAGGCTGTACAGCAGGGTGCTGCTGACCCGACCGATCTGACCGGTCCCCTGGACCGGTCTGACCGGTCTGGCCGCAGCAGCCGGGTATAAATACCCCCCACCGGCCCGTGGCTGGTTGAGTCTCTTGAGTCTTTTGTTTTCTCTTCGTTTTTCCTTCTCCCTGCCTCTGCTCTAGGTTAGGGCCAAGGACTCCAACGCAAAGAGAGTTTAGATTATAGCTATTCTCTTCAATTTAGAGGGTGGATGATGGTGTGGTCGGCTCTAGCCTTTGTATATGTGAATTCCTCCGTGAATTATGAATGAAATTGTGTTGAGATTCACCCGAGTGTGCTGAGCTTTTCGTCCTCCCCTTCCCTTTGTGTTTTTGGACTTGATTTTTCCTCCTTTGAGGTGTTTTGTGTTTGGAGGAGTCAAGTTCTTCGATTCGTGGTTTGATGGACTCGTCGTGACGATTCTAATCTATCTAGCCTAGTGCCAAACCTGCAGGAATCGCGAGTTCTCACGGATTGAGATTTTTGGATTCTTGAGAAAACCCCAATTCTCTTTGATCTTCCCTCAATTTCTCACGATCTGTTAATCTTTTGGGAAAGATCTTTTGGGAATATGTTTATGGGGTAGATGCGAAGCTTTCCTCCAAGTTTCGTTCGATTTGGACTTCATTTGCTCGAGATTTGACATTTGGAGCTTTGTTGGCGGGCTGTCTGGGAGCGACCGGTCTGACCGGTCTGCAGTTTGAATTCCCAGCCCGACCGGTCTGACCGGTCTGTGCAACCAGTCTGACCGGTCTCTGCACTCCTGTTCTGCGTTTCGACTCGCTTTGCTTCCGCGCTGCGACTTGGGTCTTCTGCTTCGAGATAGTTTGTCCATAGGTATTCTCGCTGACCTAGGATGGAGGGCTTGCCGTGATTTTGGGACATAGGCCGACGTTTAAATTTCGGAAGAAATTTTGATCGGCTCACATTCACCCCCTCTGGTCGCCAGTTTCGGTCCCTCAAAAATACGGTGGGGCTGTCTCATATCCCTCAGGGAGTTTTAAAGGTAAAAACATGATATATATAGTTCCGTGTAAAAAAACGTTGTATGCAGATTTACTGGAGTATGCTCCTGTCTTTGAGTGACGATCAGGAATCTCCGAGTAAAGACCAGATTATCAACCAAGTCCCAGATGTGCAGGTACTCAGAGTAACACTTTGTACCGTTAGGGGAGCTTTTATGTCTGGGCATCCGAGGTAATTTACTGGAAAACTTATAGATAGAGAAGTTCTTTTGAAATGTGTTATATACTCTTTAAGTTCGTCGAAAAGAAAACTCTTTAAAGGTTTCTTATTGGAATGTAGGAAAGGAAAAACACGGAATAAGAAAAATGTAGGAATATGACAGGAATGTAGATGCAGACCACAGGATTGGGAAATATAGGAAAATTGAAGGATGGCAGGATATGTTATAGGGAAAACGTAGGAAACCCAAAGGATTTCTGGCCATAATGAAGTTGCCTTTTTCACTAGTTGATCTGACACGGCCACCAACAACTAGACCCCACATATAAGAACCGCTGCTGACTGGTCCTCCCTCTTTTTTATTTACATCTCGTGCTAAGTTTGTCCTAAGTCAAACTTAACTAATTTTGATCAAATATATACAAAAAGCAACAACTATACTATCCAACATATGGACTATCAACACATACTTTATGGTGGATTCAATGAAATAAATTTGATATTGTAAACACTATTATTTCTTTCTATAAGTTTGGTCAAAGTTTGCCAAATTTGACTTAGGACAAATTTAATACGATATGTAAATAAAAATAGAGGGAGTAGCAGTAGCATTGAGTTTCTTGCTCTTGTGCATAGAAGTTTTTCCAGAGACCTTAGTGGATGCTAGAAATTCTTACTCCCTCCATCCCAAAATAAATATTCATTTAGCATTTAAATCTATCTTAAAATAGTGATTTTTAACTTACAGTGAGATAAACATCCGATTAAAGCAATACCAAATTACCAAGAGAAAATTGAAGAGAAGCGCACAAAGCCAAACAAATATTTAATAGATGCTATTTTTCGTGTTCCATTGCATATATATTTATTGAGGATCCAGATAATCAAATAAAGAACACGGTTTTCAGTTACAATTTTTATATGTAATTTGAAGCTAACTTGTCGGAATTAGTATTGTGTCCAAAAAATTTTCTAAAAAAATACTCCCTCCGTGTCAAATTATTAGTTGTTTTGATTTTTCTAGATACATAATTTTTATTATGTATTTAGTTATATATCATGTCTAGATGTATAGTAAAATTAATATATTTAAAAATTAAAATAACTAATAATTTAGGACGGTGCGTGACGTGCCTAGGGACCCAGAATTCCTAGCGGACTCACTTCCTACTAGAAGCACCCGCTCAGCCCCCCTGGGGAGACGCGCACCCTGAAGGACCACAACCCCACTTGAGCCCACAAAACTGATCGACTGCCCAGTCGGGAGGAATCGGGTTTTCGCCCACAGCCCAGGGACGTCAGGCAATGAACCCCCACCGTGCCCCCGACTTCGAGCTCCGACTGAGCACTGCCTTACACGTGGCCTCCTCCGCGACCTAGGGGCAAGAGTCACTGACGGACTCAGCGCACTGACCGACCGTAGGAGTAGGTGACTCTGATAGTCTGATGGCGGAGCATTAAAATCTTTCGCACAACAATCTCTCACTAGACACTCTGTAACCGTGTGTTTGGTTGCGGGATCAATAAGTTGGGTTAGATGCAATCCGGATTTTGGAGACGGAGCCGACCTATCTATTGTTTTGTTGCACTTTTGATTTTAGGGACGGAGTGAACCCATTCTATGTTTGGTTGAAGGAATTGAGAATACGTGTTGGATGGCATGATAACACTGTTAATGAAAGTCCCACTTGCCACCAATAGACTCCACCTGTCATCCTCTCACATTTTTATTTTTATTTTTTTCTCTCCCTCATCTTCTTCCTCAGCCCGACGGGACGGGGGGCGCCTACAGCACAGCGCGCCCGGGATTGATTGTTGAGCATGGATGAATCTTCACCTGGAGGAACATGGAGGCGACGAGTAGATGGTGACACACCTGCCCTTGCAGGGGCGGCGGCCTCGGCGGCCTTGGGCACCGCAAGCTGCAGCCCAGCGGGGACAGGGGCGACGGCCTAGGTGGGGGACCAGGTGCCACTGCCTCCGTGGCCTTGGGGCTGCGAGCTGCAGCGCAGCGGGGGCACGAACGGCGGCCCAGGTTGGGGGACTAGGGGCGGCAGCAGGTAGGGGGACCAGGGGCTACAGCAGGGGCAGGGCGGCGGCCCCTACGCGCGGCGACGGCGGTGGACCGGCTCGGAGGTGTCCGCCATTTTTGGTTTCGGAGAGAGTCGAGGAGGGAGGGAGGCGCGGGAGCGGCGGAGCTCGAGGAGGGAGGAGACTGCGACGGGGGAGGCTGGAGGAGGAGGCGCGGCGAGGAAAGAGCCGGAGGAAAGAGACGACGCTGACGGAACCAGAGGAGCCGCTCCGTCCCTCGAAATACGGCGGATGTAGCCAACCCGCATATTGTGAGAATATTCTCTCTGGGTTGAACCCATCCCTACTCAACCCCAAACCAAACGCTCGTGGGAACGGGTTGAACCCGCTCCGGCTCGCTCCGCTCTCCAACCAAACACACGGTAAGGAGACCCCTTCGCATAGGATGAGAAAGGTTGGACACACGGTCATCCACGGGGATATAGGCATTCAAACACACTCTTTCTTACTCATGAGCTTGTAACTCCTCGACTTAATTTCTTGAGCATATGGGATTGTGCAATATAGAACACAGTAACTCCTAACTGAATGTAGGGCACTTAAATCTAAGGAAAAGTCTATTTTTGGACCCTGAACTATTACGATAGTCCGATTTTCAACCCGGAACTATAAAACCGGACATCCTACACCCTCAACTCTTCAAAACCGTGCAAATTACCCCCTCAAACAGAAACAAACCGGTTTTGGCCCACGTCACCCGGTTTTGTCCACGTCACACGTCCAACGTGACACCTCTCCTCTCTCTCTTTCTCTCACAGACAGGTGGGCCATCCACCTCTTCTCTCTCATCTCACTGTCGTCGCTTTCTTCCTCCTACGCCATCACCCGCCGCCGCTGCCGCCTGCGCCTGCCGCTGGCTGCTGCTCGCCGCCGCCGCGACCTCACCCGCGCTCCCGCTCACCCTCCCTTCTGCCCCGCGCGGCTGCGAATCTGGCGGTGCCTCCGATCCCGGACTTGCGCGGCACAGCATGGGGCGCCCGCGCTGCTCAACCTCCACGTGCTCCTCCCCCTCCTCTCCACCAATCTCCTCGCGCTCCTCGCCTACCTCTCCCCTCGCGCCCGCAGCCCCATCTCCGCCGCTGCCGATCTCTCCGCCTCCTCATCCGCCATCTCTGCGCAGATGGCCGCCATCGCGCCGGAGATTGATGCCACCCGCCTCGTCCTGCACCGCGCGGTGGCGGCGGACGACGCCCTGCCCCGGAGCCGCTCCTCTTCCTCTCCCTGCACGCGCTCTCGCTAGGTTGCAACGAGTGCATAGGGCTCACCCACATGCCAGCCTCCGTCGCGCACGCTTGCTTCCGCTCCCCGCCCCGCTCGTGCTCCTGCCAGCGTTCGCATCGTACGAGCCGCGCGCCGCGTGCCCGCACAATGCCACCCTCCTAAGTTCCTCATTGACGACGTCCACCTGCTTCGAGGTGGCGTTTCGCGCGCAGCTCGACGTTGCAGGCGTCGCTGGCCACAAGCGCCGCCTTCCATTCTATGGGGCCAAGTGCCAGCCCTACCGTCTGGTGTGCCGCGGCGGGCAGCGCAGAGCGTGGACGTGCTGGAGGGCGGGTGGAGCTGGACCGACCACGGGAACGGGACGGCCGTGGAGCTCTGCGACGCCTCTGGGCTGTGGGAGGATGGATGGGAGGCGCTGTTCGACGAGGCCGCTAGCGCCGGCAGCGTTGCGGCCAGGTGGAGCGCGGCGGCGGCGAGCGCGTGTGTGGCGTCGAGGAGGAACGCCTCCGGGGTGAAGAGCGAGTTGAGGTCGAGGAGGCCGGGGCCGACAAAGATGGGACTGTTGGCGGGCGGGCATGCCACGGAGGAGGCCGAGGATAACGCCACGGAGGAGGATGCTGGCGGGGAAGAGGAGCAGAGACGAGAGGATAAGGGTTTGACATGTGGGCCCCACTGATGATTTGTCAAAACCATCTGCCACGTCGGATCAAAACCCGAGTAGTTTGGGTTAGGGGGGTATTTCATCCGGTTTTAACTGTTCAATGGTGCAAAATATCTGGTTTTGCAGTTCGAGGTTGAAAATCGGACCAATGTGATAGTTGGAGGTTGAAATATAGACTTTACCCTTAAATCTAAACCAGTATAAATCTTGAGTCCTTATATGCTAGGCCGCCTTCAAAATCTTGAGTCCTTATATGCTAGGCCGCCTTCAATCACAATGCGCGGCACAAACTAACGAGTAGCATTAGTAGTCGGCCATTTCTGGAATCGACAAAGGGAGTAGTATTTTTAGTACAGAGAGATAGAAATCAGCATGCAAAGGAGTAAATTCCTATATAAAATTTTTCCATCAAAAGTACCCGTGTCTAATTAACATGCTAACTTTACCATTGGTTGCATTTGATGGCTGGTCCATGTGAGCTCAGTTAGCGCTGCTGATGGAGAGGTCGATATAGGTTAGGTTCTGTTTGGATGTAAGTGCTAATAGGTAAAAGACTAAATTTTATTAATAGTGTATTCAAACATAAATGCAAATAAAGTAAGCTAAAGTTTAGTTGAGACTTAAAATTTTTGATAAAAATATAAATAATCATAGATGTTAAAATTTAGCACTCAATTTTAGCTCCTTTGAAAACTCTTCAAACAGTAGGCGAGCTATCAAGCTCCAGTTAAACAATCCATAGAGGCAACTTAATTAATCATAAGCACGTACTGCTGCAGTGCCGCTGCGGGTAGTCCGTCGCATGTGGCGTGGTCGAGCAGACCACTGAAGGATGCCGTGGCTTGGAAACGACAAAACGTGGCTACAGGGGCCGTCTTTTTTTTTGAGAATGGTTTTTTTCATTAACTCACAAAAAAGTACAGATATTGGGGAGAAGATGCCCCACTCAAAGTGGTCCAGAACTTCCTTCACATTACACGATGGGACATGCGCTAAAGCCTGGCAAGGAAAGAGACAAGTATCTGGAATGGTAGCATGCATAGCTCGCTTAGTAAGATTGTTTGCAACCCTATTTGTTTCTCTTCTAATCTTGATTACAGAGAACTGCTTTGTTCCTGTAATATCTTCAAATTCTACGAGAACAGACCGTAGCGACCAGTGTCCAGGTTGTAGGCAGCATGATTTTGCTTGGGCAGTCGAAGCTACGACTTGGTTGTTGGTGAGCAGCGTAGCAACCTGCAAATTAAGCAGTAGCCAGTCTGACACCAAGAAGTAAAGAAGTAGGGCATGAGCTTCGGCCTCCAAGGCTTCCAAGACCTGTGATGTCGCTGGTTTCAGTCTGGCACCAAGACCAGCTTCAGCCAGTCGCTGGTGCTGAACGGTAGTACGGTCAGCGAGTCTTTAAGAAAAATAGTGGCCTACTGTATGTCGGTCACCTATCCGATAGCTCGAGTAGTAAACTAGAAAGGACGCGCGGCGTTGCCACGCTGGGCCACTGCTGGTCCGTTTATTTTGGCACGACAGAGCTGGTTCCTCTATTTTGCCTGCATTGTCTGAACACCTAGGAGTTGAAGACGTTGAAGTTTAACAAAGTGACGAAGCATGTAGTCATCATATTAGAACTGTACCAGTAATCTGTTCCAAAGTTCCCTGTATTTTGATATTTTGATGGTTCCATTTAGTTTGAGTATATTGGTTCTTAATTTTTATGCTGTATGTGCCTTTCTTGATTCTCTCATTACTAAAACATAGCATTACAATGTTTACATATATATTCTGGTTTGCCTATATATATGATCTTTCTTTATATGATTTTTTTAGATATTTAATATATTTAGAGTTAAATGAGACCATCCCTTGTTTAGTATATAGGTACGAGGGAGATATATCCAGAGATATGTCATATATGTTATTTTGTTTTATTCTTTTAGCATTGTCGTCTTTGTTATGTTGCCTTTTCCTTTTTTTTATCTGCTATTAAATTTGCTCTATTTTGTCTATATCATTTTGTGTCGGGATGTTTCTCTATTGGTGTTAATTATGCAAATTTCCTTTCAGTGCGTGCCATACTGACAGTGTAATGGTGTCGCGGGAGAAATATTAGTAAATGTTATAATAAAGGTAACATAATAATACAAGATAAAATTGGATACAGAGCTTGATGTGCTAATGTTAAATGAAGAAGAAATAAAAAGTACATGACGATATTTGTAGCATAAATTAATAAAGACAAAAGTTGTGTAGTAGTGGTGATATTTACCTTGATCTATTGTCTTTTTTTTCCACCATTTTGTTTGATGTAAATATAGTCTGCTAGAGGGGAAACATAAAAATAAAATTGGCTTAGTATGGAAAGTTCGGAAAAGGCTGTTCAAAGGAATTCTATATAGTACACTTAAATATGTTTATATTAGCATAAATGAGAAAAGTAGCAAAGTATGGTAACACAAGAGTGCGGAATTTATATAATAAGAGTTAGTACTAAGCTCGAATAGCATTCTCATAAGGAAGTGTGATTCAAATCTATATTCTGACTACAGAATAGGGATTGGGCACAATTTTTTGTATGCAAATTTATTTAAGTTTAAGGCTCGGTTTGAAAGCCCCTGAATTTTCAGAATTGAGAATGCAAAATGCATCTGGGGACGCCCCTGGATTTGAGATGCAAGATTTTTGAATTCTTAGAATCGCAGAAGAATCACCTCCCTCCTAGCTCTGATGTCCAACGGTACATTATCTATTGAGATACTGACCTGATGGAACATTAGTCTTCTGAAAAAAGCATGGTCATGTTAGCAATGCAATAATGCACAGCATGTTGACAATTGATTGATTAAATTGTTTAATTTCGCACCATTTAAGTATTTGGAGTTCAAGAAGATTTTGAAATGGTTGAAGATTGATTGAAGTACATGTTGCCTGTTGGAAATGCCTTAATCATGTGGAATGCAGAATGACACTTCTCGCAGCTAACAGTTCCAGTTGCAGAGTTGCTGCAGGCATTTGAGGGCTATTGCAGTCTTGAGGTAGGTTGTATAGATGAAGTGTTCTACATTCTTTCCAGATAAATCTTTAGTTCATATCAATTTGAGGGCTATTGCAGTCCCAGTTCTACGTTTGAGGGCATTTGATCAATTTTCATGAGAATATGATGATAAATAGGATTTGTCTATGTAAGCATTATTATTGGCCAATATTGCTATTGGGCCAACAAGCTTTAGTTGATGATTTGCTTCTTGAACCACACGTGAAGCCCTCATCTTAATTCTTTCCGGATAAATCTTTAGTTCATATCAGATAACTATTGGATCCTTTCATTTTGGATAGTGATTTAATGAAGAACATGATAAATGCCGTTACCACAGTTCAACCAACTAACCTGGAGATTCCTTTGTGGAGGCGGATGACGCTTGTTGGCCACGATTTGGATTTGGGCAGCATGTCCTCACCAACAACTCAATCGCCGCTCCCCGTGTCTGCGCCAGGCCACAGCCACAACGGCGGATGCCATCCAGCAAGCTGCAGGTGGCCACAGCCGCGACGGCGGAGGCGATTCCTATGGCGGTGCACCTCCGGATGGTCGGCGTCGAGCGCGTCTTATCGGCACCGGCGAGCTGAGCCTGCGGCGCAGGAACAGGTGCTTAGGCCTTTTCTGGGCAGTGTTGTAAGAACCTTCATTCCATGACAGACGAGGCCCCGCTTTTCCCCGCTGGCAGGCGTCCCAGATTTTACAATCGCCTTTCCTTGCACGCACCAGAGAAGGTGCTCGCGGCCTCACGCAGCAGAGGAGGTACCCGTCATGTTGCGCCTTCCCCGGGCCCAAGCTCCGCCCCTCCCCGACGCGGCGGAGGAGACGTCAAGAGAGGAGAAGGCAGAGGCGGTGTATGCGGAGGAGGAGGTGTCGAGGAGGAGGGCCATAGCGGGGCAGGCAAAGAGAGCGGCGGAGGCTGCGGAGTAGAAGGTGCCCGGCTTGCGGAGGTCCAGGGCCATCCCCTCCCCGCCGCCGCCCTCTATCGCCAGTTTGGGCGCGTCGGTGGGCGTGGACGGGTAGGGGGATGGGCGGGGTCGGCGTGCGGAGGGCCACGCCGGTGGCGCAGCCCGCGGCGGGCGAGTAGGCCAAGGCGTGGCCTCCACTCCCCCCGACGCCGACCATGGCGCGGCGGCGCACCGTCTCCGGCCCCCAGCACCAGCCAACAACCATGGCGGCCGTGGCTGCCACGAATCGACGTCGCGTGGCTGCGGGAGGGCGCAGGTACAAGCGGGGCCGCAGGTGGACGCTGCTCCGGCGGATCGACGGCGGCCCCGAATCCGCGCCGGCTATGCTTGGCAGCCGCCGTGCCCGGTCTCGCTTGTAGGGGAAGGGCCGGAGGGTGCGGCCCCGCCACCGCGTCCGGCCTTTGCTCGTGGAGCCACGCCGGTCGCGCTCGGCCGCCGCCGTGCCTGGCCCCCGCTTGTAGGGAAGGAGAGCGGCCTCGGCGCCGCGCCCAGTCTCGGCCTGCGCACCGCTGCCGCGCCCGGCCACCCTGCCGCACGGCGGCACCCTGCAGTGCCACCCGCCGCTGCGTCCGGCCGCGCCCGCCCACTGCCACATCTCGCGCGGGCCCCGCAGCACCGCCGGACGCGTCCGCCACCGGAGAGGAGAGTGGGAAGAGGATAAGGGAGGGGAGGAGAGAGGGAACCCGGACCGCGGGTTGATTTTATCAAACTTTGAGGGTCTTTTTACAAAATAGTCAGGACTCGCACGATCTGGACTGTCCGCGTGCCCGATCGGACGGCCGGAAACAGCCGGCGACGTGGCGCGCTCCGAGGCTAGGGAATCGACCCAGGTTTCGATTCTTTAGATTAGATGCCTCAACAATTAGCAGGGTCGCCTATTCTATCCTAATCCTATCTTATCCGGTAGCAAAAAAAAAAAAGCCGCCTCCAATACTCTAAGCTTGTCCACAGAAATAGCAAAATGATTATCTCTTTATTAGTTTATCTTACAGGTTTCTGTTCAAGGCCTAGGCCGCGTCCATCCAGGACGTGGTGAACAACCTCCTGAAGAACCATTCGGTGAAGCTGGTGCATGACCTGATGGTGCCAACCATGGAAGATTACATCCTCAAGGCGTCGGCGCTGGCTGACAGGCTGACAGGCTGGGCGTCGGCCCCGCTCCTCATTCCTGCTGCTGGGGGGAGGGATGACGCCCCATCCATCGACAACCGGGGCCTCTCAGATGTCCTCGCCCAGCTACCAGGTGGCCTCTCAGATGTCTCCGCCCCTACAAGCTACACCTGACTGCGTATCACCTGCGGACATTCCTGTGACAGTCGCCTTCGAGCGTCTAAATGTTGATTTGCAGATTTCTCCAACGATTGGACAGGTCGAGATGGAGCTGGACAAGCTGGCGCTCGCGGCCAAGCTAAGATGCCGCTTCATGGGGTTCAGCCGCTAGTGCGTTCCCCCGACTTCCCGGCTTCTCCGAGGCGGAGAGTTGCCTCGTCATGTGTGTGTGTGTGTGTGTGTGTGGGGGGGGGGGGGGGGGGGGGTGCTGGACCTCGCATCGGTCGGGGGACTTGACGTCTTCTTCAGAACTCCTCCACCGCCAGTGATGTCTGCTGGCCCTGATCAGCCGCGCCAAGTGCAGGGTCATCGCTGCCGTGTGTACGACATGTCGAAGGTCCGCCGAAGCGCTAGGCTGGCTAAGAAGCCGGCGTTGCCGGCGGTGAAGAAAGCACAAATCAACCTGTGCCGCCGACTGGGCCTTCTTGAAGAGGAGCACGCGTCTGTGGAGCAGGTGCTGCACGACTACATCGCCACATTCAGCGGCCCGGTCCCTGAACACATCATTGCGGCGCTCACAACGCTCTTTGGCCTGCAGAGCGATTTCACGACCCAGCTCGATGAGGCGTTACTTGAGCTGGCTGGTGATGGCCTCGATGATCTGCAGGAGGAGGTCGCCGCGGCTGGGCAGTAGCTCCCAAGCATGCAAGACTGAGCTCTTTTGTTTTCAGCATGTCTACAAACTTTAATTACTATTGTGCGTCGCGCCCGAGCTTTGTCCGTCATCAGCTCGTCCTTGTTCGTGTGTGCTTCGTCTCAGGCGTGTATCTCGTCGTTGTAGCACTGCGTAGTGCATTGTGGAACCAATTCCAGCAGGGCTGCTTTGTGTTGCTGTTGACTCCATTGCTTGTTTCGGCCCAGTTCTTTTTGGTTGCTTGTCTGTCGTCTCTTTTCAACTGCTTCAAACCTGCAACATTGGAGTGCTGCTATCAGTTGCAATGGCCAGTCCAAATTTGGATATAATTAGCTGGAACGTGAGAGGGCTAAATACGCCTGCCCGCTGCATCACTGTGCATGACATGTTGTCCTCAACTTTCTGTCACCTTGCTTGCCTCCAAGAAATAAAGTTGCATTCAGTCGATGGGACACTGGCTGCCTACCTTGGGGGTTACAAGCTCAACAATTTCATTTTCAAACCTGCTGTAGGCACCAAGGGGGGTATTCTGCTACTCTGGAGTGATAACCACCTCGACCTGACTGACATATGTATTAGAAGGTTCTCAATTTCAGCTTCCGTAACCATAAAAGAATCTGCAACCTCCTTCAGCATCACGGTGGTGTATGGGCCATCTAGAGACGCTCACAAACCTTCCTTCCTGCATGAGTTGCATAGCAGCAAGCCTTTGGATGACAGCGAATGGTTGGTTTTAGGCGATTTCAATCTCATCTACCGCGGACGAGACAAAAATAACAGAAACCTCAATCTTGGGCGGATGAGGCAATTTCGTGCGACACTGTCCCCTTGCGAGTTGCGTGAGATCCACCTCCAAAATAGGAAGTTTACCTGGAGTAATGAGAGGAGAAATCCTACGCTCGTAAGGCTTGACAGAGTTTTCTGCAATGAGTCTTGGGACATTGCTTTTGAACACCATGGCTTACAGGCTTTAAGCACTTCTCTATCAGACCACTGCCCACTCCTTCTCTCCAACATGACTTCGCCGCGACGGCCACGACCCTTTCGCTTTGAGAATTTTTGGCCAAAGATACCGGGGTTTCTTGAGGAAGTACGTCGAGTATGGTGTAAGCCACCGCCGCACACTCAGCCAATCCCCATACTGCACTACAATCTAGCTGAAATAGCACGACATCTACGAAAATGGAGCCAATCCATTCTATCTGAAAATAAGCTCAAATTGGATATGGCCTTGGAGGTTATCCATCGTTTGGATATTGCGCAGGAGAGTAGGCTCCTCACTGATGCTGAGTTTGAACTAAGGAAGGGGCTCAAACGCCGAGTGCTCTGCTATGCGGTCATTGAGAGATCAAGGAAAAGGCAGGCTTCAAGAATAACTAATCTGAAAGAAGGTGATGCAAACACGAGATTTTTCCATCTTAAAGCAAATGCGCGAAGAAGGAAAAATCATATCCAACGTTTCCAGGCTAATGGAGGGTGGGCTGTCACACATGAAGAGAAAGCGGCTGTCGTGAATGATTATTTCGGCTCAGTTTTGGCAGCCCCACCTGCAAGGACTTTGGACTTCAACTGGGAAGTTTTAAATCTTCCACATTTTGACCTAAACCATCTGGAGGAGAGTTTCACTGAGGAAGAAGTTAAGCGAGCCATTTTGCAAATGCCCACAGATAAGGCCCCGGGCCCAGATGGCTTCACGGGAGGATTCTACAAGCACTGTTGGGGAATCATCAAAGGCGACCTAATGAATGCACTGAACGCCCTGCATGATCTTCGATGTCTGATTGTCTGAACCTGAATCTATTAAATTTGGTCAATATTATCCTTATTCCCAAAAAGAAAGGAGCTGAAAAGGTTACAGATTACAGACCGATTAGCCTCATCCATAGTGTGGCGAAGCTCTTCACCAAAATCCTGGCACTCAGATTGGCCCCTACCATGCAAGAAATCATCTCCAAAAGCCAGAGCGCTTTTATCCGTGGTCGTAGTATCCATGACAACTTCCTGTTCGTACGGAACTTAGCAAGGAGAATCCGGCGGAACAAAAGCCCAGCACTGCTCATCAAACTTGATATCTCGAAAGCTTTTGATTCAGTTCGATGGGATTATTTACTCTCGCTGCTGCAACACATGGGCTTTCCTTCACGGTGGAGGGATTGGATTGCAGCTGCGTTCACTTCCGCCTCTTCACAAGTCCTCCTAAACGGCATCCCTGGATCACCAATTCCCCATGGTCATGGTCTTAGGCAGGGCGACCCGCTCTCGCCTCTGCTTTTCATCCTCGCCATTGACCCACTGCAACGAATCCTTGACTTGGCTACGGAGGCAGGGATCTTCACCAGAATGACCAGAAATCGCGCCAGGCTGCGTGTCTCTATGTATGCGGATGATGCCGTCATTTTTTTTAAAGCCGGCTAAAGAGGATGTGTTTGTTAGTATTGATCTCCACCAGTTGGCCCAACGGCGAACTGGGCCCTTGACTCGCGTCCTGATCGGGGACGCCCAGCCCAATAGATGGCTGGTGGGCCCCCGTCGCGCAGTGCTATATATAGAGGAGGTGGGGACTGCGGCACTGGTCACGAGGTTCACCCGTCGCCGCCACAGTGTTCCCACCATCCTAAACCCTAACCCGATCTAGAGAGGGAGGCGCTGACAGCGACGGGAAGCCGCCACCAGCACCGGCACCGCGAGACCGTCGTCCCCTACGACTCCGGCGACCCGCTGCATCAACCGTCGCTGCCCATGCGCAGAGCTCCACCAACGAACCAGCGAAGGAGATGGCAGCGGCCACCAGCAAGGTCTTCCCTCAGTTAAAGTAAGAACCCATCGATCTACTCCTAGGAGGTCCTAATGACTCTAACAATGGTATCAAGAGCCGATCTAGTGGGTAGATCGAGACGGGAAAAGTTTAGATTCGTCTTGAATCGAAAGGAATCAAAAGAAAAGATAGATTTTCGATGCAAATCGAAAAACAGAAATGAAACTCCAACCCTAGCTAACCCTAACCCTAACCGAATGGAAGGGGAATAGAACAAAGCAAAGAGGCGGCGGGACGTACCTGCACGCACCACCGTCAGCCGCCGCCGCACGGGAAAGACACCAGAGGCGCCGGCTCGCTGGCGCACGACCGCCGTCGCGCGGGAAAGAACCGAGCCGCCGCTCCGACCGGCGACCTCAACGCGCGTGCTTAGGGCACCTCCGCAAGGCCGCTCGACGGCGACGCGCTCACTCACAAGCGAGCGCGCACGCCGGCGAGAGGGCCTGCGACGGTGCCGTCTTCCACCTCCGGCCAAGCCTCTGGCGGCCGCCACTCGCGGAGCTAAGAGAAAGGGACATAGATGTAAGAAAGCAGAGAGGAAAGGGCCGCCGCAACGTGTCGGCGGCGCCGCTCGTCACCGTCGCCGGCGAGCCGCCGGTACGGGCCAAGCCACCCCGCCGCCGCCGCTTGCGGTCACAAGGACGCAGGGGGAGGAAGCGGAATGAAGTTAGGGTTCGGGGGGTGCTGGCGGCCGATGCCGGTTTTACTCGGCCGAAATCGACGGAGAACCGTCGGATGAAATCCGACGGCCGGCGACGCCCGACCGCTTGATGGGCTACTTGCTTCCCAGGCGGGGTAAAGGAGCGGGCCGTTTTACCGGCCCAGGCCCAGGTTGTGGCCTGGGTCGCGGGAGCGCGCCGCGCGAAAATGGCCATGGGCCAAATTTTGGCGCTGGACCGCTTGCAGAGCTGAGAAAAGGTAAAAGTTTTCTGTTTTCAGAAGGGTTTCGAAAGATATTTGATGAATTTAATTAGAATTTGACCTCTATTCAATGTTATACCAACGTGTATATTGTTTAGAAATTAAAGTGAGTACAGTAAAAAAAGAAGCATTTGCTTGTGAGTTCATGAAGAATCTCTACTCAATTTTGAACCAACGGGATAAAGTTTAGAGAGGAAACTAATGTAAAGAATTGTTTAAAAAAGTATGAGCATAGTAATGCTTATGAATATAGTTTTTTTTCATGTTTCTGCTGCAAAGTAAAAGTTTCATCCTCTATTTAAATTAGAACCAACGGGACAATTTAAATAGAGGAGAAGAAAGATATTGGTTTAAAGTTAAATTATAGTATTGTTATTTTCTGACCAACGTTGATGATAACAATATTATGATTTTATTATAATTTTAAAATTCAAGGTTAAATCTCTGACAAATTTTGCATCAGTATTATCAATTTTTCAGAGAATAGAGAGAGATAAAGAGTTGCTTCTGTAAAGAAAGAAAAGTTTTCCTCTGCAATAAAGAAAGAAAAGCTCAGATGAGTTTTTCTTATGGAAGAAAGCCGAAAGAAAGAAAAAAAAGTTTTCCGCTGCAATAAAGAAAGACCAGCTCAGATGAGTTTTTCCCTGTGGGAAAAAGCCGCTTTAAGTTTAAAGTTAAGAAAAGTTTCCGCTGTTTTAAGTCAAAGAAATGTTGTTCATATGCATTGTTTTGTCATTGTAAGTGTCAAGTTGAGCCTTAGTTTGCTCTTAAAGAAGAAAATTTTAAAGTTAATTATGATGTTGTCATTTTCTGACCAAAGTTGATGATGGAAATATTATAATTTTATTCTAGTTATGTGTTCTTTTTCTGCCCAACGGTGATATAGAATTGAAAGTAAAGGAAAGTTGTATATTTTAATTTTGACCATTGTTAAATTAAGACATACAATTTTTCCCAAGTAGAGAGAAATTAACAAACAAAAGTTGATTTCGATCAACGTTACAGATAAAGTTTTGAGGTTACTCAGCTGCAAAGTTGAGGTTAAGAAAGAAAAGAGCTTGTCTCATTCTGACCTTTTGGTTGATAAGGAAAAGAGAAACAATTGCTTCGAAAGTGTTTCATGGTACTGTCATTTGTTAAAATTTTCTGATTAAATTGCAACCAACGAGAAGATTTAATCAGAAAAGAGTATATATGCATGTTTTAGTCATTGTGACTAAAGTTTTGTCACTGTAAAATGATTTTTTGTCCTTCAATAGTAAAGACAATAATTGAAATGAGTAATATGCATGTTCAATTCGACCAACGTTGAATTAAACATGTGTATTAGCAAAGTTGTTCATATCCTACATGGCAGGGAAAGTTTGAGATGACTCATGTACTACCTTAGTATCACATAAAAGTAAAGAAGTCTGGGGGAGCTTTTAAAGTTATTCCAACAATTCACATGCACTACTATAGTGGCATGTTGGATAATGACTTGAAAAGAATCGAAGGACAAAAGAAAGTTGTATGCTAACCAATATTGCAAGAATGACTTGCAAAAGTATATCAAAATGAAGAACTTGATGAGTTCTTGAAAGTGCAACAAATTAAGAACTCCGAGGAGCTCTTGAAAAGAAACGAGGAAATAGTACTCCCATTATTTTATATGACTTGGTCATATGAACAAAGTTCTAGTAATGAAATGCTCCTCGTTCACAAGTGTTAAAAATAGTTTCGAAATTATGGCAGCAAAGTTTGTGCCATATTTCGAGGGGGAGAAAGATTAGAAAGACAAGAAAGATTAAAATTTAGAGAGAATTTCCCCGCAAAGTTAAATGCGATGCATTTTTAAAAGCAAAGATGATCTATTAAAGTGAATATGACCGACCGAAAAGGGAGTACAACGGTCATAATATACAAAGATTAGAAAGACAAGAAAGATTAAAATTTAGAGAGAATTTCCCCGCAAAGTTAAATGCGATGCATTTTTAAAAGCAAAGATGATCTATTAAAGTGAATATGACCGACTGAAAAGGGAGTACAACGGTCATAATATTAATACCCCAACAATAAAGTAAGTGAAATTTCTGGAGTTTTTAGCTCGAAATAGGGAGAAAATATAGTTAAGCCTCAAATCAACCGAAAAAAAGGTGGTGCTTGAAGCACCTTACGAGGCTTGTAAAAACTGAACCGAGGCTTGTAAAGAACAAACCCAAACAAAAGTTTGAAGATATTCCATCTTTGCAATAGATGAGATTATCTGGGGGAGTAAAGTATGTCAAGAATTAAGGCTTGAAGAGAAGTGGGACTGTATGTTCACTCATATAATTCAAGCACTACAATTGTCTCATCATATGTTGAGGTGTTGATTGAATGACAGAAATTGAGGTGTCTCATTCATCGAGGTGGCAAGAAGCCATAAAAGATGTCATGAGACCTAAAAGTTTCAAATTTATTTTGGAACATAGAATAAGTTCCTAACAGAGCCAAGACAATAGGCTATAATGGATCTACAAGATTAAATGTGACTTCAGAGGGAACATGGAAAGTCGCTAAGTATGACTTGTGGCCAAAAGATTTATGCAAAGACAAAGGATAAGTTCCAATGAGACATTTTGTACAATCTCATGAAAGAATTCTTTTAGAATCATAGTGACATTGGTGCATACTACTTTTAGAATTGCATCAGATGGATGTTGGTGAAATATCTTCCAATGAAGATTTGTACGAGAAAGTGTATATACACGACATAACCAAATGGTTTTGTTGTGGAAAGAAAAAAAACATCCGAATACCATCTGATGAAATCAGAATAGTGGCATCTAAAGTTTTATGAGAACAAAGAAAGTTTTGGGTTTTAATTAAAGGTCAAGACGACAAATTGCAAATATGCAAAGTTTGAAGATGGGAAATTATTTTCCTACAAAGTTCAAAGAAGGTTATTATGACCTCTAGTTTTGATAAAATAATCTCGGTGAAAAATCATTCGCTCTAGAAATGAAAATTCCCTGGGATAAAAGTAAAGGGGGTATTAAGGATTATCGCAGAGAGCATACTTAGAAAAGAATTCTGAAAGATATATAGTATGCATGCGAGTAAGTCTACGCCTGTCCTATTGTCAAGGGTAATAGTTTTGGAATTTTCAGGATTTCAGGAACCGTTATATGATCGATCAAAAGGAAAAGGTTCCATGTGCTTCAGCTATTGGAAGCAAAATTAGTGCTCAAAAGAATTTACCCTGACATAGTGCAAGTGTCCGGGACATTTTGGCAGAAGTCCAATCCAGCAATAGATCACTGGAATGGAGTTATAGAATGTTTTGCAATTTTGCAAAATATTATCAGCCTCATGCTAAGTAAGAAAGAAACATTTACTCTCAAAAGGTTGTGAGTAAAAAGAATCAAGTTTTGGCGAGTTTAGTGAAGCCCACAGTAGTAGCTAACACTCGAGTTTGGAGTTTTATTGTGGAAAAGCTCCAAAGCAAAATAGTTGTGATATTGTGGGTCATGTACCCAAAGTTTAGCATTATATGAGGCTACAGGACAGGCAAATGGTTAAGAAAACCATTACCCGGAATTGATAATGGTAGACAACAGCAATATACCATTCGAATGTTTTCACTCCTATGGCAACATGTTAAGTGTGCTGCCAAACACATTGACAATGGCTTATATGTTGCAAAGGAGAAAATCCAGAATCATATGAAATCATGGAGCACCAAAGTATCAAATAAGTGTTTGCGGATCCGCTTACCAAAAGGCCTACCGCCCAAGTCGACATGGGTTTTACGGGAGGCCTATGATTTCTGGATTACTAAAGGGCCCAAAGAAATGTTAAGGTCTTGTTTCAATACAGAAAGGTGCATTGTGGCTGTTAATCTGATGGTAAGTGATAACTGTCATGACGAAGCACGCCCTACGTACCGATCTGCAATGAGATGAGGACCGAAAGCAAAGCAAGTAAAGAAAAGTAAAGAGTTAAGTTCAAGTTGAGAAGTTTAAGGTGAGATCAAGGGGGAGAATGTTAGTATTGATCTCCACCAGTTGGCCCAACGGCGAACTGGGCCCTTGACTCGCGTCCTGATCGGGGACGCCCAGCCCAATAGATGGCTGGTGGGCCCCCGTCGCGCAGTGCTATATATAGAGGAGGTGGGGACTGCGGCACTGGTCACGAGGTTCACCCGTCGCCGCCACAGTGTTCCCACCATCCTAAACCCTAACCCGATCTAGAGAGGGAGGCACTGACAGCGACGGGAAGCCGCCACCAGCACCGGCACCACGAGACCGTCGTCCCCTACGACTCCGGCGACCCGCTGCATCAACCGTCGCTGCCCGTGTTCAGAGCTCCACCAACGAACTAGCGAAGGAGATGGCAGCGGCCACCAGCAAGGTCTTCCTCAGTTAAAGTAAGAACCCATCGATCTACTCCTAGGAGGTCCTAATGACTCTAACAGTGTTAGCCTTAAAGCACCTCCTTCACCTCTCTGGCGAGGTCACAGGGCTGCAGACGAATGTGCAAAAGTCCTCAGTCGCGCCAATACAATGTGGGCACCTAGATCTTGATGACATCATGGCGGACTTCCCTGTGACCCGCGTGCGTTTCCCAATTAAATACCTTGGGTTGCCACTGGCGATTCGGTGACTCCGGAAGGTGGACTTCCAACCACTTGCAGATAAAGCGGCGGCGAGATTATCAGGTTGGTGGGGTCGCCATCTCACGCAGGCTAGGAGGCTCACCCTAACGAAGTCGATTCTCTCCTCACAACCTGTCTATCTGCTCACTGTCTTAAGCACTACGAAGGAGGTGCTGCAGCTCGTTGATATGTTTAGGAAAAAATTCTTGTGGGCTGGGGACGGAAACCTCAGTGGAGGCAAATGCAAGGTCAACTGGCCAACAACTTGTCGTCCTCCTGATCTGGGGGGTGCTGGGGTGCTCGACTTGGAGAAGTTTGCTAGGGCCCTTAGGATGCGTTGGCTGTGGCAGGAGTGGACTACGCCGGATAAGCCTTGGGTGGGGCTGGGAACGCCGTGCAATGAAACAGATAAACTCCTTTTTGCAGCTTCCACGATGATCGAAATTGGAGATGGGGCGAAAACCTCCTTTTGGAATTCCGCTTGGGCAGGTGGGTGCAGACCACGTGATCTGGCCCCGGATGTCTTTCTAAGCTCGAGAAATAAGAATAGAAGCTTGAAGGAGGCTTTGTCGGACCACAGGTGGATCAGAGATTTACATCTTGCAAATGTGACTGTCCGCTATTTGCAACAATTTATTGTTGTTTGGGAGTTCGCACAAAATGTGCAGCTAGATTCAAACACTCCGGACAAGATTACTTGGAAGTGGACCGTGAGTGGAGAATATACCGCCTCCTCCGCGTATCGAGCTCAGTTCCTCGGTAGCATTAAAACGAGGCTGAAGCCGTTAATTTGGAAGCCATGGGCACCCTAGAAGTGCAAATTCTTTGCTTGGCTGATTACGAAGAACAGAGTATGGACATCGGATCGCCTTGCTACTCGAGGGTGGCCAAGAAATGATGTGTGCCCACTTTGTAGGCGAGAGCATGAGACGGCACATCACCTACTTGCAGACTGCAGATACACGGAACGCATTTGGTCCCTCATTGCTACTTGGATCGCCTGGCCACAGGTGAATCCGAACTGCTGGCAAACGACATCCTCGGTAGGCGACTGGTGGCGCATGATGGCCACAACGCCTGGGGTGCCTACAAAGGCGCTGCGGTCTCTACTTCTGTTGGTCAATTGGGGAATCTGGAAGGAACGCAATGCAAGAACGTTCACGAGGAAAGAGCTATCAGTGACCAATTTGTTCTTTAAGATCAAGGTGGAGGCCCATTCTTGGGGGTTAGCAGCTGCTAAGCACTTAGCCCCACTCTTGATGTTTTCCTGAACCTCGTGTGCTTTGTACAGTCTCTTTTTCGGTTTCTTGTTTTTGTTGTTTTTCCCTGTATGAGGCCTCCCAGGGCTTCCTGCTGGTTTTTCCTCCTATATTAATAGAAACGGTGCACAGTCTGTGCACGTTCGTTTAAAAAAAAAGTATTTTAGGTCCCACGACCTCACTCTCATTAATAAAATGGACTGTCCGTTTTTTCTCTAAGAAGTTAGGCTTAAAGAAGAGATAGTCCGCTCTCTTTCCCCACCCCATCTTTCCTCCATGTAAGCAAAATGATGAGCTGAATTCTTATAAGCTAGCTGATGTGGCATTGTTAGAGGAAGCCTATTTTTCTAGTATATCCTACCCCCTCTATCCTAAAATAATATATTCCGTAAAGAATATTCTTTTAACCGATAGTAATATCCATCTAATTAACGTAATAACAAATATTAAAAAATGTATAGAGAACCGTATGGGGCCAATGAAATGCTTAATATATCATATTTTTCTAGTTCCAATGCATATGTGTTTATTGCGATCTAGAGAACCAAATAGACATCATGGTTTTTAGTCACAATTGTTATAATTAACTAGGAGCAACAAGATTATTTTTAGAACGACTAAAATGTCTGAAATTTTCTAAAGAACAGCTTTTTCTTTGGGACGGAGCGAGTAGATAGCTAGCCTCAATCATAATTTAAGTACATGATGTCGTGTACAACTAAACTAACACCCTAATTATTTAAGTGTGCGAAAAATAATATTTGGAGGAAATGGCCAATCCTATCTAGTAGCTAAAAAATGTATTACTAGTTTACTAGCTCGTCAAGTCCGTGGGAAAGACAACACCCTACGCTTAAAAATATTTAAGCAGATATTAACTTTATAATACTAGTATGATGTCGCTTCCAATGTTTTGAGACGGTAAGTATTTTATTATTCACAGGTCATTACTCTATCCAGTAGCTAAAATTCTGTTACTAGTCTGCTAGGTTCTAAAGGATTTTTTCTATTACCCACCCAGAAAGCACCAGCTAGTCAAATCCACACGCGAACACGCTACACTTATAAATAACAATTTAAGCAATGCTTTACTTTATACTAGTATGATGTCACGTGCAGCTTTTTTTGAGACGGTAAGTATTTTAATGTATTATTCATAAGTCATTGCCCTATCCAGTAGCTAAAAAATTGTATTATTAGTCCACTAGGTACTAAAAGAGTTTTCAATTACCCCCGTGTAAGCACCAGTTGGTCAAGTCTGCGGGAAAGCGAACACGCTAAGTTTATAATAAGCTAAGCAGGTGTTGGCTTTATACAGTACATGATGTCTACAGTTGAACTAACACTCTATTCATGTGCTATCTCTATCCTAAAACTAAATAAGTGTATTTCTAGATATTTACTAGATCAAATCAATCTAAATTTGATAAAAAAATTACTAATAAAGTGGACTGCCCACTTTTTCTTTGTGAGTTAGCTCTTAAAGAAGACGTATTTCACTCTCTTTTCTCACCTTCTCTTTCTTCCATGTAAGCAAAATGATGAGTTAGATTTCTATAAGCTAGCTGAGGTGACGTTGTTGGAGGAAGCCTAATCTACTAGTATATCCTACTCCCTCGGTTCCAAAATAGGTATTTATTAGCATCTAATTAAAATAATATTAAATACTAAGAAAAAATTATATGAAGAACCGTATATAGTTAATGAAATGCTCATAGATGCTAGTTTTCTAATTTCAATGCATATGCATTTATTGTGGATTTAGAGAATCAAAATAAACAACACGGTTTTCAGTCATAATTAATTACAAGCAACACGATCATTTCTTAAGATGAGTAACATATCTGAAATTTTCTAAAAGAACAGTGCTTTTGGACTTGGGGAGTAGATAGCTAGCCTCAATTACAATTTAAGTAGATAATGCCATGTACAATTTAACTAACACCCTAATTTTTAAGTGCGCGGAAGATAATATTTGGAGGATACGGCCAATCCTATCTAGTAGCTAAAAAATGTATTACTAGTCTACTAGCTCGTCAAGTCCGTGGGAAAGACAACACGCTACACTTAAAAATATTTAAGCAGCTATTAACTTTATAATACTAGTATGATGTCGCGCCCAATGTTTCGAGACCGTAAGTATTTTATTATTCCTAAGTCATTACCCTATCCAATAGCTAAAAAATGGATCACTAGTCTGCTAGGTACTAAAGGATTTTCTTTTTCTATTACCCATCCAGTAAGCACCAGCTAGTCAAATCCACACGCGAACACGCTACACTTATAAATAACAATTTAAGCAATTTTTGAGACGGTAAGTATTTTAATGTATTATTCATAAGTCATTGTCCTACCCAGTAGCTAAAAAAATGTATTATCAGTCCACTAGGTACTGAAGGAGTTTTCAATTACCCCGTGTAAGCACCAGTTGGTCAAGTCTGCGGGAAAGCGAACACGCTAAGCTTATAGTAAGTTAAGCAGTTGTTGGCTTTATACTAGTATATGATGTCACGTACGGACGTACAGTTAAATTAACATTCTAGTCATGTGCTGTCTCTATCCTAAAATTAAATAAATTTATTTCTAGATATATATTTACTAGGTCAAATCAATGTAAGTTTGATTAAATCTACTAACAATGTGCACTATTACTTGTGTCGTTAAATAAGAATTATTAGATTTATCATGGCATATATTTTTATATATAGTATACATGTCCTACTGTAATAAAAGTGGATACTATTATCTATAACAAACCGGTGAAATTCAAAATTGTTTGGCTTAGCATAAAGTTAGAAGTAAACTCATTTTAGATGGAATTGATATATAATACCTCATTCCTCACAAAGTATTTTGATCCTGTGGGGCCCGCTTTGGGCTGCTCAATGCTCTAACTAGGATGATATCCATAGAATTAATTATAGTGTCATGTATAGTTTTTAGTGATATGACACTATATTAAACGGGGAAAAGTTTGATTTACCCTCTCGAACTATTGCAAAAGTCCAATTCTCAACTTTCAGCTATAAAACAAGATAACAAATGCCATCCAACCGTCGAAACTGGGCAAATTTGGCCCTAACAATGATTTTGAAGGTGGTTTTGTATTTTGTAAAAAGAATTTAGTTAGATCTAAATAAATAAAAAATAATTCATTTAAATTAGGAAAATACGAAACTACTACCAAATTTTGTCTAAAAATGTAACACATCTATAATTGTTCTATTTAAATCTTAGTTATCAAAAATAATAGGCATAACTACAAGCGACCAAATATTATGAATACAAAAAATTTAATCTGAATAACTGACAAGTATCATGTCAATAGATATGTTACATTTTTAGAAAACTTTTGGTATCAATTTCATATTTTTTTCATTTAAAATGTATCACTTATGAATTTTTTAGTTAATTTAAATATTTTTAATTCTCACAAAATGGAAAATCACCTTCAAAACTACGTAAAGGGTCAAATTTGCTCGATTTCAACATTTCGATGACCTCTCTTATCTGGTTTTGTAGTTGATTGGACTTCTGTGATAGTTTGAAGGTGTAAACCGGACTTTAGAAAGAGAAGGAAGACAAGAAAAAACTAGATCTCATGGAAGACACAGTTTCTATGAGAAAGTAATACATTAGACATTACTAATATTTGAATCCAAGGGAAATTCTGTCTACATGATTGGTGGGGAAGAAAAGGTAATTGGTGGATCTGACCACTAGTAGAAAACAAGCCAAAGGTCCATTCTAAAAGTACCGGTATGAAAATGAACCGGTACCTATGCTAGCATAGATACCGGTTCATCTTCATACCGATACTTTTGGGGTTGATGGAATCTATGGATGAGCTTTAGGTACCGGTTGGTAACACCAACCGGTACCTTAAGAGCCTTAGGTACCGGTTGGTGTTACCAACCGGTACCTAAGGCTCATCCAAGGGTTACTTCAAAAGGAAAATATCTCGCTTCCCATCACAAGTGATGTGTAGGTGAGATGGTAAGAAAGGTGCACGTGACACAAGAAGTCACAAGTTCGAATCCCAGCCACCACCGCATGCATATTTTTGACAAAAATGAATGCCATTGGTACCGGTTGTGTTACCCGGTGCTAAAGCCAAGAGCCTTTGGTCTCGGTTGCGGGGTACCGGTTGGAAAAATCGGTACATAAGGCCCTATTCAACCGGTGCCTAAGGGCCTTTTTCCAGTGGACACATGTAAAAGAGCTAACTAATACTTAATTGAATACATGGATTATGGGTAGGTATGATGCATTGGGCATCATCATAGTTTCTAAAGTTGTGTCGATATGACATGCTATGGACACTACTTGATTGTTTGAGGTTGGGATTGTCCTTGTCTTCTTTCTCCTCCATCGTAGCACCAATCTAATGTGACAACTGCTACCCGCTAATATCATCCAGCTATATACACTTGGTGTTAGGGTGTCCACAGCTATGGTTTCGACTTCGACAGCTGACATGGAGGAGCAACTTGTATGTGAGCCCACATGTCAGAATAATAAAATACCATCACTTCTCTCTGTAGTAATCTTCCTCTTAAACAAAAGGCAGAATAATCAATTTATCCCTCAACTTTTACCTTAGGTTCAAATTCATCCTTCAATTATAAAGTTTGCTAATATAGTTACTCCCTCCGTTTTCATATAACTGACAATTTTGACTTTTACAGCTTACTTTGACCATATCTATAATTTAAAAATTGTTTAGTGAATTAAAATAAAAATAACTATATTAGATATCTCATCAAAAGTACTTTGATGATGTCACAAGCTCAAAACAACTGTATTTATTAGAAATTAGTGGTCAAAGCTAAAACTTAAAAGTCAAGGTTGTCAGTTAAATAAAAACGGATGTAGCATCAAACTTTTTAATTGGTCTCAATTTCACCCTAAATCCTATGTGGCCTGCTACGTTAGTATGCCTAGTTTAGCGTTGAGTGGTAACGTAAAGTGACTCAATAAATATAAATGGACTCTTTTACAACTTATTTTCTTCCTTACGTTTAATTTGCTTCCGATGCATCGTGAAAAATATAGTTCAATGGTCATGGAGAATGAACAAATAAACTTTTTATTCATAAATACAAAATCAACAATCACTTATTTGGAATTGCTTGGATGACTTGGCATGTCATCACTATGGGATTCAGCTTATTTACCGTGTGCCTATGGCACACGGCAAAGTTTTTAAAGCACGTGACAAAAATTTTACTGTATGCTACACACGACGAAGGGCTCACGGCAAACGCCGGCAAAGTCATCTTTGTGGTGGGCTTTTTTTTCGAGACGTGTGTTTTGCCGTGTGCCTCTATTTACATGACTCATTTGCCTTATGCCTCTATTTGATTGTGTTTTTTTCTCTTGGCACACGGCAAATACAACCTTTATTGTGTGTCTAGGTTTTGTCGTGTGTTTTCTGATGCACACTCGGCAAAGTCAGTTTTGCCCTGTCTCAAAAAAATTGCACACGTCAAACTTTGAAGCACACGGTAAAAGCTCGGTTTCCGGTAGTGCACATAGGCGTATCACATCACACAAGAAATAGGATTGAGCTTAAATGAAAATTTTAGAGGATTTAAATTGGTCTATTTGGTAGTTAAGGGAGGAATTGGAGCCTTGAAAGTTGAGTGATGGAAATAGCTATTGTGGAAAATAGCATCTATCTTTTGATTGGCTGGTAGAGCAAAGGAGCAGCTCAGGTCCACCATGTGCTGGCACGCACTAGCACCGAGCTAATCACTAGCTATTTCTTTTTCTTTCCTGTCTGTCAGTTTCGAGCCTAATCAGCCGAGCTAATCACTAAACCTCCTAGCTTGTAATAATCCCCTGCGCCCCCTCAGCCAGCGTGCAGTGAGCCACTGCGCACTGAGGCCTGGAGCAAGAGGCCGGCCATGGCGGACCAAGCCATCGTGGAGATCTCGTGCACGAAGCTCAGATCCGCCATTGGCGATGAGGCCACCAGCTTCACCGGCGACCTGCAGGAAATGCTGGACACGCTGGTGGCCATACAGGCGGTGATGCCGAATGCCGAGAGGGTGTTGGGCGGTTGGGAGTCGGAGCGCGGCAAGGAGTGAGCGAAGAAGGTCAGGGCCGCCGCCTACGGGGTCTCCGACCTGGTGGACGAGATCAAGTTGGAAGCGCCGAGGACGCCGGCAGCCGGAAAGGTATGTATCCGACGCCTACTCCTTTGTACAGAACTTATTACCGGCCCTGTGTAGGTGACGGATCTTGGATAATCCTGAGCAGCAGTGAGCAATTAGCATCGATTAGTAACTGATGTTGAGTAATTCTTGGCAGATGACGAAGAAGGTCGACCTCCCTGCTGAGAACAAGATGTCTGACAAGGTGAAGGAGATTAAAGAAAACCTGAAAGGGGTACTGAAAGAGTCGATTGAGTTCAATGCAGTTCGTGCTCGAAGTCGTGCACCGAACCCAGTTACTACTGGTACTACTGCACCAGCACCACCAGGTGCCATCATTGGAAGGGATGAAGATAGGGAGAAGATCCTTGCTCACATATCTTCGCGCTGCGCCACTGAAGGCCCCGTCATTCTTCTCATCTCCGGCGATGGAGGCATAGGCAAGACCGCAATGGCAGAAATGCTTTTCAAGGACACAAGATTCAGATGCCACTCTCGGGTGTGGGTCCACACCTCTCGCTACTTGCACGAAATAGGCAGGTCTGTAATTTGCCAAGTCTCTGGGAAAGAAGAGATGAGCCATGCTACTGAAGATGACGTGGACAGTATAACGGACCGCCTCCATGAGCTGCTCAGTGGCATCAAGGTGCTCATCGTTTTAGATGACCTGTACATGTATTACCATGAGTGGGAGCCCTTGAAGAGGATGTTCTCTGTAAGTGACAAGGGCAGTCAGGTGATCGTGATCGCAACAACACAACAAGAGAAGGAAGATTCTGTGATTCAGTCATACAGTCTAGAACCTTTGCATGAGGACATGTGCTGCGCAATCATCAAGCAAATTGCCCGCCGCTCCGAGGATAGTAGATCCACTAATAGAGAAGATTTGGAGCGGATGGCACGAAAGATTGCAGAGCTCTGCAAGGGTTTACCGTTAGCAGCTCAATTACTTGGCCGCTTGCTGAAGTACAAACATTTTGAAGAATGGCCAGCACTACTGGATGAAAGTCTCTGGTCAACAGACAGTCCTCTTGATCTGGCCTTGGAATTGAGCTACAGAAGCATGCCACCAAATTTAAGGCTATGCTTAGCTTATTGCGCCATCTCAAACATGCAGCCTTTTCGAGTCAAAGAAGATGTCATTCATCAATGGATTGCTCTCGGTCTTATTGAGCCATCCAACAATACAATTTCTGCTATGAAGCTCGCCGAGGAATATATTGGGAGGCTTTTGGACATGTCATTCCTTCAAACTGCAAAATTACAACAGGTGAGTTACTACATGCATCTAAGAAATTTCTTTTTCGATACTTTTGGTTTGGGACATGGTATGCATATAAGGAAAGCAACTATAAGATATGTAACCAAGCAGACAACACATTTTGCATCATATTCTGTTTAACACTTTGAGGAATGGCAGCGTGTTAATATAAGATATGTGTTCTCTAATTTTGTAGTAAGGTTGTCCAATATCAACCTGATTACCCCAGCCCTTGTGTCATCTCTTCTGAGCAACTCGGGGGTGAAACCCATGGCTGTTGGGACAAAGTTGGTCCAATGCATGCGCTAGTGCTAGTGCCTAGGCAATATGGGACTAGATGTCCCTGGCTGCTGCTAGTAGCACGCGCGTTAGGCCAATTTTAGCTTAACACTCACGGGTTGGGCTGTTACATCACACCCACCATGGGTTGGGTTGTTATAGCACACCCACCATAAGAACTCGACGTGGGTTGTGGGTTGGGTTGTTATAGCACACCCACCATAAGAACTCGACGTCCTCGTCGATCTATCGAACCAGCTTAACGGCTAAGACCCACTCTACACGTTGAATGACCACACATGCTAAGTAACTCTTGCGCTTTTGTCCCCGCTTGTTGCAAAAAGTTGCAACTAAAGTTAACTAACTTGCTCAAACCACCTATTTAAGTTGTTCTATCTCATCTTGCCTAGGCAATACGGGACTAAATGTCCCTAACTGCTGCTAGTGCTCCCAGCACTGGCACGCACTTTGGGCCAATTTTGGCCTAGCAACCACAAGTTGGGCTGTTACAGTGCCTGTCGTGTGCCGGTAGATTCAAGAAGGTTCTAAGCTGAGGGATAGATGGCTAGATCTTGAACAATATTTTTAAAATTTTTTAAGGAAGTTGTTTGGGCTGCTATGAAATTCTAGTAAACACACTGATCTAGGCCACAAATACTAGTCATTATACAAATATGAAGTGAACACTTGTAAAATATTGAGTTTAGAGATATACAAATTTTTATATAAAAATGTTGTAACATTTTTCTGTAAATATATTACATTAAGTAGTGATCAAATTTATGTTCTGGAGATACTTTTGGTAAATAAAAAAACATATATTAGTGCCTAATAAATGGAACCTAATTTGCTCTTAAGATTACAGTCCCAACTATCAAATCTTGGTTCTACCCCAGCGTGGGAGAACATGTGGACAGATGTAGCTCCTCTTTTTTCTCCATGTAGTTTCAGTTCTAATTCCCTATGATGCCTCACGTACTATAAATGGACTACTATGATAGAAGTGGTCAATCTCAAATGATCTTTATAATATATAGTTATATTTAATAGTCAGAAGACCATCTAGAACAAAATGCTTTTAGTGTTTTGCCGTGTGATTGTACAAGAAATGTAGAGCCTCGTTAGTATTGAAGAAAAGGCAATAGAACGTGTGTCCATTCCGTGTCAACTATCAAGGTGATGATTATGCAAAATGAACAGTTCCAGTAAAAAACAGAGAAGTGCTATTATTCTCAAAGAGGCCCGAACCTGTATATATATATATATATATATATATATTATATATATATCTATCTATATATATATATCTATATATATATATCATGTGTTGAATCTTGATTTAATTTTGTCGTGGTCTCGTGGATATGGTACCTTTGACCTTCAATCAAGCAATCACGTACTCGAGCATATATGTAGATATTCTCTGATGTGGAGGTTTCATTTCACAATGAGAACAAGAGTATCCAACAAAATCTTTGAAAGAAATGTTTCATACACAAAGATATATTAATAATTGAAATACAAGATCCTTTATTAATGTGCCTATGTGTTATTCCTTTGTTGCAGGATAGTGGAAAGGATGACACAGGTGTAGTCGTGTTCAAGATGCACGAGAGTATCCGTGAGTTCGGACATAAGGCTATAGAAGCTGAGTTGGGGTTAGTAGATGATCAAGAGGATGAAAATGTGACTGAACACTGCCGATATGTACTCATTGCCGAATGTGACACCTGGCCATCTAAGTCACTAATGCATGCCCAGAAAATCTGCGCCATAAATTGCTTTCTCTGTAGCAAAATGGAGCTAAGTGATGATTCATTTTCAGTTCCCAGCTGTCTGCGTGTCTTGAATTTAGAGAAGACGTCCGTACAGAAGCTACCACATTCTGTCATCTGGAGCAATTAGGGTATCTTAATCTATCAGGCTGCTCTAGAATAGTTGATCTTCCAGAATATTTTGGGAATTTAAAGAATCTGCTGCATATAAACTTATCAGGCTGCTCTGAGCTGGTCAATCTGCCTGAATCATTTGGAATGCTAAAAATTCTGCGGCACATCAACTTATCAGGCTGTTCTGGACTGGCAACTCTTGATGAACCATTTGTGAAGCTTATAAATCTGGTGCATATCGACTTATCAGGTTGCTGCGCACTGATAAATCTGCCAGAATTTTTCGGGAAGCTAGTAAATTTGATGCATCTCAACTTATCAGGTTGTTCTGGCCTAGTAGCTCTGCCGGGATCATTTGGAATGCTAATAAAGTTGGTGCATATCAGCTTATCTGGCTGCTCTGGGCTAAAAAA
The DNA here is from genome assembly GCF_016808335.1 of Panicum virgatum. Taxonomy (NCBI): domain Eukaryota; kingdom Viridiplantae; phylum Streptophyta; class Magnoliopsida; order Poales; family Poaceae; genus Panicum; species Panicum virgatum. The sequence goes on from NC_053146.1 coordinate 6,848,154, forward strand.
ACTGCCAGAATCATTTGGGAGGCTAACGAGTTTGGTTCACATCAACTTATCAGGTTGCTCTAGTCTATCAACTCTACCCAAATCTATTGGGTATCTAAGAAATTTATTGCATATTGATCTGTCCCGCTGCTATGGACTATCAAAGCTGCCAAAATCATTTGGGAAGCTACAAAAATTGGAGCATATTAGCTTGTCAGGTTGCTCTGGACTAGTAACTCTACCTGAATCCTTTGGGGGTCTGACAAATCTGTTGCATATTAATCTGTCACACTGCTCTGGACTATCAAAACTGCCAGAATCATTTAGAAACCTGAAAAATTTGCTTTATCTGGATTTATCGTTCTGGTCTTGTTTTGAAGGCATCCAGATAGCTCTTGGTGGCCTTACCAGTCTCCAACATTTGAACTTGTCACACCCTTGCTGCTATCGTGCTGACCACATCCATCTTGAAGGACTAAAAGAGGTTTTTCGCAAGCTTAATAGACTCCAGTATTTAAACCTATCCATGCTGCTGAATCCTATCTCTTACAACCAGCCAGAAGAGAAAAACTGTGAATATATTGAATCTATCAACGGCTTGTACAGTCTAGAGCATCTGGACTTATCTCATAACATATTTCTTCGTGATCTACCTGAAAGTCTAAGTGATCTCTATAGGCTGCATACACTGGACCTCTCAGGTTGCATTAGACTGAAGAGATTAGGAAAATGGATGACTGAAATGGACTCTCTGAAATCAGTAATTCTAAGGGACTATGAGGGTCTGGAAAGCTACCAGTTTGAAGTTGGTGTTGATAATAGTATAAACAACTATGTACAACTAGAGGATGTAACTTCTAAAGTGTTGGAGATAAGATGTCTTGAGAGGATCAAGTATTTGGAGGAAGCAAAGAGAATAAGATTGGTAGAGAAGCGAAAGCTTCAGAAGTTGAAGCTTTGTTGGACCGTGGACTCTAAATCTAGCACGTCTATCGACGAGAATAAATCTGAGGTGGAGGAGAATAAACCTAACATGTCCGTGGAGGAAAATATACCTGACAGGTCCCTGGAGGAGAATGAACATAAGGGTTTGGTGCAAGACAATAAACCTGACATATCCGAGGAGGAGAATAAACCTGAGGATTTTGTGCAGGAAAATAAACCTGACAAGTCCAAGGAGGAGAATATACTTGATAGGTCCCTGGAGGAGAATGAACCTAAGGGTTCTACGCATGAGAATAAACCTAAGAGTTCTGTGCAGGAGAATACATGTAAAGAGTCTGAGAAGGAAAGTATACCTGATAGGTCCGTGGAAGAGATTGAACATGAGGGTCCTGCGCAGGAGGATATACTTAACAAGTCAAAGGAGGAGAATATACATGATAAATATGTCGAGGAGATTATTGAGGATGAGGATTCTACTGTGCAAGAGAATAAACCTGACAGTTCCAAGGTGGAGAATAAACCTAACAAGTCCGTGGAGGAGAAGGGTTCTGTGCAGGAGAATAAACCTAACGAGCCAGAGGAGGAGAATATTAATATACCTGATAGGTCCATGGAGGAGATTAAACAAGAGGGTTCTTTGCAAGAGGATAAACCTAACAGGCCTGAGGAGGAGAATAAACCTGACAAATCTGTGGAGGAGATTGTACCTAAGGGTTCTGTGCAGGAGAATAAACCTGACAAATCTGTGGAGATTGTACCTGAGGGTTATGTGCAGGAGAATAAATCTGACAAATCTGTGGAGGAGATTGTACCTGAGGGTTCTGTGCAGGATAATAAACCTGATAGGTCCGTGGATGAGATTGATTACTTTTATGGTTGCAGGCGACCTAATAGTCCCTTGAGGGAGGATAAACCTGACGGTGCTGTTGAGGAGAATGTTTTGCTAGGAGTACTAGTGCCACCACAAAATCTGCAGTGCCTTGAGCTACATGGTTATAGCGGCAAAACCTGCCTTCCTTGCTGGTGGACCGAGGAGAGATATTCAGCTAATCTCCTTAATCTTGTGGAGGTTACCATGGAGAACTTTCCTAGTTGCAGGACCCTGCCACCATTTGGCATGTTACCAAACCTGCAACAGTTAGTTCTCAGAAGGATGGGCAGCATCACGAGAATCAACGCTAGTGACCTCAGTTGCAGCAAGAACAATCGACTCAAGTGTACCATAGATGATATGCCTAGCCTGGAAGAGTTCAACACCACATACATCAGAGGTGATAAAAAGTCTACGTTCTCAGCTATTGAGGAACTGGTTGTACAAAAATGTCCCTTGGTGAGGTTTGGGTCTCTCCCACCTAGAGCCCGGAGGTTGGTAATATCAGAATGTGATAGAGGGATGAATTTTTTGGGGGGAAAGCAAGACGAACATAAGGAGAGCCCTTCTTGCACCTCTGCCCCACTAACTGAATTGGTGGTCAAAAGCTGCAGTATGCCTCTGGACCAGTGGAGTCTGCTTAACCACCTCTCTACCCTCCCCAGCTTAACTATCGAGAATTGCTCGCTATATGATCTATGTTTCTCTGGTAGTGACGACAATAATTCACGACCAGAGTACTTGGGTTACCTCACCTCTCTCCAGGAACTGAAGATCGTGTCCTGTGAAGACGTTAGATATCCGACGCCTCTGCAGTGGCTCATACAAAAACTGACCTCGCTTAAGTCGCTGCACTTCATTGATTGCAAGGAGTTATGGGAACTTCCGGAGGATTTAGGGGATCTCACCTCTCTTCAGAAGCTTGCCTTCGAGAGATGCCCTAGGATTGATTCTCTCCCGGACAGCATAAGTAAACTCACCAACCTCAAGGATCTGCATATTTCAGACTGTCCAAGATTGAAGCGGTGGTGCGAAAACAAGGAGAACAAGAGCCGTCTCGGTCACCTCCGGACCAAAATATGAGTATGCTCACAGAATGCTTCTTGTTGGCGAGTCCCTTTAATTGCATGATGCTTGCTGTTCACTGTCCACTCATTTCCAACGGCCGTTCACACCTCTTTTTGCTTGTAGATTGCATTGCTGCTTTGGTTTCTCTGTATATTTGTAAGCCCTGTTACTGAATGGATCAATCAACTAATTATCCATGAGTATCTTTACTAGCTTTGTCACTTGTATATGCAACCTTCAGCTTGTTACCGTTCCATGGCAGTAGTTTTATTGGTCTGTTTTGGGCTTTAATGGGTTTAGTAGTTTTATTACTCATCGTTTCATCGCCACTATGAATAATACCTCTTCTGCTCCCTCTCAGTTGCCGCGCATGGAGGTCTAGCGGAGGCAAGTTCATCTCGTCTTTTAACCCCCCTCTATTCTTCTCTAGCTCCGCCCCTCTGCAGATCTGCAGGTGTCGTGTGAATGTGATTGACACAAAATGAAAGAATGACAAGCTACTGGAACAGAGCACCTACAAACAAGTCAGGTCAAGCAACATGTCGTTTTCATGCTGTAGTGATGCAACTGCTGTAGCCACTGGAAGATCGAGCTGCTGCTACCTGCCGATCTGAACCTGCACTGAAAAAAACACCGACTAGAAAAATAATGATGCCGAGCTGTTGCTTAGTTGCAGCTCCTGCGATCTGAATGAACTTCAGAGAAAACAATCGAGCACATCACAGGCGCAGCTGCCGCCGTTCTGCAAGGAGAGGACGCAATCGAACCAAACGAAGCTGCTGCTATCTCGAACACTCGAGCTGCGCTAATCTGTGCTGTGGAATAGATCAGGATCGGTGGGTTAGCTCAGCACACTGCAAGAATAGCCTGCAGCTCTGGAGCAGAGAAAAGAGGAGGCTGCACTGGGGTACGCAATTGAGTTCCATCCCTCCCAGGCTATCCCCTTCGCCATTGGTATCGGCAAAGCAATGCATGGTGGCTTCGAGTTTTGGTTGAAGAACCTTTGCCTGGACCAACCCAAGGCACAAGCCTACAGTCAGTTTTTTTTTAAAAAAAAACTCCAGTTACACACACTGAAACAGGCTCTGTAGGTGCAGTTCATGAATGTTTCCATCTCCATACGGAACAACGATTGCCTCCTCCATTCGTCCAACTGCCTGCACGGGCATCTACTTCGCATCCATTTCTCTCCAGTGTAGAAATGTGAGGCCCGGCCCAAAATTCGAACCGGCCGAACCAGGACCGAATGTCCTGGAACAGGCCCACAGCCCAAAAGACCCAGGTACCGCCCAAAATATCCGTCGAAGGAGATTCTTTATTTCCCCCTAAAAAACCGAAATTGAAGGTGCAAACATTCTTTAGTTTTTGTTAGGGTTTGATTCTCCAGCGACATCGATGATGTGGTGGCGACGATGGCGCTTTGGAATAAGGTCTCCTCGGCCTTTCCCTACCTCGACGACGTCCGTTCCGACGCCGACGATGGCCAAGTGGGAGTTAGTTCTGCCAGATCTGAAGGTTCTCTTCAGATCTTTGCAATTGGTGTGTCAATCAGGAGATACAGTTTGCTGTCTTTTATTGTGGGGACTTCGACCACTTCTTTTGATCTATTTTGTGACAAGATCCGGTTTCTTTAACGCTCTGTTTTGGTGGTGAAGGATTGTAAGCCTATGTTGCTTGGGGTGTTCCCCCAGCCGATGTTCTTTCAGCGGTTGCTAGATCTCGTTGTAAGCAGCGAGTGATTTTTGTGGTCTTTAAAGCCTTGTGTGGCGATGGTGTTTGCAGGTATTCCTTTCCCTTACTGCCTTTTCAGTGTGTTTTTCAAACTCCGGTGGACGACAAACAATCGGTTGAAGAAGACGACCAAAGAGCTCTTCGATATAATTTTATTTTCTTTATGTCATCTTGTGTTAAGTTGTCATTCTATTGTACTATCAATTGTTTTTCTTAATATGAATCAGATATGAGACAACTTTTGGTGTCTCCTTCAAAAAAAAAGTCTGTAGCGAAGTGAAATCACAGATGTTTGAAGGAGTCAAAATATGATGGCACCCTTGAAAAAGGGATTCCTGGATATTCTTCACTGCAGAAGGGCTTGCAAATTTTACCTGTAATTTAAACAGGTTTATCCCGTTACACAGCACACGCAAAGCGAAAGAACGTTGCAGTATCCAAAACTCATCCTGAAGTACCGCAACATGTGAATACCGATTGCTATACAGAGTTTGAGCTTACCTGCAAGAACAGCATCAACTGTAGTTCTTAGCCTTTGAAGGACTAGAAATTCGCAACTGTCCTAAAATGGCATGGTCCTCTCCTACTTATTTTCTGAACTTCCAAGTTTTTTTTTCCCTCTTCAAGCTCAATGGCTATACTCTGATCTCTAGCACATACTAATCCGGAAAACATGCATCGTTTGAGCTGACAGCAACAATGTAGGAATTCTTTTGCCCCTCAAACATCAGGTGAAACGCTTTCAAAGTTCTCAAACATCTGTTCTAGTTGCACATCATTATCAGTCGTCGCTTTACAAGCTGAACTAGGACTGATTGTTGTACAATTGTTTGTAGCTAGATACGAAATCGCTGTCTTCTAGAACATTGCTGAAAATAAAACCCAAGTACTCAACGACGGCAAGCAAGCTCAGCAGTAGCTTTTAGTTTTAAAATTCTGCTACCACTCATGATTGGAAAATAGATCGGGACTGAAGAAACGAATATCCCAGTGTCAGTGTCATCACTAGTAAGGCTCTGAAGAAAGAGGATTCAATACAGTGTGCAGAAGACGATTAACTTCGCAAACACAAAAGGCGGGCGTTTGCGTTTGAAACATATAACCTTACTTTCTGTTCAAAAAAAAAGGAAAAAAAACATTAAGCCTTATTGCAACATTTTACATGTTACACATCATATGAGGCCTATGAAGCACATTGTCAATTTGTCATAACTTCATAATTTAGGCAACTAAGGCCCCGTTTGGGAGGGCTTCTGGAGCGGCTCCACGAGCGGCTCCAGGCGAAGCCCTCCCAAACGGTCTGTTTTGTAACCGGCTTCACACGTGAAGCCGATCCTGAAGTCATCGGCGGCTTACACAGGCAAGGTGAAGCCATGAAATCGTGGCTTCACGCGGCTTACACATCAATCTAACAAGTGAAGCTATTTTGCCAAATATTTTCTAAAACGGCTCCAGCTCCACCAGAGAAGCCGCTCCATCTGAGAAGCCAGAGCCGGAGCTGTTTTTGAGGAGCCGGAGCCCTACCAAACAGGCCCTAAATACATGAAGAACCTAATTCTTGCAGATTTTACCCACTTTCCTAGCTGCTGAAATTCTGGTCTAACATCCCAACGAGTGATCCACAGCCAACACTTTCATTGCTTATTGGTGAGCGCGGATGACTCGGAGTAAAGAGGGACATACGGAGTAGGAAGCTCATCGCCGAGTTCACCTCCGGCACCAAGGTTGGCGACAAAAAGCACCTCCCGACGATCCATGTCGTACGCCACCAGCTTCCGGTCCCAATGCCGGACGAAGAAAAGCCCGTTGCCGTCGGGATGAACGGCGACGACACTGTACTCGACGCGGAACTGGCACGCGATCCTCCCGAACAGCTCTGGGAAGCTCACGGTGTGCTTCAGCACCCACTCGCCGGAGTCGTGGTCCTCGAGCACCCAGACCAGCAGCTTCAGCGGGTGCTCCTCCGACAGGCGGCCGTGCGGCGGGCGGACGCACATGACGTAGTGCAGGCGCTCCTGCGACCGGGCGACGAACACCGAGTGCCAGTCCTTCTCCGCCACCTTCCGCCGCGGCAGCGGGATGGTCTGGCGAGTGCTGCCCTCCTCGTCCACGGCGACGAGGTTGTTGGGCCCGGTGGTGCCGTCGGTGTCGACGACCAGGTGCAGCATGCCGCCCGCGACGGCGGCGCCGGTGCCCGGCTGGATGAGCGCCATGGCGCGGCCCCAGTCCCGCCACCCGCCGTCGAGCCACGGGATCACCCTGTCGGTCCACGCCCCTCCCGCCGACGAGTAGGTGTGCACCGCGCGCACGGCGTCCATCTCGTCCAGCCAGAACTGGAGCAGGTGGAACGCGTGCGGGGACGCGGCGGCGTCGAAGAGCAGGAAGGTGCGCGTCATCTGCTGGGAGGCGGCGGGGGCCCAGCCGGAGGCCGGCACGGACGCCCACCGCGCGGTGGCCGGGTTGCAGACCAGGTAGCACGCCGGCGGGTGGAGGTCGGCGGCCTCGTGCCTCCGGACGCGGGCCAGGAGGACGAGCCCGTCGCGGGCGTCCAGGATCACGTCGCGGAATCCCGCGCCGTCGCCGGCGGGTGGCGGCGGGAGGAAGGAGAAGGCGGCGTCGATGAGCGGCTCGGCCATCCCGGAGACGTTGATGAACCGCCGGGTGATTCTCCGCTTCGACAGCATGACGTGCCGGCACATGCGGAGCGAGCTCTCCTCGGCGGCGCCGGCACCGTCGCCCTCGCTGCAGCTCTCGCAGACACCGCCGCCGATCTCCCCCTCGGCGGCGGTGGCGACAACGACGTCGGCGTGCAGGAACCCCGCCAGGGTCTGCGCGTACCGCTCGCGGTGGAGCGGGTCCGTGACCAGGCCGCACCAGGCCTTGGAGACGCACTTGCACCGGTGGAGGTGCTTGGCGGGGAGGAGCTCGAACATCTCCACGAGCGCGTCGTCGGGGACGCGTGCTCCGGGCGCCGCCGCCGCCGCGCTCAGCTTGGATCGGTGGTACTGGTCGTTCTCGTTCATGCCGGCCTCTACCTGCGAGACAGCTAAGGGAGGGGATCCGCTCAAATTACCCGGCGCCGGAGTCCGGGGAGGGTGGGTCTCGCCGCCGGCCAGGGTGAGGGAGGTGAGCTGTCGGTTGTCGCCAGGGAGAAGCAACTTGAGGCGAGAGGAGAGTGACTGAGTGAGAAATCGAGGAGGGGAAAGGAGCGGGCCTTTATTGCGTTTACGGCGACGAGGACTTCGCCGCTTTGCTTCGCTTCCCACCGCCCCGCGCCGCCGGCAGCCACGGCGGCCGTCCGTTGCGACGACGTGTGCGTGACTAGGAAAGCCACGGACGGGACAAACGGAGACGACAAGCGCGTGACCACACTGTCGCTTTCGAGTTGGCGTGGCAGAGCCATGGAGTCCGTCAGTCCGACGACGATGAATCCATGAGCTGACATGGAGAAAGCTTGGTCGCGATCACTCACGTCAGCGTGGATTGATTGGCGCGTGCGGCTCGAGACCGGCGGCGGCCCCGCCGGCGCCCATCAGCCGACCGCCGCAGCGCCACGATAGACGGAGACGAGCGCGAGCAAGACAGAACTGGCGATGACGTCATGAATCTGGTGTTGAATCTAGTAGGCCAGAAATACATGGAGGAGAGAGTTGCCAAGAATCATCTCCAATTTGCGATGCTAATCTAGGCTTGAAAAAGTCATGGGCGAGAGAGTTCCCAAGAACCATTTTCTAGTTCTGATGACAGTGCATATACTTTTCAAGCGCACGATGGTGAGGGCACAGCACAACTACAAGTCAGAGTTCAGACAGTTCCTTGTGCATTTATCGGAAGACAGGGGTGGGTGTGCCGAATCTGAGTCAGTGTAAAAAAATATTCAAACGGCAAATAACAACTAAATTCCGACCTCCCAATATCCAAACACATCTTCAAACAATCCTATCTGCTCTGTAACAAAAACTTCAGCAGTCTGAGCACCTCATAACCCTTGAAACAGGCTCACAATGACAATTGACAAAGCATCAAAAGAAGATAAGAACGACTAGCATCAGAATAATAAGCCATGTAACCACCGTAAACTAATCATAATCATCTCCCAGTGTGATGGCAACTGATCCACACATGTGAATGAATATTATAACAGTAGTCTCCATCAGATCCATTATCGTATAGAATTACATAAAAGCAAACAAAGAAACACCAAAGCAACTTGTTTCCAAGGATCTCAATAGCTAGAGAGTGATTCATCAAATAAGGCTACTTACATACAGCAGTTATGATGGAAGCAATCAGGCGATAGAGTGAACAAACACAATGCGATCACAGTGAACACAACAACTTTTGGTGCAGCAAGTGCTGCGTTTTCTGACTGTATTCTGAATATAACAATGCATTACAGAACATGGCCTTAAGGCCGAACACTCTACGGCGCGCCATGATCGTTCTCCACCTTGTGCCATCCCACAAGTCCGGATCACGATGCGCAAGACTCAGCTCCCACGCGAACAAAGTGTGTGTCGAGCAACGACAGCACACAAGTAAAACACTACAGCCATGTGCAGACTCAACTGAATGAGAAAAAAACAAGCTAACAGACTCAACTATGACCAGCACGCCTAGCTTCATCCAACATTTTAGAAGTATTGTATCTTCAGGAACAACGGATAAGGTGAACGCACCTTCACTGTGAACCCCGACAAACTTGTTGGTTTCAGGTGTCACAACTAGTAGCATGCCATATTAATTGGGCCAAAAATCACCAGCAAGGTTTATCAGCTAATTAGAACCAATTGATTTCATTTAAATGGGCAGCAAACTTCTCATACATGGGGATCAATTTTCCAGTTCAATGCCTCCACTATCACTAGTATCCCCAAAAGCAAACATTTCAGTCCTTGTTTGCAAGCAGCACTGATGACTCCATGAAACAGGGAACATATGGAGTAAAAAAACCATCGCTACTTCTTAGAGTGTGCAAAGCCTGCAGTTCCTTGCTGTCCATGTCATATGATATCAATTTCCTGTTGATGTTCTGAAGAAGGAAAATCATGTTGCGGTCTGGATGAATGGCGAGCACATTGTATTCAAAACCAGCACTGCAGTCCGTTTTCCCAAACAGCTTCAAGAAGCTCACCCTGTGCTTGAGAACCCACTCATCTGTATCATAGTCCTCAAGAACCCAAACAGACAATCCAGACCATTGTGAGCGGTTGCCTTCATGATCCACATGTTCACTCACGTAGTGCAGGAGTCCTTGAGATTGGCCAATAAGAAGAGCAGAACCGCCACACTCATCCGGCAAGCTGATGTTCCTACATGTCTTCCCTTCCCTATCCACCCCAGATATCACATCGCCCTTCTTGCGTGCGTCGAAGATGACAAAACGCTGCACACCCTTAACAAAGACACTGCCCAACATGGATTTTATCATGGCTCCACCATTAACCCATTCTTCCCATCCACCTCCTTCTTGCCACTGCCTCCGATCACTGGACCTGTGACACCATGCCCCGGACTCGGACGAGTAGGTGCACACATCAATTTCTCCCAGAAAATCGTTCTGCCAGATGTGGACCAAGTGGAAGTGTGGCGACATGGCCGGATCAGCAATCAAATAGGTGGGTGCTTGTGCTTGGGAAACCGGGTAGAAGCGGCCGGCGCTGGGCACGGCCACCCACTGCTCCGTGGCCGGATTGCAGACGATGTAGCCCAGTGAGCCATGAGCTTCCGAAACCCTGCCGTTTGCAAAGAGGAGGAGCCCATTGCAGCAACCCAAGAGCCTCATGTCGTTCCTAACCGAGGGAACCTTCGTGAGGTAGGAGAAGGAAGGGTCGACGGGAGGCGCGGACCTTCCGGGGAGACTGACGAAACTCCTGTGGACATGGCGGCGGATGTTCCAAGGGGCGGCCGCGCCGCCAACGCCGTGGCGGAACTCGACGTCGCTGCAGAAGAAGCCTTCGAGGGTCTGGGGGAGCCGCTTGCTGTGGAGGGGGTCGGCGATGAGGCCGCGCCAGGCTCTCGAGACGCACTTGAATCGTTGGACGGATCTCGCGGGGACGCGGGAGAGGATCTCCACGATGGCGTCGTCGGGGAGACCGGCCGCCGGCGCCGCGGCGCTCCTCCTGGGGTTGGGGCAGTCATCTATGCCGCTGCCTGCAAAACGAAGGAGCTGGAGGTCAGGGGATGCGCGCGCGCCCTGGGAGAAATGCAGAGGGCGTAGAGCGGATCGGAGAGAGAGAGAGCATCCGCCGCCGGAGATGACCGGGATGGCCGGATGCGGCGGCGGCTTTGTGCCGCGCCGCCGGCTGTGCGTTGGGTTAGAATTGAGATTTGAGAAGGCCCAGATAGATGGGAACATATCATATCATGTGTAAACCACAATCTTCGTCAAAACTCGTGCAAATTATAGCAAAAAAGTCGTCTAAATTCATCAACAAAATTACACATGAAGATGATATGATGATACACAACTTTGTAAAATATATTTTCCAAACTCGACTTCGTTTGGATGATATAAAAATAACAAATTTCAAGCCAGAGTCCATTGTGCGCACCTTTAGGTATTGAGATGGGGCGCATCTATGCACCGCCAAAGGCGATGGAATCCCGATCCATCGCCTGAAGGCCCACACGGCCCACGAGATCCTCCCCCGTCTCCTCGCCGTCGCCCCTAACCTTCTTCGCTGCCGCGCCGCCCGGCCCCCACCATGCCGCCTTCTCTTCACCCCCCCCCCCCCCCCGCCCACCGCCCACCGCCCACCGGGGGTCCTACCCCGCTCGGCCGGCAGCGCTCCCGCGCCGCTTAGCCTCCGCCGCCTAACCCACCTCCACCGTCGGGCCGCTGCTGCCCCCCGATGCCCTCCTCTAAGGTCAGCGGCCATGGAATCCCCAGCAATCCGGAAAGTTAAGTTCCGCCGCCGCCCTCCACCACCCCGCCCGTCGGCGACCTCGCCGGCATCCCCCCACCAAACACCCCTCGCCGGCCACCCCTCCCCCTCCCCTAGGTCGCGGGCGCCGCTCCCCTCCCCTGACTCGACGCCGCAGCCCACCGGAGAAGTGGAAGAAGAAGGAAGGTCTTCAGGCGATGGATTCCCTGTATATCGCGCGCGCGATATACAGCCATTTCCATTGAGATGATTAGTGAAACCTCTACGGAACTAGAAAAAAATCGAAAGGCCTGAAATAATTTTCCTAAAATGATTTGGAAAGGAAAAATATGTGGGAGGCAAAGATTTCCCAAAATTGTAACAAAATAAAGGGAATCAAGTGACAAAATCTGTGATTGCAATGGAGAAGGTATTAAGAAACCAAACCTCTAGATCTAGATCCAGATCCGTCGACGGCGATATTGCTCCAACTGCCAGATCCATCGGCGATGACGGTGCTTTGGTGTTGCTCCATTTATGGTTTCCGTCGAGATTAGATTTTTTGCCGGACTAGGGGTGGAAGGTTGTGGTTCTGGCCGCCCTACCAATGGTGGTGGTGAGCGGCGGGTGGGATTGTGAGGCAATGCCACCGCCACCACCGCTGCTGCCACCACCACCTACCAAAGTGGTTAAGGAGGTAGGTTGTGAAGGGCTGGTGGCGAAGAAGCTCACAAAGCGATTGGGGAGGGTAGGCCGGCGGTGACTGTGGGCGCCATCAAGTAAGGTGCGTACGTTCACGCTAGAGGAGGGATGTTGTGATACAGGTGATGGCGGCGCTCGATCGGGAAGGGAAGGAGGGAGAGACTGGGGCACAAGAAAGATAAAAAGGGGAGGATGTTAGCGGAAGATTAGGGTTTTCCCAACACAAGATCGCAAGTTGCTTGACCCAACCCGTTTAAAAAAATTGACCCGACCCGACCCAACAAATGTGTTGGACATGCTCAAACCAAAATTTGCCGCCTGTTATAAAAACCAGGCATGGCACATGCCAAATTCTTTTGACTTAAAATCCAAAAAAATCCAACCCAAACCATAAGATGTACAAAAAAAAGGTTTTTATCCAACCTGAACTGAACACTTATCAGGTCGGGTTGAAGCCAAAAAAAAATACAACCTAGTGGCCGATTCGGGTTCGGACCAAAGAAAAAAAAATCGATGGGTATTTTTTGGCCTGACCCGAACATGACAAATGCTCAGATCTACCATGTACGTGTCTTTGAGTGAAACAAGGAACATTTACGTGCTGTGTTTTTCAGTCTCGTTGCGCATTGTCTTGACTAGTTAAATTCGGATCTTATGGTGAACAAGAGAAATTTAGCAATAAATCCACCCTCAGAGACCCCAATGCTGAATCTGCGGGTGACCATAAGTTTCCAAACCCCGCCGCCACGCCGGTCGCCGCCCCCATAGCAGCTCAAGCGCGCCGGCCGAGATCCGCCGAGTGGCCGAGATCCGCCGTAGGAGGGGCCGAGATTCGCTCGGAAGGGGGGGAGGGAGGGAAAGTGAATGGGGAGGGGATCCGGACTCACTCATTGGGGGGGGTCGACCCCTTTCTCCTTCCCCCTCCTCCTTTTTCTCTTCCTCAGCGGATCTCGGCCGGCGAGCTCGAGCGGCCGCGGGGGGCGGCGACCGGTGCAGCGGTAGCGGGGTGGCGCGGTGCCGGTGGGGAGGTACGACGGGCAGCGCGGCCTCCCCGCCACCGGCATCTTCTGTATTTTTTTCTTTTTTTCAATTTTTTTTACCTGGGATTTTTTATTTTTTTGGATGTAAAAATTTTTCTCTTGAAATTTTTTAATTTATTTTCATACAACTTTTCTAAATTTTTTCTTTGAAAGTTTTTCCTCTTCCCTAATTTCTCCTTGGAAAAAAAATTTTGCTCTCCAATTTTTTCTCCTCTCCAATTTTCCTTGGAAAATCATTTTGCTCTCCAAAATTTTCTTGAATTTTTTTCTAAATTTTTTATCAAAAAATGACAAAAAACTTATATAAATGAAAAAAAGCAACAGTCGGAATATCGACTGTAAGGAAGGAACCCTCCTTACAGTCGACCGCAAACTAGCGTGCCCCCTCAGAGACCTACTCTTTTTTTAGGGGTTATGGATTACACTTCTCGGTGTTAGATAGACAACGGCAGAATTTGTTCTTGTAGTAGTATTCTAAGAAATTACTAGTACCATTTCGTAAATCATAGTTTTTTTTCCTCGAAGCTGATAATACAAAAGAACATATGGTACAAAATACAACTTGTATAGTTTTACAAATATATACCCTTATTTTTTTTTGTTAAAGAAAGCTTAGAAGAGGCCTGCTAAAAAATTAGGAATTTGTTCCTTTTTTTAGGAAAGCTCAGAAGAGGCCTTGCTAAGAAAAGCTAGGAATATGTTCCTCTTTTTAGATGAGGATGAGTTCTTGCTATAAAAAAAATCAAGATTTTATAGTTCCTCTCTTTGTACGAGGGTAATAATCTCTTTCAAAGAATTTTCAGGGCTAAGTTTGAGTTAGAACAAAATCTTCGACAACCCTAATTCTGGCTCATAACTAATTCAGAACCAGGTCTATATCATGTGTAGTAATCAACAACAATCAGGTAACCTCATAGGTTAGTTTTTAAGTGTTGTAGTAATCAACAAGAACCATGTAACCTCATAGGTTAGTTTTCAAGTGCTCCCTGTCTAAACTAAATCTTTCAGGTTCATGAATTGTTTGTAACATATGAAAGATGCATCAATTCATTTCACAAAAAGAACACTCTTGTAGAATCTCTCCATGTAACACATCATGCACACACAAACACTCTCCGAACATGAACCCAAACGTAGTCCTCAAGAACCCAAACGGACAGCCCAGTGTATATGGAATCATTGCCTTCAACCTTTCGTTTTCCGGGTTCACCGATACAATGCAGGCGCCCTTGCGATTGACCAATAAAAGCAGGATTGGGATTTTGATCCTCATTTGGCCAGCAGATGACCTTACATGTCTTCCCTTGATTGTCCACTGCAACTATTTTATAGTAATCCTGTAGCCCAAATTGGAGGAAGAGAAAATGCAACAGGCCATTAACAAAAGCCCTACCATGACCTATGACTCCATAGTAAGACCATGCGCCTCGTCCACCTTCACTTTGCCATTGCCTCCATTCACTTGACCTGTCACCATGGTTTTAAATCTCCGGCTAAAAGTATATAGCGGATGACCTCTAAAACAGTTATAGCGGAGGCTAAACGAGAATATAGCGGGCTATAGCGGGATATAGCGGGATATTTGTCATAGCTTGATGAGCCAAAAACAGCTATAGCCGGAGATTTAAAACTATGCCTGTCACTCCATAAGCCACACTCAGATGAATAGGTGCGCACCCCTTCCACATTCTCCCGATATTCATCCTGCCAGAACTGGACCAAGCCGAAGTGCGAGGAGATGGATGGGTCGAAATGCAAAAAGGTGCGCACATCATTTTCACTGTCTTCCTCGTCCACGCCCTCAGCTGGTGGAGGCGGAGTCAAGCCGGAGCTGGGCACCGCAACCCATTGCTCGGTGACTGGGTTGCACACAATGTAGCCCCGTGAATCATGCGTGTCTGAACCCCATCTATGCCCAAAGAGGAGGAGGCCGTTGCAAGAATCCAAGATCCTGATGCCCTCAACATCCAGCTGCTCCTTCATGAAGGCGAACGTGGGGTCCAAGAGTGGCACCTGCACGGATTCACCTAACATGTTGATGAAACGGCCATAGTTAGGGCGAGGCATCTTCTCGCTGCGGCTGCCGACGAGATCTCCGCTGGCATCGCCATCGCTGCCGCCGTCGAAGTAGAGGAATCCTTGTAGGGTTTGGGGGAGATTCCTGCAGCGGAGTCGGTCGGCGATGAGGTCGCGCCAGGGTTTGGAGACGCACTTGGACCGGCACAGGGACTTGGCGTTGAGGCGCGAGAGGATCTCCACGAGGGCGTCGTCGGGGGAGGCGGGCCACCGCGACCTCGCTCCTGTCGGCGCCGTCTACGTCTATGCCGCTGCCTGCCAAGGGAGGAGATGGAGGTCAGGGGATGAACATGAACACCCGCGCAGCGGGGCTGGGGGTGGAGCGGGAGGGCGAGCTCACCAGCCGCCGGAGAGGATGGGAATCGCGAACGCCGAGCGCGGCGCCGCCGGCCAGCGACTGATTTGGGGGAAGACGAGGAGACGAGTTGGACTCGAGGATCATTTATGTGGCGTTGGTGGGAGTCTGGGAGACGAGCGAGCGGCCGGGTCTCGATGATTCTCTGTAACGTGACGGTGACCTTGAGTCACTGCAGCGTAGGCCCATGGATGTGGGCCTTGCGTGTCAGCGACTTCAACGTTACTGCACCACAAGTTACCAATGGGCCCCGGGTCCTGGGCAACCCGGATCAGAGCAGTATTATAAGCAGGTTGAATGAGGATGTGTAGGAGAGAGGAGAGGAGGGGAGGGGAGAGGAGAAACGGCCTGTAAACTCAAAAAAATTTCTATAGTACCTGTCATATCAAATTTTTGAACACATGCATGGAACATTAAATGAGTTGAAAAAATAACTAATTACATAGTTTACTTGAAAATTATGAGACGAATCTTTTAAGCCTAATTAATCTATGATTGGACATTAATTGTCAAATAACAACGAATGTGCTACAGTACCAAAACCCAAAAAAATTCGCGAACTAAACAAAGCCTATTTGAGAGCACTCCACTCCAAAAAAAACCATGCTCCACTCCACAAACTCCACTCCACCATTTAGCTCCACTCCCTCAATCTCTTCTCAACATGTTTGGGAGAGCTCCACTCCATAAATCCCATAAACCTAGTTCTCTCCACCCTGTCGGCCCCAATGTGCAAGCAACAACCCCAGTTAGGCACATCTAAACTCCTCTCACTTCCACACGGCCCCGCTTGTCAGGTTGTCTTCAATCTCCATCTCTTTCCATGCTCGCTCTGCGCTGTGGCCTCGGCCTCCCACAAGGCCATGTGCACCGCTTCCCGCACAGCCGGCGCGGGCAGCGTCACGGTCTGCGCGGCCGCGGCCCCCGCACCCGCCGCCGCCGTCCGCTTCAGCCCATCACAGGCGCCATGCGGAGGGGGATGGAGCAGGTGAGATTCAGATGGGGCGGGGTCGCCGCGAGCCCCGGCCGCCGCACGGCTGCGAGCCCAGGGGGCGGGGTCGTCGCGAGCCCCGGCGGCGGCCAGCCGCGAGCCTCGGTGGCGGGAGCACAGGCGGCAGGGAGCGCGAGCCCCGGACGAACTCCGACCTCCGCTCGAAGGGCGTGACGGCAGCGACCCTCGACATCCAGGTCCATGGCGGGCTGGTCGAATGCCCTCACCATGGCGGGACCGGAGCTTGGGAGGCAGCGGCGCGACTCCTAGTGCGGCGCGACGCCGAGTTCGGGCGGCGGCGGGAGGGCCCCAGTAGGTGGTGCGATCCGAGCTCGGGCGACGGCAGTAGCCCCGGAGGTGCGGCGCGAGGAGCTTCGGTGGGCGCCAGGTAGGGGCACGAGCTCCAGGCAACGGCAGCGGCGAGCCTGGGCGGGGGCGGGGGCGGCGAGCCCGAGCGGCGGCGACAGCAGCGATCCCAGGCGGTGGTGGCGGCGGCGAGCCTCGGCGGTGCGAGCTCTCCGGGCAGCTAGGGCGGTGAGCCCGGCGGGGGCGGTGGCGGCAAGCTCCAAGCGGTTGTGGGCAGCAAACGTGTCTGGGTTGTTGGGATGGTGACTTTTTCTATTCGAAAGGTTATGAGAAGTGAGTAATCAGTGGTAGGTGGGTAATATTCCCTAACTGCACTAGCTCCACATTTTGGTGGAGCAAGGAGCTCTAGGTTTTTGGTGGAGTGGAGCTGATATTTGGGTGGAATGGAGTGGACCTGAGTGATGTGTTTGGAAAAAAAAAGTGGAGTGGAGTCAAATTTGGTGGAGTGCAGCTCTCCGAAAGACCCCCTTATAGTCGGCTTTGACACAAGAACCAAAAAAACTTTTGTAAGAGACATGTGGGCCATACATTACTGATGAATAGACTAATCACTGTACAAGTAGGCTGACAGGTATGCTGCAAGTATCCTTACAGTCGGCAGCGGGCTAAATTATTATCCTTGCTCTCGATGAGGCAACGAAGAGTCATCAGGAATAATTCTCTAAGGGCAGTCTTAGTGAGGAGTGTCATCGCACGATTAACTAGACTGTGAACTAGGTAACCGAGCCGGAGGAGGTGATGACACTCCTCTCACATTCCATGACACTCCCTCTTCTCTCTCTTCTGCCATATCAGCAAATTTAATACTCATGACACTCCCATGACCCTTCCACTGAGATTGGCCTAAGGGCTCGTTTTGGATAGCTGGAATTGAAACTCATTCCATGAAGTATTCTAGAAATTAGATTCAACAAGAAATGGATTACCAAGAATTTGATTCAATTCATTTTGTTTGGATATTCTGGAATCATTTACCACGAATCAAGTTCCATATCATGTTCGGATGATTTTAAAGTACTGAATACACAAATATGAAAAAAATCTATTCATTTCTCGCACAACATCTCCAGAAAACAGATACTACATGAATCTCATGTTCACACACGCCCAGATAAATCTTCACTTTTCCTGAGCTGTCTCATCAGCCTCCATTTGGAAGCGCCTGCAGAGACGTTATGGCCTACAAAGACATTAATTCGTGTCAACTAGAAGTGAGAAAATTAAACAAATCTAAGTAACATGATCATCCAAGCTGGGTATCTCTTTAACAATCCAGTAAGAACTTAAGTAGTCTGTTTTTAGGTCTCAGCTGCTGTCCTCGCTGCCTCCCCAACAGCATGACCTTTGCAATATACAAGATTTATTGAATCCCAAAATTTCACACCCTCTGGTTGTATCAACTAACATCCTTGATTTTCTGCAATGTACAAGTGGGAATCACACCTCAGACTAAAAGGAGTAAAAATAAGTAATGCAGTTATGGCATGAACAGGCATTAGGTTTCTGATATGGTGATACAAATAAACCAAAACAGAGAGCACACAAGTATATACTTCATGGTAGATCATTTAACAAAAGGGTAATATCACCAAGTGCAGGAAGTTGATTTCACTGCATATTCTGCTACTAAATATAGTTTGCACAATCCTAATGCAGTTAACTAGCATGCAGCAACAGAAATCAATTTGTAGTATAATGTACCATACTACCATTTCTCCATTGACCATTTTTTACTCCTGACAGTTCTATATGTACTTACAAGCTACAAGGAAACAGGGATACCAAGGAGGTTGACAAGGAGGCTGCCAAGGAGGCTGACAAATTTAAAAAGAAGATGATTAGAGGCAAAAGAAAGTGCAAGGGATGTGGAGAGTTGGGCCACGGTGATACTAGTTACAAGTGCCGACTTAATGGCACAAAGAAAAGTCAAGAACACAATACATCTTTTTAATTTATTGTTGTGCCAAACTTGCTACAACCATTTTATTTTGATTTTGCAGGAAGAGAAAGCTAAGAAAGAACAAGTATGGTGAAAAAGCTAAAGTACCAAGCCAGAAAAAGTAAAAGACCAAGATAAATATAGATGACAATGCAGCCGCAAATGTCCATGAAAACGAAGCACATATAGATGACAATGGTGCAACCCCAAATGTTCAGGAAAACATTGTTGCTGTCCCAAGTCCATCAAAGCCAACTAAAGAGTCAATATTGCAAGACAGCCCCCCGAGGGTGACTAAAGTTAGGAATGCTATCAATTTATTGTTGTTGTGTTGATGTAATTAAAAGCTGAAATATGCCTCGCAATATCACATTTGCAATCGACTTGCTATGCTAATGGGAGAAGATGGAGGTGAGCACTGAGCAGGCAACCGTGCAAAATTCACCCCCCAATATATCACCAGCAAAAAAGTTGATTCCAAGGAAGTTGAAGACCAAGTGAAATGTGAACTAAAAGTATTAGGGCATTCCCTGAGCATGTATCTTTTCGTATGTGAACAAGAATTGTGAACTGTACAGTCTGTGTGAGAAATGAATTGAACAAGTATTATCTATGTTATTCAATGACAATTTGCAGCTGTATCAAAGTCCGGGTTTTCAATCAGTCAGAAAATTTGGCTTTGTGAGAACATGGGCCTGCGGCCAACATTTGCAGGTATCTAGGATGCCGCAGTTTTTTCTTCTTCTTTTTTTGTTAAGCTGAGCGCATTCGTCCGCACAGAAGAGATAAGAAGCGAACGTCCAAACGGAAAAGAACAACATTCAATCTATTACAAACTGGCCAGGGGCAAAGTAGTAATGTTGTATGGTCATGTTGATTCAGACTCTGTAAATAAAGTTACAAAATCGCTATAGTCCATTCTAGCAGTTTGATCCCATTTGATGCACCCTTTCCAGCGAAGCCCACTCCAAAGGAGACATTTCAACGAAGCCCACTTTTGAGAGGCATCAAATACCAATTTTCTCCGAATTTGATCCAGGCCAACATTCCAAACTATGGAAAGGGCTAGAATCTCCATTTCCAATTCGTGGGGCAGCCAAATAGGCCAGGCCTGAAATTGATTCCAAATCAGCCTAATTCAGGGGATCTGGATATTTGTGTGTACAGAAGCTACAGGTGTTGAAATAGGATTCAAGTTGCTTCACATAAAGGAAGGTAGATACTCCCTGCAGTTCTAACTTGTGCTGACAAGACTCAACATGATCTCAGCAACACATGAAAGTGGGGGGCTTTTTCTTCTCTAATTCTTTACTGTAACTTCCAGATTTTTGCTCCCAAGTCACCTATGTCTTATCTTGTACAACTCTATGTGAAGGATAACCTCCAAAACCTGGAGCTCAAAGCAACGAAGAACTATGATGAATCCTCTTGTGATCCAATTTCAGGAGGAGCACCTTCAAACTTCTCAAGCACCACACAGAGTGCACAGACTAAGCAAATTTATACAGCTGTACTTGCACACAATGACACAACATAGATGCTCAACTAGATTGCTGTAACAAAGAACACTATGGCATTTGGTGTCAGCTGCTGGATCCTAACCTTAAACCTCGCCAACAGCTTTGGCACGACAGGATCCAGGGGCAAACGAAGCCCAACAATAAAGAAGTCGCGAAAGACAACATATTCCCCATCATGAGGGTCCGGGGTCTCCTCTCCTTGGGGGCACGACAAATGCCCTCACCAAAATAACCCTTGTCCACATAAGATGCTATGAGCGCCGCGGACACCAGCCCGAACCTCAGCGTCGGCTCTAGTTTCTCGCGACCCATCAATTCTGATGGATCGGCGTCAACTTGGGAAATGTCTTCTTCCCCCTCAGACATATGGGTCCTTTCCTCAACAAGAGTCGCAGCTCCGGCTTCGTCGACCTCCTTAGCGGTCACTTTTACTTGAGCCATCTATGACAAAAGCAAAATAGCAAATTGAGTTCACGTAAAAAAACAAAAAAAAACCTACAGAGAACTGAAGCCTGGTGAAGCTTTTGGAAACCTGCGAACTTCTCAAAAATTCGGCGAAGCCAATAGCAAATAGGTGATCAACACGTGTTAGCTGGGCGAAAGCGACGAAGGTTCGCAAAGCTCAGCAAGCGTGAAAGTGACGCCCTGCACCCCCCTTATATAGGGAGGTAAAAGTGTACAGTAACTTCGAGTGTCAAAAACGAGAAGAAGACCAAACGTCAACCAATCTCAGATTGACACGTGTAAAAATCTAACCTTAGACTCGTGCCAACCTCTGACGCCTGGGGGAGATGTTTTCAGGTGATTAAGTTTCGAGGGTTTGGCCCGTCGAGGTCGGCCCTCGCGCGCAAGGGGCTACTTTTGGGGATCGCCACCCTCAGGACCCGGAGGGCCCCCGAAGGCAGAGTCCGAAGGTTATGAGGTCTCCTTGACTTCCTGGTACCTCGAAGGTGACAGTCAAGACCCGAAGGTATTCCCGAAGGCGGCCCCGAAGGTAGACCATGCCGGCGAAGCTGGGCGACCACCCTCGAAGGTGACCATCAAGACCCGAAGGTATTCCCGAAGGTGGTCCACGCCGGTGAAGCTGGACGACGACCCTTGAAGGTGGCTGTCAAGACCCGAAAGTCCCCCCGAAGGTGACTTCATCCTTTGGGGTGGCGTGAAGAGCACGCTCCAGTTGGGGTAGACAAGTTGTACACTCTAACCTCAGTGCAATTACCCTTCGCCTGGAATATTTATCCGAATATTTCGGGGGACCGGGGGCATTTTCATCATGATGTAACAAAAGGTTATGGTATAAATACTCCCACCGAACATATTCTGTACAAGAACTTTTAACGAAGGCGAAGTTCTATCTCTTGGCATTTTTGCTTACCTTCGTTCGGAGTTCACTGTTTATGCTTTCTGCTTGGGTGACAAAGATGCCGAGAACCCAGCACCTAACATGGCCATGCACTTCTTGATCTGATCACTCGAGGGACCAGAGATATCCCTCTCAAGCAGAGAGGGGCAAATCCCATCTTGGGGCTCGTTTAGATGCCCCGTATAAAGTTTTTGAAATGAAATCTTTGCATATTTGAAATATTAAATATAGACTAATCACTAAACTAATTACTGAACTCATCTGTAAACTATGAAATGAATTTATTAAGACTAATTAATCTGTCATTAGCATATGTTTACTGTAGTAATTTATTGTCTAATTTACAAGCAAACTATGCAATTAGTTTTTTATTTTATCTAAATTTAATACTTCATGCATGTGCCGCAATATAGTTTTGGAATTTTGAATTTTACATCTAAACAAAACCTTGATTGCTTTGTCTCATATCATACTTCTCGACAAACTTGAGAACCACCTTTAGGGTTTAGGGTTTAGGGTTTAGGGTTTAGGGTTATGGGTTTAGAGTTTAGGGTTAGGGTTTAGGGTTTAGGGTTTAGGATTTAGGGTTTAGGGTTTAGAGTTATAGCCAGACTGGTTATGTTTAGGGTTTAGGGTTTAGGAGCTGGAATGAGATATTCAGTTAGATGCTTGTACTCGATCATGTTAGCTTTCAGGTTTATTTACTTGCGCAACAGCCGGATTCAGTAATGATGCTTGCTCACGCCATCATCTTTGCCCTTCTTTTCTTTAGGGAGTTGCTGCATGAAGCTCTTGAGCATTAGATGCCTCTATACATTATTTTCTTAAGATGTCCAATTCCTCGAGCATTGTATGATTTCTTGCTTGCTCTATGGTGAGATAAATATGCGGGCCACATCAGCAGCATACATTCATGTCTCTTTGTGCGCTCCTCTTTTTATGGTGCTGGCCTCAAGCAGGGGCGGGCCCAAGTGGGAGCAAGGGTATTCACTTGAATACCCATTGTTTTTGACCAAAAGTTTTATATATGTAGTATTCTCAAGTATATGAAAAAAGAATGAAAAATGAACACCACAACAATGTGATAGAGGTTCGAAAATAAAATAGCCCACCACCACCCCTCCGGCCCTCCCACCAAAATTTAGTTATGCTTCTTCACTTGTTGTATGTCAGTCTAAAAGTATTAGTTGCATAAGTCAGAAGAAAAAATTAGATATAATTAATATACAATTAGTGTTAATTGATGCTACAATCAATTAGACATGCCAAAAATTAGGTTTAGGCTATTAAAAAAATTTCTCTTCAATGTTTTGAATACCCATGTTTGAAATCCTAGGCTCGCCCCTGGCCTCAAGAAAAAAGAGGGATAAATTTCACCTGTGATTTCAGTTTCAGATAGGATGGTCTTCATTGGGGAACTACTAGTTACAAAATAGTGTAATGGATCCAACAGGGTCAACGGGAGTTATATAACATAGTCTTATCTGTCTCCCTCTGTGTAATTAAGCTCCTTATACACAATAGAATACCAGAACACAGGCACAGAATTTGCAAACATGATTGATATATAAAAATTACTTGTCTATACATTTGTTACACGTAAAAAGCAAGAGCAATGCTTTAGTTAAATCAATTCAAAGTGTGAGGACTGAAGTTGTATTTGATTAAGACATCTATCTGAGATTCAAGACTTAAGAAACAGGGTAAAATTTGGACTAGAAACAGGGCAGAATAATTACCATGTTGCAGGGCAACTATATACATAGCACATCAAAACATCAGGCTCAGTGACTCAAATAGTCAATAGCTATTTCTTTTCTTAGCTAGCAGCCACTAGCCAAGTGCAAAAACAAAAAAACGTCAATCATCAGAACAATCAAGTGACAGAGAAAACAGCCCCAAACGTCAAATACTGTTTGCATGGACCATTGACTATTTCAGTTTAACCGTTGAGCTTGGTCGTTGTTCTTTTACATCCCTGCTCACCATGGAGTTTTGATAAGAAACATAGTAGACTAAACTTGCTGTTTTGTTGTCTTTCCCATCTGCTGTGTTCTATAACTTCTAGTCCTGAGAACCCCAAATGGAACTTCTCCTTTCTGCGATCCTGGGTGACCTGACCTCTAGGTCTATAAATTTCATTATCAACAAGGTCTCCAAGCCGCCAGCGCTCGCTGTGGAGGATAGCTTGCAAAGGGTTCTCCTCCGTGCGCAGGTTATCATCGATGAGGCCATGGGGAAGCACATTACAAACCAAGCCATGCTCCTTCGGCTCAATTTGCTCAGAGACGCCATGCACCGGGGCCATTATGTTCTCGACACCTTCAGATGCCAACATCAAGATGAGGACGATGACAAAGATCAGGCTGTGAGTCGCTCTTCATCTCTGTCCAAAATAATTTCTGCAAAGCGTCCATTTTTCTCCAGTAGAGGTGCTCAAGCTTTGAAAGAACTGCAAGAGACGCTTGAAAAATTGAGCTCCATGATCCTTGATGCGAATGACATTGTAATGTTCTTGACAAGATGTTCTCTCCTGTACCGCCAACCTTACAGCATGCATCTCCAGCTGTCTAACTGCATGTTTGGTCGTCAGATGGAAGTAGAACTTGTCATCAACTTCCTGTTGCGCTCACAATCTTATGGTGCTGAAGAATTGGAGTTCATGCCAATTGTCGGACCATGCCAAGTTGGCAAGAGCACCCTCGTCACTCATGTTTGCAAGGATGGAAGAGTCCGTGGACATTTCTCAAAAATATTGTTTTTCCGCATCCATGGTTTCACAGATGATGAGCTAGCTACTTTCAGAGAAGGATGCGCTGTAAAATTTCAAAATCACACGTCAGACATGAAAAAAGATGGAAGATTGCTAGTCATCATTGAATTAGATGGGGATCTCAATGAAGAAGCACTGGATAGGTTGTATTTTGCTTCTAAACAGTATGCTCCAAGAGGTAGTAAACTCATAGTTACAAGTCGGTTTGACAATATTGTAAAGTTTGGATCAACACAGGCTCTAACGCTGAAGTATCTGTCCCATGAGGCGTACTGGTATTTCTTCAAGACTCTTACATTTGGAAGCATGGATCCTGAGATGCACCCTAGGCTCATGCACTTTGCCATGGAGATAGCCAGGATGCAGAAATGTTCCTTTGTTGGTGCAAACATCATTTCTCGTTTGCTGAGGGATAACATTGATGTGCAATTCTGGTTCAAGGTTCTGGCCTTCTTTAAAGGGCTCACCCAGCAGCGTGTCTCCAGATTTGAGCATCCATTAGATCTTCTGAGGCAGAATAGACCTACACATCTCGGGAGAATGGCTACACCTTCTGAAGATTTGGTGGTTTATCATCAACATCAATGCTATTCAGAAGAGGAGGTCCTAAGTTAAGACTCCAAGATGTACTGTATGGAAGCGTTAAGCCTCATGGGAACTTCAAAGTCCTAGTATGGAAGTCTCTGATACCGCCCTACTATAGCTATGTCTATTCTTGTGAGATTCGAGAGCTGAAAACCACAACTGCCAAGAGGAAGCGTTCTACGGAAAGTGGAATAACACTTTGTTAAATTTTTTTCATTGCTGGGATATGTAGGAGGGTATCTGAATATGTGTTTTTTTCCTCTTCAGCTCATAAGTTACTGTGTAATTATTGGAGGATGTAAAGATGTTACAAGTTTCAATACCTTGTCATGTGTAGTGGAATAATTAATGTAAGATCATGAGGCAAGAGATTTTCATGAGAAATAATGAATTTGTCCTTGTTTTTTTTTTCTGGATATTTGCTAGAAGACAGTCAAGTGCAAGCAGACACCATGGCTTGCGGCCATTTTTCATGGCTGTCATTTTCATGCATCAATTACTTGGCGTACACGATGGGTTGGACGAATGCTTCTAGGATGGCTCAGAAAGTCAGAAGAGAGGAGCAGCCAAGTCCAGTCTCCCCCGAAAGTGGGGAAGATTACAGGATCGGAAGGACGATGCCTGAAGCTGCTGCCAGGCAGGTGTTAGTTGTGTGATCTCCGATCGATCAAAGGACCGATTCCTCCAGTTCATACGTGCCTTGATCGGGCGTGCGCCTGCCGTTCACTGGTAGTGGCCCCCCTCTCACACAGCACAATATATATAAAGTCAAAGGGACACGCCGGGGCACACGGTCCAAAGATCGCCGTCCCATGGTGCCCCACAAAATCCTAGACTCCGCTGAAGAGAGGGGATAAGCCCACTGCACCATCGCCGCCTCTACAACATCTTCCCCGCCGTACTCCAACCTCCACAGCGGCGCCATGGCAGGTGGCAGAGGCTACCACCAAAGCTTTCCCCTCTGTTAAGGTATTTACCCACTCGGTCTACACCTAGTGATCCAAATGAAACTATCAGCAGGAAGTCCAAGTTGCAAATAAACAAGCAATCGATGTCAAGGAGACAACGACTCCGGAAGGCCATTGGTTCAGAGAAGATTGCAGGAACCTACTCTATCCGTCATTGCAAACCTCCTGCCTGGACCATTGTAAACCTCCTGCCTGGACTACACATCTACAATCTACGCCAGCACATCTACAGTAAGCCTGCAACTACATCAAGCAGGCATGTTGTCTTCAGCTGCCCATGAGGCATCTACGTCTCTCAGGTCAGATGATTAAGATCTTATTAATAATGATTAGCATGTTCATGTCACGAGGGGACAGAGAGCAAGAACCGACCAGGGGGTGCTTTGAAACATTTCCATCCCAGGGACAGGGAAGGGGCTATATGCATATACTCGGATCGCGATTATTAATTGCAATCCAAAATAGGGGCTATATGCATATATTAAGAGGGTTAAATACAAATATTTGTAATATCGATCCGATTCAGGGGGTTTTCTGGCCGGCGACATGGCTCCCGGCGAGATCGCGCCGCCTCCGGCGAGCCCTGCTGGCGGCAGCAAACTCCGCCGTAGTCATCCAATTTGCTCTGTTCGGCTGACTGTGGCTGGTGTTGATTTGTTGTAAAAAAAATACTGCTGGCTGGCTAATGTTGAGAGAAAAACACTACTGGCTAGTTGGCTGACAAGCTAGTCGAACAAAGCGTATGGTGAAAGGAATCTGATTGCATTTCAATTGCCAAAATTGCTAGTACGAGCGTTGCAGTCAGATATAGAGTTCAGATAGAGTTCAAAACAATACCTGATTGACTAAAGCAGTTCAGCTGGCCTTAGTAGTCAGATATATGTAAAGAAAAAAAAGTGATGTAACAGCCTACTCAGTGCCAACGAGTGCACGTTTCTCTTCATAATACAAACACACCATGTAGAATCTGCATGTTCAGACTTGTATTTGCCTTTTTGTTTTCAGTTCAACCCTAGTAGGCCATTATGTCAATAGAACCCCATGAGATGGAGCAAGTTGTCAGCTTCTTCGTGGACATCATGCTGTTCTAAAAATGTGCATCCTTCCCTCCACATTCCAGGAAGAGCTGGAACGAGGTATTCCAGGAATAGTTAGTTGCTTGTACTCGATCGTGTTAACTTTCAGGTTTATTTACTTGCACAATAGCCTGATTCAGTAATGATGCCAAAAATTATAAAATTGGGTAGCTGCATACAGAAACTAGCATATGTAACGGTAATTATATGAATATCTGATGTCTCACCTCTCAACTTCTTGCTTAGATCATTAAACAGAACAAAAGGATCAGAAGGATACATCCAAGAAACAGCAGATCTCATTGCCCAATTCTAATAGATTTTATCCAAAATTGCATCATCTAATCCTAGTAGATCAACCAAAGGTGCTAGCTGCTTCACGCTTGGAAGATAAGATATTTTTCAAACGGCCCAAGGAGTATCCCACAAGCAACAGTGTCATTGCTTCTTGGCAAGTGCCGATGTCTCCACAAAATAGGGAGAGTACGGGGTAATAGGAAGCCAGCCATCTAGAGTGCACAGAGTACTCACTTCCTTACTATCCATGTCATATGAAACCAGTTTCCTATT
Organism: Panicum virgatum; assembly: GCF_016808335.1. Taxonomy (NCBI): domain Eukaryota; kingdom Viridiplantae; phylum Streptophyta; class Magnoliopsida; order Poales; family Poaceae; genus Panicum; species Panicum virgatum. Next base: position 6,875,938 of record NC_053146.1, read on the forward strand.
GAAGAGGTGGAAAAAGAAGACCAAGTTGTGATCTGGATGAAAACCAACAGTGGATTCAGCAAAATAGCAATCCACTTCTCCGAACAGCTGCATGCAGCTCACACTATCCTTCAGGATCCATCGATCTGTATCATAGTTCTCAAGAACTGAAATCGAAAGTTCAGTCATATTGCCAAGATCATCTTTCTTTCCACTATTGTCGCCGGCCATCGGATAACCCTATGCTTCTCCCCTTCCCCATCAACCGCGACTATCGCAACCTGGTAATCAGATCTGAGTATGACAGCCAAATGCAGCATACCGTTTACAAAGGTGTTCCTGACCCAGGTTTTGAAGGTTTGATGTGACCAACATTCGACTGACCTTCTGCTCCATTCTCTACTTTCAGATGAGTAGGTGTGCACCTGTAACAAAGTCATGTCATTGTGAGTGCGAAACAAGAACTGAACCAGCTTGAATCCTGAGGAGACGGCTGGATCAAAAATCAAATAGCAGGCGGCGATCGGATATCCATGTTTGTCCTCGCACTGAGTGCCCGTGCTAGGCACAAGCACCCATTCCCTGGTGGCCGGGTTGCACACAATATAGCCTTTTTCCTCGTATGTTCCTGGACGGATATGCAGAAATAGCAGGAGCCCATTGCAGGAATCCGCGAGGACGATCTGGTCGATCTCGGGCAGCTCCGTGAGGAAGGCGAAGGACGTGTCGACGGGGGCACGGATCTCCCCAGCAGGTTCAAGAAAGGCACGCAGTTGTTGTTCTCGCCCTTGTCGTCCGAGTAGAAGAAACCTTGCAGGGTCCGGGGGATCTTCCTGAGGCAGTCGGCGACGAGGCCGGACCAGGCTTTGGAGACGCACTTGAATCGGGAGAGGGGCTTGACGGGCAGGCGCGAGAGGATCTCCAGGAGGATGTCGTCGGGGAGGCCGGCCACTGCGCTCCCGTTGCGGCAGCCCTCGCCGCCGGCAGGAGGGGAGGGGGGCGCAGCGATCTGCCAGTGCGGAGGATGTGAGGGGACGCGCACGACTGCACGAGATAAATTAAAAAAAACGGAGGGTTGGGGAGCAGGGAAAGGGTACCGTCTGCAGGGGATGGTTGGGATCGGCGGCGGCGGCGGCGGCGCCTGGTGGGTGGCGGCCCCCTTGCTCCGTCGCTTGCTGGGCCATCCGATCGGTGGTGTAGGGAGAAGGAGAACTGGAGCTGGCCGTCGGAACACCACGCCGGAGCCGCGACGAGATGGCGGCGCCGCGGGAGATTCGTTTGGTGCGGCCCGCGCCTCCCGGCGTCCGGCGAAATTGGGATGCAGTAAGCGGGGCAAGGGTTTGTTTTAGTTGCCAAAGGCGGAGAAACGCCTTTACTATTTGTCTACTTCAAAACATATCATTACAATTTTTCACTTCTCATAAAAATAACACTAAATATGTACGAGACAACCTAGACCCAGCTACAAGTATATATGAATACATATATTACATTGCTTGTGGGCCTCACATGTTATTTTCTTCTTTCTCATCTCTTCTCTTGGTGAGCACCATTCATGGCTGTCAATGGCGAAGGAACGGAGCTCGGCGGCGGCAAGCTGCTGCTGGTCGACGCGATGCGCCAGATCCCCCCCTCTCCTACCCAGGCTTCTTCTTTACGCCCCTGCTGTCCCTGCGGCCTGGAACGCCGCTCTGCTTGGCCGGCCTCACCCTGCTCCGCTGAGCTGCTGGAATGTCGCGAGCTGCGCTGAGCTGGGGGGCGAGCGCCGGTCAGATGCGCGGCTGGAGAGCGGCGGCCGGGCTGCGTGAGCGGATTCGCCGGTTGAGCGCCACAGCCAATGAAGCCGCCGCCAACCGCCGGATCTACGTGGGGCCAAGCTAGGGAGGGAGAGGAGGGCTGAGCGAGCGGATGGCGTAGCACGCGGTTGGCAAGGAGCCCACGCTCCAGGCAGCGCGCGGTGCTCGCAAGCGAGCAGCCAGGGCGGAGCTCGCGACACAGGTGGTGCGTGGAGTATGTGAGCAAAGGGCCAACGGAGGACATGGTCGACGCGGAGCTCGACGTGCTGCTCGCCCGCTTGGCCACGTGCTGCTGCTGCTCACCATCGACGGTGGCGGATGCGGCTCAGCAATGGGAAGATGGTGAGAGGAGGAAGAAGAAGATGACATGTAGGGCCCGTGACTTAGTGATAGGACAGAGGGCTTTCAATGCAATATACGTATTCATTTACACCTGTAGCTAGGCCCTGATTGTCTCCATACGTATTCCGTGTCATTTTTGTGAGAAGTGAAAAATTGTAATGTTATGTTTCGAAATAGATGAATAGTAATAGTGTTTCCCCAAACTTTGAAAATTGTAAAGTATGGATCCAAAAAATCCAAAAAAAAAATCGCGAGCTACAGTAACTTTGAACGCTTGACCACCAATTAGGAGTATTAAAAGTGAATAACTGACAAAACTCATTCTATAACCTCCGAGGAAAATCGCGAGATGAATCTAATTATGAATAGACCATTTTGTGCTACAGTAAACAATCTCTAGTGATTGATTAATTAGGGTTAATAGATTCGCCACGGGATTTCTCATCCATCCATGTAATCAGTTTTATAATTAATCTATATTTAATACTCCTAATTAATGTCGTAGAAGTTCCCAAAAATTTTCGCCCAAATTTTTTTTGGGAAGATTCCGGACTCGAAGGGTGCATTCTGCAAATGTACAGTTTAGGTGATTCTAGTTTTTTGCATTGTTTTTTTCTTTGCTTTGTTTTGAAAGACCGAGTATTTCGCGTTTCCAAATGACCAAATCCTATCCATGCATTGAACCGTTGCACAACTCCAACACTCCAACTTTGTTCTTTAGCGGTTACTAGATCTCGTTGTAAGCAGTGAGTGGTTTTTGCGGTCTTCAAAGCTTTGTGTGGCGATGGTGTTTGCAGGTGTTCTTTTCTCTTACTGCCTTTTCAGTGTGTTTTTCAAGCTCCGGTGGACGGCGAACAATCGGTTGAAGAAGGCGACCAGAGAGCTCGATGTAATTTTATTTTCTTCATATCGTCTTGTGTCAAGTTGTCCTTCTATTCTACTACTAATTATTCTTCTTGATATGAATCAGATATGAGACACTCTTTTGGTGCCTTGCTAAAAAAATACCTTTCTTGTCCATATATGGAAGTTGTGCTCTGTTTATATGGACTAATCAAAACTCACATCATATGTAACACATAAATCAGCACTTTGTAGAGAGAGACGGAAGGCAAATCAAAGCTCTTCTACTAAGTCCTCGAATTGAAATTTCAACAGGCAAAGGTAAAGTTAGCAAAGCACAAAGAAGTGAAAAACAGTAACATGATTTAACAAAAACGTCAACACTTTAGTGGGTGCTTGGATTAATTGGGGTAGTCACTGTCGCATCGGATGTTTGACACTAATTAGACACCAATTAGGAGTACTCAAGTGAGTACTATAATTAGTGTTATAGTTACCTCATATTTAATTGGCATCCGAACCATGGGGAAACCGTGATCACCTAGCAATTGCAAGCGTTCGCTACTGATGTGCATGCTGCACACTTGTAATCATCTACAAATGGTTAAGTACAGTCAGAACCCAGAGCATTGTCTTCCGTACCAAAGTGCTTGAGGTCGTGGGTTTGATCATTCTGTAGTAGATTCGAATTCAACGCCGTTGTTCGTCGAAAGAACGCGAGCAGGATCCACGAGAGGGCGAGGACCCCAATGACGATCGGGGCCGCAAGTACGAGGACACGATCGCCGCCTGTCCTGTACTCCTCCGGCAGGCGCGCCGCCTGAGACACCGTGAGCGCCGCCATGATCATCACCACAAGGAGTGGACAAACTGCATGCACGGAGACGGCGGCGGAACATGCATGGAGATCGCTTGTGAAACTCCGAGTGGGTCTTTTCTTTTCGCCACAGGCCCACGGCCTGGTATCCGGCCCATCCAAGGGCGCCTTGGGTCTTCATGATGTCTGGCCCTTCAAAGAAACCAGCTCGCTGGGCTGTGGAGAAAGTCTTGGATCACCATTTTAAGCCTCTGTTTGGAACCAAATTTTTTTCAGAGTTCCTATCACATCAAAAGAAATCTTACTATTTTATAGTATTAAATAAAATCTGTTTATAAATATTTTTTGACAGCTGAGTGCTTTTTCGCGAGACGAATCTAATGAGTCTAATTAATTCATAATTTGCTACAGTGATGCTACGGTAACCATTCGTTAATCATAGATTAAGATACCTCATTAGATTCGTCTCGCAGTTTAGCCTCAGGGTTCTGCAGTTAATTTTATAATTAACATTTATTTAATACTTCTAAATACTAAAAAGTTCCAGGGACTTAAAAAAAAGTCCCTCGAACCAAACAACCCCTAAATTGGAAAAAGTCATTTTTACTTCCCTGGACTATAGGAGGAGTCCGCGTTTTCTCCTTAGATCACAAAATCGTCCGTTTGTACTCCTCGAACTCGCAATACATGAGTAGTCCACAATAAAAAATTTACCATAATTCTACCATGAAAATTGTGGCTATGAATTTATATATATATATATATATAAATCTACAACGAAAACTTTTACTATTATACCATATAATATGTTCATTGTATAGGTCTGCTCATGTGAATAAAAAAAATAGATTTATCATTTTATGAGTTGTTCGTTATTTACTAAAATTTTCAAATGTTTACCTAGATAAATCTATAACTCAAGCATGCATGATCCAATGAGCATGAAATTTTTATTACATGTCAAGAATGTAATGGTTAGACCACTAAAATTTTCACCATAATTGGACCACACAACTGTAGCTATGAATTCATTACAGAAAAGTATATATCTAAATCTACAGAAATTTTTTTGTACTAAATATATTATATAATATATTCACTGCATAGATCTAATTACATGGAGTCCAATTGATTTTCTATTTTATGATTTTTATATAATTTACTATGATTTTTCAAATATGCAGCCAGAATAAATATAAAGAAAAGAAGGAAAACCACTTAGAGAAACCAGTTAAGGAGGTAATATGTCCGGGATTGCCAGATCAAGGAGTCCAAATGGACGGTTTTGTGGTCTAGGGAGGAAACGCGGACTCGTCCCATAGTCCAGGGAGGTAAAAAAAACTTTTTCCTTTTAAATTTTCAATGTAAGATTATATAATTTTAAAAATAAGTCTTGGCATCGTCATAATAAAATAAAATAATTCTTCGCATAGCTGTCATGCCCTACGGGCTACGGCTCAGTGGCGCCGGTGAGATCCTGCTGCAAAAGATTATTTGCATCGCAAGCTGGAACAGTGCTGTGTCCAGTGTTTGGGTCAATGAGGCTGCTTGTATCCAGGACACAAGACTGGACCCAAAAAGTTTAAGGCACTCAGAATTTCTATTGAAGCACTTTCATTCTCAAAGACAAATTAACTGATATGGCTACACAGAAAAGGACGTACCTAGTGCCGTAGGCTTCCCGCACTGTGCGGGGTCTGGGGAAGAGTTGTCTTTAAACCCCAAGCATTACCCACACAAATGTGCAGAGGCTGGGGCTCGAACCCGGGACCTTCCGGTTACAGACGGTAGGCTCTACCGCTGCACCAGGCCCGCTGTACCCACACAAATGGCTACACAGAAGTAGTTCTAAAATTAAATGGTTAAAGTACAAACATTGACAGATGCAACAGACTCCGATTGGCAAGCTCTGCTGGAATGGACCGAGATAATCACCATCTACAAGCAAGCACTGCTCTACCCAAAAGTGTCCTCTTACCAGTAGCCATTTATTTTTCAGCAATTGTCAGCAACTTTGAAAATTTTGTTCAGGAGACTCTAGCTATGCAGTGTAGTCAACTTAGTGGCCTTTGACCTTTAATGCAGAAGAGATTTCAGTGATTGACATTTTTGTTCCATGCATATCCCTGACAATCTCTAGAAGATGAATTTATTCATTCAACATAAGAAGACACAAACAGGGCAAAAGAAACTATAAGTCTAGTTACTAATGAAGCAGTTGTAAGGCCGAGAAAAAAATCCAATGATTATGAGTCTGGAATCTGGAATAACAAAAAGTAGTAGTTAAAACATATAGCTTGAACACAAAACATGGCAAGAAACTACATTCATTGAGACAACTAGCATATGAAGCTAGCTTACACACATGAAAACAACTGGCTTGCAGTGTTCTTTGGACTAAAAACATGAGAACAAATACATCCAAGCAATAACAAAGTATACAATCTAATTCAAGCAGATTTATCCAAGTTACCAAGTTGGTCGCAATTACATAGCAAACAAAGTTCAAAAACTCAGTTTTCAACAAGCAGCACTTTCAGCGCTTCTTTGAGAGCACTGGTGTTTCAGAGAAATAGGGAGCGTAAGGAGCAATAAACCCATAGTAACCTCCGACAGTGCAGAGAGCGCACACTTCCTTACGATCAATATCATATGATATCAGCTTATAGTCCCAATGCTGAACAAAGAAAACCAAATTCTGATCAGGATGAATGGTGATCACATTGTAGTCGGATCCAAAATGGCAACTCTTTTTCCCAAACAGCTCCGAAAAGCTCACAGTGTGCTTCAGTTTCCATTCTTCTGCATCATAGTTCTCAAGGACCCAAACGGATAGCTCAGTCATAGGGCAAGAGTTGCCATCTGGATGCCCGCTCACACTCAAGCAATGCAAAAGCCCTTTGGATTGACCCACAAACACAGGAAAACCATGATTCTGGTCCCAGTGGAGGACCTTACGTGTCTTCCCTTTCCCATCAATAGCAGCGATCAGCTCAGGACCTATAGAAGAGGGGCTGACAATCAAATGCAGCAACTTGTTGAACAATGTGCTACCCCTCATGGATGATGCGGTTCTATGCAAATCCCATTGACCTCCCTTTTTCCATCGCCGCCTTTCCCTCGGTCTGTCATCCCATCTCTCAGCTTCAGACGAGTAGGTGAGCACCATGTCAACTTCTGGATTGTGGCAGAACTCGATCAACTGGAAGTGTGGGGAGATGACTGGGTCAAAAATCAAGCAAGTCCATACACAGGATTCCCCAGCATCTTCATCGCTGTCTTCATCGTATTCCAGTGGATTTGATGAGAAGCCGGAGCTGGGCACAGGCACCCAATGTTCAGTGGCAGGGTTACACACAATATAGCTCGTCGTATCACCAAAGGCGGAGGTCTGCCCAAAGAGGAGAAGCCCATTGCAGGAATCTAAGAGGGTGAGATTATTAATTCCAGGCTGCTTCCTCAGGAAGGAGAATGAAGGGTCGACGAGAGGCGCAGATTTCCCCAACAGGTTTATGAAATGCCCACAGACCTCCCTGCCACCTCTGTCGTTGTTCTTACTGCTGCCTTCCTTGTCATCCTCACTGCCACCTTCAGCGCTGCCCTCACTGCACCCTTCATCGCTGCCCTCGCTGCCGCTTTGTCTCCACTGTCACTGAGTGAATCGCAGCAGCCCTCATTGCCGAATGGTGCCTTGCGGTCTCGGTACTCGCAGCCATAGAAGAAGCCTTCCAGCGTGAGGGGGAGCTTCCTGCAGCGTAGGCGGTCGGCTATGAGGTAGCGCCAGGCCTTGGAGACGCACTTGGACAGGCAGAGGTACTTGGCGGGGAGCCGCGAGAGGATCTCCACCAGGGCGTCGTCGGGGAGCCCGGCCACCACGGCCCTCTTGAACGAGCAGCCCGCGCCACCGAGAGCGAGCTGCGAAGCGGACCACACGTGAGCTGATGCACAAACGGCACGAGAGAGGGAGAGAGGGAGGCGCAGCGAGAGGGGAGGAGCGTACCGGCCGCCGGATGGGGTCGGTGTCGGCGGCGCTGGGCAGGGGCCGGCCGCGGCTCCCTTGCTCCGTCGCCTGTAAAGCCATCCGACTGGCGTCGCCGCAGGAGGCGGTTCAAAAAAGGCGGAAGTAGGCGGGCGCCTAGGCACGACTAGGCTCTAGGCGAGGGGTTCCTGCCTGGCCTATGGGGGTAGGCGGACTCCTAGGCGGCGCCGGCGAGGGAGGAGGCAGAGCAGAGAGCGCCGCGGAGGAGGCAGGGACGAGCACCGGCGGTGGAGGAGAAAGCAGGGGACGAGCGGCGGCGGCGGAGGCAGGGGCAGGCGCGGAGGAGGAGGAGGAAGGGCGGAAGCGAGGCAGGGGCGGCGGCGTCGGGAAGGAGAGGAGAGGCAGCCAGTAGGGGCGTCGTGAAGGGGAACAGAGGAGAGGAGGGAGGAGATAAGGTGGTTGTTGCGCCGTTGGGCCGTTTTGATGGGCCTATTTTTTAACTCAAGGTTTAGTGGGTCTCTATTTTTTTTTAAAGGTATATGATGTATATGACAAGATATACGTGTGCATATGGCACTGCCCAGCAACAAATCGCCTTGAAACGCCTAATCCCGCTTAATCCTGCTTAGGCTCTAGGCGTTGGGTCACCGCCTAGATACCGCATAGCGCTTTTTTGAACATGCCAAGAGGTGGACGGCGGGTGGGTCCCAAGGCCGAGGAAGGAGAGGATTGGCAAGATCGCCTCCGGAATTGGGGGAATTTCTAAACCCTAGCAAAGTACTAGCAGCGCAGCTCTCGCGAGATGGGGGGCGGATGGGTACCGGCTACCGGGTACATCTTTTTTTTTTTTTGAGAAACGGCTACCGGGTACATCTGGGAGAGCCTGAGCTACAGAGGGTTCCTTTTGCAACTGTGCTGCTGGGCCTGGAACAGATTCATGGGCGGTGGAAAACTATTTCCTTCAGCCCAGTTTCAGGAATCGTTTCTTCCTTTCTCATTCATTCATTTTTTTTCTCAGAACACAGCAACTGCAAATTGATGAAGATTTTGCTGCATGTCCTCGAGAAGAGTAGCATTCAAGAGCTACTGTATGGTTCATTCCTTAGAACCGTTGGTTTGGTTGACAAGATAACAGATCATCAGCGACCTTGCCTCCTAGCTCTACCGAATATACGAGGAAGAGCATTGTTTACACTAGTCTGCAAATTTGTACCAATACAATAACATTACATCGTTTTTTTTCTTTTAAAAAACTGAAAAGTAACATGAGGCTTCGTGGCAGACAGATTCAGTACAAGATTCTCACTCGCACTCTCTCTCTCTTTCTGTGCGTCCTGCAAGGCAATTATTACAAGAACAGGGAACGTTTGCCTAAAGTAACATCCAATAAACTTCACTGACAGAAAGAAGGTCACGATGTGACCTAATCATCGAGGCAAACTTGCATCCTAGAGAGATTGACTTAAAGCAGATTGAGTGTCAACTAGTTTCCTGCATTGCAACTATTGCTTGAGACTTTGAGGCTAGAGAACCTCTCCATGACACCTGCAAAGAACAGCATCAATTTTTATTTACTATGCACTGAGTAATTCGGCCTCCAATGTAAACAGGTGCAGCTTACCAATAAGGGAAAACACTGTGGATGGGATGGTTGATGTCGTACGCTACTCGCAGTCGCAGGGAGCGCGTCACAAAAGCGGATGGAGAGGCGCTGACGGCAGCTCTTCCTACCACCGCCTCCTCTGGCTCTAGTTCCGACGCCGTTCCAGCGCCTCCGCCAACCGCCCTCCACCGTGGCCATCGCTAATCTCGTCCGAACTCCATGCCCCCGCCACCATCCCCCTGCTTGGCCGACATCTCCACCACCACCGTTGGCGGCACCCCCCACCTCGCCACCGTCTCGACCGACCGCACTGATGGTTCAGCGGCCGCCCAGCGGCCTCCAGACCCCCAACCCTGGCAACCCCGAACCTGGCAGCATGACGAACGGAGACAATGGCGCGAGGCCGCCGAAGCGACAGTGGGCCGCAGTTGGGCTTTTTGTGATGCATCTCACCGCAGTCGTGCGCTTGACCTCGATTATTCCCGGTTAATGTCTGGTAGCAAATTATGGATAAATAGAAATAGTTACAATACAGCCGGAGGATGTCATATTGGTTGCTTGATGTTTATAAATATATATGTATAACAAGTACGTTCACACGGCATAAACTCACAAATTTTGCATTGAATCATTATACCAGTTAGCCAACCATAAATTATATTGTTATGTTCATGACCATTTCTTTTTATTGTTTTTCCCTGTAGAAATAGAGTTTAAATATAAAACTTTTACCAGTGATTCCTTTTCTTATTTTCATAGAATTAGGAGTTTAAATTGTAGAGGTTTTCAAGGAAAAATAGTTGGCTTTAACTTAATTTTGCATGCGACGGTGATTGAAATCCAGCAAACAGAATTCTGCGAACGAGAAAGCATGCGCGACCGTGGGCTGTAGTAAGTAAGCTTTTTTATGCCGGAATTTCTATACTAGCAACGTATGCTATGCAAACCACTTTCGTATGCAAATTGTTTGCATACGAAGGTGGTTTGCATAGTATATGTTGTCTTTCTATATATGTTCTGATAGATTTTAATTTCTACATCTTTCAGTGTTTGAGATTTGTGCACACAACCACAGCCCTTGAATCCACCCCGATTCCTAGCCACCTCTTTCTCCCCACCCTTCTCACCCAGCCGCCCGCGCCGTCCCCGCCCTGCCACTGCGCTGGCGCGCCGTGCCGGTGCTGCTCCGCTGCTGCCCCATGCGCTCCGCCACGCACGAGCGTTCCACTGCCGCGACATGCGCGCTCCGCAGCCGCTGCCTAAGTGCGCAGCCGCTGCGTGCTGCGCCGCAACTGCCGCTCGCACCCCTCGCCACCACCTCACCCAAGAAGAAGTGCTTGGTCGCCATTCAACATTTCAATATTTTGTTCTTCTAATTTCAACATAATTTCAACATTTCGTTTGTAGGATTTCAAAATTTTCGCTCGTCAAATGTTGAACCTGTTTAATAAAAATGTTGAATATATTTGCAGAAGTTTACAAAAAATAATTGGACCAAATGAGCTTTAAGTATGGATGGCTTATCTATTTTCCACGAGATAGATAGGAAACCAATCTTGATGCCCGCCAGTTAAGGCCCAATCGGGCCCACCCACCATCGGATCCACGAAAGCGAAACCAAATGGACTCGATCTGCGAAACCAAATGGACTCGATCTGCACAACAGCCCACTCGAGCAACCCATTTATGTGATGAAAGCAAAATTTGGTTCACACTTCACAATACTCGAGCAACTGAAATACTAAAGTGAAACTGATCAACATTCAACAATCATGTACAATCAAGCCAGATAATGGCTGCACTTTGTATTACCAAATGGAAAAAAATGAACTACAACAGTACGCCCACATTAATACATTCTGCATATACATTAAGCTCAAGCCAACTAGTGTCCACCTCATAGGAATATCACTGAAATTACCATTCCAGTTCTTACACTGCTGCACTAGTAACTCATACTGGTGTCTTACAAAAAAAAAAGGCAAACACAATCAAGATTGAAGAAGAAAACTAATGAACCTGAATTGAAGGCTATGCAGGTAGCATCAACTCAGGTGTAAGTAAAGAAAAAACAATACGGTGTGTTTTATATCTCAACACCTTGTCAGTTCTGAAGGATTCAGGTTCTCTGTGAATTGCTGCTGGGCTGCTAGCTATCAAGAAGATCCTGCGGCCAAGCAACTATTTATGAACATCTTGGGATGAGTTTTGAGCCACGTCTCCTGCATACGGAGAGAGTAAAATGTATGGTTACAGTATACGATCCAAGTACCCTAGCTTACAAACTGCATCTGGAAGTCGCAGGGTACAACAATTACATTATCACAAGAAGCACATATAGCAATGTGAACATAAGCAGTAAATTAAGTTTATGAAAGACTTGAGTAAATAATGTTTATGCAAGGTTCAAAAAAGCGCTACGCGCTGAGCGCGCGCTCGAGCCGTGAAAAAGCTTAAGCGTGCTTAAGCGTTATTACGCGCGATTAAGCGTTTTTGCTAATATTGTTAAAAATCTAATTATATAGCTTAAAAAAGGGGATAGGTGTCTTACAGCAGTAATTTCTTGTCTCTTGTCCTCTTCTTTTCTTGAGAGCAGGTGTACCTACACAAAGTGCAACAAAATAATTAGTTTCTTAAGTGCTGCTGTGCTGTGCTCCCCTGAAGTGCTGCTCCCCTGCTGCCCTGCTGTGGTGCTGTGCTATGCTGCTCCCCTTCGTGTGCTCCCCTCCCCTGCTGTGCTGTTGTGCTCCCCTGCTGTGCTGCTGTGCTGTGCTGCTCCCCTCCGTGTGCTCCCCTCCCCTGCTGTGCTGTGCTGCTCCCCTGCAGGCGGGGGTTGGCGGGGCGGGCAGCAGATCAGGAAAGCAGAGCAGGCGGCCTGGCGGGGCGGGCAGAGCAGAGCAGGCGGCGGCGGGGGAGGGGTGGGGCGGGCAGCAGGAGAGGAGAGGAGAGCAGAGCAGGCGGCCGGGCGGCGGCAGGTGAGGGCCGGGGCGGGCTGCAGAGCAGAGCAGGCGGCCTGGCAGCGGCGGGGGAGGGGCGGGGCGGGCAGCAGAGCAGATCAGGGAGGCGCCACGCTTAATTGAGCGCTTAGCTACTAAGCGACGCGCTGACCCTCCGCTCAGCGCTTAACCGCGCTTAATCGCGCTTTTTCGAACCTTGTGTTTATGTCAGCTTCTAAAAGCTGCTGCTAGATTTGTTTTAAGGCTTAACAATATTAATTCCACAGTTGTCATATAGCATACCAAGTTAAGTGAAGATACACTGCAATTCCACATTTTCATGTTTATCGTGTTACTTCAGAAAATTGCAAAGAATTTTTCCTGAAGATCAATGTTTAAATTGGAACAAAAACATAATGGAATGATGAATTAAGAATTATGTACATAGTATCTGATGGCAAGAACTTGCCTTTTGTCTGTTTCATAGAACTGCCTTAGTCGAAGTAAGCTTCTAATTGGGCTGCATGAACACCAAATGCTCTTGATAAAAATGTGGGTGCTGTACAGGATCACAAAGAATCACCAAGATCTTTCCTAACTCACTCACCTATCCATCTTCTGAGCTTAAAATTTTTTAGGCTTACTACACCAAAATTTTTCAGAAGGCCACACATCAGGGAACAAAAATATAAATCCAAATCTTCAGAAACCACCACTAGAAATTTATAGGCAACTTTATCAGAAGAAAATATGCAGGCAGTTTGTAGCAGTAAACTATGAATTTTTTCGTAAGACTGATTTTGAAATTGTTGATAGTATGAAAAAGGAGAAAAAATGACTATAGCAAAATATAATAAAGTTGTCTTCCACAGCATATAATAGACACTAGTAATCAGCAATCAGAGTATACAAGAAGCTCTGCTCTATGTAAAGAAGTTGGCAGTAAGCAACATACATGGAAATGTGATCAACTAGGCAAATTTTTTGAGGTAGAGCATGCAGTTCAGCAATCTAGAAGCTACATCAATACATTCAGAGCTTGCATGTGTAATCTAAATTCTAAAGCAAGCCTACATTTATGTCTCAGTTGACTTATTTTATTTCAAGAATACAACAGGCTTGAACAAATACTTGGAACAAAAGCATGAAGGAGTACGTCCAAGCAGCAGCATATGCATGTCATGACTCCAGAAGATTTAACCAAATTGATACTTCCTCTACACATGGATATGAACTTCCTGTCGAACATCCATTGCATCCCCACACAAGGAGCGCTTTCAATGTTTATTTGAGAGCACTGATGATTCTGAAAAATAGGGGACATAGGGCGTAATGCCGTAGTCTTCTCTAACTGTGCTAAGAGCATTCACTTCCTTGCTATCCATGTTATAAGATATCAGCTTTTGGCCCCGGTGAGAAATGAAAATCAAATTGCGATCTGGATGAATGGCAACCACAGTGTAGTCCAAGTTGACAAGCCCTCCAAAGAGCTGCAAAGAGCTCACACTGTGCTTCATGACCCATTCTTCTTTATCATAGTCCTCAAGAACCCAAATTGTGATCTGTGCAGAGTTGCCTTTTATTTGTTCACTGATGCAATGGAGACGCCCTTGAGATTGACCAAGAAATGCAGCCTCGGACCCACAACAACTGTGACTCCACGGCCAGCTGATGAACCTGCGTGTCCTCCCTTCCCAATCAACCGCAACAATCAGGCCCTGATCTTTCTGAATGTGGTCAAAATCTTTCTGAATATGGTCAATGACAAAATGCAGCATGCCGTTAACAAAGGCGCTGCCCAACGAGGACACTATGGTCCCAAAACTACCCAATTGTGGGCTTTCACCTCCCTCTTCAAATCTCCTCCGCTCACCTGATCTGTCAGTCCACACCCCAGTTTCTGATGAGTAGGTGCGCAGCCCTACCTCGCTCAGCATACTAGCTTTCATCAAGAACTGGAGCAACTGGAAGTGCGAGGAGACCACTGGGTCGAAGATCAGATAGGTATCCTCACCAATTTCCCTATTGTCGTCGTCCTCATCTTCCCCTTCTGGCGGACCCGAGCAAAGCCAACCGGAGCTGGGCACGGCCACCCATTCGTGCGTGGCCGGATTGCACACCACATAGCCCGGCGTGGGCATGTAATTGTATAGAAGCGGGCCGTGCCGAGGAGGAGGAGCCCATTGCAGGAATGCAGGATCCTGACGCTCTTGATGCCTGACAGCTTCTTCGTCAGGAAGGAGAAGGAAGGGTCCACGAGCGGCGCGGACCGCCCCACCAGGTCTATGAAGACGGAGTCAAGCCAGTGGCCCCCGCCGCCACAGTAGCCATCACCGACGTATCCATCCTCACCGTCCTCAAACCTGAGGCCGCAGAAGAAGCCCTCCAGCGTCTGAGGGAGCTTCCGGCGGTGGAGGGGGTCGGCGATGAGGTCGCGCCAGGCCCTGGAGACGCACTTGAACCGGCAGAGGGACTTGACGGGGACACGGGAGAGGATCTCCACGAGCGGGTCGTCGGGGAGCCAGGCCACCGCGCCGCCCCTCTTGGGGCAGTCCATACTCGCGCCTGGAGGGAGGGGCTGAGGGAGGGAGGGCCCTGACCCTCGAGATCCGCCGCCGGAAAGGGTGAGGATCGACGGGGCACCGAGAGCGAGCTGCGAAGCGGAACACATGTGAGCTGATGCACACACGGCACGAGAGAGGGAGAGAGCGAAGCGCAGCGAGCGGGGGGGGGGGGGGGGTGGAGCTTACCGGCCGCCGGGTGGGGTCGGTGTCGGCGGCGCTGGGCGGTGGCCGGCCGCGGCTCCCTTGCTCCGTCGCCTGTAGAGCCACCCGACCGACCGGCGTCCCCGCAGGAGGTGGAAACCTTTTTTTTTTTTGAGCGGAGGAGGTGGAAACCTGGACGGCGGGCGGGTCCCGAGCCCGAGGAAGGAGAGGAATGGCGAGATCGCCTCCGGAATTGGGGGAATTTCTAAACCCTAGCGAAGTACTAGCAGCGCAGCTCTCGCGCTTCTTCCACTCTGCTCTGCATTGCTGGGGGGGATGGGTACGGGGTATATTTGGGAGAGCCTGAGCTTTAGAGGGTGCATTTTGCAAATGTGCTGCTGGGCCTGGAGCAGATTCATGGGCTGTCGAAAACTATTCCTTCAGCCCAGCTTCAGGAATCGTAGCAACAGGGATTTCTTTCTTCCTTTCTCATTTTTTTGGATCTCAATAGGGGGCTATTTGCATATATTCAGATGAATAAATACAAATATTTGGATCGCATTATTAATCGCAACCCAATCCAGAGGCCTTAATGCAAATGTTCCAAGCCAGAACCATGGCACCCAGCCATAAAAAAAAAACAAGGCAAGCGAACCAACTTCTTTGACTCCATGAAGCGAAGTCACAAAGAGAAACAGTACTCTGAGTGTGGATGAACAGTGCTCATAAATCCATCTCAGAATAGACGGCCACGAAGGCTAAAAGTCACGGGAACAGTATTCCCTTGCCTTCGTAGTCAGGGAATCCCGATTGGCCTGCGAGGCCGCGCCGCCTTCGGCGACCCCCGCTGGCTCCGCGGCCAAGCATCTTGCGCTTTCCGCCGCCAACTTCACGGTTCCAGCCGCTGCCTTAGTCTCACGGGCGGCCCGAGCGACCTCCGCCGTTGGCTGATCTTGGCCAAGGGCACGCGGTCAGCTCAATCGGCTCCCGTTTGTCGTCCAGGTATAATTTATCCCATCTCGTATCTGGTTCGGCCCTTGGTCTGGCCGTATGAGCCCCAATCTGAACTTCTGAAGAATTACTCTGCCTTTGTTATAGTTTTCTCCATCCTTAGTTCTTTTCAGCCCATCTAATTTCACCTACTTGGGATAATATGGTAGTGGAAAACAATCTCACTGAATTTCTCATGCTGTAAGTGGGTTGGTCACTGGTGTGATTACTGTCAAAGAACATCTAAGGATGAAGCATCCATTACAAACTGAATTTCTCATTGCTGCGAGTGCTAGGATGCAGGGGAAATTGGAGGCCATAGCTTGAGACATCTCAAGTACTTCGGTACTATAGCAGTGCAGCTACTTGGTTGTCTGTCAGATACAGAGTTCAGAACATTTGGATGCTTTCCTTAGTCGTCTACTATATTTGTTTGAATGATCCCACGTTTTCGTGCTAGAATAAAAGTAAAAAAAGAAAAGGTTATATAAGAGAGCTTCCGAATGCACGATTCTCCTCCTAGTACAAATAGAGAAGGCTTAGAATCTGGGAGTTCCTACTTGCTTTTGGCTTTTATTTCAGTCCAACCAGTCATGTAGTTTGGTGACTAAACCGATACGGAGCTAGCTGTCAGCTTCTTGTTGCAAGCAGAGTCTCAGGGTGTTAGGAAATTAGTCATCCTTCCATTTATTGGTCCACTAAGAGCTAGAATGAGCATGTGCGCTCAATAGTTTGACCAAGAAGAAGTCTACGGAGGCAGGAAGAATCAGTCTTACTTCTCTAGTTGATCTCCCCCCTGTGAGTAATTATCCATTTTTTAAAATTTTGCTCAGATGCTCAACCTATCGTGAGTAATCGTTTATTGCTGTCTCACTTGGCAATCCTTGCTAAAACATGAGACTAGTTTGATGTACTTGCTTCCTATATATAAGCCAGTTTATTCAGATCTTTTTTTTTAAAAAAGAGCTAGAATATTCAGTTAGAATGAACCTTTATTCTCAAGAAGTTCAATTTCTGAAACTTTATTCCGTAATCTACACGTCTTTGATCTGGTAAAAAAAAGCCAAAAGCTATATGGTTTAATCAACATCGACTTTCTACCATCTTAACTGCTACAGCTTGACTTTCTGGGGTTTGTAGATAAAAAAAAGGGAAAAATCTGTTTTTCAACCCTGAACTATCACGATATTCCGATTTTGGCTCTTGAACTACGAAACCGGACATCCTACACCTCCAACTAACGAAACCGTTTAAAAAACAACCCTGGCTCAGACAAAAGCGGTTTGCTACAGTAAAATTTCCGAATTTCTAGAATTTCACACCTCTCTCAATTAAATAATAAAGAAAGCATAGTTAATATTGTCTAAAAATCATGATATTTTTTTGGGAGGTAGATAAAAAGACAAGAAATTTATTTTGGCTAGATGTGATACATTAAACATAATGAAATTTGAATTATAAAATTTTAAAAATGGGTAGAATTCAAAATATCTTCAATTTTTGGGTCAGCTAAACCTTTGATAAAAATGAACTAAAAATATGATAATTCATAATTTTTTATTTAGTTTAATAAGATATTTTTTATTGGCCCAAGTTTTTATGAAAGTTTTGAATTCCTTCACAACGCTCAAATTTGAATCAAATTTGATTCCTCAAATTTTAATTTATGAATTTTCTATAGAACTTGGGCTAATAAAAAGTATCTAACTAAACTAAATAAAAAATTATGAATTATCATATTTTTAAAGCATTTTTATCATAGGTTTAGCTGACCTAAAAATTCAAGGAATTTTGAATTCTACCTATTTTTAAAATTTTATAATTCAAATTCCATTATGTTTAATGTATCACATCTAGCCAAAATAAATTCCTTGTCTTTTGATCTACCTCCCAAAAAATATCATGATTTTTAGACAATATTAACTATGCTTTCTTTATTATTTAATTGAGAGAGGTGTGAAATTCTAGAAATTCGGAAATTTTACTGTAGCAAAACCGCCTTTGGCTGAGCCAGGGTTGTTTTTCAAACGGTTTCGTTAATTGGAGGTATAGGATGTCCAGTTTCGTAGTTCAAGGGCCAAAATCGGACTATCGTGATAGTTCAGGGTTGAAAAACAGACTTTTCCCTAAAAAAAAATGGAGAAGCAGGAAGAATGAAACACCAAAGTTAGTGCACGTGCATCAAGAAGCATATGGTCAATATATGTGCACGGACTATTGGACTCGACCTGAACCAGCAATCTCTGTCTCTGGAGTTATTCTTGACATATAATTCCATTACACTCCAACTTCTGCTCATTCTTCCCACCGGCTGTGTTATCTTCCTGAGGAGAGTTTGCAGAAATGGACGTTCTCCTCTCTGCTGTCCTTGGTGAGTTGACCACTAGATCCATAAATTTTCTCATCACGAAATACTCCAAGCCCATGCCACTGGATGTGGAGAATTGCCTGCGCAGGGTCCTGCTCCGGGCACAAGTGATCATTGATGAGGCCATGGGACGGCACATCACAAACCAAGCCATGCTCCTCCAGCTGGTTACGCTAAGAGATGCCATGCACCGAGGCTACTACATGCTTGACACTATCAGATATCAACATCAGGATGGGGAGGAAGCCAAAGATCAGGTTGTGAGTCGCTCTTCGTCTCTGTCTACAGTAAATTCTGTAAAGCACCTATGTTTCTCCAGTAGAGCTGCTGTGCCTTTGAAAGAACTTCAGAAGATGCTTGACAATTTGAACTCCATGATCCGTGATGTAAATGAGCTCGTCCTGTTCTTGGCAAACTGTCCTCGCTTGTACAGCCAACCTTACAGCATGCATCTGCAGCTGGCCAACTGCATGTTTGGGCGCCAGATAGAAGCACAACTAGTCATCAGCTTCCTGTTGCACACACAACCTCATGGTGCTGAAGAATTAGAGGTCCTGCCAATTGTTGGACCAAGATATGTTGGAAAGAGCACCCTTGTCGCTCATGTGTGCAAGGATGAAAGAGTATTAGGCCATTTCTCAAATATCTTTGTTTTCCGCACCCATGGCTTCACAGATGATGAGCTAGCTACTTTCAGAGAAGGATGTGCAGCAAAACTTCAAAATCACATGTCAGATTCGAACAACGATGGAAGATTGCTAGTTGTTGCTGAGTTGGATGGGGATCTCAGTGAAGAAGCACTGAATAGGTTGTATTCTGCTTCTAAACAGTATGTGCCAAGGGGTAGTAAAATCATACTTACAAGCCGGTTTAACACCATTGTAAAGTTTGGAACAACAAAGCCTCTGAATCTGAAGTACCTGTCCCATGAGGCGTACTGGTATTTCTTCAAGACGCTGACATTCGGAAGCACAGATCCTGAGATGCATCCGAGGCTCATGCACCTGGCTATGGAGATAGCCAGGTTGAAGGAAAGTTGCCCCCTTGGTGCCAACACGGTTGCTCGTTTGCTAAGGGATAACTTTAATGGCCTATTCTGGTCCAAGGTTTTGGCCTTCTCTAGACACTTCATCCAGCAGCGCATCTCAAGATTTGGTCAAAATCCAATTGATGTTTTGGACGAAAACAGACTTGAACATTTTGGTAGAATGGCGGCCCCTTCTGAATCCGTGGTGGTTTATCATCAGCATCAATGGTCTTCAGAAGACGAAGTTCCAAAGATAAGAATGGGTGATGTGATATTTGGAAGTGTTAAGCCTCATGGTAAAGTTGAGGTCCTAGTATGGCAGTCTCAAATACCACCTTACTATAGCTACGTCTATACTTGTGAGATCCAGGCAAGAAAAAACACAGGTGCCAAGCGGAAGCGTTCTATGTGAAGAGGAATGTAGCTTTTTTATTTCTTTGAAATTTTGTGATGTGATTATCAGGCTTGGGTAGCATAGTTGAACATGTGGTTGTTATGGTGTCACAGCCTGCAAGTACAGCATAGTAGTCACTGCAGGATGTGTTAAGTTTTGTTGTAAACAGAACAATGTATTATGTTTATGCCACATATTTTGATGAGATGTAATGTAATGTAATGAATTGCTTCTTGCTGGTTTCGCTCCTCCATGTCACTATCGCCAGCCTTTGTTATCAGGCTCGAGTTCTCCTTTTGTTCAGTTAAACCCCGCACATCGTTTTGCAAGGAATGCGTCATGGCCATACTTGTGTGTTTGGTTGCGAGATCGAGATGGATCACCTTCTTATGGCATGTTAGCCCCAATCCTATTTCTACAGTCGCCCGTATGCAAACGAACTCCCGATCAATTCCAGGCACATAGATGATCTCACATGGTGGGTCCTATGCCCACGTGGGCCAGCCTTTCTTTTTACCTGATTTCTTTCATCTCCCTCTGTCTCTTCTCTTTGCTGCGGCCACCCTTATCCTTTTCTTTTATCTGATTCCTTTTCATCTCCCCCTCTCTTCTCTTTGCTGCTGACTCCCAAGCTTCTGGTGACAATCCTTTTGCGGGGAGCGAGCAGGCGCAGAGCTCCGCAAGAGAGAGGGGCGTGGACTTGGCAAGGGAGGATGAGAGCGACCCGACGGCCTGTAATGCCCAAGGCGTAAGGGCTTTGATGACGACGACGATGCCGGCATTCATGACGATGGAGCGTGGCATGGCCTGCAGGAGCTGCGGCCGGTGCCTGGCCCATGAGCAGAGTGACAGCACCACGTGGAGCGCGGCTCTGAGGTAGGGTAGCAAAATTTTTGTTTCCTCTTTCCTTTTTCTTTTTTCTTCATTTTGTTTTCCAAAAGTCTTTCTAAAATTTTTCTCCCAAACTAGGTATTAAGTTTTGCTTCCAACATTTTTTCTTCTGATTTTTTCCTTCAATAGTTGTTTTTTAAAAATTATAACCTAAATTTGATTCTTAAGTTTTATCTTCTAATTTTTTTCTCCAGAATTTTTGTTCCAGATTTTAATTGTCTCCTAAAGTTGATCTTAAGTTTTTGCTTCCAATCTTTTTGCTTCTAAGTTTTTGTTCCTAAAATTTTTTTCTCCCAAATTTGTTCTTAAACTTTGTTTTCTAAAAATTTTTCTCCTAAATTTTGCTTCAAACTTTTTTGAAATATCATCAAAGTTTTTTTCTTCAAAATTTTCCAAACTTTTTCTTTCAAATTTTTGCTGCGGTTTTGTTCCTTGCCTTTTATATATTTTTCTCTATTCTATAATTTAGTTTGCGATTTTGATTAATTTTTGTGAATGCAAATGTTTATATGTAATTTTGTATCTATAGGTTCTTATCAAAGAGAAAGAGAAAAGTGATAGTAAGTATGACATGTGATTAGCTAGTGGTTTTTGATGCGGGTGTCTTTAATGGGAATAGAGCACAGACGGAGGGTAGTCTACACCCGTAAATTAGATTGCCCCGCAAATGGGTCTTGTGTTTTTCTACACGAAAAAAAAAAGAGCCAGGCTGGATGGACTTCACGGTGTGCGTTCGGATTTTGGGCTGGGCCTGGCGCCTCACCGGATGGGCTGCAATGGCGGTTTTTTTATTTTTATATCTTTTATTTCCGTTTTTTATAAAAATATATTTTCGATTTGGAAATTTACAGAAATATACCCCGCCCGCCCGGCCGCCTGCCGGGCGGCAGGGGCTTAAACGCAAAAAAAAAGAAAAAAAATTGCAGACAGGTCCCTAGGGCCGGTCGCCCGGCAGGGGGGCGACCGGCCCCCCTGGCCGTCCGGCAGCTGGGCGGCCGGCCCCCAACCCTATATAAGGTGTTGGCAGCCTCTCACCCCCATTTGGCTTACTAAAAATCCAGAAAAAAAGAAAAGAGAGGGAGGGAGGGAGAGGAGGGGTGAGGGAGAGGCAAAGCGGCGAAGCCCTGTCGGATTTTCAAGGCGGCGACTTTAGGTAACTAAAATTTTCTACATTTTATAAATAGATTATGTTGTAATTTTTTTTGAAACAGTAGATTAGCAATCAGCTCAATTATTGTTAGGAGTGATTAGTGGTACATTTAGATGCAGTTACTTATAATGATTAGCATTGATATAATACATTTAGTGTTAGATTTAGTATTAGAAAATACTAGAAAATTGTTAGAGAAGTATTAGAAAATAAAAAATTACAAGATAATATTAGAAAATTGTAGAAAATGTTAGAAAATTGTAGAAAATTATAGAAAATGTTAGAAATTTTTTTAGAAAATGTTAGAAAATAGTTTAGCAATCAGTTTAATTATGATTAGGAGTGATTAGTGGTACATTTAGGGGTAGTTACTGATAATGATTAGTGTTGATATAGTATATTAGCAATCTGATTGTTCACTTGTGATTGCCACGGCTCAATACCATGGCATCCTCAGGATCCACCTACATTCTATGGAATAAGGTGACGGAAACAGTCCCCCAAGGAGTCCAGGTGCCTATGTGTTTTTGCGGATCCTTGTGCAAACTAATGAAATCAAGGGTTTTGGGGGGACGACTTTGACAAGAGATTCTTCATGTGCGAGAATTACGAGTACGACCCGTCCAAGCATTACGGCAAGGACCGAGCAAAGGTACTACAAAACACTATCAGAGTTTGTCACTTTCTGATCTAGTAATGACTTCTAACATGATTTGGGGAAAGACTCCACCGCCTCTATGTGATTTCGTGCAGTGGTTAGACACCGAGCAATCTCAGCAGGATAAGGACCACGTGGAGCGTCAAGCAAGGTGGGCTGCACAAAGGTGGCAACGAATGCTGCATGAAGAACAGATGGAGGAGAAGCGCAAGAAAAACTAGGAAGATATTCAGAAGAGGATTGCAAAAGTGGAACGTCAGAAGGCAGAGGAACGTGAAGCTGATAGGGAGAGGAAGCGAGAGAGGGCTCGCCGTGCTAAGGAAGTAGGGTCTGAAACTATTAGGAAAGGAAAATATCCCCGGTGCACTCAGTAAAGCACCACCATATAATCCCGGCATTTTACATTTCCTAAGGCATGTTAGGTTTACTCACAACACGAGGTTATCGTGTTGCACATGCCATGATTTTCATTGTTCAAGTATCTAAGTAGTACAAACGCCTTAGGCCTCTGCGTTGTAATCGTAGCATTGTTTACAAAACTGTATTGCAAACCGAAAATTTATGATTCATAACTACCCTTCTATTTTCAGTACACTTTCCAATTTTTCCAGTGAGATATGAATTTTGAGTTACCACTCTCTTCTGTGTTCTTGGATTGTTCTTCCAGCCATCATATATATAATCAGGGAGCGTACAGTGGAAACTCTATTAAATGCATGAACACTTCTCATCTTGTACAAGCGGAGTCTTTGATTTTTCTTTTCATAATTCGTCAAGAAGAGTTGAAAAGTACAGAACAACTCAAATAAAACAAAACACAGAACAATTCAAATAAAGCAAAACACAGAACAATTCAAATAAAGCAAAACACAGAACAATTCAAATCAATTCAAACACAGAACAATACCTTCGTAATATTACATGCTACAATCTGGTGCAAATACATATCCATACATAACGAAATGTAATTATCACATACAGGTCGGAATACATATCCATACATCTGGTTCAAATACATATGCACACATAACGAAATCTAGACGCGACGGGCTCCAAAATCCGGAGGCAATCCATCGGTTGGATTTCCAGAAGGTCCAACTTCAGCACCAGCATTATCTTCTTGTAAGTGTGACCATCTGCTCCACACATGTTGCATCTTTTTTTCTTCTTTCCTGCCTCAGACTCATCCATTCCGTTACGGATACGAAGTGTCCGCCGTCGACCTACCCCTCTCCTAGCATCTGGATTGGGAATGTACATTGGAGAGATATTTGGTGTAGTGAATGATCCCAGACTGCCTATGCCATATATCTCATGGCCCCAAGTGTGCACAGCGGTTTCTTTTCTGTAATATTGTGAAACAAAAACCCCAAGATCCAACCCAGATTCTGAACATGCCGCAATGACATGGGAGCATGGTAAGTGAAGAAGCTGTGGCTTCTTTCATCTAAAAAAACCTTGCCTTCCGGCGTTATCAAGCAATCCTGAACGACCCTTTGTCTGCGGACACCCTGCCCTGTCCTGTCCTTGCATGAAACCTCAAACCTTTAATCCTTTGTGCCCATGGAGACCACTATGTGATATTGAGCCTTTTCAATCTTTTCTTTCATGTAGCTAGTGACCCTATTATAAAAAAATCACACCTGGATCATTAAGTAAGACAGCAGCTGCCTGATACCACTCTCTGAAGTACCTTGTGCATCCGTATATGATGAATTCAACTATGCCAACAAGAGGATGTACTTGCATCCGTATACCTTGTGGCTCAGGTTCTGTGACATGCATGTTCTGATCTTCATTTTCTTGTTCCACTGTTTGGTTCATATGAGATGATGTACTTGTTGATCCTTCACCGAAATAGCCTGTCTTCTGGTGAATCTGAATTAGCATTGCAAGAGGCCACCCGCGGTCAAGAGCTGTTTGCATGTAAGTCCGCCATTCTTCGGTGTTTGCTATAAGCATCAACTCCCAGAAATCCCCTTCAGTTCCCCAATTTGTCACAGTCTGAACGGTTAGGAAATGAGTATTTGGATTCACATTGAATATCTCGTGAAGCTATTTGCCTATGGAACCAAAACTCCACTCTAAGGGTTACCTGCAGTCGCCGGCTCGAAAATCCGGCAGGGCTTCGCCTCTCTCCCTCCCTCTCTCTTTTTTATTTGTTTCTGGAATTGTAGTGATGCAAATGAGGGGTAAGGGGACCAGCCAACCCTTATATAGGGGTGGTAGAACCGGTCGCCCTGTAGCCGGGCGGCCAGGGGGCCGGCCACCCGGCTGCCGGGCTACCGGCCCCAGGGACCTGTCTGCAATTTTTCTTCTTCTTTTTTTGCGGATATGCCCCTGCCGCCCGGTCCCGGCCGCCCAGCAGCGGGGCGGCCGGGGTATATTTCTGTAAATTTCCAAATCGAAAATATATTTTTGTAAAAAACGGAAATAAAAAATATAAAAATAAAAAAACCGCGGCTGCAATGTCTCTAATCCGCTGTGGGTCTTTCTCTGTTGTGTCCACCGTCCATGTCAGAGATGAAATGGCTCTGCACCCTCAAAAAAAAAAGATGAAATGGCTCTTTTTATTTAAAAAAAAGTGAAACGGCTCTGCTAGTGCAAAGGGCCAAGTCTGCTGACAGGTTTGTTTCGCATCATCGCATGAGGTATAGTTTCCAATGCTAGGAGCCTCTGCATCTCCCAGGTCCCAGCTACGAGGTTCGGATCAACTAGTTCCACTTCCATTTGATCTTGCGCCAGCAGGAACGTTTTTTTCTGGACTTCAGAAACTTGCCACCAGCATCGCCGACACATCAACCTTGCATAGAAAAGGGAATGAGAGTTCTCAAGCTGCATACGAAAGAAAAATTGTTTAAGCAAGCTCATAATGTTTTTATCGAACACGCAGGAGAGCTGTGTATCATTATATTGAGAAGAAAGAGCAAGCACATAATGTTAGAGATCGAAATCCAATTGACAGCAAAACCATTCCTGAAGTAATACGGAATAGCATTGGTTAGACCCAGAACATGTGTGCAATTCAGTTAAATCGTCACAGGAACAGCATGTAACTTCTGCATATAACAGTCCTAGTCATATGCAGTAAAATATTATTTTACCAATTGCAGCAAGATTACTGTGAGCAGTCAAGAAATATGAACAGAATAGATCGGAGAATTGTTTAAACATTGAGTCATGGAAAATATTTGAACAATATTTCAGGCTATAAATACTGTTACAAGCCGTTGCTAACTTGCTGACGTGCTTACATACATGCAGGATACTGAATCAAGCTAAGCTGCAGTTCCCTCTAGGCATATAACATGAACATGCAAATCAACACACCATTTAATCTCAAGTCTATGTGACGTGTATTTCTTGTCTGACTGAATTTGGTTTGGTCAGCTTGCCTCAAGTCTGAATATTTCAGAAAGCTAGCTGATTTTTCTGCATGAATCTATGATTCATCATGGATTCATGGGACCACTGAAAGTTCTAGGCATGCCTCTTTGACTTGCTCATAGTTGCCATAAAGCTCCTACATGCAGAGAGGCTTGACAACTATGAGACAGCACACATCATGGTGAAGTGTTCATCAATCAGCCATCAAGATTGAACTATTCTATTTGAAGGTACATAATGATTATTATCTTGAGCCACTCCCAATTACAGAAGAATTACTACATTTCGAGGTTCAAGCATCAGTTATCATGATCTAGGCAGGCAGTTAGCCTGGAGACACATCAAAGCACTATGGACACTGATAATACCCCGCTTCCAAGTGAATGGAAGCACACAAAGCATATCACACCCAATATTCAGGTGACCTACTGCTTCACTAATCAAGGACAGCACCTCAGCCTTTCAATCAAATTGATCCAAAAGAATTCTAAATCAGTACTTAACTATTCAGAGTTACCAATCATGTTTAGTTCCACCAGGTTCATTAACCATCGCAGTGACACTTCATTTTTTTTTTTTTGCAATCTTGAGCTGATATCATGGCCATTACCTTGTATACTACCACAGCTCTCTGGCTCAGTCACAAACAAAGCGCGTCTATCACATTATCTCGAACAATACGAAACTTCATATTGGTTTTCCCAAATCACTCCCCCAAAAAATGCTAACCATGAGCTCAACCGATTAATGTGCTCCTTCTGTTGACATTGTTAAGTATAGAATTGGAAGGGACTGGAGCTTCTGTGAAATCAATATCTGCTATTACATCAGAAATAGAAGACAAAAGAGGACCACCAATGAGTCTTAATGCCATGAAACAAGATAAACAAAAGTGTAACCATGGTTAAGGCGATTGTACATTTCTGTTTTCTTAACAAGTTAACAACCATGAGGTTCCAATGACACTCAATGTAATAAGGATATGCTTTGTATTCGTTTTTCGCAAACGTGCCTGAGCACATATTTCATTAAGAGGAAAGCAATACGACCGTTACAAACCTTAATGCTTTGTATTCGTGATGTATGACTTCGATGAAGTTATGGCACACCAGAAAAATTGTGGAGGAAAAGGTGGAAACATGACAACAACTGTTGCCTTTGCAACTATCTGATTCAATCTAACAACAAATGATGAAATGACTGTAAAGAAAGTAAGCTAATACTTGTTCAGCCTATTCTATAGTAAAATATCAACTAACTATAACTAGCATACCCAAATTAGAAATATAAGTAGTTTCACCATGCAGTCAGGGAGCGCAGAGTACACTCATTTACCACACTGATCATCTCAACACGACAACAACAACAACAACATAGCCTTTTGTCCCAAGCGAGTTGGGGTAGGCAACACGAACATACAAAAAAACCTTATTATAGGTGTAACTTATTCATTTAGCTACAATGTAAGAATGCCTGCTTATAAAGTGCATAATCCATCCATCTACATGTTAAAAGGCACTGGACAGGGTATCCCACTAAACACGCTGAATCCCCAGTATCCCACTAAATCACACAAATCATCAGAAACATCATTGTACATGTACCAACCTTGCTGAAAAGGGCCAAATGAGAGCCCGACCATGTGTTCTGATGGTGTCTGATGACAGTCTGTCCGTGAAGATAGACCCCACCTCAGCCATTCTGGGTCCAATCCTGTAGCCACTACCTGCACCAGAAACCACCTAAATGCTCAACAAAAGACAACTAGGTAAGGATAATGAGTTATTTGGGGTAATGTCTTTCAGCATCAGTCCCAAACCCGACATCAGACTTTTGGGAAAATTACCATTTTGCTCAGAGGCTGACAGGCATTACACAATTCTTTCACACAAAACAAACCGAGCTGGATCACCATGACACTATCCAAGGAAAAATAATGCTTGGAAAACTCCATGGAAATCCCTCTCTACTGAAGTTAAGCTAAGATACCTTGACATATATCATAAGAAGCTGATGCTTTATTGGCAAGCACTGAAGCTTGAAGAGCTGGTCAGCAAAACATATGCTATGCTAAGCAAAACAAAAAAGACACAGTTGGTCAGTTGCATCGAGCCAGATAGGTCTGGTGGTAGAAGATGCTAAGAACAGTAGGCTTAAGCACTGTTAGGTGTAATCGAAAAGTTTCATTTTACCTTGACAAAGTTGAAAAGAAATATAAGTTATATAACCATCTCCTACAGCTGTGCTAGAAAAGACCCAAGCAATCAGTATCTGCAGGTAAGCTCTGCTCTGGTCAAAATCTCCTAGTACAAGGTTCTAGTTATTTTTCAGCGGCATAGAAGAGAAAAATTGGTGTGGAAACTAAAGATAGTATTTAATAATGTCAAACAAGGAACCCATTGTCCTCCGGAAGAAACTTGGTAGACTTTAATGTTAATGCAAGCCTTCAGTTTAAACATTTCCATCACATACATTGTAATATATAGAAGATAAATTTATTCATACAGCATATATAAACATACACAGGGTCAGGTTCTGTCCTCAAAACATGCACAGGTCTTAGGAAACAAAAAGTCAGTAACAACTCACTAATAATAAGGCCAGGAGAAAAGGAAGATATTATGCAAGATAATTATCATTCTGGACATACAAGGAAGCATTTGAAGCACTAATACTTAAATGTCAAATTACAAGTTCTGCAACTTGGGCTACCACATTCATTGATGTCTAACATACATGACGCTACCACACATGAATGTTCTCAACTGCCTTGCAGTATTACTTGGACCAAAAGCATGATTACGAATACAACCAAGAATAGGCAGAATATATCACCTAATTCTACTAGATCTAAACAAGGTTCTAGCTACTCCATAGATGGAATCATGGATGAAGCACATTCAGTGCTTATTTGTGAGTGCCGGTGACTCAGAGAAACATGGAACATAGGGAACGACATGCATAGCTGAAGTATCCATTTCTAAAGTTTCAATAACACTCATTAGCTTATGATCCATTTCATATGATATTAGTTTTATGTTCCAGTCCCCAACGATGAAAACCACATTTCCATCTGGATGCATGGCGACCACACTGTAGCCATTTTTGCGGACTGTGCGACTCTTTTTTCCAAACAGCTTCATAAAGCTCACACTGTGCTTCAAGACCCATGCTTGTGCATCATAGTCCTCAAGAACCCAGATGAACAGTTCAGCATCAGATGTTTGATTGATGTAATGCAGGCGCCCTTGGGACTGAGCAACATAACCAGGCCCCAGCCAGCTCTTCGGCCTCTTCCTCTCAGCCATTGTGGGCATTGGGATGATCTTCTGTGTCACCCCATGCACATCAACAGCAGCAATCTGATTTTGATCCTTGATTTTGAAATACAGCATGCCGTTGAGAACAGCAGACCAGGAGGTCTGGCAAGGTATTAATCCCTGATGACGCCATCCTTCCAAATCATGTTCACCCCAGTCACTTTGGATTTGACTCCAGTCAATTTGCCTGTGAATCCACTTGCCAGTTTCAGATGAGTAGACATGAACCGATGTCCGGGATACCTCTTCCATTGTCTCCTCATCCTCTTCATCGTCGTCGTCATCATCATCATCATCATTATAACGTAGCTGATGACGGCGACCCCAATAATCATGACCATAACCATCATTCTCTTCCTCATCATCATCCTCCACTACAAACCATCCATCTGGAACTTCATCAAGTACGTAAACTCCCACCCAAACTGGACCAGGTGGAAGTGAGAGGAGATGGACGGATCAAAAACCAAATAGTTGTACCTTGTATACACCGGAGGGCCGTACGTGGGCACCAGCTCCCATTGCTCCGGGGCAGGGTTGCACACGACATAGCTCAATAGGTCAAACGGCCATGCCTTCTGTATGTGCTCGAAGAGGAGGAGGCCGTTGCAGGAATCTGAGAAGGTGAGGGTCTCAATCCCGGGCAGTTTCGTCACGAAGGAGAGGCTAGGGTCGATTTGGAGAGACACGGAAGCCCCAGGCAGGCCGGCAAAATCGATATGACTCCCGTAGATTTCATTGTCAATGAATGTGTCAATGAAGAAGAAGCCTTGTAGGGTTTGGGGGAGCCTCTTGCGGTGGAGGGGATCTTCAATTAGATCGCGCCAGGCCTTGGCGACGCACTTGGATCGGTAGACGAACCTGGCGGGGACGCGCGCCAGGATCTCCACCAACGAGTCCTCGGGGAGGCCGGCCAACGCGCTCCGCTTGGAGCGGTCCATGCCGCCGCCGCCGCCGCCGCCGGTGGGGAGGGAGGGGGAGCAAAGCTGCGAAGCGTAGCGATGTGTGTGTGTGTGTGTGTGTGTGAGAGAGAGAGAGAGAGAGAGAGAGAGAGAGAGAGAGAGAGAGGAACGCGAGGATGGGGGGAGGGGTGGTAGCTCACCTGCCGCAGGAGAGTCGGTCCGGTCGGGGTGGACGGGCGGCGCCGCCCGGTGGCTCGCGAAGAAGGAACGTACGGATACACTGGGGCAGCGCCGTTGGGGCGAGGAGCATTTATGATCTGGAGACCTTTGACGCGAAATTACAATATAGCCCCCTTCCTGTATCGAGTATTCCAATTTTTTTTTTGGAAAAGGAGATGATTAGAATTTCGAACGCCCGCCCAAACCAAATTCATAAATGGGCGAGAATTCATGTTGGCTCTTTAAAAATTCTTCTGTGTGAATTGTGGTGCTAATAGTATTTTTCTTGATACTTCTTTTTAAGCTGATTATTAGTTTTGATGTAGCGTGTCTGCGTGTAGCGAATTTTTTGTTCAAGCAAGCTCTACCGGACCTGCAAATTCAGGCCCAAATCTGACCGGGCCGCCAACAATTTTCATTGCAAAAATAATAAATGTTTTAACATCACAACGAGCTCGATTTTTTTTTCAAGCCACAGAATCTATATATCTTATATAAGTGCAACCCACTAAGAGTCATTAATAGCTATTTCTCTCACATGTGGTGAAGCCACATCATCATTTTATTTCCACCATTGGATCTGAATGAAACCCCATATCCTGGCCTTCCACAACCCACTAAGAGTTCTTACCTTTTTACTTAGTTTTATTATTGTCATATATAAGTGCAACCCACTAAGAATCATTAATAGCTATTTCTCTCATATGTGGTGAAGCCACATCATTATTTTATTTCCACCATTGGATCTGAATGAAACCTCATATCCTGGTCTTCCACAACCCACTAAGAGTTCTTACCTTTTTTACTTGATTTTATTATTGTCATATGACGGAATTAGCAACAAAACGTCAAAAAAATAATGTATGTGCTAAGATCCCTCATTTATTTTTATCACATCCATTCCTAACATCCTATTATGCTACAGTAATGTGGATCATGATGGTGGAGAATACATAACCAATTCAAATATCTACATTTGTCCAATGAAACTATTAAACAAAAAATATTCTTTCCAATTATCAACATTTTACACAACTGTGTTGCCCACACTTAATTTTTATTTTTTTTTTGCAAAAACTTCACTTATCCAAAGAGAGTCGATGCAAAGTCCAATCTCTTGCTTCATAAAATAATGCAGACATTTCCATTTTAACATTAAAGAGTCCTTATCGTAACTATTATGGTTCCTCTTTTATCAGTTTCAGCAACTATAACTTCTTATATATACATCAACTTCAGTATTTAAGCATTTCTTATATACAACCATGTCATATATCTCCAATGCTAAAATTACCTACAATTTCATAACTCTATCTTTTCAGCACATTGAACTTCAATATTTTTGCTCTAAAATCCCGCAGCAACGCGCGGGTATTCAACTAGTTGGTAAATACTCTTCGAGTCTGTTGAATATCACCTTGGAAGAAGTTCTCGAGTGGTGATCCTAGAACACTCTTTTCAAAGATGAACACCTGGGAACACCTGGAGACTAAAAGCTCTTTGATCTTGTAGTCTACCATACAAGACCGCTTTTTCTGTACTCCCTCCGTTCCAAATTATAAGTCATTCTAAGAATTTTGGAGAGTCAAACCATCTCAAAGTTTGACCAAAATTATAGAGAGAAACACAAAGATTTATGACATCAAATAAATATATTATGAAAATATAGCTAACAAATAATCTAATGATACTTAATTGATATCATAAATGTTATTATCTTATTATATAAATTTGGTCAAACTTGAAATACTTTGACTCTCCAAGATCCTTGGAATGACTTATAATTTAGAACGAAGAGAGTACGTCATAAACTTGCTAACATCAACGGGTACATCAAATTTGTTCAGAAAACGAAATGAAAATTCGGTTCTCAAGTTCCACACAGAGCAACACTGTTTAAGCAAGCTCGTAACAACACAACTAGAAATGCAATTGCCACTGAAATTGTATGGAGTAGTATTGGTCAAACCCAGAATATGCGTGCAATTCAGTTAAATCCCAGAGGAACAGGATGCGACTTCTGCATATAGGGTCCTTTACTCCTTTGTAATCTGTCCATGACAAAACTGCTTAGGAGCCGGCGAACGCTCGCGACGGTGACGGCCCTCGCCCCCCCCCCGGTGACCTCCCCGCCCCCGGCGGCCACCCTCTCCACCGCCGATGACCACCAGGGTCCCGGCGGTACCCCCTCCGGCTGCTCCACCACCTCCGGCTCCTGGATCTACACCCCTCATCCCCACGATGCCAGATCCTCATCAAACTCGCGCCGGCGGCTCAACCCCAAGGCCACGCCCTTCTGCCCCTCCCCCGAGGCTGGCCCCTCCCGTCCATCCGAAACCTCGCCGGAGGGGATCTGCTTCAGCCTCCCGTCTGATTCGGACGAGGACGAAGAGGGTGATCTCTACTGGATCCCCCGAGCTGCTCACCTAGGGGGAAGGGGGGTCGCTGTCGATGGTCGCCGTGGCCCCCCTCCTGCTCGCGAGCCAGCCGGCTTCATGGCCGGTGCTCGCCGGTCGCTACATGACTCTGGTACCGTTGCCCGGTCGCAACCACCTCCCTTGGTGGACGAAGAAGGCTTCTGCAAGGTCGTCAGCAAGCGCCGGGCCCGGCTGGAGGCTCGCTCTCTTCGTCGACCGCCGGTGCGCCACCCGGTGCCCGCAGATCTGGTCGGCCGTTGCTTCAATTGCCTCGCCTTCGACCACGTCGCTTCCCGCTGCACTCAACCCTCCCGGTGTCTCCGCTGCGAAGAGGTCGGGCATGTTGCTAGGAACTGCAAGCGTCCTCGCATGTCGGGACCGCTAGAGCCGCGCGGCCGCGGTCGTCCTGCTAGGAGGGTCGGCCCCTCCACCGATGCTGCTGCTGCTACATCGCACTACCGTGGCCAGGGTCACTCTGCGGCCTCTGCCTTGACTGCGTCTTCGGGGTCTGCCTCCACTTTTCGCGCCTACTCCGGTCCGCCGCCCATTTGTGCGCCTTCTCCGGCTGGTCGCACCTCCTCGCCGGATGACGTCTGCGTCTCGCCAGATGCAGCTTCCAGCTTCTCGCGGGGATATCCTTCCCGGCGACCTGCTCTCGTTGTCCGCACCGTCCCCCGCACGGTGGAGCTGCAACAAGATGGGGACTCTCTTGCGGCCTCTGCTCTGGTCGTCCTGGTCGTCGGCACGCGCCCCTCTCTCGCTCCTCATCAGATTCGACGCTTCGTCATCGACAATTATGGAATCCCTAGCAGAAACTTCACCCTGCATCGTTACTGGCCGGAAGATTTTCTTCTGAGTTTTCGGAATCCTGATGATCTGGAACGTGTGCTTGATGCACCTCCACTACCGCGTGCGGATATTGTTTTGCCATTCCGTCGTTGGTGCAGGCTCTCTAGTATCACCCATATTTTCAAATTAGGAGTCTAAATAAATTTAATTAGGATTGTTAAAGGTGCGATAAGGTTTTATTTAATTTCTTCTTGAATTTAGAGCATTTGTCGGGAATCAAATATATTATTTAGCCATAAAATAAATATAAGGAAAATAGGTGTGTGGATTTCATGCTGGTTTGTATCTTTATTTGCTTGTTGTTCAACTTAAATTCAAATCTTTGAGTTTGAATTTAAATTGAAAGTGTTTGAATTTTTTTGGAAAATGGAAAATCCTTTCTCTTCCTCCCCCTTTCAGCCCAGCCCATCTCTTTCTTTTTCTCTTTCACCCCGCGGCCCAGAAACTCTATCCTGCGGCCCGTTTTTCGCCTCCTGGCCCAGTCCGGCCCAGCGCCCCTCCCCTCCCTGTCTTACCGCCAGGCGGGCCCCGCCCGTCGGGACCGTCTCCCTCCCCCGACCGAGCCGGACTCGAGCTCGAGTCCGACCCGGCCGCGCGCGCCGCCGCGCCTCCCTTGGGCCCGCACGCCCAGGCACCAGGTCGCCCCTATAAAAGGAACCCGAGACCCCCCCTTGACCTTGCCAAACCCGCAGCCGCCGCCTTAGCCCTCGCTAACCCTAGCTCCCAAAGCCGCCGCCTTCGTCGAGTTCTGAGCTCGCCGCCGTGCCGCCGTTCCGCTCTGTTTTCTCGACGACATCACAGCCCCGGAGATTCTCTGTGGTGAGAGCAAGCCCTCCGACCCCTTCTCTCTTTTTTTTCTTCTCGCGCGCGTGTATTAGCTCGCCGGAGCTCCGCTCCGCCGCTCCGCTATTTGAGTTCGCGAACTCGCGAGCTCGCTAACCGTGCAACCCGCGCTCGAAAAGAGCCCCGGACGGCCGTTCTGGCCAAGTCCGGCGATGCGCCACTGCCGCAGCTTCGCCGCCGGCGCTCTGCACCGCCGCTAGCGCCGCCAGCCGCCCCGACCCGCTCGCAGTCGTTAGATCCAGACCGGACGACCCAGATTAGATTGGATCTCAGTCAACCAAGTTAGAAATTGGTCAACTGTGGTTCTTTTGCACATAAACCCCTCTGCTTTTATATATTTGAACCCGCAGTCCTTCGCAGTTGAAAAGTATTTACAAAACAACCCCTGTTTTTATGATCTAGCCCCTGATTATAAGGTTTAATTAAGTTTTAGCCCTTAGATCTTGTTTTAGCCATAACTTTTCCGTTTTAGATCCGTTTTCGATGATCTTTACGCTCACGCGATCGTTGCAACGAGTAGTATAGTTTAGTAACCTCTTTTTGTACTGTTTATGTTGTCTGGTGTAATGTTTCTTATTGTTTGTACTTGTTTGTTTGTATGTGCGTGTGCGATGCGATAGACGATCCGCAGTTCGAGGAGCAGCAACAAGATCAAGGCTTCGGAGGACCGGACCAGCAGCAGTTTGAGGAAGGCAAGTGGACCTTTGATCATGTTTTTTGACCCATGAAATCACCAAATCTATCACATTTACTTTTATGTACATGCATGTGTCTATAATATGATGGGAACCGAGTTAAGGACATGCCTAGTATTGTTTATCTTATTCCTTGATCAACTTGGGTTTATTTTTCATGTTGGGTAGCTATGCTAGTCGCTTTACCTTGGTTATGGGTGGATAATGTTAATACAAATGCTATACTTGTTTACTTCATGTTCATGATGGTTTAATGTTGTTAATCAAGATCATATGTGTTAATTGGAACATGGAGAACCACCTAGGAAAACAGTGCAACCACAATACTATATGGCTCTGGTCTTGGCTAAGTAACTAGATAATCTATATGTCGTGCTGGGGCGTTTGATTGGTGGATTTTTCGGGTTATCGAGCTTTGAGGAGCGGGTGAAGGAAGCTTCGTCTTCTGAGGTACCGCAGAAAAAGGGACTAGTGCGTGCATATAGTGATTCTTTGGAAATCCTCGCAGTGAATCCCTAGCCACTCACCAAAGGAAGTGTTTAAGGGCTTTGCAAACCCGGGCGACATAGGAAACACGAGTTGTGGGTAAAGTGTACAACCTCTGCAGAGTGTAAAACTAATCGGTTAGCCGTGCTCACCATCAAGAGCGGCTTGGACCCTCACATGATAATTGAACTTGAAGTTGATCTAAATCGATGCTCTAATTTATGGTTAATTGTTGTTTATCTTTATATATATGCTTATCTTGTGGGTTTAATGGTATATACTTATATCAAGATAATGCTTGCTAATAAAATTTGATCAACTAAAATTGCTGAGTGCAGTTAAACCGTGTCCGCTATTCCTTGAATTAGCCTTGCATATATTATTGTTGTTTCCCTACCACTTGTTGAGTACCAACCATAAGTGTACTCACCCTTGCATACTTGCTGCTCAGACCATAATAACAACTGTCCGGAGTTTCCAGAAGACTTCGAGGATTTCTAGGCGTATGTCTCCCAGTCATCTGCCTGTGCTGAAGAAGATTCCGCTGCTACTCTATAGATGTTTATTTATTCGCTTAAGACAATCAGTTTTGTAATAAAGTTATTTAATACTCTCTTTATGCTTGCACTCGTTGTGATATTCACTTTATGGTTAATCATGTGTGTGTAAACTGATCCTGGTGCACATATGAGATGCATTCGGTTTGCCTTCATAAACTGGGTGTGACAGAAGTGGTATCAGAGCAGTGTTGACTGTAGGACGTTAGCCTAGATAGAAATGGTCGAAAATTAAGGTCTATCTTGCTTAGTAGCCATGCTCTTTCATGCTTATTTGCTTAATCCTTATTGATAGCTTTTATCTCATCCTTGATTGCATACTTGTCATTTCTTTCAAGTATGTTCTAAAACTTTCTATCCTGTTCTTCAGATGGCCAGAACCAAGCGGACTGCACGCAAGAGCACTGGAGGTCGTGCCTTCGCATGTCGTACCGTTCCTGCACCCGCTGAGCCAGTACCCGCCCCAGTGCCTGCTCCAGTGCCAGCTCAGCCGGAGGAAGAGGTTGAGGAAGTGCCCGGGAGGGATTACTTCTTCGACGAAGACCAAGAAGGCAACATCCGGGAAGTCGATGCGGACAGAAACATACAACCATCTCTACTGTCGTCGACGCCAGCACACGATCTAGGCCCGCCACTGGCCTATTTCGAAGCTCAGGTTCCAGCGACCGCCGTCGCTGGAGGAGGACAAGAGGAGGCACCCCTGGAGATATCAGAGGATGAAGCCCCAGTACCACCACCTGCACCTCCTGCACCAGCTGGAGGAGACCCGGAAGACCCAGAGGATCCAGAGGACCCGGACGACGAGGATGATGATGAAGATGATCAGGATGACGACCCGCCAAAAGAAAGGGCACTGTACTGCGTCTACACCTCATTCCACGAGGAGAGTCACTTTCCCCTTCTGCTTCGGGACGTGCTGGAAGAGCTTCACAAGCCCGTGGCTCCCATGTACGAGACATGGCACTATGAAGACCCTGCGCTCGGCGACTACTACGTCACTTGGGTCCACATAAGGGTGGATAATGGGCCCCGAGGCATGATGACCGTCTCCGCACACGACTCCTCCACACCCATGGCGACCTACCGTGCCGCAGTCAGCCATGCCGCCAGGAGGGCTCTCTGGTCCCTCAATCACACCAACCGCTGAGACTTGGAGGACACAGACTATCAGCACCTTCCTCGCCGTGCTCGTGGGACAGAGTATACGGAGTTGACACTTGGAGGGGACGAGGAGACCCGTGTCAATGTCACAGTGCGGGCTCTCGCCAGAGTCGACACGGACCTAAGGAGCGTCGTCAACCAGCTAGACGACACCCAAGACCGCCTGAGAGAAGCTCATCACAGGATTCGCCAACTAGAGGCCCAGCTTGCAGGATAGGCTCCTCCACCTGTTCCAGAGGAGGAGCCTTCGCTTCCCGCCTTGTCACCCCCGCGCAAGAGGCTTCGTTTCGGCGACCGTGGTTACCAGAACCGTTTCTATTAGATGATAGGCTTAAGAGTTTAGGTTGAGTCTTGTAAAGAGTCTTTTTGTAATCGCTAGTTCGTGAACGTTTGTTTAAGTGTGTTAGTTAATCAGTGTGTTTCAATGCTTAGTTTTGTGAACACTTGTGAGTTGGCTTTTTGTAATGATTGCGATGTAATCATGGAGTGATGACCATAATTGCATCAAGATTTTAATAAAGTTAGCTAGTTAGTAAAGCTTGGGGTTATCTATTTAATTTTATATTGTCTCTATCTCATCCTTGCACCTATATTTTACCATGATTATTTCATGAGTCTTACTTGTCTAACCGGTCAGATGGTGAACACCAGGTCCGGATCGGGAGTTGATCAGCCACCAGTGCAGCGTCAGAGAAGAGGCAACAACCAGCAACCCAACAACATGAGTGGAGGCAACAACCAGAACAACGGGCCACCACCACCACCACCAGCAGGGATGGAGTAGTTCCTTGCTGCGCAGACATAGCTGTTGACTCAAATGGCCAACGCCATGGCCAATCTACAAGCTCAAGAGAACCAAGCTCCAGTACCACAGTCGCCACAGAGGGATCGCCACCGTGACTTCATGAGTCACAGACCTCCTACTTTCTCCCACTCACCAGATCCTCTTCATGCCGATGACTGGCTCAAGACCATTGAGAAGTTGCTGAACATAGTTCAGTGTACAGACAGGGAGAAAGTACTGTATGCCTCAGGTAGATTGGAAGGAACTGCAACAGACTGGTGGGATGCTTATACCGCCTCCCATGCTGATCAAAACACCATCACCTGGGAAGAGTTTAGGACTCAATTCAGGGAGCACCACATACCTGAGGGTTTGATGAAGCTGAAGAGGCAGGAATTCCTAGCTCTGAAACAAGGGGGAATGTCCGTAAGTGAGTATCGGGACAAGTTCATCCAGCTGTCCCGCTATGCCTCCGCAGATGTGGCCACAGATGGGCAGAAGTAGGACTACTTCAGGCTAGGGTTGGTTGCACCCATCAGATATCAGTTGCTAGTGCACAGGTTTGATAGTTTCCAGAAACTGGTGGACAATGCCATCTCCGTGGAGAATGCTCGCAAGGAGATGGGCGAGCAGAAGCGGAAGTTTGAGTCACAAGGCCAGTCTAGCAACTCGCGCTCGCACTTTGGACCCCCACAAGGAAACCAGATTCGCCCAGGAGGACAGAATGCCAACTTTGGGCAGAATCAGTATCAGTACCCGCGCCAAGTTCAGCAGAATCAACAGAATCAGCAGTCGGCGCAACGCTTCAACCCCCAGCAGAACCGTCAGAACACTCCTGCCAGTACTCCCGTAAGGAACAACAACACAGCCCCTACTGGGCCCACCGTGTGTTTCAGGTGTGGTGGACATGGTCACTATGCGAACCGTTGCACCAATCCTCCTCAGAACACTCCTGCTCAGAACAACGCCAGCGGACAGAGGCAGACTCCGCAGCAGCAGCCCAGGAACAACAATCAGACCCCGCAGAGCAACAGAGGACAACAGAACTACATCCACGGCAGGGTCAACCACGTGGCTGCAGACACCGCTCAGGAGGCTCAGGACGTTGTGTTCGGTATGTTCTTAGTCAACTCAGCCCCTGCATTAGTTTTATTCGATTCTGGAGCATCGCATACTTTTATATCTACTCAATACATGGCCAAGTACTCCATACCGCTTTGCACCATGCCTAGAGCTATGCTAGTAAACTCACCCGGGGGAAACATGAGAGCTGTGTACCAGTGCCACGGAATTAAAATTCAGATTATGGGTAGAGAGTTTGATGCAAGACCTATAGTTCTGGATTCGGATGGAATTGATGTTATCCTTGGGATGGACTAGTTAACCAAGCACGATGCTGTCATCCAATGTGCCAAGAGATCAGTGCTCCTTACCAGCCTAGCAGGTGAGAGGTTTGAGTTTGTTGCAACCTCTCCAACACCAGCAGATTGTACAGTGAATCAGATGAAGGCTGCTCTGATAGAGGACATCAGGATAGCATGCGAGTACTCAGATGTGTTCCCCGATGACTTGCCAGGTATGCCACCTGAACGTGACATTGAGTTCATCATAGATCTTTTACCTGGTACTGCACCTATTGCTAAGAGACCATATAGGATGTCCGCTGGTGAACTAGAAGAACTTAAGAAACAATTAAAGGAATTGTTAGATAAGAAATTTATTCATGCTAGTTTGTCACCATGGGGAGCCCCAGTGATCTTTGTGGACAAGAAGGATGATACACAGAGGATGTGTGTGGACTACAGGTCATTAAATGAAGTTACTATCAAGAACAAGTATCAGTTGCCTCGTATAGAGGATTTGTTTGATCAGCTGAGAGGAGCCAAGGTATTCTCCAAGATCGATCTGAGGTCAGGGTATCACCAGTTGAGGATACGACCGTCGGATATTCCCAAGACCGCTTTCACTACCAGATATGGGTTGTATGAATATACGGTTATGTCATTCGGGTTGACCAATGCACCAGCTTACTTTATGTACTTGATGAATAAGGTGTTTATGGACTATCTCGACAAGTTCGTAGTGGTGTTCATTGATGATATATTGGTGTACTCCAAGAATGAGGAAGAACATGAGGAACATTTGAGGCTGTTTTTGCAGAAGCTCAGGGAGAATCAATTGTATGCCAAGTTCAGCAAATGTGAATTCTGGTTGAACGAGGTTTCATTTCTTGGTCATGTCATCACAGATGGAGGAATTGCAGTTGATCCCAGCAAGGTCAGAGATGTGTTGAAGTGGGAACCACCTCAGACAGTGTCAGAAATCCGGAGTTTCTTAGGACTCGCAGGCTACTACAGAAGATTTATAGAAGGCTTCTCCAAGATAGTGAAACCCCTTACTTCACTACTGGAGAAAGGAAAAGAGTTTGTATGGTCAGATGAGTGCCAAGCCAGTTTTGAGGAATTGAGGAGACGATTGACCATAGCACCAGTGTTGGCTATGCCGGATATCCACAAGAGCTTTGATATATATTGCGATGCATCCCGGCAAGGACTAGGTTGTGTGCTGATGCAAGAAGGACATGTGATTGCTTATGCGTCTCGTCAGTTGGGGAAGCATGAGCAGAACTATGGAGGCATTATCTGTTGGGACCTGGAATTAGCAGCCGTGGTACATGCTTTGAAGATATGGAGGCATTATCTGTTGGGACATAGATGTCAGATATATACTGATCACAAGAGTCTGAAATACATCTTCACTCAGAATGACCTCAACCTGAGACAGAGAAGATGGTTATAACTCATAAAGGATTATGATCTGGAGATACACTATCACCCCGGAAAAGGTAACGTGGTTGCTGATGCTTTGAGTCGCAAGAGTTATGCGAACGCCACCAGGGTCAGCCAGATGCCTCAAGAATTGTGTTGGGAGTTTGAGAAACTCAACCTTGGTTTTGTTGGTCACACGGAGGGAATCACTATAGAAGTCGACCCGACTCTTGAGCAAGAGATACGGAAGGGTCAGCTTGAGGATGATAAGATCAAGAGATCAAGGAGCTGATAAAAAGAGGAAAGATACCTGATTTTACTGAGGACGAACATGGAACCATGTGGTTCAGAAAGAGGATATGTGTGCCAGAGGTGGATCATCTGCGAGAGAATATTCTAAAGGAAGCCCATGATTCAGCCTATTCGATTCACCCAGGCAGCACCAAGATGTACCAGGATTTGAAAGAAAGGTATTGGTGGTATGGCACGAAGCGTGATGTTGCAGCTCACGTGGCTATATGTGATGTGTGTCAGAGAGTCAAGGCCGAACACCAGAGACCAGCCGGTTTGTTGCAACCGTTGAAAATACCAGAATTGAAATGGGAAGAAATTGGTATGGATTTCATTGTGGGGTTACCACGTACAAAGGGTGGCTATGATTCTATATGGGTTATAGTGGATAGGTTGACAAAGGTAGCTCAATTCATTCCAGTGAAGACTACTTACTCGGGAGCCAAACTGGCTGAGCTATACATATCCAGGATTGTCTGCCTACATGGGGTACCTAAGAAGATTGTGTCCGATAGAGGTACTCAGTTCACGTCTCGGTTTTGGCAGAAGTTGCATGAGTCGATGGATACGAAGCTGAACTTTAGCTCAGCTTATCACCCGCAGACATATGGGCAGATAGAAAGGACCAATCAGGTGTTAGAGGATATGCTCCGAGCCTGCGCTCTAAAGCACGGATGCAGTTGGGATAAGAGCTTGCCGTATGCAGAGTTTTCATACAACAACAGTTACCAGTCCAGTTTGAAGATGGCACCGTTTGAGGCATTATATGGAAGGAAGTGCAGGACTCCATTATATTGGAGTGAGACGGGTGAAAGCAAGTTGTTTGGCCCAGAGATCATCAAAGAGGCCGAACGACAAGTACAAATTGTCAGAGAGAATCTGAAAGTGGCACAGTCGAGGCAGAAGAGCTATGCAGACATGGGACGTAGGGAGTTGATCTTTGAAGAAGGAGATTTTGTGTATCTCAAAGTGTCACCTATCAGAGGTTTGCACAGATTCAAAGTTAAGGGGAAGTTGTCACCTCGTTATATCGGACCATTCAAGATCTTGGCCGGGAAGGGTGAAGTAGCTTATGAGATAGAACTACCGGCCCGATTGTTCGATGTGCACAATGTGTTCCATATATCTCAGTTGAAAAAGTGTTTGAGGGTGCCAGAGGAGGAATTGCCACTGGAGGAACTGAATGTGCAGGATGATCTGACTTATACCGAGTATCCAGTCAAAATTTTGGATACACTAGAGAGAATTACTCGGAGTAAGAGGATACAGATGTGTAAGGTTCAGTGGAGTCATCATGCTGTGGCAGAACCGC
Organism: Panicum virgatum; assembly: GCF_016808335.1. Lineage (NCBI taxonomy): Eukaryota > Viridiplantae > Streptophyta > Magnoliopsida > Poales > Poaceae > Panicum > Panicum virgatum. The sequence continues at coordinate 6,918,407 of NC_053146.1, forward strand.
CCGACATAAACCGGCTTAAGTGCGCTAACCATCACCGAAATAGTAACTAGGGTTAACACACACTTAAAACGGAGTAACCCGGCAGTGCTGTCGGGTAAAATCCCGATTAAACCACTTGAAACAGGATCGACAAAGCATTCCAGAGAATACAACATTTCGCAAATTTTACTATACAGAGAATGAAATTGATCAATATTACAAACCAAGTTTGAATTTATAAAAAGACAACAAAGTTCAAGTGCAGCAGAATAATATACGATAGTCTAGCGACGAAACAAGACGTCATGATGAAGCCCGTACATGACGTCAGCCACAACCTCAGATGTACCACCTGAAAAACAAAGCCACAAACAAGGCTGAGTATACTAATACTCAGCAAGGCTTACCCGACTAAGGGTATAATAAGCCATTTATCTAGACATGCAAGACTTTTGGCTTGAGGGGTTTGTTTGCCGAAAAGCAGTAAAGAGTAGATCCTTAAATTCAGGTTTTAGCTTCCAGATTCTAGTTCACTCAACCATTCTAGGTGAGCATCTATCCAATAGCATGCATGGTGAAAACAATTATCTTTTATTATCCAATCAACCATATTCATCATCCTTATCTTTCACTTCTTACTCTATGTGGTAAAAGGGTTAAGTAGTCCCAAATCGTGAGAAGCGGACGATTCGAATCGAATTTGTTAACCTTGCCAGGCAGACCTAACACACACGTATGGGAACCAAGTCACCCACACGACTTTTCCCCTTTCTTTCCGGGTTGTGCATCAGGGTCACCGTCCTCGACTACAGAGTACGACGACTCTGCACCCGCATGTGCGCGCATGAGAAACGACGTTCAAAGAAGGTGAGAGTAAAGTCCACTTGCCTAGCCAATCAGGTACTTAAGCTTACCGATTACCATATTTCTCGGCATGTGGTTAGTACGTTCAAACGCTTAACCACCACTACCACACACTGCGGCCTTAACCATTTTCACTAAACAGACGAGGCATCACAAGTACCACAACCCCGCCCGTGAGTCTTATAGTTCCAGTATGTAGTAGACATTCAACTCCTATAATTCTCGCGAGTGACAGGAAATCACTCGACTTCTACCGAACCATTAGCATAGCCAACTAGCGACCTACACATACTAGTGTTCAAGCATATGTACCTAGTATTATGCATCTAAGGTTCCAATCAACTCCTGTAACTTAAATGCACAAGTATATAGTAACAATAATAAGTTGCGTAAATTTAAAATAGTAGGACATGCTCCGAGGCTTGCCTGGAATTAACACTAGGTCAGTGTTAGTTAGAGAATAACTGCTCGGCGAACATCTTCCTTCGGTCGTGTACATTGGGATCCATCCGTCCATCTTCTGGATGTGTCCACCATTCACCGTCTTCTGGCTCGACTCCAATGTCGCGTCCTTCACGTGATTCATCTATCGTACCTAAATGAAATGCAACAATGCATATGTATGAGACGAATATAATGCATTTATTTTTTTGACATAGATGGAGATCAACCAAACTCAAGTTGGAGGGTGCCACTACTTTCTTTGTCATCCAGTTGGGCAGTCATTTATAGAGTAGAAATTTAATACAATTTAATTCATAAAATCAAAGTGGGGTTTTCATTATATACCAAAACATACAAAAGTTATTTCTTCTAACAAAAATAAAGATAACAAGCTTTATCCAAATCTATTGTTACGCATAGCTCATGGGGTTGAAATTCTGCTGCAAGGAACAAAACTAAAGTACCAACTTACAATAAAATTTTCAGCTATTTTCATGAAGCAGATTAAACATGAACAATAAGTTAAACAACTTCTGCTGGAATAAATATCTATTTTTACAGAACAAAGTAGGAAGTTATTGATTCTCAAAATTGGCATGCATGTTCATCTACTCAGAACCAAGCTCTAGTAAAACTATGAGATTTTTCTAATGAATGAATCTAGGGTTTTTGATTTACAAAGTTTATTCATGAATAAAACAAAATAACTAGTTATTAATTACTAAAAATTCCCAAAATTTTTCTATAGCATCTAGAAACAAAGGTAAGACTGTCATAAAAATTTCAGCTCAAGAAAACTAGTATAGGATCTTGTGGATTTAAATCTATTTAACATAGGCATAAATCAAAATCTAATGAAACCTATAGCTAGATTTGTCAAAATGTTCTCAAATTTTTACAGTAATCTATTCATCTATGGTGTAGCACACTGTCCAAAAACTAGAATTAGTTAATGACTACAACAGGAGATACATTTGTGTGCTATTTAATCTAATCTTTATCTTAGATTAAAAATATAAGCATAATATGAACATGTGACTGTAACAAAAGTTGTAGGTTTTGATCAAAGGATTCCAAAACATTTTAGTTTGCATTTTTCTGATTTTTCTACGATTTTATATAGAATTTACAAGTTTGATATTTTTGAAAACAAAAGAAAAAGGAAACGAACTTTTGCATCTAGGCCCCTGGATTTCTGTTTCTTCTCACGGGAGGTCCTTGACGGACGGAACAGAACAGGGGAGGGGCGGTGCTTGGTTTTCCGGCGTCCAGGCTCGCCGGCGGCGAGGGTTAGGGTGGGGAAAAGGTAGAGTGGACTGAGCCGCACCTCTGGGTGTCCTTGGTTCGCGGGGAGAAGGTCCGAGGCGGCGGCTCCACAGGCGCCGGCGGTCGGTGGAGGAACTGTGTCGCGGCGGTGGCGTTCCGGCGACCATGGGTAGGGGTGGCTGGGCTTGGGAGCTCCGTTGGGGTGAGATGAAGCCGTTCCCGAGGTCGATTGGAGCTGGGGAAGGCCGGAGGAGGGGTCTCCACGGGAGCAGATGACCGGCAGCGGCGCTAGACCGCGGCGGCGGCGCTCTGATGACCTTGGGTGGTGGGGAAACAGTCGTCGAGCAGCGCAGGGGCTCGGGGAAACTAACTGCAGGCTTAGACCGGGCGAAGGATGGCCAGAGAGGGGACCTCCACGGGAGGCCGAGCCTCGGCGGCGGCCATGGTGAGCGGCGGTGGCCGTTCCAGGCAAAAGGAGGCGCGTGACGCTAGGCTCTCGAGCTCAAGAGAGGAGAAGGAAGGGTTGGGGACATATCTGAGCTCGAGGGAAGGCTCTAAGCGGTCAAGGGCGAGAAAAGGGCGAGGCGCAGTCGGCCGTCGCGACACGACGTCGCCGTGGTGCTTTGGCGGCCAACCTCGGCGTGCGTGCAGGGGACGGCGACGTGTGGCGGTTCGAGAAGCTCCAGGAAGGCACCAGGGGCGCGGAGAGGGCTGGGGCACGGCGAGGGAGCGGCGTGTGGCCGACGGCGAGACAACGACGCCGTCACGGCGGGAAACAGAGGAAGGGGATGGAGGGGATGGCATAGCTGTAATTAGATCGAAGTTCAAAATTCGTTTTGCAAACTCAATTTTTCTCCTTCTATATGGCCTCAAATGAAAAACTTTTGAACACGAAAGTTGTTCGTCTTTTGAAAACCTATAACTTTGGTTTTGGACAAAAATTCATTTGAGCTATATTTTAGAAATTATTTTCAAAGCAGATTAGTTTGAAATTTGACATATAATTTAAATCTTTGAACACTACGGTTCAAAGGACCTGTCATTTTATGTTCAAACTTTTATTTTCTCTCTTTGACTTCAACCAGACTTTGATTTAACATGATTTTAGAGAGACGCCTATTCGTTTTCATATGTATACTTACATTAGTTTAAAAATTATTTACGGTTTCTGTCCTATGCATCTATACACATACACATGCATGCACACATAAATGTATTCGATTCCATTTTCTTGGTTGATTATGCATGATATCATATTTAATATTTCTTACTTAGCATTTTAAAACTCTGGGATGTCACAGCCTACCCCCCTTAAAAAGAATCTCGTCCCGAGATTTTGAACGATAGACTCTCGAAGGAAAAGGAGCAGACCAAGCATCAAAGCCAGCAGGACAAAGTCATATTAAGGAATATTGATGTTGACGATATGATCCTTTGCAGATAAGAATTGAGAACTTAGAGAAAGTTTAAGAAGCAAGGTATGGTATTATGAGTGGGAGGAAATTACTGTGCCACTGTGTAAACTAATCAATTGTTTTTCCACACTAAAAAGCTCCAGGGCTTCAGTTTTTGTAGCAAGAGTATGTGGATAATATATGCGGACACAATCACCACCAAAGTCGGCTGGAAAGGACCGGTGGACTATTCTAGTACCAACATATAGCAGGATTTTGCAGAGAAGAGAGGATCTAAGTTATGGAAGAATCAATTTCTCAATCTGGTGGTGATTCTAGATAGAAAAGATATCAAGGTGCGTTTTTGCTCAAGGACATTCTTGCTTAAACTGTTGATTAAATTAAACAATATGATGCGAGATGCATGTGCTCAATGACCATGAGAATGATGCATCCTCGAGATGTATGACTGCACTGCTAGTGCAATGCAATGATGAAATTTTCCATGCGAATGAAATGGTGAATATGACATGATGCAATTGCCATGACGCTGGACCAATGATGCAGACATCATGATGCAACGATGACAATGTTCTTTGACGTATGCATGTAGGAGAGGCGTAAAGTATGATGCGCATATGGATAAGTTGATGATGCACACTGTGCAATGCGCATACCGTACCCATTTTCCCGCAACTAAAACTCGTTAACCCTATACGCTTGAGTAAGGGTCAGATGTTAGGACACTAGTAAGGTTGCATAGAAAGGGATTTCAGTGAGTTACGTCACACATACCTAGACACCAGCGCGCTCCTAGTAGCTCAATCATGTGGCTGCAGCGCACACGAGAGTCTAGGTTCCGTCGTGGCATCAAGGTCACGTGACTAAACACCACCACAAGAGAAATCAAGAGTAGCAACCCAACAGTGCCAGCAATGGCAAGATAGGTTAGAGGGAACTGAAGACAACCCATGATGTTACACTCGAACGCATACCCGTTAGTTAATCTACAGATTCCCGATCATAATGCTACACCATGCACTGACGAATGACATGAAATGCTGTGATGCATGATTGTTGCATCAAGAACCGTATTTCAAAAGTTATTATTATCATGAATCTTTTTAATTTATCCAAAATTAACTAAGCAAGAATGAAGGTACAAGTTTTTTAAATGTTGGGACCAAGGTAGCCAGCAATATAGATTACAACATCAAGAAAGGGTAAACCGGTCATTGAACGATGAATTGAAGGACTTTGTTGACAAAAACCAAGGCTTAGTCACGAAAGGAAAAGCAGCAAGGATTTTGTTGGAATAAATCCAAGGCATGGATCAAGAGTTGGATCGATTGGCAGGTTAAGATCAACGGTAAAGTTCACACAAGACCCAAAGCCACTAACTACAAAAGACCTTCTCAACTCAAGATCAGACTAGCAGATTGCGTCGGCCACACTACTACAACAGAAAACCTAGGAGGACATTCAGGTAAAAGCAACATATTTTAATAAAACAACATAACAAGCAAGGTGATCAACCAAATCAAGATATGCCATGATGCATGAACGTCCTATACGTCCTCACAAAACAAAACAACTGCCAAATAGCTTTGGACTTATGGGGTTAGCGCCGATGGCATGGCACAAATTACGTCTCTCCCTATATATATTTAACCGAATTCTATTCGTTCTTATCCTATCGGAATCGGGGTTAGCGCACCTGCAGGAAATGAACAGCATATATATATATATATGTAAATGTTCACGACTGGACCCTTCATGCCAGCACTCACGAACGGCCCCCATGTGTTCTACGCCACATGGGTAACGCATATGCAGTTGCCCACATATTCACCCATACATTACCGTTCACTATAGAAATGACAGCCATACAATTTCCGCAGTATGGCCAACGTTAACATACGCTACTCAGTGGCGTATTCACAAGTTACTTTACTCCCAATATAATCGACCGAGATCGGTATATTGGCAGCAGCTCAAGTAGGCCACTGCTTGAGCACAGCGTTCGGTTCGCATCACCGACGGGAAGGTCAGACTCTCTCAGCTGACTGAGTATACTTTACTCCCAATATAGTCAACCTGATAGTTGATATATTGGCAGCACCTCAAGTAAGCCACTGCTTGAGGGCAGCGTTCGGCTCGCATCACCGACGGGAAGGTCAGACTCGCTCAGCTGACTGAGGATCTTTACCTTCTTACCGTAGCGTAGGTGCGTCGTTACAGAATTTAAGGGTTGATTGTGCACAAGAGTAAGGTTTAACAGAAATGTAAAGTGCTGGAAGTCAGATATAAATAAACCATAAGTAAATAGCCACCTAACAAAACTCCCATAATTTTCCCTAGGGATTCACGATCTAGGCACAATCCTTAACGGACCAACGCATTTGCAAACACGATTTTTGGTGATCGAGTTTTAAGAAAATAGGTTTTTAAGGTTTGTAGTACTCTCTGGAGTATGTTTTGCAGCTCTGATACCAGCTGTGGCAGAATCGCCCGACATAAACCAGCTTAAGTGCGCTAACCATCACCGAAACAGTAACTAGGGTTAACACGCACTTAAAACGGAGTAACCCGGCAGTGCTGTCGGGTAAAATCCCGATTAAACCACTTGAAACAGGATCGACAAAGCATTCTAGAGAATACAACATTTCGCAAATTTTACTATACAGAGAATGAAATTAATCAATATTACAAACCAAATTTGAATTTATAAAAAGACAACAAAGTTCAAGTGCAGCAGAATAATATACGATAGTCTAGCGACGAAACAAGACGTCATGATGAAGCCCGTACATGACGTCAGCCACAACCTCAGATGTATCACCTGAAAAACAAAGCCACAAGCAAGGCTGAGTATACTAATACTCAGCAAGGCTTACCCGACTAAGGGTATAATAAGCCATTTATCTAGACATGCAAGACTTTTGGCTTGAGGGGTTTGTTTGCCGAAAAGCAGTAAAGAGTAGATCCTTAAATTCAGGTTTTAGCTTCCAGATTCTAGTTCACTCAACCATTCTAGGTGAGCATCTATCCAATAGCATGCATGGTGAAAACAATTGTCTTTTATTATCCAATCAACCATGTTCATCATCCTTATCTTTCACTTCTTACTCTATGTGGTAAAAGGGTTAAGTAGTCCCAAATCGTGAGAAGCGGACGATTCGAATCGAATTTGTTAACCTGGCCAGGCAGACCTAACACACACATATGAGAACCAAGTCACCCACACGACTTTTCCCCTTTCTTTCCGGGTTGTGGATCAGGGTCACCGTCCTCGACTACAGAGTACGACGACTCTGCACCCGCATGTGCGCGCATGAGAAACGACGTTCAAAGAAGGTGAGAGTAAAGTCCACTTGCCTAACCAATCAGGTACTTAAGCTTACCGATTACCATATTTCTCGGCATGTGGTTAGTACGTTCAAACGCTTAACCACCACTACCACACACTGCGGCCTTAACCATTTTCACTAAACAAACGGGGCATCACAAGTACCACAACCCCGCCCGTGAGCCTTATAGTTCCAGTATGTAGTAGACATTCAACTCCTATAATTCTCGCGAGTGACAGGAAATCACTCGACTTCTACCGAACCATTAGCATAGCCAACTAGCGACCTACACATACTAGTGTTCAAGCATAGATACCTAGTATCATGCATCTAAGGTTCCAATCAACTCCTGTAACTTAAATGCGCAAGTATATAGTAACAATAATAAGTTGCGTAAATTTAAAATAGTAGGACTTGCTCCGGGGCTTGCCTGGAATTAACACTAGGTCAGTGTTAGTTAGAGAATAACTGCTCGGCGAACATCTTCCTTCGGTCGTGTACATTGGGATCCATCCGTCCATCTTCTGGATGTGTCCACCATTCACCGTCTTCTGGCTCGACTCCAATGTCGCGTCCTTCACGTGATTCATCTATCGTACCTAAATGAAATGCAACAATGCATATTTATGAGACGAATATAATGCATTTATTTTTTTGACATAGATGGAGATCAACCAAACTCAAGTTGGAGGGTGCCACTACTTTTTTTCATCCAGTTGGGCAGTCATTTATAGAGTAGAAATTTAATACAATTTAATTCATAAAATCAAATAAATTTAATTAGGATTGTTAAAGGTGCGATAAGGTTTTATTTAATTTCTTCTTGAATTTAGAGCATTTGTCGGGAATCAAATAAATTATTTAGCAATAAAATAAATATAAGAAAAATAGGTGTGTGCATTTCATGCTGGTTTGCATCTTTATTTGCTTGTTGTTCAACTTAAATTCAAATCTTTGAGTTTGAATTTAAATTTAAAGTGTTTGAATCTTTTTGGAAAATGGAAAATCCTTTCTCTTCCTCGCTCCCTTTCAGCCCAGCCCATCTCTTTCTTTTTCTCTTTCACCCCGCGGCCCATTTTTCGCCTCCCGGCCCAGTCCAGCCCAGCGCCCCCTCCCCTCCTTATCTCACCGCCAGGCGGATCCCGCCCATCGGGACCGTCTCCCTCCCCCGACCGAGCCGGACTCGAGCTCGAGTAAGACCCGGCCGTTCGCGCCGCCGCGCCTCCCTTGGGCCCGCACGCCCAGGCGCCAGGTCGCCCCTATAAAAGGAACCCGAGACCCCCTCCTTGACCTCGCCAAACCCACAGCCGCCGCCTTAGCCCTCGCTAACCCTAGCTACCAAAGCCGCCGCCTTCATCGAGTTTGGAGCCCGCCGCCGTGCCGCCGTTCCGCTCTGTTTTCTCGACGACATCACAGCCCCGGAGCTTCTCTGTGGTGAGAGCAAGCCCTCTGACCCCTTCTCTCTCTCTATTTTCCTCTTGCGCACGTGTATTAGCTCGCCGGAGCTCCGCTCCGCCGTCGCGCTAGGTCTCCGCTGCCCTAGCGCCCTCCCAAAACCCCCTAATTGAGTTCGCGAACTCGAGAGCTCGCTAACCGTGCAACCCGCGCTCGAAAAGAGCTCCGGACGGCCGTTTTGGCCAAGTCCGACGATGCGCCGCCGCCGGCGCTTTGCGCCGCCGCTAGCGCCGCCAGCCGCCCCGACCCGCTCGCAGCCGTTAGGACCCAGATTAGATCGGATCTCAGTCAACCAAGTTAGAAAATGGTCAACCGTGGTTCTTTTGCACATAAACCACCATCTGTTAGGGAGTACTCTCTCATGGCAAGGGTCACACTGCTACAAACGGACGAAACTTGGTGGCTCATTTCTGTCTATGCAGGGATGAAAACGGTCGGAAACGATTGGCGAAAGACTCCACCATTTTCACTTTCACATTTTTTCATCGAAAACAAAAGCGGTACGTTATTTTCGAAAACAAAAACGACGCCGGTATTTCGGAAATTTCGAAAATGAAAATATACGATCGAGAACACATCGATAACGGTCGAAACCCATCAAAACGATATTTAAAAAATGATAAACATATCAAACAATAGAGCATAACATTAACTATATGACTTGACAAATCTCATATGCAAATAGTGAAGATTCGATTAAGATGTTAATCCAAATATCGAACCAACCCGTGATAACTGACACATAGTAGCATGCACGATAGTATGACACAAAGTTGTACACAACATAAGTGATATAGTCATATATGATCATTAACCAAATTCAAATAGAGACTTAAACATAGATTAGCATGCCATTAAAAATAGTGCTAGTGCAGGGCCGCAGACTGCCTATGCCTACACTTAACCTCCTCGAGCTATTGGGCCGGGGAAAGCATGTGTTGGACTGTGCTTCAAAATACGGTAATGTGGGCAGTAAATTACCAGATAAATACGGTAATTTTTGAAAACGGTCGGTAGAGGTTGAAATCATTTTCGCTTTCAGTTTCGGATAAAAATACCATTTTCGATTTTGTATTTTCGGTAGCCGTTTTCATTTTCGTTTACACCAGAATCTCGGTAAAATCTCGAAAACAGTTTCCAGTAATTGAAATTTTTTGTTTTCATTTGCAACCCTATGTCTATGGTCCACAGGCGGACCAGGAGAAAATCCATTTTTTGGATGAACTGAGGGAGGTACGTACAGCCTGCCAGGGCACTTGGTCAATGTGTGGCTATTTCAATCTCATCTACCAAGCTGAAGATAAAAACAACCGGTGCCTTAACAGAAGCATGATGAGTCATTTCAGACACTTTATTGATGAAGTTGAGGTTCAAGAGCTACATCTAAAGGGTCGCTTATACACTTGGTCGAACGAACAGGATAGTCCCATGCTTGAGCATCTCGATCACATCTTTGCTACGGAGGATTGGATAGACGCCTTCCCCAACCACAAGCTGTCGGCTCTGGCCTCCCAATGCTCGGATCATGCACCCTTGCTCCTCAAAACTGACTGCTCCCTTCCACACTACAGTCGCTTCCGTTTTGAAAATTTCTGGCCCAAATGTGATGGATACCTACAGGTGGTTCAGGAGGCTTGGAACGCCCCCTTGCCCTGGTCGCACGCCAATGTCGATGCTTTCCGATGCTTTTTTTGATGAAACAGGAAGGGGGTTCCCTACTGGTTATATATATGTTAAATTAAGAAAAGTAAAAGTTATTACAGCCCTGAGTTATGATACAAAAAAGGTAACAAAGAAAATCAGAGAAAGTACAAATGGTTGTTTATCCATTCATTCAACTGTTCTTTGATTGAGTTCTTTGCCCTATGCATAGCCAGAGCCAACTTTTTCTTGAGGATGCCTCGACCTTGCTGCACAGAAGGAGATAACTATCGAAAGGTAAGATCATTGCGTGACATCCAAATGCCCTAGCATCCCAGGATTATAACCTCCATGAAGAACGGGATATTTAGTTGTTGTCTGAAAGAAGCAACCACCTCTGTATGATCTTGAAACGTCGGCACCGTGAGCGCCAAGGATGCCCAGAATTGAGTGGCAAAAGGACAGACGAGGAACAGATGCTCAAGAGTTTCCCTGGAGTTTTGATTGCAAAGGACACAGTCATGTGACTGAAGGATCATCCCTTTCCTTCCCAACAGATCTCTTGTACTAAGCCAATCTTTTAGGAGTAGCCAAAAAAAGACTTTTTGCTTGTGTTGACAGTAGTTTTTCCAAAGCCATTTATAGGTCGGTGGGGGGGGGGGGGGACAATTGCCTGACCTGTAACTTGCTTGTATGCTTTGGAGCTTGAGAAGAAAGGGGATCCCCAAATATAATTCCAAGTGTCATGACTAGTGGTGAGTTGAATTGAGTCCAATTTTCCATTTAAGAGTAATAGCTGAGAATAAGCTTCTGAAGAAAGTTGTAGGTGAAAGAGAAGATCAATGGGCATTGGGGATAAGACATTCTGAATTGTGATATTCTTCAATTTGGTAAAAGAGAAAAGTTCAGGATAAACTTGTGCACAAACTTGGTTTTCCCACAAGTCCCACCAAAGTAGACAAGTCCTTCCATCAGATAAATTGACTGAAGCGAGGCCCTTGAATTTGTCTAACAATTTAAGATTGTCTCTCCACCAAAAAGATCCCTTTTTGCTGCACTTGGCAGTTTGTCATTTTGATAATGCTTTTCCCATATTAGATGCACCTAAGGAATGTCCAACTTGTTGAAGAATTTATGTAGATTCTTAAGTAGAAGGGCCTCATTCTGAGTTGTCAAGTTGATGACCCCTAAGCCACCTTGAGATTTTGGAAGACACACCATATGCCAGGCAGCCTTTGGGGGTGTTCTAGCATTTTAATCAGCACCTCTCCATAGACAATGTTTTCTGAATTTATCAATTTGCTTGATTACTGTTTTATGCAGCTTGAAAGTGCACATATAAAATATTGGCAAGGCAGAAAAAACTGCATTTGTGAGTTGTAATTTTCCTGCCTGGGATAAGAAAATTGAAGTGCTGGCCAATCTTCTTTCACATTTTGATATCAAAGGCCAAAAATCAGCCACCTTTGGTTTGCTCAAACATAGAGGGAGACCCAAGTATGTGAAGGGAAGTGAGCCCAAAGCACATCCAACTGACTGGGCAAGCAGAAGAGCATTTTCTGTAGCCAAATTTATGGGCACCAGCATTGATTTGGCAAAGTTAACCTTGAGACCACTAGAAAGAGAGAAAAGCCTGAGCATATCCTGGAGGGCTGCCAGCTGATCAAGTTTAGCTTCCATAATTATCAGAGTGTCATCGGCATATTGCAAGATTGGAAAATCCTGAGAGTGGTTGAGGGGTATGGGGAGAGAGCAAACCATTGTTCTTTGCAACATTTAGTGCAGATTGCAGTAAATCTGCAGCTAAGACAAAGAGGAGAGGTGTGAGTGGGTCTCCTTGCCTTACACCTCTTCTGCAATAACATGTTTTACCAAGCACACTGTTGAGAAGAACTGCAGAAGTCCCAGAAGAAAATATGGAATTTATCCAATGTAACCATTTTTCACCAAAACCCAAGTGTTGCATGACCTGAAAAATAGCTGGGTGCTCTACTTTATCAAAAGCCTTTTCAAAGTCAAGTTTGAGAATGATTAATTCTTTCTTGGAATGATGACAAAGATGCAGGTATTCAAATGCCCAAGCAACACAATCTTGAATGGTTCGAGATTGAATGAAACCATATTGATTTTTGTGAATAATATTTTGAATTACTGACTGCAACCGATTTGCTAGGAGCTTGGTGATTAATTTCATTGAAGTGTTGAGCAAAGAGACTGGCCTGAAGTCTGAAGCTGTGGTAGCATTATTCACTTTTGGAATAAGTGTTATGTATGAGCCATTGATGCTTTCCGATGCTTGGATTTCAAGTTACGTAACACAGCTAGAGCGCTCAAGAGTTGGAGCGCCAAACAGGTCGGGTCGGTGCGGCTACAGCTCGCCATCGCAAAGGAAATCGTCTACAGGTTGGAGGCGGCACATGACTTTAGAAACCTGGCACCGCATGAGCTGGCGCTTTGTAGGAAGGCGAATTTGTGTTCCTTGGGCCTTGCTTCGCTACAAAGAACTCTTGTCCGGCAGCGTGCCCGCATCACTTATTTGGCCGAGGGAGATGCCAATACCAAAATTTTCCACTTGCAAGCTTGCCATAGAAGCCGTAAAAATTATATTCCCAAGCTGCACACTGATGATGCTGTCTTGGTAAGGGAGGAAGATATGGCGAGTGCAGTCTTTCAACATTTTGATAATCTACTGGGTACATGTGGGGAGCAACTAAATCTAGTCAATTTCGACGCACTGAACCTGCCCTCGGTGCGAGACACTCTCCTCGACCATTGCTTTAGTGAGGAGGAAGTCTGGCAAGCGATCATGGATATGCCCACGGATAAGGCCCCTGGTCCCGATGGTTATACCGGGCTCTTTTTTAGAACAGCTTGGCAGATCATCAAGGTGGATATCATGAGGGGTTTTCAAGCAATCTGGTCGCTAGATGGAAGGAGCTTCTATCTAGTCAACCAAGCTTTCTTAATCCTTCTTCGCAAGAAACAGGACGCTTCCAGCATTGGCATCTTCCGGCCTATTAGTTTGATACACAGCTTTGCTAAGATGCTCACCAAGGTTCTTGCACGATGCCTCGCTACACACATGAAGGGACTGGTCATGCCCAATCAAAGTGCATTCATTCAAACTCGACTCATCCATGAGAACTATAAATCAGTTCAGCTTACGCCCAAGCTGCTGCACTGGAGCAAAACACCCAGCGCCCTCCTCAAGGTTGATATAGCCAAAGCTTTCGATATGGTGAATTGGCGGTTCCTGCTAAGCTTGCTAGAACACCTTGGTTTCTCACGGCGTTGGATCGATTGGATATCACTTATCTTATCATCTACCACCACAAAGATTATATTAAATGGTTCCCTTGGAAGAAGGATATGTCATGCCAGGAGTTTGCGCCAGGGTGACCCACTTTCACCATTACTGTTTGTGTTGGTGATGGAGGGACCACTATGTCAGAATCCTTCATTGCAGACGCGGATAGAGGCTTATTGGAGACGAAATCCATTTTCGTCTGCAAATTTGTGTCACTGATGTGGTGTCATTAGAGATGCAATTTTACGCGTCTACAATAACACTCATTGGAGACGCAGTTTTACGCGTTTGCAATAACAATATTGCAGACGCGGCTTTGTCTAGAAGTGTCTCTGGTAATGCTTATTGGAGACGTGTTTTTCGCAACAAGCGTCTCCTTTATAGGGTTATCCCAGACGCGTTATGTGAACCGCGTCTCCTTGAAATAAAAATGGAGACACCAGTATAAATTAGACGCGTCTCTAATGAATTGATTAGAGACGCATTTGAGTATAGACGCGTCTCCCTTATAAAATATAGCCCAGACACATTTATGTTTAGACGTGTCTGTGTTTTTTTTTGTTGTTCACAGGTTTAGCTAGTAGCTAGCACACCTCATTGGCAGAACATGCATTAGAACAGAAACACAAGTTCATCATCTTGCATAGTACACCACATAATTGGCAGAATATGCATTAGCATAGATACACATCATCATACATAGTACAAGAACAACACATCATGTTCATCATCATCATCATCATCATCTTGTACAAGATCAAACTTAATACATACACAGAACAACACATCATGTTTCATATCCTGCAGGCCCTTGGTTCATGTTTCATAGTACAATTGACATTTTTTGTTCAATTATAATTAAGACCTGGATTGTCGCAATGAAACTCTCCTTTCGGGTTGATCACCTGGGTCATTATGAAGGAGGCAATCCTTTCTCGAATCTTGACCATTACATCTTGGTCGATGGGATTTGTCATCACTTCAAAATCTTGTGTATTTCAGTAAAATATTTTTAGAACAAGGCACAAATAATAAAGCAGAAGGATATAGTTGATTTGAATATGCAGAAACTAAATGCAGAACAAAAAATCATAGAGAAAAGTTTATTGTACCAAAGAATTATCCATTCCTAGTATTTCCATTGCTTCTAGCATGTTATATGCTGTGTAGAAACCACAGGTATTACCAGCAGATTGCTGGTGGCACTAGCAACAATTACACAGAAATACAAATATTAATTTATTGGAGACTGAACAGGTCAATGCACAAAAATCACCAAGACACTTAATCCCTTATATACGTTTGGTCTTAACATGCATTTACCGAGAACTTGGAGACATGTGTCAAGCTCTTACTTCCCTTCCCCCTGACTGGGAATGATGAATTAAATGCCCTACAAGCATGTAAATTGAAAATTGTTTATGCTCAGTTATTCATCACTGTTCAAAGTTAACTTATAAAATATGGTGATGGTTAGGAACAAAGTACTCACTCATCAATTACTTCTTTCAACAAGGTATGATCACGTGCCTTGGACCTGAGAGAATCGAAGCACAAAACCTTGCTCCATTTTGGAATAATTACCACTAAAATCCAGTGGCCACTGGGGTTATGTGGAAACATAATTATCTCCTTCTTAGCATAATGATTGAGGGCCCTTCCCAAATAATCCACCACATAAGATTTGTCAGATGTTATGTTTGACAGGGACATTAGCTCAGGATCAAGAAAGCCCACAGGCATGGCCTTTGACTTAGTTTCTTGAAGCAGAGATCTAAGAAATTAAAACCAACGTCAAGCAAACATACGGAATGAAGTAAGTAAAACTATACATTACCCTAACTAGCTAGTGCTATATGCTGGTGTCAAAGATAGTAGAGGAATTGAAACTTACAAAGTGAAATAGCGCAGAAGTGACACATCCAATGCATCAAGTTTGAAGGGGTCATATAAATCATCGAATCCAACAAGGAAAACCTCTGTGTCACGATCACACCAAAAATGCTGACGCCTGTACTTGACCACAATGCCATTTTTCTTATTTCCCTGACAACCTTTCATGTAGTAATTGTGGAGTTCAACTGTGAAAGGTCCAGCGACAAGTAGTTCTGCCTCAGTTAGAATAGCTTGTCCATAAGTGAATTTGGGGTGTGCTTTGGTCCAAACACTTGATGGCTGTTTCTTGGATTCCTTGGCAGTAGTAGAAGCCGCCTTCTTCTTCTCACCAGCAGAGGCCTTCCCAACAGCAGCACTAGCAGCAGCAGCTTTCTTCTTCTCAGGCGCAGCAGAAGCATTCTTGTCAATAGCAGCAGTAGCAGCCACCTTCTTGTCAGGATCAGCAGCAGCCTTCTTGTCAGCAGCAGCCGCCGCTGCCTTAGGCTGGCTGCTTTTGGATGGCTTCTCAGCAGCAGCACTCTTGGCACCAGATGCACTCCTAGCAATGTCCTTGCTTGGATCCTTTGAAGGAATTAAGGATGTACTCTTGACAGCAGATGCATCCATTGTTTGTTGTACCACATTTTGAGAAGAACCATCCAATGATTTAGGGTTCACAATAATATGATGCCTATTCCACTGTATCTTTTGCAAAAGAGCCTGTCCAAGAGTTAAGGTCTCATCATTTGGAGGAGGTTTAAGCACATGATCATCAAAGTTTATGTGTACATACTCAACCTTCACCACTACATGCTCATCGAGAATTGGGACTGTGTGTAGTTCTGTTTGTTTTGGATAAACCAGACCCCTTGCAACCTCAATTTGATAACCTCCAGGGTAGATTAGGAGCGCACAAGGTGTGGGGTCGGTCAGAACATCTATAGAATCAAGATCTAATTCTCGGCTCCTCATCAACAAATCCATATCATCATGTTGATCCTCTCTATTCTCTACATCCTCCCTCATCAAATTCATATCCTCATGATGATCTTCTTTGTTATTTCCATCCACATTTGTAGGCTCCGAAGCAGACGCACAACTGCTCCTCCTTCCAGGTGCAGGGCTTGGGTTCCTGGAAATTGGTTGTATCTACAATCCCTATGCAGCAAGCATTGTCATTATATCCTCTGTCACCTCAGCCCAAAGTTCAGCCTTTATTTTCTCCACATCCACCGAGGCTGTCCTTTTCCTCTTCCTGTACATAGACGAAAATTGTGGCCATGCGTCCTTCCAGCCCTTGTAGCTGGACACACCACGCACCCGCCCTGGCTGTTCAGGGCCCAAACAAGAAGTTAGAATATCTTGCTCCCTAACCCAACTTATGCCTGAAGACTCTGCATGTTGTTGCTTTTCTATGATCTGTTCAGCCACTCTCTTGGTTGACTCTTGGTTCCACCTAATCCGAGCAGTACCTTCTGAAATCTCGAGAGTACTCCTAGCTCGCAACCAATACCTGGGCCGCCCGTCCGGGTACTCATCCCGTGGATTAGGGATCCCTAGAGCATCTAATTTTCTATCCTCTTCCTCCCATTTTGCTAGTTTTCCTTCATAGCCTGATGAGCCCATGTGGTGGTTGTGCACGTTCTTTTCCCGAAGAACCTTTCCTTTTGTACTTTCTTCTTGGGCTGCTTCAGATTGTTTCAACTTAACAAACTCTACACAGTATTTCTATTCGATGTAGGGGTGCTGCTCAAACGGTTCCAGTCCTTTTGCGATATAATTGCACACAAAGTTGCTCTTATGGGTTCTCCAACTCTTGGCTGTCCTCTTCATGACTTGCTTAAACCCTGCAGTCTTCATCTGTGCCGGGAACTCCAAAAAGGGTGTGACATACTGATCAAATAATCTCCACTTATCCGCTTTGCTGAGGCTATTGAATTTGGACAAGACCAATGAGAGCTTTTGTCTAGCGATCAGACCAGCAAGCTTCCGCAACCTCAATATATGTCTTCTCTCTGTGGGTAAGCCCACTTCATCAATTTCTGTGACTACCATCTTGTCCACTGGCCACTTTGTTGATGTCCTTGACTTTCTAACTTGACACGTAGCTCCAGGATGCTGCTGTTCACCATCAGTGTCATCAAGCTCCTCCTCAGCAGATCCATTAATTTCCCGTTCATAATCTGATCCCGCTTCGTTACCGGGTTTAGCCACCCCACTCTCAGCTTCATGTTCCCAACTTGATTCAGAACTCACCTAACAATCATGGGATGATAAGAGATTAGCATAAATAAAGTACTAATTCTGCCAATAATATCATAGCAAACTAACACTAACCATATTTTGATGAAGCGAAGCACGCGGTGCTTGAAGTATTCCAAGCCTAGTCCTTCTCTTGGCTGCCTTTTGCATATGTTAAACCATTATGCCAAAAAAGTACTAGTCTAAATTAGTTCCTAAATTTGCTCCTAAAACAAACTAACACTAGCCACTCTAATACTAGAATAAATTTGCTCCTAAATAAATTTGCTCGCGGGGTTAGGGTTAACCAAATCAGTTTGATAGAAATTGCAGTTCATCTACCTAGAATGTCTGGAAGAAAATAAGAACAGAAAACTTGAGCTGAAACTTAAAACATTACACCACATAAATTGCTGTTCATCTACCTAGAATTTTTTTCCTTGCAGCAAGAATGAAAAGCAATTATGCACTGAATAAAAATAACTAGAGCACATACATTCCAGTTATCCATAAGAACATTGCATTGGGATGTACAATAATATGGCCTAAGGTTAAGCCAAAGTAACACTTTGTGTACAATAATAAGTTGCAACACCAATTAATCTCTAACTCTCTCTCTCTCTCATGTATGTTCACGAGGGATCCGGATTCCAAAATATAGAACCACGGTCCACGGGGTTAGGGTTAAGCAAATCAGTTTGCCAGAAATTGAAGGTACAACGTGGTCATAACATTCAGATGCCCCTCCAATTAACCCTAGACTAGTAGAGAGAGAAGGAGTGGTGCCACTGACCTATATGAGCACGTTGATGAAGTAGTTGGTGGCCGACAGCTCTATGCCGCCGCCATGGACACCTCCACGTGAGCTGCACTCCATGTGGTGGCCTACTCCCGCGAGCGGCCCTACGGCGGCGACGCGGCTCTCATCTCGATCTTGACACCTGTGCCTCCGCGTGGAGATTGGCAAGGGTGGTGCTTCCTGGTAGGCCTGCCTGCGGCTGCCTACTCGATGGCGGGTGTAGAAGGGAGGAGAGGGCCCAGATCCTCCCGAGATGGGAGGGGAGGAGCGGCGCTGTCGGGATGGGAGGGGCGGTGCTGTCGGGATGGGAGGGGAGGAGCGGTGTGTCGGGATGGGAGGGTGGTGCTGTCAGGATGGGAGGGGAGGAGCAGCGTGTCGGGGTGGGAGGGGAACCCTAGAGCTCTTTTGGGCCTCGTCGGCCCACAAAAATTGCAAAAAAGGAAAAAATGTCCCTCTGAAGGGACTCGAACTCGCGACCGTAGACTTAAGACTGCGCGGCCAAACCATTGAAGTATGCTAGAATTTCAGTTCAGTATGCATGGATAATTTTAGATGAATATATTGGAAAGCTGCTGCGCCAATAAACCAAAAAAATTTGGTCTGGTCCGTGGTTCGAACCCGTGACCTACGAGTACCGGCCGACACACCTAAACCATTGCACTACTTGAGTGATTTCGTTTGATAACTATATAGAACGTTATTTGTACAAACACTAAGATTATTTGATAACTATCTCCCTCGCCAGGTCCGCCCCTTCCCCTTCTCCATCTACATAAAGATCGAAACGCCCGCCGACCCCATCACCGGTGAACCCTTCTCCATCTTCCTCGCCCCTTCCCCTTCACCGGCGACCCCCACCCCTTCCCCTTCGCCGGCGATGACGGCGATGGCATCCATGGGCAGCGTGTCCCTGCACC
Source organism: Panicum virgatum (assembly GCF_016808335.1). Classification (NCBI taxonomy): domain Eukaryota; kingdom Viridiplantae; phylum Streptophyta; class Magnoliopsida; order Poales; family Poaceae; genus Panicum; species Panicum virgatum. Next base: position 6,937,939 of record NC_053146.1, read on the forward strand.
AGATCTACGCGTGGCTGCAGACGCGCGGTGGGGATGGCCACTTCGTCCCCATGGGCGGCGCACCGCGGCGTCCAAACGCCCGCCGCGCTCCCTCCTCGTCCCCAACAGGCGGCAGTGGCGGTGCTACTCCACTACTGCGCTGTAGCGCCCGCCTCGCCGCTCACCCCTGCTCCCCAACAAGCGGCGGCTCTAGCACCAAGAAGATGGCAGTGGGAATGGCGTCCCTCCTCCCCGCCAAGAAGAAGGCCGGCGGCCCTTCCCCCCCTCCACGAGCGGCATTTCCGGCACCAAGCGGCCCAAGAAGAAGGCCGACGGCGCTTCCCCTCCTCCAAGTAGCTCAAGAAGAAGGCCGGCAGCGGTGAGGAACTTCTCACGTACCCGCCGGGCTTCGATGTTGCGGCCGTACGAGCGGTGGCGGCGCGCAAGAAGAAGGCAGAAGCCGCGACGACGCTCAAGATGAAGACAGAAGCCTTACTGGCGACCTACAAGCCGCGCTTCACCATCATCGACCTGCCTGCAGCCCCTAAGCAGGAGGAGGAGGAGACGAAGCCTGACGTGAGCTCTCTGATGCTGACCTCTCTGCCTTCAATCTCTCTGAACAAGAAGGAGAGGACCAGGAAGGAGGTAAATCCTTACTGTCTTGACTCTGTAGTGAATTAGTTGAATTACTAGTCGAATTACTGTCTTGACTCTGTCTTAACATGGTCAGTAGCTAGTTGAATTAGTAGTAAAGAATTAGAGCACTTGGATTTAGAGTTTTGCTTAGTAGCTATGTTTGGTTTGTGGCTAGATGGCAACCAGAAAGCCATGTTTATGCTTAGTAGCTATGCTTGACTCTGTGTTAACTCTGTCTTGACTCTATAGTGGCAAGATGTCTTAACATGGTCAGTAGCTATGCTTGGATTTAGAGTCACATAATTTATTTGTGGAAATCTGCTTTGTTCATATGTTTATGCTCACTGAATTTATTTGTTTATGTCTTAACATGGTCAGTTCGGGCCGGACAAATCGGGTCCGGGACGGGCGCGGGGGCTTCGCTGACTTTGAGCCGAGCTGGAGTGACGCGCTGGCAGCCATGTGAGTGAAAGTGGTAAAAATGTAATGATTTTCTCTCTTCTATGTTGATTTCATAGTGCCAGAAACAAGAGTTCTATCTCAGGAGGTACCATCCGTTATAATGGTAAAAAGTTAAATACCCCACGGACAGGCAACCAAACAACAGCTCAATCGGACTAGGCCACATGCATGCTATCATTGAAACAAAAGGCTCACGTGCGAACTCGCCGGGCCAGCAGGAGCCTAGTTTCCTGGAATGAGCCAGGCTCACTAGAGAAGCAAACCAATCAACCTTTTTCTTCGCTAGAGATCACGGTGGCGTTTTTTCTTTCCTTGGCATCTTCTGAGTCTAGGTGATGGAGATCAAGTAGAAAATGCCATCCTCTTTTTTCATGGCAGCAGTGCGCTTGGTCAAGGTGTTTTTCTTTATATCTCAGATTAGCTTCGTCAAGGATAGCAGGAGCTCGGCAGTAGATCCTGTGATAGGTGGTGTGGGCATTACCGCCGGGTCGTATGATACTCTCATCTTGATATTTCCTCTCTCTTACAGTACTTCTCTCTATTTCTCTATCATTGTCTCACTCATCTCGCTCCCCACCTCATCCTCCTCTTGTTCACCGCCGTCCCTACTTCCCCTCCCCTCTTCCTCTCTGCCATCCCCTTCATCACTGCCTCCTTCCCACCGCCGACGCGGGCGATTGTGTGGACATACGAGCTCGGCACGATCGCAAACTGTGTGAGCGCTGCCTTTTTCTTTTGCTAAAAATGGCACCGCGAGCCTCGATACCATCGAGTTAAATCTAACGCCCCAAAATCCATGGTGATGCTCAATTTGAACCAGTGGTGATGGGGGCGGTGGAGTAGTGAACATATACAAAATTATCAATGGATCAATTATTTTTAGTACAACGTTATGCAGGCACAACTGTAGATGTTGGCCAGCAAGCATATACTTGGCGATCACGTCGATCAGCATTACACGGGAACGACCTTATATGGTGATGCCACTAGTTGCAGCTGGTTCTTTCTCCTGGCTGTTGCGCCAACGATCATTTCCATATCAATGTCGTCCGGCTGCATCCCGGCCGGGAGGCTCCAGTCGATGTAGTAGAGAAGGCGTGCAATAATGAGCTCTAGCGCAGCCAGCCCGAAGGTATCACCAGGGCACCTTCTCCTCCCTGCCCCAAATGGCAAGTACTTGAACCGGGAGCCTTTGAAGTCAAGCATTCCATCCTCAAACCTCTCCGGTCTGAACTTCTCTGCGTCAAGCCAGTACTTGGGGCTCCTTGCCATGGCCCATACGTTGATTACGACCCTAGTTCCCTCCGTGACTTGGAACCCACCTACGTCGCAAGTCTCCCGACAGAGATGCATTAGCAATGGCACCGCTGGGTTCAGCCTCATGCTCTCCTTGATCACCATTTTAGTGTAGTGCAGCTCATCTATCTTGCCCTCATGGTCTTGTGGGCTCACGTTATCGAATACTTGTCGCACCTCAGCCTGTGCCTTGGCCATTACATCTGGGTTCTTCATGAGCTCTGACATTGTCCACTCTGCAGCTTTAGCCGTCGTATCCGTCCCTCCAGTGAACATATCCTAAATCATACCCCATGCATGCCATTTTATGAGCAATAATGATATTTTTTCTAAAAAAGAAACTGCATATGTAGTGCGGTTCTTCACGAGTAAATTATTACCAATATAATTGCCTTGATGTTTATGATGCCCATGGGGAATTCCAGCTCCCCCTCGTCCCTGATCCGAAGGAGGACACTCACCAGGTCATCACCTCGCTGCGCCTCAGATCGAGCAATGATCTTGTCAAAGACGTCGTCCAGCTGCAAGCGTGCTCGCCACATCCTTCGCCTGAGCCCAGTGACGACGTCAGTGAAGCGCAGTGATGGAAAGACATCCCCGAAGGTGAAGCCCCCGGTGAAGCTTGTCATCACAGCCATCGACGATAGAAACTGGTCCCGGAGCTCGCTGCTGTAAACTTGGCCGAAAGCCGCCTTTGCTGTGATCATGTTTGAGCAGGATAAGAGCTCCCTACCGAGATGGACTGGCTCACCACCTCGGCCAGCAGCTTGGATATTTCTGATGAGGGACAACGTCTCGTTATCCCTGATGGGGGCGAACTGACGCACCATCTTTGCGTTGAGGAGCTCCATCGTGCAGAGCTTGCGCAGCGTCCGCCAATAAGCACCATAGGGCGAGAAGACGATGTCGAGGTTTTGGTAGCAGAAGAACTCTGAAGCCACGATGCTTGGCCTCGACGCGAAGATGATATCCTTCACGAGGAGAACCTCCTCTGCTGCCGCCGGCGAGGATATCACGAGAGTGTCGATCTGGCCCATCCGGAGGAACATCACAGGGCCATACTTGTTGGCCAGGTCCCGGAAAACACCCGGTGAATGCGACTTGAAGAAGTGGAGTTGGCTTCCAATCAATGGGAGGTTCCATGGGCCTGGAGGCCGCCTCTTCTTAGAGGTTGGAGTTGATTTGTGGCTCAGCAAGGTCACAAGAATTGGCAAGGAGATGAGGAAGACGAAAAGGAGCGCTGCTGCACTTAGCTCCATCTCCATGATATGATGGAGGTGGCTTAGCTTGTCGATTTTTTTTTTTACTTTGAAGTTGTGCTTGGGAATTGCATGAACCTAGAGGAGTATATTAAGGGCCTTTTATAAGCCTTCACCGTGCCCTGTGGCATGTGTCGGACTAAGACTGTATAAACTTGACTTTATATTGTTCAGTCAACTTCCACATTATAGTCATATCTGGCGGCGAAAATTTTCCAAGCACTGAGTCATTGAGGCGGACGTTCTGGCTTTTTTAATCGAAAAAATCCAGAACCACAAACGACCTGCGAGCATCATCATCTGGAAGGTAGGATGTGTCAGATATGAACCACAAGTACAGTTTACAATTATCTTGCTGTGCACGTTCAGAGAAATTGGCCCAGCATATGGCCTATTTAGCATTTCTCTTTTCCTAGTATAGATCTTATCAAATTTGGAGTTCTAATTTACCGTGTAGTAATTTTACATGCTGCTAGAACTAGCTTGCATCTTGTGTTTAATTGTTTATGAAATGTGCCTCAAATTAAAATCTAGTAATAGAATAATGCTTATAGTTCCAATATGATTTTAATGTAATTAAAACTAAATAATGAACCATGGCACAACCAAGGAGGCAGCCTGGTGGTTAGTTGTGGTGGACTGAAACCCACAGCGGTTGTATAAAAATTATGAATGCCAAAACATATACTAGTCAAAATAACTAGGACGATTTCTGTGATATTAACGCTGAAATGTCATTGTTTTGTGGGCTCGATTATGACAAATTCAATAAAACGTCACTAAGTTTTGGGCCAAGGGCCCATACCTTCAAATCCATGACGAAAGTTTGAAAATAGTCATGGATTATATGCCATTGTGACGCTTTTTCTAAAATGTCATGAAATTTTCATCATAGATTACCATATTTCTTGTAATGATAATTATTAAAGCCTTCACCGTGCCATGTGGCATGTCTCCATCTCCATGTACGTTCAATTTTTTTTTTTACTTTGAAGTTGTGCTTGGGAATTGCATGAACCTAGAGTATATTAAGGGCCTTTTATAAGCCTTCACCCTGCCCTGTGGCATGTGTCGGACTAAGACTGTATAAACTTGACTTTATATTATTCAGTCAACTTCCACATTATAGTCATATCTGGCGGCGAAAATTTTCCAAGCACGTGATATGACTTTGAGGCGGAAGTTTTCGCGCGCGATGCCAATTGCCAAGTTTTCTAGACACACAATCTCAATTTTCCTTCCATATATATGCCAATTGCTGGCCCATTCTTTTCCTTCCATATACACTCGCACCCGCACTTTCCTTTTGTCGACTTTTCTCTATTTCTTCACCATCAGTGCGCACCCAATCTCATAAAACTCTGGAAGGTAAGATGTGGCAGATATGAACTACTCGTGAAGTTTATAATTATCTTGCTGTATGGCGGTGGCGACCGAAATCATGTTGGAGGTCAGGGGTTGTCGTATGGGCATTGGTTTTGGGCTACTTGCAACGGACCGCGGCGGCTGGCATTGCCTGGCAATCGTCAGTGCGGCGTGGGACTGCGTCGAAGAACGGCACTTGCAGCTCCAATGTCATGGGACAACTTGGCTTGCATCTGACTACGGCGAGTCGTTCGGCCTTGCTCGGTGACTCCGGTGTGGTACATCGTCGGAAGACGGCGCTAGCGACAACTTGGTTTGCTACCATGGCGGCGGTGGTTGGTATCCGGGCTTCTCAATGAGATGCGGTCATCCAGAGGGCGTGGTTCGACTGTCGATGGGGATCATGAAAGCGAGGCATCATTGTTCTTCATCCTAGTGGCGACATTATAAACGAATCCGCGACTCGGAGTACTATGGCAGAAGTGGAGAGGCCCCCGCATGCGGTGTCTTCGGCGAGGCAACGAGAGTGAGGAGGAGTCCAACAGCGGATGTGGCGAGGCCCCCGCGCATTGTGTTTTCATAGCGGCGACTGCGAGGCGGCCTGCGTGGGGTCCAGGTTCGGTGGTTCCACCCTGCCAGATGATGTACGATGTAGGTAGGTCCCGCATGGTGGTGGTCTTCTCGGTGTGGTGCTGTCCGTAATGCGAATGTGGAAAGTAAGTGCAATAAGTAATGCGAATGTAAAGGGGTAGATAATGCAAACTACCGGCATGACGACTTTTTACCGAGGTATCGGAAAGCTATCTCTTTCCACTAATCTTCAATTGGAGCCCCTCGTGAGGGAATGCCTGCGCAAGGGCCAAGCTCCCGGTCAAGTAACTCTATGGATAGCTGATGGACCTTCTCCACGCGCAAGTGGTCTTCACCTTGCCTCTCCCTGCTGTACCCCGCCGTCTCCATTAGGTAGGGTTTCAACAAATCGCTGGGGTCTCTCCTCCCTCTCACAAGTACCGATAGCCACTCCACTCGGTTGGAGGGTCTCGCAAGACTTACAAGACTCGGATTGTGCGCAAGCACCACTAGCAATGAGGTGTGCAAAGATCACCTAACTCTATGCTAACACCAAAAGCAATAACTATCACTAATCAAGCCCTAAGACTTCTGCTAATTGTCTTAAACTTCTCTTGAGCATTTGGTGGTTAGAGCACTTATATGTGTGTGGAACACAAGTCTACATAACTTCCCCAAGCTCTAAGTGGAGGGGTACTTATGGCCCCAACAAAATATACTAATAAATGTTATTCCTGTTGACGCCATTTTTTTGGCATGCGACAAGAGAAATAATAAAAGGAAAGAAATGCCAGTTTGAGGAACGGCAGTGGTGCGTGGCGAGAAGGATCGGCTATGATTTGTTACCGATTAGGAGTCCCGGCGGTCGACGAAAAGATCGGATTGGTCATATCTTGAATAGAGTTGGGTTGGAAGGTGGTATCTTTATTTATCATAGATAGTCTTTTAGTTAGAAATTGTACTTTGCCGTAATCGGCTAGGACTTTGGTAGCATGGGGGTATAAATATGAACCTCTGGTCATTGTCGAAGATTGATACAATCCACCAAATAAAACTTTACTTCTTCTGCAATTTACTTTTTCGTCGGCGGCATCGCCTTTTTCTTTTTCGCGAGTTCTTTTAAGCCGATCAAGGACGCCTCACATTCGAGCGACTTGGTTTGCTGGTAAGTTTTCGTTTACCGAGTAAATCTGAGTTTTAGCTTCCGGGCGTATCGCTGTGGCTTCGTTCAGATCTATTCAAAAGTTATCGAATTTATCTAAACTTTGATCTCGGGCTCATCGCTATTTTCTCGTTTAGATATATTCACCAATTACCCGGCTTAGCAATCTGTTTAATAGGCTGTCAGTTCCTTTGTTGTAATGCTAGACCTTGAAAAGCTGATTAGATCGGTTGTAAGCTTAGCTTTGCTCAGATCCATACATTCGTGGGTTTGTGCATTGTTTCCTGGCATGTGTCGGTTTTAGATCTAGCCGTCTGTTGCATACCGGTATCGGCAGTTTCTTGCCGATTTCCTTTAAATCGCTTTTAACACTACTACAATTTTGGATTAAACGAGGCACTTTAAAAAGGCCTCTGAGGCGTTCATAAAAAATAAACGCCTCTGTTAATGCTGGGCATTAACAAAGGCGGTTAGTTCTTATTAACTGAGGCGGTTATGGAAACCGCCTCAGTAAATCGGTTAACAAAGGCGGTCATGTGTAACGCGACCGCCTCTGTTAATCGGGGTATTTTCAGAGGCGGTCGTACGTAATTTGACGGCCTCAGTTAATGGGCCAAGCCCATTAAAAATCCATACCCCAGACTAACCCTAACCCATCTATCTCCCTCACTCACTCACTCACTCTCTCTCTCTCTCTCCCTCACTCTCTCTCTCATTCCCTCCCTCCCCCCTCTCTCTCTCTCCCGAATGGCATGGTGGCGGCGGATCCAGCCGCCGGCCTCCCTCTCCTCCAGCACGCGCCTCCTCTCCCTCTTCTGGCGCCGTGGCCCCAGCGCGGAGGCGGACGCGGCGCAGAGCGGAGGCCGGGCCCAGAGGGCACTATGGCGGCCAGAGGTGCACCGGCCTTCCCAAGCACGGCCAAGGGTGCGCCGGCCTTCCCCAGCACGGCCAGGGGCACGCCGGCCTTCCCCAGTGCGACGAGCGGCGCGGAGGTCATCCCCGGCGGTGAGACGGCGGATCCGCGGCGGGAGGCGGTGGATCTGGTAGCGGCGCAGTGGATCCGGGCAGGGGCGCGGTGAATCCAGCCGGCCACTCCGAGCGGCGGCGCGGCCCCGCCTCCTCCCTCCCTCGGCGACAGCTCCAAGAGGCGGCGCGGCCCCGCCCCCTCCCTCCCATGGCGACCCGACCCGGCGGCGACAGAGGCGCGCGGAGGCCTCGGCCGGTGGCGAGCGGCGGCGGCTGTGCGGCAGGAGGTCGGCCGGCCTCTCAGATGGGCTCGCGCGGGCCTAGAAGGGCTCGGCGGGCTCGCCTTTTTTTTTTGATTAACAGAGGCGGGCAAAAAAATGCCTCTGAAAATGTTGTATTAACACTGACTATAGCACTGAGGCATTTCCAAAAAAACACCTCTAAAAATAAAAAATGCACGCCTTTGAAAATAAAAAATGCACGCAGTGTAATACATGCTTATTTTACCCGATCTGTTGTCGTTTTCTATATCGGCAGAGTCTTGCCGATACGACGCGTGAGAGTTATTCGGAAATCCAACCAATATGCTCTCGTATTTGACGGTTTGATGTTTCCTTGTTAATTTATAGGACAAATTGACTGGCACGCCTTGGTTTGAATCAAGTGTAGTCCGAGCTTGGCGTACGGGGCTTTCGGGTTTTGGTGTGTCATCATTTCGCGTCAACACATCTTTTGGCACGCCCGGTGAGACTAGAAGGATCAACATGTCTAATCTTAGGGAAGAAAACTGTCACACCCAGTTTCGAAAAGAACACCAGATGTATCACATATGTGCGCTAGGATCAAGTTTCGCACATATGGAAGACTTCATCAGTGAATATATCAAAGACAATGTTCAACAGCGTAAACAAAGGAAATAAGTACTTTATTACACACTCCGACAGATAGACATGAAGGTCTTAAACGTTTCACCGAATAGCCTATACGATACCTTCAAAATATCTTCATGAACTCCCACAGGAACTTTGACTGGTGAACGCTCCTAGAATTCCTCAAAGTCACTGAAGTAGTCCACTTCATTGTTCTCTTCTGAACAGCAATTAGGCAAGGGTGAGTACACTTATGGCTGGTACTCAGCAAGTGGGGTGTAGATGCAAGGCCATCAAGGAAAGGCTAAGGTTTATAGCAGTTAGCATTTTAGTTGGTCAAATTTTATTAGCAACACCTAATTACTAAATATAAGTTTATACCAACCCACTTAAGCATAAAGATCATAAAAGAGTCCAAATTACATAATAAAAAACCACGATTTAATTATTCTTCAAGTTCAATTATCATGTGAGGGTCCAAGCCGCTCATGACCGTGAGCACGGCTGATATATCAGTTTTACACTCTGCAGAGGTTGTAGACATTACCCACAATTCGTGTCCCCCTGTGTCGCCCGGGTTTGTAAGGCCCTTAAACACTTCCTTTGGTGAGTGGCGAGGGGTACACTACGAGGCCTTTACAAAGATTCCCTAACAAGTGACAACCCGTTAAGGTTTCAAGTCAAAGCAGAGCATAACCCTCCCTAATGGTCAGCTCCTTAGCAAAGGCCGCTACCCCAAGAGGACTAGGCTATACCCCATCGATGCTTCCCCTCTTGCCCTTTCGGTAAGAATTCACAAGCTAAAGTTTCCAATTAATCAGCCATGACTAGAGCCATGTGGTATTGTGGTTGTACTGTTTTCTTGGGTGGTTCTCCATATTCCAATTAAACAATATAATCTTGTAATTAAAACAAGTATAACAACATAAATAAAGTCATGTTTAATATTTCAAAGATTATAACCATAACCATCCCAAGATTGAGCATCTAAGCAATTCTACCCAACAAAATTATTATAACGGGTGATCCAAGGCTTTGGGTAAAAAGACTAGGTAATGTCCTTAGTGGCTATCCCATCAAGTTTATGCAATACAACAGTAAAATAAAGTGAATTAACATGATATTACTGGGATAAAATAGAGTATGCAGAGGGGGAAGGCCACTTGCCTTCCTTGCCAAATTGTTGTTGGTCTTCCTCGTTCACTTGCTCTTGATCCTCCTCGTACGCCACGTCGTCTACACGATCACACAAGTAAAAACAAGAACAAAATAAGAAACACTACAAAAATAGTGCAAATAGGACTGCATAAGCTGAAAAAGATGTAGAGCATGATGCAAGGATCGAGTGAGCGCGGGAATCGCTAAAATCGGAGTTAAAACAAAAAAGATATGGCCAAAACAAGATTACAGGGACTTATTTGCAAGAAACCAGGGGCAAGATCATAATTAAACATATAAACAAAGTGGTTAGAGTGTAAAACAAGGCTCCAGGGATGGCGGGTTCAAAATTACAAGAACTCTGGGGCTGAAATGGAAGAAACAGGCCCTCTCTGGAATTATTTTTGAACTGAACAGGATTGCGGGTTGATTACAGGAAAACTCAGGGGCTCTTTAGCAAAAAGGACGGGGCCGGCTCGAGTTGACCGGTATTGACCGGGTCTTGGGCGGATCTGACCCGTCGGATCGTGATCCGACAGCGCGGAAAGGGTTGGGGCGGCTCGGCTCGGCTGGCTCAGCTGGCGGCTCGGCTGCGCGGCGAAGGCGGCTCAGGGCGGAGCCGGCGGTGAGGTCTGCGGCGGCAGGCGGTGGTGCAGCGCCGGAGATCACCAAATTTGGTGCTCCGGTGCTCGATTCGCCGCGCAGAAGGGCAGGGGAGGTAAAGGAGGCATCGGCGAGATTGAGGGAGGGGTCGGGGCATTGAAATGGTGGTAGGAGAGGGCCGCTCGGCGGCGAGCAGAGGCGGCTGTGGCGGAGCTCGTCAGAGTAGTGCATTCCAGCCGTCCGGGGCACTACTTCGCGTGGGGAGAGTTTGGGGAGGTCTAGCGGACGAGGGTGAGGATGAAGAAAGGGCCCTCGTGGCGGTACAGAGGCCGGAGAGGACCCTCGATGGCGAGGTATGGCCGAGGGGTTCCGGCGAGCCATTGACAACACAGAGAGGCGGGAACAAGGGGGAAGAAGGGCTGGTGGTGGTACTCACTGCACAGCGAAGCTCCTGATGCAGTTGGAGTCGATGGGGAAGCAGCGACGCGGCGGATCGATGGCGACGGCGCCGAGCAGATCTCTCGCGGCGGCGATGAGCGAGTGGGGAGCGACGGCAAGCACGAGAGAGAGGATAAAGGAGCGGGATAGGAGGCTCGGGCGCGCCTTTTGTAGGCCGAGCAAGGGGAGAGGGAAGGTCGGCGGGGAGAAGAGGGGGCGCGGCGCATGAGTGGCAGCCGGCCATTAATGGTGCCTGGTGATGGCAGCCGTTACTGGCCGGGGACGGAGGGGAGGCGAGGGGGTTGAGCAACAGCTCCACTGAGCCTTGATGGCGAGCCGGAGTGGAGGGGAGAAGGAGCGCCCAGGGGAGGGGGACGGCCGGCGGTGCTCAGCATGGAGAGGGAGAGGAAGTGGCTGGAGGAAGGAGGAGCTAATGGGTGGGGCCCGCCTGGAAGTAAGAGGGAGAGACGGTGGAGGTGGGAGGCTGGATTGGGCCGGTGTTGGGCCGACTGGGCCTTGCAGGAAAGAAAGGTTAGAGGGGGAGGGTAGAAGGTGGATTGGGCTAGAAGAAGAAAGAGAGAAAGTTTTGTTTGTTTTTTTAAACTCAAACACAATTTGAATAAATTCATTTAAATTTAAACCAAAGTTGAAATTTTGGGTGTTACAAATCCTACCCCCTTAAGAAGAATCTCGTCCTCGAGATTTGGATAGATTGGAGAACAACTGAGGGAATTCTGCCATAAGCTCATCTTCTCTTTCCCAAGTGGCCACATCCTCGGAATGGTGACTCCATTGCACTTTGCACATTTTGATTATTTTGCTCCGAGTAATTCTCTAGGATGTCTCCAATATTTTGACTGGATGCTCTGAATATGTCAAATCATCTTGCACATTAAGCTCCTCCAGCGGTAACTGTTCTTCAGGCACTCTCAGACACATTTTCAACTGAGACACATGGAACACATCATGAACATCTGACAATCATTCAGGGAGTTCCAACTGATATGCCACTTCACCTTTCCTTTCTAGAATCTGAAAAGGACCAATATACCAAGGTGACAACTTTCCTTTTACCTTGAATCTGCGGAGACTCTGATAGGCGATACTTTAAGATACACATAATCTCCAACTTCAAATGTCAATTCCCTTCTCCGTGTATCGGCATAACTCTTCTGTCGTGATTGTGCAGTCCTGAGATTATCCCGAATTATCTGAACTTGTCTTTTAGCTTCCTGAAGAATTTCTAGACCAAATACTTGACTTTCTCCTGTCTGACTCCAGTACAATGGTGTTCTACACTTTCTCCCATATAAAGCTTCAAACGGGGACATCTTGAGACTAGCTTGATAACTATTGTTATAAGAAAATTATGCATATGGCAAACTTTTATCCCAACTGCCTCCATGCTTCAAAGCACAAGCTCTTAACATATCTTCTAGAACTTGATTGGTTCTTTCAGTCTAACCATCTGTCTATGGATGATACGCAGAACTGAAATTGAGCTTTGTACCCATTGATTCATGTAACTTTTGCTAGAAACGTGATGTGAATTGAGTACCACGATCAGATACTATTTTCTTTGGAACACCATGTAGACATACGATCCGTGACATGTACAACTCTGCTAGATTGGCTCCGGTATAAGTTGTTTTGACTGGTATGAAATTAGCAGCCTTAGTTAATCTGTCCACAATAACCCATATGGAATCGTAGCCATCACGAGTCTGAGGTAACCCTACGATGAAATCCATACCAATTTCTTCCCACTTCCATTCAGGCACTTTTAGTGGTTGTAACAAACCTGCTGGCCTTTGATGTTCTGCTTTTACTCTCTGGCACACATCATACAAAGCAATGTGGGTTGCTACATCTCTTTTCAAACCATACCACTAGTACTTCTCTTTCAAATCTTGATACATCTTAGTACTACCAGGGTGGATGGAATAAGCTGAATCATGTGCCTCTTTCAGAATGAGTTCCCAAAGACGATCAATGTCAGGCACACATATTCTATTTCTGAACCAAACAGTTCCTTGTTCATCTTCTGTGAAATCTGGGGCTTTGCCTAAACCAATTAAAATCTTGATTTCCTTGATTTTAGCATCTATTAGTTGCCCTTCTCTGATCTCTTTCTCCAGTGTAGGTTCAATTTCCATGGTCATGGCCTCAGTATGATAAATTATCCCTAAGTTGAGTCGTTTCATTTCCCAACACAATTCTTGGGGCATCAAACGAGCTATAGCCATATTTGCTTGACCTTTTCGACTTAGTGCATCTGCTACAACATTTGCCTTGCCTGGATGATACTGAATATCTAGATCATAATCTTTAATCAACTCTAACCATCTGCGTTGTCTCAGGTTGAGATCCCTCTGAGTGAATATGTACTTCAAACTTTTGTGATCAGTGAAGATCTGGCATTTATTCCCGATCATATAGTGCCTCCAAATCTTTAATGCGTGCACTACGGCAGCTAATTCCAAATCATGAGTAGGAAAATTTTGCTCATGCTTTCTCAACTGTCTAGAGGCATATACTACCACTTTGCCATCTTGCATCAACACACATCCGAGACCGAGATGTGAATCGTCACAGTAAACATCAAACCCTTTGTGAATATCAGGCATTATCAACACTGGGGCGGTGGTTAGCCTCGTTTTTAGTTCCTCAAAACAAGACTGACATGTGGCATCCCATTGGAATTCTTTCCCTTTTTCCAACAGAGAAGTGAGAGGTTTCACAATCTTTGAGAATCCTTCGATAAATCTGCGGTAGTAGCCTGCAAGTCCAAGGAAACTTCTAATTTCTGACACATTCTTGGGCGGATTCCAATTCAGAACATCCTGAACTTTACTAGGGTCTACTGCAATTCCTCCATCTGAGATAACATGTCCAAGGAAGGATACTTCTCTCAGCCAAAAATCACATTTACTCAACTTGGCATACAACTGATTTTCTCGAAGCTTCTGTAACACCAATCTTAAGTGCTCCTCATGTTCTTCTTTATTCTTGAAAAATACCAAGATATCATCTATAAACACAACCACAAACTTGTCGAGATACTCCATGAACACCTTGTTCATCAAGTACATGAAGTATGCTGGAGCGTTTGTCAATCCAAAAGACATCACAGTGAACTCATACAAACCATATCTTGTTGTGAATGCCGTCTTGGGAATATCTTCCAGTCAAATCCTTAATTGATGGTAACCTGACCTCCGATCGATCTTAGAGAAAATCATAGCACCTCTCATCTGATCAAACAAGTCCTCAATTCTGGGTAGCGGGTACTTATTCATGATGGTCACATCATTAAGTGCTCTATAATCTACACACATTCTTCTACTGCCATCCTTTTTATCAACAAAGATAACTGGTGCTCCCCAAGGTGATGAGCTAGGGCGGATAAATCCTTTCTTTAATAATTCTTCTATTTGTTTCTTTAATTCACTCAAATCCTTAACATCCATTCTATACGGCCTTTTAGAAATAGGAGCAGTGCCAGGTAAAAGATCAATACTGAACTCAATATCACGGTCAGGTGGCATACCTGGTAAATCTTCCGGAAATACATCGGGGTATTCACAAACAACCTTGATATCTTCCAAAGGCATTCCCTTCATCAGATTTACTGCACAGTCTGCTGTGGATAGAGGTGTTGCAATGAACTCAAACCGTTCTCCTTCTGGACTTGTGAAAAGCACTGACCTCTTGCACACTGAATAATTGCGTCAACTTTGCTTAACCATCCCATTCCCAGAATGACATCAATCCCTCTAGAATCTAGCACTATAAAGTTGGCACAGAAATCTCTGTCCATAATCTTGAAACTAATTCCAAGGCATTGATATGTGGCTTTCATATTGCCCCCAGGCGAACTAACTAGCATATGTTTTGACATAGTATGCACAGGAATTCCATATTTTGCAACAAATTGAGAAGAAATAAAGGAATGCGATGCTCCAGAATCAAATAAAACTGATGCAGGAGCTGAGTGGACTAGGAACATACCAAACACAACATCCTGAGCCTCTTGAGCTATTTCCGCAGCCACATGATTCACTCTTCCACGAACGTAGTTCTGCTGGCCTTTGTTACAGTGTGGAGTCTGGTTGTTATTTCTGGGCGGCTGCTGCTGCTGTGGTTGTTGTTGATTCTATCTCTGTCCAATGTTCCTCTAGTTTTGGGGGGTCTGCACGTTGCGCTTGGGGCAATTGTTGGCATAATGTCCCACTTCGCCACACTTGAAGCAGCCATTGGGTTGAACTGGGTTGTTGTTCCTGACTGGTGCTCCTGATGTGTTGCTCAAATGATTATGTTGCTGATTAGGTGTGCGCTGAGTCTGCTGATTGCAACGCTGCGGTTGCTGCTGGGTGCACTGACTCTGTTGATTCTGCTGATAGTTTCCACCTTGTCCTCCAGAACGAGATGGAAAACCCTGAGAAGAGTTGTAGCAGGGGAGGGTGTTGCTGCTGGACTGCCCTTGAGACTGGAACTTCCGCTTCATTTCACCAAGTTCCTTGCGCTTGCTCTCCAAGCCTATAGCCTTGTCGAGCAGTGTCTGGAAGTTGGGGAATGTATGACTTTGCAGTTGATAGTTGAGTGGCCCTATCAGACCATCTAGGAAGCGATCCTGTCTCTTTGCATCAGTATCAACATCATTGGGAGCATATCGAGACAACTAAGTGAACTTGTCCCTGTACTCACTGACTGACATATTTCCTTGCTTAAGAGCCAAGAATTCCTTCTGTTTGAGCTTTTTCACACCAGCTGGGACATGATGCTCACGGAAACTGTTTCTGAATTCATCCCAAGTGATGGTGTTGGCATCAGCATGAGCATCAGTGTAACCATCCCACCAGTCTGCTGCAGATCCTTCCAGACAACCTGAGGCATACAAAACCTTCTCACAGTCATTGCACTGAGTGATATCCAGTTTCTTAGTAATGACTTTTAGCCAATCATCTGCATAGAGTGGATCCACAGAGTGGGAGTATGTTGGGGGATGGTGACTCATGAATTCCCTGTGCTTATCTCTATGTTGATGGGTTACATGAGGCTGTTGCTGATTCTACTGTGCTTGCATATTTGCTACTGTGGCGGTGAGGTTCTACAGAAGCTGCATCTGAGCTGCCAAGAATTGTTCCATTGTTGGATTTGGAGGTGGAGGTGGCAATGGATTTTGTTGATTAACTATGTGTGCATGCCTTGTGCTAGGAATGTCTTGCCCTCCTCCTGACCTGGTGTTTACCATCTAATTGTTAGAGAAATGAATTTTGGATAAGAGTACTGAACTGATAAGATAGATAAAGAAGAAGAGAACCAAGATATGAACCCAAAATAGGTTTTAAACATTTTATTTAAACCAAACCAAGTTTAAACAAAATGAAACAAGCACTTGTCCACAAAGCAAGCATTTTTACATCATCGTCGTCCTCGTAGGAACGATACTAGCGAAATAAAGCATGTAAAGGGTGACCGGCTAATAGCCTAGAAGCCTAGTCTAGAAGACCGGTGGTGGAGCCTTGTTCGCCATAGCGAAGTCTCTTGCGGGGCGGCGACATGGAAGGATAAAGGGGCTCTTCTGCATCCACAGGTGGGTCTTCTCCAGCGAGCTGTGCCTCTAGTTGTGCGATCTTGGCTTGAGCTTCTTGTAACTTCTCGCGGGTGTTGTCCAACTCGGCGGTGGCACCCTCGAGATCCGTGTTGAGAGCTGTGTTGATGGTCATTAACGACCAATTTTGACCATCAACTCCTGCACAAAAGCGAACCACAAAGTGGAATAAATGCTAGCACAGGGTTTATTTTTTAACAAATTCCACATATGGCGCTTGAGAATCTGTGCAGGTGGTTTTGAACTAATTTTGTAGGTTTCAAGTACACTTTGGCCCGACATAAATCGCAGAAATTATCAGAGCACCAATTTAGGCTCAAATGGACCAAGTGTAGCCCAATAACCTAGTTCAGACCACTCAAGACAGGACAAGCCCAATTGGGTTAAGACAAGGAGGCCCAGGAGAGCCTGCTGGACGAAGCTGGGGGCGGTTGGCCCACTTGGCAGGCCGACCGACCTATTGGTCGGCCGACCAGGCCCATGGGCCCCACCGCCTTAGCTACGACATGTGGCGCCTCCGTGCTGGTTGCTTAAGTCGGTTCCAGGTGCTTTAGCCCGTGGCTCCCTCCTATAAATACAAGGGGAGGGGGTAGATGAATGGACACACACATCACACCCTCTCAACTCACCTTTCTCCCTTGGAGCTTGAGGCCTTCATCCTAGATGCTTGGGTAGACTAGGAGGTGTAGAAGAAGAGGAGAGTGAGGAGGAGTCGGGGGAAGTGCCGGGTCTGTCGGCACTCTTCTCCGCTTGTACCTCGACGGATGCTTGTTCGGTTGTAAGTGTTCGAGACTTTCTTTGTTTGTTTATTTGGAATTAGAGTTTAGATCGCAAGTTATCATCTCTACCTTATATTAGTTGATGTGTATGCTAGCAAGTAGCTTTTGATCTTAGCTTAAGACCCCGGATAGAAAAGGGTAGTCTTGGCCAGGGCTAAGGGTAGTAGGGAAAGGCGTAGACGTGGTGTCTAGGCTGGACTATACCACTCAGTTGTCTGATAGTCCCACAGTTTGTAGAGGTAGCCGGCAGGTGGTGATAGCTCTGTTCGAGCCTTTTAGTAATCCTCCACGTTTGGATATCAGATAGAGCACATATTGGAACTACCGGTTTGCATAAGTCGGTCGATACCTTTAGCTCGAAGTATAACGGCGACGTGATCTCTTCTTTTAGGCATAGATTCTAGATATAGAAAGTCCTCTCTTCTGTCTTCTCCACACCGGCGCATGTGTCTTTGGATGAGCCTGAACCTATAGATAGCGTACTCATGTTCCTCAGTGGATACGATATCCTGAAATACTCTTGGGTGAAAGCTACAGCGGTATCCGTGCGCTTGCGGATTTTATTCGTGACGTTGCAAAATACCAACAAGCTTTCTGGCGCCGTTGCCGGGGAACGATAGCTACATTATCTACGGACTCAGTCGTCCTCGTATCTTCTTTTTTCTTTTTCTTTGATTCTACCTCAACCCCCGCTACCCATGGAGCAGCTATCCCTTTTACAGCTCTCTTCACCCAAGAGCGAGTTCTACGAGCCAGCACCCTTTGCTGACCCAATTCTTTCTACTAGCTATGAACTCGACTTAGGCTACATAGCCTTTGTTCAAGAAAATTCCTTTTCAGGAAGGGATTGTGAAAATCCCTACCATCATCTGTGCGAGTTCGAGAAAGTATGTTCATGCAAGAAAATTTAAGGCATGACACACGAAACTCTTAAATGGAAATTGTTTCCTTTTTCCTTTCGGGAGAAGCGAAGCAATGGTACATTCGTGTCATAGGCGGTGTGAATGGAAGTTGGATTGAACTTCGGGACAGATTCTGTTCTGCATTCTTTCTGCTTTCACAAATATGCGCCTTAAGGAAATTTTAACTTTCTGTCAAAATGATAAGGAATCAATCGGTGTAGCTTGGGCTAAATTTATCTTATTGGTAAAATTAGGCCCAGACTTGTCATTACCCGAGCATTTATTGCTTAAGCATTTTTTTGCTGGTCTTGACAAGGAGTCTGCACAGCATCTCGATCTTACCTCTGGAGGATCTTTCGCTCATCTTACCCCAACCGAATGTAGGGAAGTCCTCGACAAAATCTTGGACAGAACCTCTTTCGTTTGTATCCACGAGCCAGTCCCCACAGAGCCCAAGATGCGTCAAGCGGAGCCTTCAGAAATCGAATCGGAATCCTCTGAAAGCCAATCAGTAGATTCGATCTATGAGACCGCCCCTGAACATAAATCCGAAACATCGGAGGAAGAAGACCCTCTACCTCCGGAATTTCTCCGAAGTATCGAGCCAGATGTCTTTGAATATTTCGGCAACACCTCAAGATACTTCTGCCAGAAGCGACCACCAAGCCCTGTCACTCCTACGGATCCCTTAGAGGAGAATTTTCTTCGGGAGACAGTTCAAGAGTTGACAACATTGATCAGCAACGAATGGCTGCAGGAAGGAGAGTCATCTGTATCTCCAATTTATCTAAACTCTCCCTCCACATCATTCCGTTGCCATCTCCAAAATCAAAATGTGGACGCTCTCTGTAGTCCCGCTGTCGGAGCTAATCTCATGTCAGATGAGTTTGCCCTAGCTTTTTTAGGCAATTACAAACTCACTCCGACAAACAGATAGCTCAAGAGACCTTCAGGTTCTCTTACGAGCAGCTACGGGATAATCACCGATGTTCCATTATGGCACAATGATGTTAAAATCCGTTTGAACTTCCATATCTTCGAAGATCTCAACTTCGACTTCTTGATAGGACATCCCCTTAAAGCTCTCTTTTCGAATGTTCCTAAGGACGGATGTTTAAGCATCAAGTTAGGGAAGGACACGTTCCAAATCCCCGTGGATCGAGCATTGACATGCTCAGTGGAGGATCTCCCTATTCCAGAGCCGATCGAGGAAATAATGGCCACTTCCACCTTCGAGTTTTTCGACTTGTGCCTCGAGGAGGATATTGACGAAATGCTGGAAGAAGTCAGCGATGCAGAAGAAGAATCCGGTGAAACTCCTGAACTGCTCACGACTGAGAAGCCATCACGACCTCCGATTGAGCTAAAGCCTTTACCTTCAGGGCTTAGATACACCTTTCTGAATAGCGATGTAGAGTCTCCCGTGATCATCAGCGACAAACTCTCAGAAGAGGAGATGAATAAGCTCATCGCTGTTTTAGAAAAGCATCGATCGGTCTTAGGCTATACCCTACAAGACCTCAAGGGCATCAGTCCTGCCCTCTGCACCCACCGAATCCTATTGGATCCCGCAATAGCACCTTCTAGGGAACCCCAAAGAAGGTTGAACAATGCTATGAGGGAGGTGGTAAAAAAAGAGGTTCTTAAACTCCTAGATGCCAGAATTATCTATCCTGTTCCGCATAGTGAGTGGGTAAGCCCAGTCCAAGTTGTGCCCAAGAAAGGAGGCATGACGGTGGTGGAAAATAGTAAGAACGAGCTAATTCCCCAATGAACCATCACGGGATGGAGGATGTGTATAGATTACAGGAAACTCAATAAGGACACTAAGAAGGATCACTTCCCACCACCTTTCATCGATGAGATGTTGGAGCGGTTGGCGAAGCACTCCTACTTTTGTTTCCTTGATGGTTATTCTGGTTACCATCAAATACCCATCCATCCCGAAGATCAGAACAAGACCACATTCACATGCCCCTATGGAACATATGCCTACCGCCGAATGTCGTTTGGGTTATGTAATGCACCCGCGTCATTCCAAAGATGCATGATGTCCATTTTCTCCGACATGATCGAAGAAATTATGGAAGTTTTCATGGACGACTTCTCGGTCTATGGGATGACCTTCGATCATTGTCTAGAAAATTTAGACAGAGTCTTGCAGAGATGCCAAGAGAAGGACATGATGCTCAACTGGGAGAAATGTCAGTTCATGGTCCGTGAATGCATCGTTTTAGGACACTTAGTGTCCGAAGAGGGATAGAGGTGGATAAGGTGAAGATTGAAGTCATTGAACAACTTCCGCCTCCCATCAATGTGAAAGGAATCAGAAGCTTCCTTGGCCTTGCCGGATTCTATCAAAGGTTCATCGCAAACTTCTCCCAGATTGCTAGACCCCTCACAAGTCTCTTAGCCAAGGATGCTCCTTTCCAATTCACAGATGAGTGCCATAAAGCCTTTGACATGCTCAAAAAGGCACTCATCTCGGCTCCAATCATTCAACCCCCAGATTGAAAGCTCCCATTCGAGATCATGTGTGATGCTAGCGATTATGCGGTGGGGGCCGTACTTGGTCAAACCAAGGATAAGAAGCATCACACGATCGCGTACGCAAGCAATACACTTACTGGAGCTCAGCTGAATTATGCCACAATAGAAAAAGAGCTCCTAGTAGTTGTCTTCGCTATCGACAAGTTTAGATCCTATTTAGTGGGTACCAAGGTCATCGTCTATACAGACCATGCCACACTCAGGTACCTCTTCACTAAAAGGGATGCTAAACCGAGGTTGATCAGATGGATTCTTCTAATCCAAGAGTTTGACTTGGAAATTAAGTGGCGGATCATTTATCGCGTATGACCAATACGAATACCCAAGACCCGCCGATAAATGACTTTTCCTACGGGATGATATGCTTCTCAAGGTAACAGCTTCGCACCCCTGGTATGCGAATATCGTAAACTTTATGGTTTCGGGGTATATACCCCAGGGGAAAGCAAAAAGAAGTTAGTGCACGAGAGCAGACGCCACCTATGGGATGCACCATATCTGTACTGAGTCTGTGCAGATGGGTTACTCAGACGTTGTGTACCCACGGCAGAAGGACAAAAGATCATAGAGAAATGCCATGCGGCACCATATGGAGGTCACTATGGTGTATTTCGCACTCAAGCGAAAATCTGGCAGAGTGGTTTCTATTGGCCATCTATGTATGAAGATACAAAGAACTTCATCCGCAGATGTCCAAACTACCAGAGGCATGGAGGGATCACAGCTCGTGATTCAATGCCCCTGAACTACAATCTTCAGGTCGAACTTTTTGATGTCTGGGGTATTGATTACATGGGACCTTTTGTAAGATCCCAAGGATGCGAGTATATTCTGGTCGCCGTAGATTACGTCTCCAAATGGGTCAAAGCCATGCCATGCAGAGCCGCTGATGCAAAGCATGTCCGTAAGATGTTCCATGAGATTATCTTTCCAAGGTTTGGCACACCACGGATGGTAATCAGTGATGGAGGGTCACACTTCATTGACTCAGCCTTCCGGAACTTTCTCAAGGAACTAGGGACAAGACACAACATCGCGACTCCGTATCACCCTCAGACCAGCGGTCAAGCAGAAACATCTAACAAGCAAATCAAGAGTATTCTGCAGAAGACCGTGAATGAGATGGGGAGGGGATGGAAGCTGAAATTACCGGATGAACTGTGGGCATACCGTACAGCATACAAGACACCCATTGGAATGTCACCCTGTCAGCTTGTCTACAGGAAAACTTGCCACTTACCCGTAGAGCTGGAGCACAGAGCGCATTGGGCTCTCCGGAAGTGGAATATGGATCTTAAAATAGCTGGAGAATACCAAAAGCATCAAATCTCGGAATTGGAAGAAAGGAGAGACAAAGCTTATCATAGTGCCTCGATTTACAAAGAAAGAACCAAGAGATGGCACGATAAGTGGTTGAAGCCTAAGAACTTCAATCCCGGAGACAAGGTATTGCTCTTTAATTCCATGGTCAAGTTTTTTGGTCATGGGAAATTACGAAGCAAATGGCAAAGACCGTATCACGTCATCGACACATCACCACATGGAGCCATCACGATACAAGATGATGATGGTAACGCCTATAAGGTAAACGGTCAACGACTCAAGCTTTTCCTAGACCATAATAAAGCTCTTGATGAGGAGATAGACATGATTAACTTAGTTGATCCCGTACTTACATTCAAAAAGAGCCATATAGGCCAAAAGGGCAGGTGGGCCCATCCTACCTCTCAAACTTATAACCCCACCAGTTGACCCGCGCAAGCTGGGGCTCAGCCTGGGCCGGCAGACCTATAGGTCGGCCGAATCTGGGCCAGCCCCAGTGAGGCCCAGCTTCGGGGCACAGCCTGCTTGACCCACCTAGAGTCCAACTCCGCGAGGTGTGACGGCGTTTCGCGACGAGAAAAGGAGTCTTGCACCCTTCTTCTTCTCTTCAGAAACCCTAAACTCCATACCTTGTTTCCATCTATTCCCCAAAATCTTCATTGGTTCCACCAGCATTCCATCACCATCAACCCATGGCCGATAAGGAGATAGTCCCTTACGTTGCGCCAGAATCTCGCCAGGACAATCCACTCAGCCCTATGGAGCAGTAATTCGCGGAGGCTCTTCCAGAAAAAGCCTTCTCGATGACAGCAACCTCGCTGGCAACACCTCGAAGCATCCCCAGAAGGAAGGACCCGAGGGACGCTAGGGGTAGGTCGGCCGATCACCTTGGTCGGCCGACTTCCCCACGAGCCCATTCGGCTCCAGGCTCCTCTGGTGGTTCTCCATCGCCTGGTGGAGCACTTCCAGATGAGGTACGGCGAAGCAAACCACGAAACAGGCCCTCCAAAAAGAAATTGGAGGTCTTTGCGGTCAAGTCGTTCCAAGACGAGAATGCACCCGGGCCAAGACTTAAGCCCGACGAAGAATATGTGCACTCGTGGATGGCAAAGGAGGGCCGGATAATCAGCCATGGCTACCGGCGCAATAAGATATCTCCTGATGAGCTGCCACTCCAACCACGCCTCACAATCTTTGGAGTGAGGCCATCAGCAAGAGCGGAAGATAATCAAAACAAGTCTGAGATAAGGAAACTTTCCAATGAGCTTACAAAAGCTCATATGGCTGGTATCAGATTGGACACATCTCAGTAGAGGTTGAGAGAGGAGGTCAGAGAGTGCAAGGGGACCTCGAGTTTCTTGATGAGAGGATGGATCGTCTAGCAAAGGCACTTGGGATCCAAAACTTTGAGTAGGGATCTTAGATAAGACCCCTCTCGTTATCATAGGTTTAGTTAGGGCGCTAGTCTTAATCGAGTCGTTTAGGTTTAGGTCAGTCTAGTTGCGCCCCGGTCTTTATTTCATCAAGATTTGTGAACTTTGGCTCCCCGGTGTTAATGCCGGCAGAGCCCCATTATCTTTCATATTTGGTTTGTTTTGTCTATGATCGAAGAGCAGGTCGAAAACAAGTGTGGGGGGGGTCCCATGACGCTACACATCCACGATCACATTCACACGTCACGTACACCTCCCGCTCCGACTCATGAGTTTGCACTACCTCACTTGTTTCCTCCCTTTAGCGTTTCTAAACATGAGCATATCTTTTCAAATTCTTGAGTTTGTTTAAGAAATTTGCTAATAAGAGCTCTTGATAGATGCCTTGCATAAATGTTTTTCATGCTGCGCTTAAGTTTGTGAACCATATTTTATAGGACCCGTGATGCTTAGTTGTTGACTAACGTGACATGTCTAGTTAAAGTTGTTCGTCTCTTTCATGTTGACCAGTCTGGGATTTTTAGTTTAAAAAAACGAAAACTAAGTTCTTGGTTTTATCTCTTTATCCACCATGCTACCAGAACCATATAAAAATCCCATGCTATGTCTCTCGGCTACATGATTGAGCTTGATCAAATTTTGTGACCCATCATGGTTCTGCTCAGTTTACGCACTTGATTTCAGGTATTATGTTCAGATGAATCTTGTGCCCCTTAAACACTATTTGACAATGTTATCGAAAAAAAGAAAAGAGAGAGAGATGAAAAGAAGGCATGCCAATGAAGCATGACCCAAAAGAGAGAGAGAGAGAGAGAGAGAGAGAGAGAAAAGATGGCATGCCAAAGAAGCATGACCCAGCAAATAAAATAAGACATGAAAAGGAGCACATATTTATCTGTACACTAACCTGATCAGTCGTAAATATGAGTATACACCTGTGGATCCAATCTTTGATCTTGCAACAGATTTGGGCCAAGCAGACGACATCCTACCTCATCCATCGAAACTCCATCTATACCATCAGAGCCGGTGAGGTAAAATAAGGATAAATGCTGGTAAGAGGCTACGAGCGACTCTGAGAGACCCATGGAGGGGAGAAGACCATGAACAATTTTATAATAATATTTTTCAAAATCCCCAAATTCTGGCAACATGACAGGATGACACTTGAAGCCAAGATCATTCTGTTCTTCAACAACTCAAGATATCATGATGGACACATTCAAGTTCACAAGCAAGAGCAAGGTATGAAACAAATTTTGTGCAGGATATTCTATCAGGAAGCTATCGGCTCACCTTAGTCCTGACCTTTACTCGGGACGAGCAAAGGGCCAAGTGTGGGGGATCTTGTTGACGGTCATTAACGACCAATTGACCGTCAACTCCTGCACAAAAGGGAACCACAAAGTGGAATAAATGCTATCATAGGGTTTATTTATTAACAAATTCCACATATGGTGTTTGAGAATGTGTGCAGGTGGTTCTGAACTAATTTTGCAGGTTTCAAGTACACTTTGGCCCAACACAAATCGCAGAATTATCAGAGCACCGATTCAGGCTCAAATGGACCAAGTGTAGCCTAAGAACCCAGTTCAGACCACTCAAGACAGGCCAAACCCAACTGGGTTAAGACAAGGAGGCCCAGGACAACCTGCTAGACGAAGCTGGGGTGGTTGGCCCACCTGGCAGGCCGACCGACCTACTGGTCGGCCGACCAGGCCCATGGGCCCCACCGCCTCAGCTTCGACACGTGTGAAAGGCCCTAGTTTGGTTTTGGTAATTGAGTGACAACTTAGGTGGACTAATAAGTGTTTATGTTGAGATACACAGGAGATTAGTCCACACAAAGACACTAGTATGAGCGACATATGCCATGAAGGAGAAATGGCTAAGGGTTGATGCTATGCTCATATAGTGTGATCGTGGAGCTCATTGCATATGAGACGTGACATGGAGTTATGTGACCAAAGTGGAGAAGATCAAGACAAGGCTTGGCTTGATGGACCGGTTGCAATGGAGAAGGGCAAGTCAAGACTTTGAAGCGAGGGACCGCGAGGCGGTGAAGCTTGGGCAAGATTTGGCGCCGATGGACCGAGGCAACGGTGAAAAGCGAGCAAGGTCAAGATCGATGGACCAAAGAAGTCATGTGATGATATGGAGTGGATCATATCATTTAAGAAAGATCAAGCCAAGTGTTGACTCGTAATGATGATCAAAAGGCTTGATGGAGTTTGGTGCTTGTGTGGCATCGACATTTGGGAAGATGAAATGGAATGCGCAAGGCAAAGGTATGACTTGTAGGGCATTTCATTTCACCGGTCAAAGGTTGTGTAGAGAAGTGCATGACCGGATTTAGGATAGATGGCCGTACTATCAAGAGGGGCAAACTTGTTTGCATATCGGTCATCTAGTGCCACTTGAGCGATCTAACATTGCGATGTTGCTAGGATCGAGTGGCGTGGTGAGATCAAGTGAAAATCCTTTGAAAATGATTGTGAAATGCTAACACACATGCACATGGTGTTGTTCACGTGGTGGTGTTGGCACATTTGCAAAGGAGAAAGAGTTGGAGTTGATGTTGATCAACTTTGGGAAGCAAGAAAGGTCTTTTGGTTTTCTCCGGAAATTAGGTTGTCTCTTGGAGTGGAATACTACTTTGATCCATTGTGTTTTGAATCAAGAATTCAGTTGGGTTGTGTAGCCCTCTGAATTAGCTTTTCATAGAGTCCAAGATCACCTAATTTGGACATCGGAGCTAAGAGTTATGGCCGTTTTACCGAGGTACATTTCTGCTGGAAATAGACCTGCGGACGGTCCGCCCTAGACCTGCGGACGGTCCGCCCTTGAGGGGCGGACGGTCCGCCGTTATCTCGGTTGAGCTCAAACAGAACCGTTTTTGGCTCTGTGGGTGGTCCAAAATGACCTGCGGACCGTCCGGTCCATGGGGGCGGACGGTCCGCCTTTAAAAGCTGAAACGGGCGCAGAAACTTGGTTGTTCTGTCTTGGGTGCCCAAAATGACCTGCGGACCGTCCGGTCCTTGGGGGCGGACGGTCCGCCTCCTACTGAAATTTCTGGGACAGAAACACTGCGGTTTCTGTGTGTGCTCACGTTTTGAACTGCGGACAGTCCGCCCCTGGGGAGCGGACAGTCCGCCGGTAACTTCCAGATTTAGTCAGAGACGTTTGCAAATCGGTTGGTTCGAAGTTTTGAACCGCGGACAGTCCGCCCCAGGGGCGCGGACAGTCCGCCCGGGGCTCTAACGGTCGACTCTGACACATAATCATTGCAGTTCTAGCCGTTGGTTTTAAATGGCGGACGGTCCGGTTTTTGTGAGGCGGACAGTCCGCGAAAACTCAGTTTTCACGGGATTTGAGTGTAACGGCTAGTTTGGGGCCTCCCTCTATAAATAGAGGGTGTGGCCGGCCATTTGAGGTGCTGAGCACCTTGGGGACTTAGTGTCCATATGTGAGAGTGCTTGAGAGCCCTCTACTCACTCTAACTTGATAGTGATCATCCGATTGAGTGAGAGAGCGATTCTAGTGCGTTTGCGTTGAGAGATTGCATCGAGTGGCACTAGGTGATTGTGTTGCAAGCCGGTGCGCTTGTTACTCTTGGAGGTTGCCACCTCCTAGATGGCTTGGTGGCAAGAGGCTCCGTTGAAGCCCGCAAGAAGTTTGTGCGGTGCTCCGGAGAAGAGTTTGTGAGGGGTTTTGTGCTCACCCCGCGGGAGCCGCGAAGAGTAACTCTAGTTGAGCGAGACGTGAAGAGCAACAAGTGGTCCGGCCGGATCATGTGCTAGAGCTCGGTGTGAGCACTCCACGTGGGAGAGTGTGACTTGAGAGTCACCACTAGCAAGAGGATCGGCGGCAACCTTGGAGCTTGTCTCAACGGGGATTAGCTTGGTGGCAACCAAGTGAACCTCGGGATAAAAATCACCGTGTCAACTTTGTCTACTCTTCTCGGTGGTTTGCATTCTCCAAATCACAAGCATTGTATTTACATTCTTCTATATCTTGTGCTTGTGTAGTTGCTCTCTAGTGATTAGTTAGCTTGTGTAGCTTGCTAATCAACTTCTTGCTTGTGTAGCTAGAAGTAGAGATCCTAGTGTATCTAGTTAGCTTGTGTAGCTTAATTAGTTGCACTTGCTTAGATTGTGTAACTAAGCAAGTTGAGCTCTTGGATTTGGATTGTGTATCCTTGTCCTTGAGCATCTAGTGAGCTTAGGTTGGCTTTGTGCTTTTGCTCATTAGAATTGTGTAGGAGCTCCCCCGGTTTGTGTAGTACTAGTGCTTAGGCTTGTGTGACTTGGCTTTAGAATTTTTAAGAGAGCTCTTACTAGCTTGGCACTCCATTTGCTTTGTGTAGGATCTTTTTGGAGGTGCCTTAAAGTTATAGTTAGAGGGGTGTAGTCTTGGCTAAGCGAATAGTTTCAATTCCGCATAAGTTTCGGTTAACCGACGCAATTAGTTTTAGAAAGGACTATTCACCCCCCCTCTAGTCCGCCATCTCGACCCTACAACGTGGCACCTCCCTACTGGTTGCTTAAGTCGGTTCCAGGTGCTTCAGCCCGTGACTCCCTCCTACAAATACAAGGGGAGGGGGTCGAGGAATCGACACACACACACACATCACACCCTCTCAACTCACATTTCTCCCTTGGAGCTTGAGGCCTTCATCCTATATGCTTAGGTAGACTAGGAGATGTAGAAGAAGAGGAGGAGAGTGAGCAGGAGTCGGGGGAAGTGCCGGGTCTGTCGGCACTCTTCTCCGCTTGTACCTCGACGGATGCTTATTCGGTTGTAAGTGTTCGAGACTTTCATTGTTTGTTTATTTGGAATTAGAGTTTAGATCGCAAGTTATCATCTCTGCCTTATATTTGTTGATGTGTATGCTAGCGAGTAGCATTTGATCTTAGCTTAAGACCCCGGATAGAAAAGGGTAGTCTTGGCCAGGGCTAAGGTTAGTAGGGAAAGGCATATACGTGGTGTCTAGGCTGGACTATACCACTCAGTTGTCTGATAGTCCCACGGTTTGAAGAGATAGCCGGCAGGTGGTGATAGCCCTGTTCGAGCCTTTTAGTAATCTTCCACGTTCGGATATCAGATAGAGCACATATTGGAACTACCGGTTTGCATAAGTCGGTCGATACCTTTAGCTCGAAGTATAACGGCGACGTGATCTCTTATTCTAGGCATAGATTCTAGATATAGAAAGTCCTCTCTTCTGTCTTCTCCACACCGGTGCGTGTGTCCTTGGATGAGCCTGAACCTGTAGATAGCGTACTCACGTTCCTCTGTGGATACGATGCCCTGGAATACTCTTGGGTGAAAGCTACAACGGTATCCGTGCGCTTGTGGATTTTATTCGTGACGTTGCAAAATACCAACAAGCTGCTTTGACTCGAGCAAGAACATTGAGATGGTCATCTCCAGCTTCTCCCAGTGGTACTACTGTGTCCTCAGTTCCACTGGTACGACGAGAAAGGTGACGGTAGTCGGTGAAGCTCAGATCCTGGCGATGAGTGTAGCAGAGGGACCACAGAGCTCTCCTGGCGGCATCATTGACTGAGGCGGCGTAGGTAGCATGAGGCGCGGTGGAGTTGTGCACCGAACGGGTCTTCATGCCTTTGGAAGTCTCCAAGTGTTCCCTGATATGGACCTGGGTGCGGTAGTAGTCATCGCGGCCAGGCTCGGAGTAGAGGCTGGTAACATAGAGGGGCTTCACGGTGTTTCCCAACTCCAATAGTACATCCTGGAGCAGAGTGGGAAAGTAGCCAGACTCATCTGTGGAGGAAAGAAATTCACATGTTCCATTCATCACACGAGGACCATTCTCCTGGCTTTCATCAATGTTGCCATTGTTGTTGTTGTTGCTACCAAGTTCCATGCTATGACAGTTTTCCAACTTAACATAGGAGCAGACTTCTTCCAATTCTTCTTCTTCCACGGGCTAAGCGGGGGCAGACGAACTTGGGAACCTCAGGTGTCCTGGTCAACTGTTAGAGCAAGAACCAAAACTCAGAACTCATTTTAAATCAATGAGACCGACAAAGAACAAAACAAAACAAAAATAGATTTTATGAAGTAAAATAAGACTTTTGAGCTAAAAGGCTTGCGAGAAAATGAGTCCTTAATTCATCCATTTCTATCTAGGTTTGCATCCTACAGTCAACATAGCTCTGATACCACTTCGGTCACACCCGGTTTCGAAAAGAACACCAGATGTATCACATATGTGCGCCAGGATCAAGTTTCGCACATAAGGAAGACTTCATCAGTGAATATATCAAAGACAATGTTAAACAGCGTAAACAAAGGAAATAAGTACTTTATTACATACTCCGATAGATAGGCACGAAGGTCTTAAACGTTTCACTGAATAGCCTGTATGAGATCTTCAAAATATCTTCATGAACTCCCACAGGAACTTTGACTGGTGAACGGTCCTAGAATTCCTCAAAGTCACTGAAGTAGTCCACTTCATTGTTCTCTTCTGAATAGCAATTAGGCAAGGGTGAGTACACTTATGGTTGGTACTCAGCAAGTGGGGTGAAGATGCAAGGCCATCAAGGAAAGGCTAAGGTTTATAGTAGTTAGCATTTTAGTTGGTCAAATTTTATTAGCAGCACCTAATTACTAAATATAAGTTTATACCAACCCACTTAAGCATAAAGATCATAAAAGAGTCCAAATTACAAAATCAAAAAACACGATTTAATTATTCTTCAAGTTCAATTATCATGTGAGGGTACAAGCCGCTCATGACCGCGAGCACGGCTGATATATCATTTTTACACTCTGTAGAGGTTGTACACTTTACCCACAATTCGTGTCTCCCTATGTCGCCTGGGTTTGCAAGGCCCTTAAACACTTCCTTTGGTGAGTGGTGAGGGGTCCACTAAGAGGCCTTTACAAAGATTCCCTAACAAGTGACAACCCACTAAGGTTTCAAGTCAAAGCAGAGCATAACCCTCCCTAATGGTCAGTTCCTTAGCAAAGGCCGCTACCCCAAGAGGAACGGGCTATACCCCATCGATGCTTCCCCTCTTGCCCTTTCGGAAAGACTGTCACAAGCTAGAGTTTCCAATTAATCAGCCAAGACTAGAGCCATGTGGTATTGTGGTTGTACTGTTTTCTTGGGTGGTTCTCCATATTCCAATTAAACAATATGATCTTGTAATTAAAAAACAAGTATAACAACATAAACAAAGTCATGTTTAATATTTCAAAGATTATAACCATAACCATCCCAAGATTGAGCATCTAAGCAATTCTATCCAAAAAAATTATTATAATGGTTGATCCAAGGCTTTGGGTAAAAAGACTAGGTAATGTCCTTAGTGGCTATCCCATCAAGTTTATGCAATACAACAGTAAAATAAAGTGAATTAACATGATATTACTGGGATAAAATAGAGTATGCAGAGGGGGAAGGCCACTTGCCTTCCTCGCCAAATTGTTGTTGCTCTTCCTCGTTCACTTGCTCTTGATCCTCCTCGTACGGCACGTTGTCTACACGATCACACAAGCAAAAACAAGCACAAAATAAGAAACAGTACAAAAATAGTGTAAACAGGATTGAATAAGCTGAAAAAGATGTGGATCATGATGCAAGGATCGCGTGAGCGCGGGAATCACTAAAATCAGATTTAAAACAAAAAAAAGATATGGCCAAAACAAGATTACAAGGACTTATTTGCAAGAAACTAGGGGCTAGATCATAATTAAACATATAAACAGAGGGGTTAGATTGTAAAACAATGCTCCAGGGATGGTGGGTTCAAAATTACAAGATCTCATGGGCTGAAATGGAAGAAACAGGGCCTCTCTGGAATTATTTTTGAACTGAACAGGATTGCGGGTTGATTACAGGAAAACTCAGGGGCTCTTTAGCAAAAAGGACAGGGCCGGCTCGAGTTGACCGGTATTGACCGGGTCTTGGGCAGATCTGACCCGTCGGATCGTGATCCGACGGTGCGGAAAGGGTTGGGGCGGCTCGGCTCGGCGCAGACGGCTCAGCTGGCTCGGCTGGCGGCTCGGCTGCGCGGCGAAGGCGGCTCGGGGCGGAGCCGGCGGTGAGGTCTGCGGCGTCTGGCTGCAGCGCAACGCCGGAGTTCACCGAATTTGGTTCTCCGGTGCTCGATTCACTGCGCAGAAGGGACGGTGAGGTAAAGGAGGCATCGGCGAGATCGAGGGAGGGGTCAGGGCGTTGAAACGGTGGTCGGAGAGGGCCGCTCGGCGGCGAGCAGAGGCGGCTGCGGCGGAGCTCGTCGGCGTAGTGGATTCTAGCCGTCCGGGGCGCGACTTCGTGCGGGGAGAGGTTGGGGAGGTCTAGCGGGCGACGGTGAGGACGAGGAAAGGGCCCTCGTGGCGGTACAGAGGCACAGAGAGGAGGGAGCCCGTTGGAAGAAGGGTTGGCGGCAGTACTCAACGCACAGCGAAGCTCCTGATGTGGTTGGAGTCGACGGGGAAGCAGCGACATGGAGGATCGATGGCGGTGGCACCGAGCAGACCTTGCGCGGTGGCGATGAGCGAGCGGGGAGCGACGGCGAGCACGAGAGAGGATAAAGGAGCGGGATAAGAGGCTCGGGTGCGCCTTTTGTAGGCCGAGCAAGGGAAGACGGAAGGCCGATAGGGAGAAGAGGGGGTGCGGCACATGAGTGGCAGCCGGCCATTAATGGTGCCCGGTGATGGCAGCCGTTACTGGCCGGGGACATAGGGGAGGCGAGGGGGTTGAGCAACGGCTCCACTGAGCCTTGATGGTGAGCCGGAGTGGAGGGGAGAAGGAGCGCCCAGGGGAGGGGGACGGCCGGCGGCGCTCGGCATGGAGAGGGAAAGGAACCGGCTGGAGGAAGGAGAAGGAGCTGACAGGTGGGGCCCACCTGGAAGTAAGAGGGAGAGAGGGTGGAGGTGGGAGGTTGGATTGGGCCAGTGTTGGGCCGACTGGGCCTTGCGAGAAAGAAAGGGAAGAGGAGGAGGTGGATTGGGCTAGAAGAAGAAAGGGAGAAAGTTTTGTTTCTTTTTTTTAAAACTCAAACACTATTTGAATAAATTTATTTTAAATTTAAACCAAAGTTGAAATTTTGGGTGTCACAAAAACCACATCCCGGTGGACAAAGACAAGTTGAAAGATGAACAGAAGGCAGAGCTCAAGGCAGCTACAGAAGCTTTTGAAAAACAATGCCTATTATCCTTCAGTGCAACCAGGAGTGGAGAAGTAATCAAAAAGTTCGATTTTCCTACTCTTCAAACCTTTCCTGAGGCGCAGCGAGAAGACAGAATGGGATACATGGTGCATCAAGCGGTCGGACAGGCTTTTATAAGTCATGGTCCGGTCATGACCAATGTTGTTCATAATGCTATGGTCAATACACTACAAGAAAGGGGATTGCAAGGTTTTGTGGGACCGGCCTATCAGCAGGCTAACCAGATGATCTTTGCCCCTACCAGATCGGCTACTACAGTGCCTCCAGTTATCCCTCAGACCCAAACAGAGGGAAATGTTGGACTTTCACAGCCGATCATACGACAGTGCCGCCTCATTTCAGCCCGGTGTTCACTAACTCTACACCAATGGCCAAACATGCACAGGGAGGTTTCATGACAGGATTCCCTGTTGGATGGGACCCTGCTTCTCGTCTTTGTATGCCTCCAGAGTTCCTGATTCCATCTACAGCAAGGCAAGCAAACTCGTCGGCTTCACAGCCGGCGAATCAGCAGGTAAATGCGTCGGCTCCATAGCCGACCCAGCCTCAAGACAGCACGTTGGCTCCACAGCCAGCACAACGTCTCCAAATGCATCAACACTGCAGTCAACAGATCCAACTAACGTGTCGGCTGCTGAGCTGACACCTCATCAGCAACACTTGGCGATGCTGATACAACCCAAGTCTCCTACAGAGGTCCTCGTTTCTAGATTCCCTCACAGTAATGGAGTCACTTGGATATTCCATGACCCGGCAAATGGTTCTGTTCGTCATGTGAATGTGCCATATGTATATCCTATGGCACAACAGAAAACTAATCAAGGGTCAACACAAGCAAACAGTGTCAATGAGATAGTTCTATATCAGCAACCATCTAATCAGATCACTCTGCATGCTACACAGAGGACATCGGTTGTTCAGCCGATGGCTCCGGCCAATCCACAACTAGCATCGGCAGCTTTGCCGATGGCTTCACCACCATTACAGCCAGCGCCGGCAGCTAGTCAACGGGTTGACTGGACTTCCAAGATTGCTGAGGTGATGAGAGATCAGTTTGGGTTAAGGCCAAAGCAGCAAACGCTCATGTACAAGACGCCTTATCCATCAGCATATGATCAGATCCCGTTGCCCCACAAGTACAAATTGCCATATTTCACTAAGTTTTCTGGGCAAGGGGAGGTCTCCACAATTGAGCATGTCAACAGCTTCATCATGCAATGTGGAGAAGCCGCACATACTGACGCGCTGAAGGTGCGTTTGTTCTCTATGTCTCTCTCAGGATCGGCCTTTACATGGTTTACCACGCTACCTACCAAGTCTATACTGGTCTGGGCCGATCTGGAGAAACAATTAAACCAATTCTTCTACTCTGTCATGTGTGAGATGAAGCTGACAGATTCGACCAATCTGAAATAAAGAAATGATGAATCGGTTGCTGCTTTTATTTAGAAGTTCAGGGATGTCAAGAACTGGTGTTATAACTTAGTTCTGTCTGATCAGCAACTAGCAGAGGTTGCTTTCCAAGGACACTTGCCACACATCAAGGAGAAGTATGCTTCCCAAGAGTTCGAGTGTTCGACAGCAATAGTCAAATGGCTCACAAGATGACAGGAGAGATCAGACCCTACGAGCAGAAGAAGAGTAACTTTCAGAAGAAAGTTAACTTTGCCGATTGCTCGAATTCTGATGATTCTGATGATGACCAGATGGTGGGATCGGCTGAATGGGTTCAGAACAACAAGAAGCCGATTTCATGTTCGTTTGGCAACAAGGAACCCAAAAAGTTTGGGTTCAACATTACTAAGGCTGACAAGATCTTCGATCTGTTGCTGTCAGAGGGTCAGATCAAGTTGAAGCCATATCACAGGATCCCAATAGATCAAGAGATGAAGAACATAAAGTACTGCAAGTGGCACAATGCGACTTCTCATGACACAAATGAGTGCAAAGTGTTCCGTCAGCAGATGCAATCGGCTATCGAACAGGGTAGGCTCAAATTTGAAGCACCCAAGAAGCCGATGAAGATAGATGGGCACCCGTTTCCTACTAACACAGTAGATGTTGGAGGGAAAAAGAATGCATTACAAACAAAGGTGCTCACGTTGCAATCGGCCAAAGAGTCTCGGCTGATAAAGTCAAAGGCAAGAAGCCGCAGGAGGAAGCTGAAGGGTCTGCGACACCAAAGAAGAAGGTCACATCTCAGATGCTGTTGAACAAGTTCCAGCGTGACCAGGAAAGGCGACAGTACAGAGAAGAGGTTGCACGACGCAACGAGGGGCACTGGAGATGTCCTTTCTTTGTGTACTGTTGGGAAGAAAGGTTGACTCTGCCGATAGTGGATAACTGTTCGGAGTGCAACGGTTTCTATCGTGATGACCGATCATACAAGAAGCCACGTGTCGACCAGAGGCCTCGAGGGCCGATCATCAGAGAAAGAGGTGATGACAGATGCATCTATGTACATGATCAGCTGGGGGTCAGGACCTCAGTGCATGATCGGCTGGGGAGCAGGACCATGTTATGTGATCCTGCAGGAGGAAGGATTCCTGCATATGAGCGGTTAGAGCGGATGGGCAATGCTCGAGTTCCAGATGAATAGCCGGATCGCAGAGATCCGGAAAGAGAGCCATATCGTGACAGCATTGATCTGCCTCAGTGGTATCCAGCGGGTTTGACCAGATCACAGAAGAGACGAGTTCAGAGGCTGCATCAGGCAGAATTGCTGGAGGAAGAAAAGAAGGAGTCTCTCAAAAAGAAGGGAGTCAAGCCAGAGGTTTGGCGTGTCAAGCCAGGGGCTGATGATCGGCAAGATCCTGGGTCATCAGTTGCGCCTGTCAATATGGTCTTCATGTTGCCCAGTGAGTTCATGGCACCAGATAGCGATGATGAAAAGCAAAGTTTGGAAGAAGTTGTAGCTCAACTAAATTTGGAACCTATACTGGCTAGTTTCGAAAAACCGGAGGATGAAAAGCGCAAGCATCTTAAAGCCTTGTTCTCAAAAGGGTTTGTTGATTGCAAACCTATCACGAAGATGTTGGTAGATGGATGTGAGGTAGTAAACATTATGTTGTATGCCATGCTACGCAAGCTTGAAAAAGTAATGAGGATTTGACCTAGATAGATATGATGCTCAAGGACTTTCAAGGAGTTGTGTCTCCGGCTGTTGGAGCATTATGCGTTGATTTGACAATTGGCAGTAAGACTCTTCCCACCACTTTCTTTGTTATTAATGGCAAAGGCTTGTATAGTTTGCTACTAGGGAGAGATTGGATTCACGCCAACTGTTACATACCATTTACTATGCATCAGTGTCTTATACAATGGATTGGCAATGTTGTTGAGGTCGTTTCCGCCGATTCATCATTCAGCATTGCATCAGCAGAAGCTTGTGAATGGAGCTATGAAAGGGTGAGTTGTTTCTCTGGTCGAGCATGGGAGACAGAGTTCTTAAAGATTGCTAATTACGAGATGCCATCGAGTCAAACAACTAAATCTACAGATGAGTCCTGAGCAACTACATGTAAAGTCTATGATTTGAGCATCGGCTAATTTTGAAAGTACAGCCGACATGATAGGTGTCGCCTTTAGAGCAAAAAATAAAAAAGCATAAAAGGAAACCAATGGTGTTTTGATAACATCGGTTACTGAAATGGCCGATATAATTTTGTATCGACCTTAGGGCAATAAAATCCAAACATACTAGAGTTGAAAGTATATGTGGTGATATAAATACTTTGCTTCGAGTTGCTGGAGCGCCGATGGAAGCTGAGACAGTTTGGTGTTCACTTCGGCAATTTCTCGTTCTACTTGCTCCAGCTCTTTAGCAAGAAGTTCGTGCATGGCCTCCAGATCTCTCTTGGACTGTTCCATTTCTGCTTTTGATTGGGTCAGAGAGATGATCTTTCCACGAGTTGCTTCCATGAGATTCTTCCAATCATCCCTCTGTTTGATCATCTGCTCTTGATGAAGCCGATCTGCAAGCTGTTTCTGGGCTCTGAGGACTGGTATCTGGTGACTCTCAATATATGCGGCGGGATTCAGTGCTTCTTCAAGTGATTCTGGGAGGTTTCCTTTCAAGGACTTCAAGATAAGGCGAATCGGATCAGCATCTCGAACAAGTTGGCCAATGTCTTGGTTCAGGAATTGTAGAATTTCTTGAAGCTTGGCCTTTATGTCCACTGACAGCGGCGTCGATTCTACTAATGACATAATTTCGTCCTCTGCAGTGGTTACTCCAAGCTAGAAGGAGAACAGACTATTGTCTGGACTATCTTGTGCCTGCTAAATGAGATAAGAGTGTTAGCCGATTGTTACTCTTTGGTTTAAAAGATTCGTTGGAAAGTATAGTCTCACCTGTTTCAAACGGATTTTATCAATGTTCAGCTCAGAGGAAGATGTGGGCAGCAGTGCTGGGATACCAGAATCGGTAGGAACATCTTGTGGTACGATCGGTGGTTCTTGTGTGCCGATTGATATTTGCTGAAATATAAAGCCAGAATAAGAGAAAAGTAAGCTAGAATTGAAAGAAGTAGGGATATTACCTGAGCCGATGAAGAAGTTGTTCTGACTCTCTTGGATGGAAGACATTGTATCTAATCAAAGAGATACATGCATTATGTGATATCAGAAAAAATGTAAACGAGCATAAGCAAACAAATGAGTTACCTGAACCGTCGGAGATGTTTGGGAGGTGATCTCTGGGTGTCTTCTTCATCTTCCTCTGTGAGTGGGTCGGCAGCTGTGTCTTGAGGTGTTGATTGACAATGTGATCAGCAAGATAGGAGTCATAATCGGAAAGGAGAATGAAAGATTGTTTATTACCTTCCGATGAAGAGGAGGAGACATTTCTTGGTGCATCAGCATCTGGTGCCGATGTGATGGCCAAGGTTTGGCTGGTAGAGCCATGGGTCTTGTGAGCTGGTTTCTTGGTACTGGTCATCTTGCGTTTATTACCAACAGTAACATCAGCAAGGGATGGCGCATCATAGCCGATGAGAGGATTGTTAGTTGGTCAGGCATAATTGATCGGTTGGCCAATTTTGCTGATTGTTGGGGGAGTGGTGCCTTCAGCCTGTTAAAATGATTGTTGGAGCACAAGAAGAAAGAATGTAGACTTGGAAGTGCAAAAGAAGGGTTTTTTGTGCGTACCTCATCATCGGTGCCTTGATAGTTCTCGTTCAAGGCGATGCAGTATATACTTACCGATTCGTAGAAGAGGTGCTCCTGCCACTCCGACCACCATCGCACAAATGGTATAGTGGTAAAGGGTGCGATGTGCCAATCGGCTAACTGTGCCATATCGGTATTGGGTTCCAAGCCTTTCAACCGATTATAGGCGAGGGCATTGCAGATTGTGCCTCTGGCCTGGACCTTGTGTAAGCATCTAGGCCCTCTAGGTATGTTTCGGTGATTAATGACAACCGTTATTGTGACTAATGAGTTTGTGCAGCTTAATGAATCATTATCGCTCATTTGGTCATATGTTAAAGAGGCCCCTCAATTTCATTATTCAAAAAGGCGATCTCGGTATTCAACTCAAATATATATCAAGACTAAGGATCTTTCTAGTCCTAAGTGTCATAAGGTTGAGAAGGACACTTAGGTTAGTATAGGTTTTATAGTTTTGTAGAGGTCGCACTATTAAGAGGGGTTAAGGCCAAGTAACTTGAGCATGGACATGGTCAATTAAAAATGGATGCACACTATGGTCACTCAGGTTCTAAGAAGTTCAAATAAGTTGTTTTCAACTTATATCTCAAGAATATTTGGATTTCATTCAAGACTCAAATCAGAAAAGGCAAAATCAGAAAAAGTCTATACACCGGTTTAACCGACGACTCCATTTTTCTATACGTCAGTTAAACGCAGTTAGCAGAGTCTGGACAAGTACTTACACCGGTTAAACCGATGATATTTGAATTTAACGTCACTGCAGTTGTCCAGAAGGTTGGTTTTCCAGGGTGTTTCATGGTTATATACACCGGTTAAACCGACGATATTTGAAATCAACGTCAGTGCAGTTGTCCAGTAAGTTGGTTTTTCCAGGGATTTCAGAAGTTATACTCACCGGTTAAACCAACGATGGGTTTGAGTTAACGTCGGTGCAGTTGTCCAGAGAGTTGGTTTTTCAGTTGATCAGTGGACAACTACACTCACCGGTTAAACCGATGATACGTCGGTTAATCTGCCCGAGTTTTAACGGCTAGTTTCCAAAAGGGGCAGTTTGCATTCATCGGTTAAACCGACGCTGACAGTTGGAGGATCGTCGGATTAACCGGCGTTGCGTACTTTTTTAGCAGCTTTTCTCCAACGGCTCTATTCGTGTGAGCTGCCTATATATACCCCTCCAATGGGTCATTTTGAGCTCTCTTGACACCAGGAAACATTCATACACCATACTATTGTTGAGAGCCACCTTGAGCTTCATCTTCCACACATTTGTTCATTCAATCATTCAAGAAGCAAGACTAAGGACTTGAGTAGAGAGAAGTTTGTGTGCATCCGTTCTTGGTGATCGGTTTTTGCTCAAGTGAAGGCCCTAGCTTGTTACTCTTGGTGATTGGCAGCACCTAGGCGATCTTGGTGATTGAAGGTGTTTCTTCCGGAGCTTGCCAAGGATTGTGGGAGCCCGAAGAAGTTTGTACGTGGCTTGAGCTCCACCACGCCGGGATGGTGAACGGAGACTCTTAGTGAGCACCCACGTCTCGATGACATGGGAGGTGACAAGACTCTTAGTGAGTGTCACAATGTGGATTAGGGGTGTGTGCCAACACATCGACACCACGGGAAAAAATCCAGTTGTCTCTTGCACTCTCTTTACTTTCAAGCACTTACTTTCATGCAATTATTCATGTGCTTGACCTTAGAGATCATAACTTAGCTCTACCTCGCTTAGCTCTATATCTTTGTTAGCTTGTGTAGTTTGCTTAGTTAGCTGGTTGGTGAATTGAGCCTTACTAGTATTGCATAGGTTAAGGTTGCTTTAATTTGTTTTAGAAATTTGAAAAAGGCCCAATTCACCCCCCCTCTTGGTCCATCGATCCTTACACCTTGTCGGCAAAATAAGGGAGGGGTGGTACTTGAACAAATCCCAACTGCCTGGCTACTGCCGACGGGTAGTAGAATTCATAGCCGATGGCGCTTTTTCCAGATGTAAAGTTGGCAGGCAGGATTCTTGGAGATATGATTTCTTTCATGATGTTAGTGCCTTCTTCGTCACCTTTCCATGAATCAAGGTGAAACTTGAATGGATTCTCATAGTCTTTGTCATCATCATGATACGCAAACCATATGGTGGAATCCTCGGTGAATCCATTGTAAAAGCATTTGAAGAAGTCGGTTTTGCCAAAGGCAGCAGGATTGTTGGCAATCATTATGGCAGCTTCACCAAATGAGGTGCATCGGCGAATAACTGTCTCTTCTTCCTCGGCAAATTCTTCCGATGGAAAAGACATTTCCTTCAGGTTGATTCCCATGGTTTTGTGCATATACATGTATAGCCACAATTGGATGAACCACCAGGGGCCTCCAAGATTAGAGATCGGTTGATTGGCCCTGAGTTTGGCCAATACTTGATGAAGCAAATGGTAGACCGATCCAAGGAGGTGTTTGCCGAGGGGGACTGGATTTCCACCAGCTAAAGTTTCAGCCATCTTAAGGGTGTTGTTTGTTGGGCCGGCTGTTTTACCACAGAAGATGAATTTCTCAAGCCACATGTTGAGGAAGGTCGTGTGCTCTATGATTGACACAGAACCGGTCCTCATGTTTTTGGTGATGTATCCTTTCCACCCACCGATGGTCCTAGTCTCTATCTTGAAGGAAACCTTATCCAGGAAATCGAAGGACCGGTTGGGGGCGGAAATGTTCAAGCCAGTTAGCATCAGAACATCTAACATAGTCGGGGTCATTGGGCCATGGCCAAACAAAAAAGCATTGATAGCATCAGACCAGAAGAAGGGGGCCGATGTGAGCATCGGCTCATTCCTAATCATCTCAGATAAAAATAAGTTCAAGCACTAGCCAATGTCATACTGTTCCCAAACAGCCCGATAAGTACCTGCCACCCTACGGAACCAATTCCTCCACCTAGGAGTGACATTCGGCCAAGATCTGAAAGCCTGGTACCAATTTGAGGCCTTAAGAGGGATTCTGCCAGTTTCTAGATTAATCGTGTTGGTGGGATCGGGATCGCCCATTGGACCTAGGCAGACCATGCTGGGTTGTTCAGAGAGGGGGATGACAGTTGAGCTCCTAAGGACCTATAAGAACCATGACAGGAAAGAAAGGAGACGGAAGCGACTGTAAAACTACAGATCGAAATGAAAGCAGAAAATAGGGGGATGGAAGACTACTTACCTGGGGGATCTCGGAGACGGAAGCCATTGGCAGAGTCTTGAGGAAGTCCTGGTGCTCGAAGGAAGTTTGCCCGGAGATCTGAAGGTGGCGGAGCAGATGAGTTCTTGAGGAGAGAGAAGGATTTGGATTGCGGAATGGAAGCCGGTAAAAGAGAAGGGGGAGAATATGCTGCCGTATTTATAGAGTGACCCCCCCTCGAAGAGAGGATTCTGAATTAATGTGCCATTTGCACTGTACGAGGAACGACATGGAGCGCTTTTGGGGCGACCGTTCGGAGAAAGTGATTGTGGCTAGAGAAAATTTCAGAGCAAAAAGATATTTCACTTCGAAGCTGGGGGGCATGTGTTGACGCCGTTTTTGGCACGCGTCAAAGAGAAATAATAAAAGGAAGGAAATGCCAGTTTGAGGAACGGCGGTGGTGCGTGGCGAGAAGGATTGGCTATGATTTGTTACCGATTAGGAGTCCCGGCGGTCAGCGGAAAGATCAGATTGGTCATATCTTGAACAGCGTCGGGTTGGAAGGCAGTATCTTTATTTATCGGAGATAGTCTTTTAGTTAGAAATTGTACTTTGTCATAATATGCCGGAGCCGGAACCGGAAGCCCACATGAGGGCTAGGAGGGCGGCGGTAGGGCTGCTTCAGCCAGCTCAGGCGGAGACCCGGCCAAAGCCACGATGTGCGGCGCGGTGGGGCGTTGTGGGCGTCGGGCGTGGTGGCAGGGTGACGGTGCGGGAGTTGGATGGTGCGGATCCGGTGTCCCCACGCCTAGATCTGTCGTCTCTGCTCCGTCTCCGGCGTGCGACGGCGCCCTAGGAGGACGGCGGCGCGGAGGAGGTGCCTCGTGTGGGGCTTGGTTCTTTCAGCTTGGCGGCATGGGCAGCAGGAGCTCCTAGGCTGTGGCGGCACCGGCCAGGGCTCCTCCGGCGTGAGGTGGTGGCGGCGGTCTACTCCGTCCTCGCCTTCCTCGGCATGGTGGCAGCGGCGGCGGCGGTGGCCTAGGCCAAATTCGGCGCCTGGGTGGCCGGATTCGGCGCCCCTGCGCAGGGATGGCACCCACAGTGATGGCCATGGTGCCAGTTGGGGGCATAGGATCTTCGGCTCTAGCGACCAGATCTAGTGCTCTCTGGGCTGGGGGCGGCGCTCACAAGTGTTGGGCCGGTGGCTAGCCGGAGCAATGTGGGTGCGTGAATGGCGGCGGCGACTTCGCCCAGGGGCCGTCGGTCATCGTACTTTGCCTCTGGTTTGCCTCGTGGTGTGTAGGTTCTCGGACGAAAGTCTAACTTGTGCCGGTGACGATGGTGCCATGGGTATCATTTTTCTTCCTGGAGACGTCATCGTGAGGACCTTAATCTGTTGGGACATCTAGGTGAAAACCAAAGAACAGACTCACTGGTTCGGGCAGCGGCAGCATCATAATGTTGCTCTCCTCTTGAGGCGTCGTCTTGGAGTCCTTAATTGCAACACCACGGTTGGCTTCGAGCAATGATAGTGCCTGATTCGTTGGCGTGGTAGAATCGACTCAGTGCGGTTTCTAGTGCAGCTACAAAAAACCAGAAGACTACACGAGTACTTAGTGCCCAAGTTTTTTAGATTACAAAAAACCAGAAGACTACACGAGTACTTAGACTCCAAAAAACCAGAAGACTACACGAGTACAAAAAATCAGAAGACTACACATGTGAATGTTCAAGACCGGGATTCTCCCTTAATCTAAAAAAAATTGTGAGCCTGCCCAAGTCTGTGATCATCAGGTCGGAGTGTTAGTGCCCCCAAGCTTGTGACAATCAGGTACTATAATGTGTAAAATATCATGGCATAGAGTTGGTAAGCTTTCAGTCCACTAAACCAACCTGAGCCTTAACGTTGGTAGCATAGAATATGAAGTATAGGACTGTGCAGCTTCCTGTGTTAGGGGCTAGACATTTTGTCGAACACCTTGGATGCAGTGGAGCCACGCTGGTCGTTGGCAAAGGGCTTTGCAGCTTTGGAGGCATGGAGCAGCCGCTGGAGGTCATAGATGAAGCTACTGCTTCTGCCGGCATTGCTTTGACCTGCAGCCATGGAAGCTACTCTCCGAAGTGACCTCCGTCGCTGCATTCCGGGGAGGGGGGCAGCACACAGACGTTCATACGCATGGAATGCTGCATTGGACATGGCTCAAGCGCTACACACCTTGAAGTAGAGGGGGTGGTAGGGGAGAAGAGGAGAAGAGAGGGAGGTGGCTGGCTGCGGCATCACCAGCAGCACACCCGCTGCTGAATTGGAAGCCACGTGAGGTGGGGGACGATGCGCGGCCGTGGCAAGGGGGAAAGGAGTCGGGACCGGCGGACGAGGTCAGTGGACCAGCACACCCGGCTCGGGCAAAAGTGAGAAACCAATTAGCCCCGTACAAACCCGTATCAGACAGTCTGCGTCACGAATTGGGTGGATCATATGGTTATCGAGTTAACGAGCGACGTGGCCCGATTCTCCGCCCTTGTTTCCATCCAAATTTCATGTTAAGGAGAGGAGATGCTATAGTCTGTACACACAAAGGATATTCAATTTTGTCTTAATTTCAAAAAAACATGCCTGTGCATGAGGATACTCATAAATCATAGTACTAGCACTATTATATCCCGCATAATTCAAACTATCACCCTATTGTTTAATGTCATACTCATGTGACAGTGTCTTCTGACACAACAATACTGCATGTCTGCATCCAGACAGAAGTGCATCATGAACATGGGAGCTGACCCGACCCGGCTTAGACACCGGAAATGGCATGGATTTTATTCCAGGAAACGAATGGAAGGCAATCGCAGTTAGCTTTGCTCTTTCGATTCTTCAACTTTCAACACTATTTACAACACTGCACAAGGCTGAACAATAAGAGCAATGACAGGCGCGAGGAATGATGTACATTTTGGACAATGGTGATCAGAGAGT
The DNA here is from genome assembly GCF_016808335.1 of Panicum virgatum. Classification (NCBI taxonomy): domain Eukaryota; kingdom Viridiplantae; phylum Streptophyta; class Magnoliopsida; order Poales; family Poaceae; genus Panicum; species Panicum virgatum. The sequence continues at coordinate 6,981,796 of NC_053146.1, forward strand.
CAATCTAGGCGGGTCACTTTGGCAGAAAGGGCAGCCGAGAAAAACTTGAGCCGCCACCGTTCTCACTGACGATCAAATCTGATCCAGTTTGCTTAGTGGGCTTTAACCCTCGACTGTCTTTACTAGAACTCTTCTTGGTTATTTTCACTGGGAGGATCTGTAACCTCGAATTGGAGTCAGTTCCGAAGGTTTCAGCAAGCAGCTGGTAGCTCTCAACAAGCTCCAGTTGCCGAGCAACTATTTCTGAACATCTTGGGAGGAGTTCAACTGGCTCCCCACCTGGAATTACAATGTACTCGATTGCAAGCCGGGCCTCCTGCATGTGTATAGAGAGTAGAATGTTATTATTTTAGTGTTTAGAAGCTTCAACTTCCATGAACTGGATAAAAAAATATCAGATACATACTTTTTATTATTAATGTATTAGTAGAGTATCAGAATAAAGAAGTAATACTTCAGTGACAGCATGTACAAACCATTCTCATTATGGAAATAGAATAGGTAGTATGAGTAAAGATGAAATGAGAAAATAATGTTCAATCAGGATGGGAGGTCATATTACTTCCACAGGACAATCAATTTAAATTGGAACCTAATATTATTTAAGTTATCTTCAGAAGCAATCATGTGGTGAAGTGGTTACCTCCAACGCATCAATTTCCTCCAACGATGGCTTACGTTTCGGAGCATCATCCTCAATCTCTATCTCCCCCTCCATAACCTTAGGTTGCTTATGTGATGGTGAACTGTCCCTTCCAACAATCATTCTGACAGCCTTTACTATCTGGGCCATCGTATTAGACTGCCATATATAATAAAAACAGAAGTCTGTTAATACAAGAACAGTCAGGATAGATAGAACAAAATGAGTGGACCATGCTATGACCTTAACGACAAATATGGGAAGCTTGTGGTATTTGGCAACATTGTGAATCCAAGGATTCTGCTTCATTTCAGAACTTGATGCAAGAATCACATCAGCTGCTCCAATGTCATCTGTTACATCTAATTCAACATCAAAACCCATCACAATTGCCACTTGCAATATATCAGCTTCTGAAATCTGGAAGCAGGGAAAAGAAATATCATGAGCATTTTGATTCTCAGCTGCATTATAATTACATTATTAAAATACTGCATGATTTGTCCAAGAAAAATACTATAGATTCATGAACTTGACCAGTATCAAGGCCATTCAGGTAATATCAAGTGTTGAGGAATACAACAAAAGTAAAGCCAACAACCCATGTGTTCCATCTCATCTCTTACCTGGTATGTGTATACACGGACTAGAGACTTTCCAGGCACAGATTTCTTGCCTTTTGGTTTCCTTGAAATAACAAAATCGTCACCAAAGTTATCATCCGATGGCATACTCTTGCTTTTTGTTTGCCTGGAGGGAACGAATTCATCTCTGAAGTTGCCTTCAGATGACATTGTTCTGGTGACCAATTGTTGCTGATATAATGGCAATTGTTCTATTTCATATTCTCTATCAGGTATCACCAACGGCATTTCTGACTCGGTAGACTTATTACGCATCTTGCGAGCTTCAAACTTAGGAGGTTTCCCTGTACCAGGGGATAAACATAAAGTGAATTGAAGGACACACACAAGAGGAAAGAAGAAATATAACCTCAGATCTTTGGAGGCCAAAAGATTTTTGAATCCTTCTAATTCAGGCAATGACCCAGGAGGTTTAATTGCTAAATAATTGAGCAGTTACCTGCAAGAATAGCATCCACTGTAGTTTCTAACTTGTGGTGGACTCGGCATTCAGTCTTCGATATTATCTCAACAGCGCATGAAAATGTTGGGGGGGCTTTTCTCTCAAGAATAGTCTTCTGGACTTTCCTCCTTTTTGCTTCCTCATCACCAAGAGTCACACTCTACATAAGAAACTTAAGATTATTACTTCCACTAACAGAATATCCAAGTCATTTTAACAGTTGAAATAGGGTAAAATGTTAGAAGGTTTCACATCTAAAATATGATATAGACAAATTTGAATAAAAAGTAGATATACTGGGATCATCATGGTTTAGAATCTAAACCTGCACTAAATGTGCCATGCCAAGCTACATCACTAACTGATTGACTATTGCCCTTTAATGACCATCAGAAAGATGCTAAGTTTCAACAGCATAAAAATCAATTCAGTAAACAGGAAGAAATGCACCTCAATCCCACCAACGAGCATTTGCAAGCAAGGGTTTTTAATTATGCTCTCAATTGTCACCCCATGAGCAGTTCCGACTAATTGAACACCTCTCTGAGCAATGGTGCTAGCTGCGATAGCTTCAAGTTCTGTACCAATCTCATCAATAACAATGACTTCCGGCATGTGATTTTCAACAGCTTCAATCATTACCTATAGAAAACAAAGTTTCCTTTCTGTCACTACACTCACTATAGTGAAGCATTTAAGAAAATGATCAAGACAATTCCTCATGGAAAATATGGAATTGTATCAAAGAACAACTCCGAGAACCTACATTATGCTGCATGGTAACTTTGGGAACTTGCATTCTCCTAGCACGTCCAATGCCAGAGTGAGGTACATCACCATCACCTCCTATTTCATTAGATGTATCCACTATAACCACACGTTTCTTACCTTCGTCTGCCAATATTCTAGCTATTTCCCTGTATTATTGAAAGCATCATCAGCAACAGATTACAACATTAATCAAATTATCATTGATCTTCTAAATTACCATAACAAATTAATACATATGGCTGTCATTACATGGAACCATCTGCTGATCTAGAGAAGCAAAATGCATATTAGGTGATGTACCTGATCAGAGTAGTTTTCCCAACTCCAGGAGGTCCAATCACCAATATTGAACCACCGCTCACCACCAGATCACGGATCATCTCAGCACTACCAGATATAGCTCGACCGACACGGCAAGTCAGACCTATTATCTGTGACTTCCGGTTCCGGATAGCACTGATCCGGTGCAACGAGTGGTTGATCCCGGATCGGTTGTCCTCAGAGAAGTCGCCCACCTGTGAACAAACACAAACAATCCAACTGAGCAAAGCAACATCTCCACAACCAAAGGAATCCACAATATCAGGCTCAAAGCTACTTCGTGCAGATAGGGAATTTTCAATTATGAGATGGCAATATAGCACGCATCATGATCAACCGTTCATCACTAAGGAGCAGCTAGTCCATTTTCAAGACAGTGGCAGTTACTTATGAGTTATGATCCAGAGCTGCTTTTGTGTACAGAGAATTTAGCCCAATTGCTCCAAACAAAGAATTTAAAAAAAGAATTTAGCTCATTTGCCTTTTCCAATTTTTTCATCAAGGTATGAAGATGCCTCCAGCAGGCAAAATTAAATCACAGCTCGAGCGAACACCTTGGAGACGGACTGGCGGAGGTCATCGGCGGTGACGGGCTGGTCGGAGATGACCCAGTCCCCGGTCGGGAACCTTGCGATCGGGCGGCGACCGAGGTCCATGACGACCTCCACGAGCTCCCGCACCTCCGGGTGCTGCGCCAGCCCGCGCCGCATCCTCGCCGGCACCACCTCCAGGAACGCCTCCAGCTCGCCCCGGGGCCCCGCCGCCGCCTCGCCCGGCCCAGGCGCCGGCGCCGCGGCGGCGCCCCGCAGCGGCGCGCACAGCCGGTCCCCGGAGGGCCGGCGCACGGGCGGCTGCTGCGCCTGCGGGACCGCCGCGGCGCGGGGCCGCGCCCACGGCCGCCGCCGCGGCGAGGAGCGGCAGGCCGGGCGCGCGCGGAGCGGGGTCGGGTTGAGCGCCCTGAGCATGGTGCTGGTGCTGGTGCTGGTGCTGGCTACTGACGGGTGGGGGTAGCTTGGGGAGGCGGGGAAATGGCGCGCGGGTATATGTAGCGGGGCGGGATATTTCGTCGAACAGGTGGCGCGCGGGGGAAGGGGAGGAGGCTGTGGGGAAAACGTGAGGGTATCGGAGGAAGGAAGATTCCGGCGGAGTACTGCGACCCACCCGGGCAGGGTTCAACTTACCGACCGTAACCGTCGGCCTCCGGTTCCGGTATACCGGACCGGTTTGGCCGGTTACCGGTCGGAACCGGATAAATTCAAATTTAAATTCAAACTTCCCCGTTCAACCGGTTCGTACCGGTATACCGGCCGGTTAGACCGGTTTACCGGCCGGTTTGACCGGTAACCGGCCGGTTTGACCGGTAACCGGCCGGTTTGACTGGTAACCAGTCAAATTCAATTTTTTTTCTTTTTGATTTAAATTCAAATGCCCGCAAAGTATATTAAATAAATGTTTGTATAACATATTTTAGTCTAAATGAACCCTCCAACCCTCTTTTGTACTACTTTTACATTGTATTTGTATACTTTTGTATGCACGTTTTTTTGTTTAACTTTAAATCCCCGCAAACTATACTAAATGAACGAATTTTTGAGAAAATTTGACACCATTAAATTTGACGCATCTTGAAGTATTTTTAGGAATTTTTTGAGAATTTTTCATTTTTTTGAATTCAAATTTAAATTTTGAATTTGGACCGGTTTATACCGGATCAAACCGGAACCGGTCCGGACCGGTTTGACCGGTAACCGGTCAAACCGGACCGGTTACCGACGGTTAGGGGAACCATGCACCCGGGCCGGAGCAGAGAGTTCCACCAATGGCGGGGACGTGAGGGACTCTTCCATGCCGTTAGCTACCGCGGCGTGCTGGGTAGGCGCGGCCCATGGACCACCATTTTTTTGTACTCGAGTAGTTCTCTTCCTCGCGGGCAAAAATCTCTTTTACTACTTTATGAGTATCTTTAAACCACTCAATTTCATTGGTTCAATAAAAACATTTACGTTGCCTTAGTGGCTGGAGGCTATATATCGCCCGAGCTACAAAGTAGCAATCCATCACCTGAAGGATTTTAGATGGGCTGTTATCTGGAATTCGACTCAATATATAGTTTCTTGATTTGTTTCATGTGGCCTATCACTCTAAATGTTTATCCAGCCATGTTCGAGACCCACTTAACCACTAACATCTTGCTGTGTGCCTGTATACGTGACGTGATTTATTTTGTTTTTTTCGCTTTTATTTTCTTCATCTCTCGTTCCTTTTTATTCTTTTATTATCTGTTTCATCTTCTTCCGCCCTTTCTTTCTTGTCGCCATCTTTATTTTTTCTTTTGTATCTTGCTAATCTATTTAGTTATTTATTTATTTCTCTTTTCTCTTATTTACTTATTTAAACTTTCTTATTATATGTTTAGTTGTTTTATTTCCAGCACCAACCACACAGCTGGGGCTCACGACCCATGCTATTTTACCTTTTTTTTCTTTTCACTTTTTTCTTATTTTTTTAAGATATTTATTTCCTTCCACTTTTTCCTTTCTATTTTTAATTTTATCTTTCTAATCCACCTTTGGTTGCACGTGCATCGAACAGTCTTCGCTTCTCATATTCTGTAGATGCTTTATTATGTATGAATATGAATGCAGCTATACAGGTAGTGTTGATTCTCTAGTTGATTTATTATGCATGTGCACATGTAGCTTATGCGTGTGTGCACCCATGCAAACGTATTGATTCTAACCTATGTAGCCATATAGCTCGTGTTTGCTATTTGACTATTATTCTTTTTTTTCTTTTCCATTCTTTGTTTTTTCCTCTCCATCATCTTATTTTTACTTTTTATTTTTTTTCCTAAAAGAATGCATACACAAAAACTTTTTATTACTCCTTATTATTCAATTTGTTTATCCATTTATGTTTTATAGATAGTTATATTTTGTTCTGTGCTCATAATATAATAGTTCGAGGTGTATAATTTATTTGTTCACTCTGTAGATTAAATTGTTCGGTCATATTGAATCATTTGTTCGTGATGTTTAATGTTTTGTTCATTCTATATTATTATTTGTTCGTTATGTGTAAATTTTTTGTTCGTAAAATAATTATTTATTCGTGTTGTTAAAATATTTGTTCCTAGTAGCTGAAACTAATTATTTAATATTAAAAAATATATTTTTTAAAATATCGTGCAAACATAGTCAATTGCGATCTTGATTTGAAGATCTCGTCATAAGAAACATTATGGTGAAATCAAAATTTAATTTAGATACTCGATTTGGAATTTATAACTTTTTTTCGTTGAACGTATCTTTCTGGTTGAGTCACAATTTTATATTTTTTTTATTTTACTACACACATCGCTTTCACTAGACTATGCGCGCACTGCATATGGTAGACTTACAGTTGATAGACTTTTTTTATTGTGAAATGTGTTGCGCACGTAAAACATCCCAGTTGGGCTGACGGCCCATTAAAATTTTCGGAGGCGGAACGAACCGCGCTTCAGGTGACAGTTGGGCCAAACGTCACCTGAAGCGACACCTAATCGCGCCCGCCTTAGTGTGCCAATATATTTAGTTTTGGAGTTTGAAGCCTTTCTTTCAAGATTGAAAATCTTGCAGTCATAGAGACGCACAAAACGTGTAGAAATAGTAGGACGAGACGGTTCACCAAATCTATACCTATATATATTTTTAAAGTAAGTAAAGTTTCCATCTAAATTTTTGGTTTGGTCTGTCATGTGTAATTGACATGCGGTCTTAGTCCATTCCGTATGTGAGTCGAATAAGTCCTCCGTCCACGACTCGATCATGTAATTCTCTACAAATTAATGCACAACACAGGCAACTATACATATCCAATACTTATATCAACTTTATCCATAGCAATGCATGGGCATAATAGCATAGTTATATCAACTTTGTCCGTAGCAATGCACGGGCATAATAATATTACTATTGGTCTTGGAGAACCAAGTTATATAGAGGCTGAGCTTAGCTAAATGCAGTTAGCTGGAGGCAGGCCCAGTATGAAAAGTGTGGGTATTCAAAAATTCAAAAGCTATAAAAAATAGCTATTTCAGCTCTATTTTTTTAGCATGTACTATTCTTGTCCACCATTGATTATCATTAAGAACAATGGATATTCAATGAATACTCTTGAATACCTTGGGCCTGCTCCTGCAGTTGTGGTTTACTGCCATGAGTTACTTTTTAGTGTATATTATTATTCTTCGTGTTATTCATATTGAAATGGCTCTTGTAGTAGTGTATGGTTAGTGTAAAATTACGTTTAGAATTAGCAATGGTAAATGATAATCCATTTCTTCAGTTTAATCTCACTTTATTGTTCCGAGCAATGGGCATACTATGGATCAGCCAATCGGTCCCATCTTCCAAACAATCCAAGAGCTTGTCGTCCATAGGCCGTGTCCACGGGAGATAAGTCAGAAAGGGGGGCAAGATGCTCGGGGGCTCCAGGCATCAGGTTTTGTGGACGAGAGAGCAGAAGGGGTTGCTTTTGGAGATTGGTCTCTCTCACTATGCCAACATCTCCCTTTCGCCTCTTCTCCTTGCTTCCGTTGGCCCGCTTCAAGGTTTTTTGCTTACTTACGTTAAAAAAAGGTTTTTTGCTTGCTGTTCCAACGCGACAACTGGTTCTCCAAGCCAAACTAGAGGCTCTCCTTGCATGAGCAAGTCGTCTGCAACTCTGCATTTCCAACAAGAAATAGCATGGGGTGGCATTCCGCGAAAGCTATTCATCACGCGCGCGAGTGGCAGTCAAGCCGTTGAAAGCATCTAGGCCCCTAATTCGAGTTTTGGTAATTAATGACAACGGTTTGTGGATTAACGATTTCATTTGAGAAGATGAGTATAGGTTGATTCACGGATGAAAGACATTTGGTTGTGAACGTATGGAGTTTTGGAGATGATGAGTAAAGCTCGGGCTCAAGGCAAAGGTATAAAATAGGGCTTTTACATTTTACCGGTCACAAGGCGTTTAGTGGATGAAAAGTGACCGGATTTGTTGGATAGTTAGCCGTACTATCAAGAGGGGTTGTGTACTCATGCTTGACGGGTCTTTAGTGCCATTTTGCTCAAAATGTCTAGTTGCATGCATGAGGGCTAACGGCGTTTTGAAAAGTTTTGAAATAGACTAAGTTCGAGCTCACTGAGTAACGGCGGACAGTCCGCACCTGAGGGGCGGACAGTCCGCGCCCGTTCCAGAGAGCTTGCAGAGGCTCTGGTGGGCTGGCGGACTGTCCGGCCCAGAGGGGCGGACAGTCCGCGATCGTTCCAGAGAGCTTGCAGAGGCTCTGGTGGGCTGGCGGACAGTCCGGCCCAGTTGGGCGGACGGTCCGCTACTGTATTTCTTTTTTTACCAGAAAGGGTGTCTCTCTGGTGTGGGCTTCAAAGTTAAACTGCGGACGGTCCGCTCCTGAGGCGCGGACGGTCCGCAGGCTAATCTCAAAGTTGTTCCAGAGACGATGTTAGTCTCTGGTGGGGTTGGAACTCTTAACTGCGGACGGTCCGCCACTGGGGCGCGGACGGTCCGCCAGGGCTTAACGGCTAGTTCTGACATGCATTAAATGCACTCTGACTCACTGGTTTATAACGGCGGACAGTCCGGTTTTTGAATCGCGGACGGTCCGCGACTTCGCAGAAAAGAGTGTAACGGCTAGTTTTTGGAGGGATGTCTATATATACCCAATGCCCGGCCATTGGGTGGCTCTCTTGGCCATTTGGATTGCATTCTTGACATATTAGAGCTAAGGCATCCCTCTCTCACACACACTTGCTTAGAGATTGCATTTTTTGAGAGTGTGAGAGCTTCCTAGTGCATTGCATCAAGAGTTTGAGCTTTGTGGCATTAGGGATACTTCAAGCAAGCGTCATCAACTTGTTACTCTTGGGAGTTGCCGCTCCCTAGACGGCTTGGAGAAGTGGATTTCGTGGAGCACCTCCAAGGAGATTGTTGAGGAGCCCCGATTTCGGTTGTGAGAGGTCTTGTGCTCACCTCACCGGAGTGGTGAAGAGCAACTCTAGTGGAATCGAGGTGTGGAGCGGTTCCTTGATTCAAGCCGGCTCAAGATCAAGAGGTTCTTGATAGAGGAGCGGTTGATTCTTGGAATCCACCTCAACGTGGATTAGGGGTGACCGGCAAGTCATCGACACCACGGGATAATTTCTTGTGTCAAGCTTGGTTACTACTCTTGCTCTCTTTAATACTTGCATTTACTTTGAGCAATTTTCTTTACTAGAGCTTGAATTGTGTCTTGTCACCCTAGGTTGCAAACCCATCTAGAGATAGTAATAGCTTGACATAGGGCTTTCTTTTGTTACTAATTAAATTTCTCTAGTGGTATTGGTTTTAGTTTTTAAACCGCCTATTCACCCCCCCTCTAGTCGGTGTTCTTGATCCTACAAGTGGTACCAGAGCTAAGTACTCCATTAATTAAGGATTTAACCATCTTGGAGTAGAACAATGACTAGTGATCATGGGATTCATGTTGGGAAGCCACCGTTCTTTGATGGGAACAATTATGATTATTGGAAGACTAGGATGTCGGCTCATCTCAAAGCCATGAGTAGAAAGCTATGGAGAGTAGTAAATGATGGATATGTCATTTTGGACCCAAAGAGTTTGACACCCCTAGATGAGGAAAATGAGACACTAAATGATCAAGGGGTTAATGTGCTCTTTAGTGCTCTTGATGTAAATGAATTCAATAGAGTCAAGAGCCTCACAAATGCAAATGACATATGGAAGAAGCTCATGGAAATTCATGAGGGTACATCAACGGTGAAGGAGGCCAAGCTATACTTGCTTAAAGGAAATTTTAGTGAATTCACCATGAAGAAGGATGAGAGCATAGCCGAGATGTTCAACCGGCTAAATGACATTGTAAATGATCTCAAGGGACTTGGATTTGAGGTACCGGATGGGGATTTCAACCACAAGTTTCTTAGATGTCTTCCGGAAAGATATGACACAATTGTGACCTTACTTGTAAGGTCAAATGTGAAGACCGCAACTCCCACACAAATATTGGGAGAAATTCTCACCCATGACATGTTCAAGAAATCTCAAGATGAAGCTCATGGTGGAGAAATTGATATGAAAAAGAAAAGTGTGGCATTCAAAGCTCAAGATAGCAAAAATGAAGAAGAAAGTGGATGCCAAGAAGAAGAATCGGATGAGGAGATGGCTCTTTTTGTCAAGAGATTCAATAGAATGATGAGCAAGAAGAGCTTTGGCAAGAGAGGTCAATCATCAAGAAAAAATCCTTTTGTGGACAAGACTTGCTTCAATTGTGGTGAAGTAGGTCATATCATTGTCAATTGTCCAAATAAGAAAAAGGACAAGAAAAATGATGAAAAGAAGAAGAAGAAGTTCATCAAGAAGAAAAAGAATGGCCAAGCTTATTTTGTTGAATGGGATTCCGATGCAAGCTCCGATGATGATGATGATGATGACAAGCCATCCAAGGGAGTTGCCGGGATCGCCATCAAGGAGGCTCCATCACTCTTCTCTACACCACATTGTCTTATGGCAAAAGGTGGTGCAAAGGTACAACAAGATGATGAACTTGATGAACTTTCATATGATGATCTTGTTGAAATGCTTAATGATGCCGATGAATTCATGACAAAGGAAAAGGCTAAATTGAGGGACTTGAAGTTGAAGTTTACTTCTCTTCAAGATTCCTATGAGGAGCTAAAGACTTCTCATGAGAATCTCGAAGAAACTCATGAGAAGCTTGAGGAAGCTCACAATACCTTGCTTAGTCATGAAAGAAAAGCAACATTGAGCATTGGTGTTAGTTGTGATTTAATTGATGATAAATCTTGTGGTTCTAGCTCTACTAGTTCTTTGTGCACTAAAATTGATAACTCATCTTGCAATAAATCTCTCATTATGGAAAATGATTTGTTAAAGAAAGAGGTTACTTGCTTGACTAATGATTTGAGAAAATGCTATGATAGTAGAGCAAAGTTTAATCATTGTTGGGCAAGCCAAAAGTTCACCTTGAACAAGCAAGGGTTTGGATATATTCCTAAGAAAGGGAAGAAGGCTTTTGTGCAAACCAAAACTACCTTTGTGAAGAGTAGTGGCAAGCCATATTGTGAAAAATGCAAGAAGGTTGGACATGTTGAGAAGAATTGCACCAACAAGAAAGTCATATCCTTTGATTCAAGTTACATGCTTATGAAAAATTCAAATGGCAATGTTAGTGCAAAATTTGTTGGGATACCTATAAATGGTGCTAAAAAGAATGCCATTTGGGTGCCAAAAGTCTTGGTCACTAATGTGGTTACTAACGTTCAAGGACCCAAGAAAGTTTGGGTACCTAAAAAGGTTACTTCCTATTTGTAGGTGAATTACAAGTCCGGGGGAAGACATTGGGTGCTTGATAGTGGATGCACTCAACACATGACCGGAGATCAAATGATGTTTTCCTCTCTAGATGAGAATGTTGGTGGCTATAGTGACATTATCTTTGGTGACAATAGCCGGGGCAAAGTCAAAGGAGTTGGTACAATTCCTATCTCAAGCAATCATTCTCTCTCAAATGTATTGTTGGTTGATTCTCTCAAGTTTAATCTCTTAGCGGTCACTCAACTTTGTGATTTTGGATATAAGTGTAGTTTCACTAAAGATGATGTTGTAGTGACTAGCTTGGATGGAAAAGATCACATCTTTACGGGATTTAGACATGAGGATGTATATCTTGTGGATTTTGCAACTAAAGAGGCAAATTTGTCCACTTGCTTATTCACTCAATCATCTTTGGGTTGGTTATGGCATAGAAGGCTTGGTCATGTTGGCATGAAACAACTCAACCGACTTTTGAAGCATGATTTAGTAGTTGGCTTGAAGAATGTGAAGTTTGATAAAGATAAGCTTTGTAGTGCATGTCAAGCCGGAAAGCAAGTTGCAAATACTCATCCCACTAAGAGTGTCATGTCAACCGAGAGACCTTTGGAATTATTGCACATGGATTTATTTGGTCCTACAACTTATAGAAGTATAGGTGGAAATTGCTATTGTCTTGTGGTAGTGGATGATTACTCAAGATATACATGGGTTTTCTTTCTTCATGACAAGGCCGATACATATGACACATTCAAGAAATTCTTTACAAGGGCCGAAAATGAATTTGAGCTCAAAGTGAAGAAAGTGAGGAGCGACAATGGAAGTGAGTTTAGAAACACAAGAGTTGAGGAATGGTGTGATGAGAAAGGAATCAAGCATGAATTCTCAACCAAGTACACTCCGGAACAAAATGGTCTTGTTGAGAGGAAAAATAGAACCTTGATTGATATGGCAAGATCAATGCTCTCCGAGTATAATGTTTCGGATAGCTTTTGGGCCGAAGCAATCAACACGGCTTGTCATGCCTCAAATAGATTGTATTGCCATAGATTTCATAACAAGACCCCATATGAGTTGCTCATTGGAAGGAAGCCAAATATATCATATTTTAGAGTGTTTGGTTGCAAATGCTATATTCTCAAGAAGGGAACTCGGTTATCAAAGTTTCAAAGCAAATGTGATGAGTGTTTTCTTCTTGGATATTCATCTAGTAGCAAGGCTTATCGGGTCTACAACAAAACACATGGCATTGTTGAAGAAGCTTATGATGTTGAGTTTGATGAAACCAATGGGTCTCAAAATGAACAAGAAAATCTTGATGATGTGAGAAGTGATGGGTTGAGAAATGCAATGAAAAACATATCAATTGGTGATGTTAGACCAAGAGAAGAAGATGAAGATGAAGATGGTCCTTCTATCTCAATTAGAGTTAATCCTTCAACTTCTATCTCAAATGATCAAGCACAACAAATTGTACAAGATTCAAGTAATGATGATTCTCAAGTACAAGATCAAGTTGGTTCATCTAGTGCACCTTCTTCATCAACTCAAGAACCCATTATTCCTCAAAGAATTCATCATGTTCTTGCAAAGGATCATCCGGTGGATCAAATCATGGGTGATATTAGTAAGGGTGTCCAAACTCGATCTCGCATCGCTTCATTTTGTGAACATTATTCTTTTGTATCTTTTCTTGAACCTAACCGTGTAGATGAAGCATTGAGAGATCCGGATTGGGTGAATGCTATGCATGAAGAATTAAATAATTTCACCCGGAATCAAGTTTGGGATTTAGTTGAGAGGCCCAAGAATTATAATGTTATTGGCACTAAATGGGTCTTTAGAAACAAGCAAAATGAAGATGGAATGGTTGTGAGGAACAAGGCAAGATTGGTCGCTCAAGGCTTCACTCAAGTCGAAGGTTTGGATTTCGGTGAAACTTTTGCTCTCGTTGCTAGATTAGAAGCTATTAGAATTTTATTAGCTTATGCTTGCTCTCACAACATTAAACTTTTTCAAATGGATGTGAAAAGTGCTTTCTTGAATGGCAAAATTAGTGAACTTGTTTTTGTTGAGCAACCTCCCGGTTTTGAAGATCCCAAGAAGCCAAATCATGTATACAAGCTCTCTAAAGCTCTTTATGGTCTTAAGCAAGCTCCACGAGCTTGGTATGAAAGATTGAGGGATTTTCTTTTCTCTAAGGGCTTCAAAATTGGTAAGGTTGATACTACCTTGTTCACTAAAGATATTGGTAAAGACTTGTTTGTTTGTCAAATTTATGTCGATGATATTATCTTTGGTTCAACTAACCCAAGTTTTTGTGAGGAATTTGGTGAAATGATGTCTAGGGAATTTGAGATGTCCATGATTGGTGAATTGAGTTTCTTTCTTGGACTTCAAATCAAGCAACTCAAGGAAGGCACCTTTGTGTGTCAATCAAAATATGTGAAGGATATCTTGAAGAAATTTGGAATGGAAGATGCAAAACCAATCAAGACTCCTATGGCCACAAATGGGCATCTCGACCTAGATGAGGGAGGTAACCCGGTTGACCAAAAGCTTTATCGTTCTATGATTGGTAGTTTGCTTTATTTGACCGCATCTAGGCCCGACATCATGTTTAGTGTTTGCATGTGTGCACGATTTCAAGCCGCACCTAGAGAATGTCATTTGACCGCCGTCAAAAGGATCTTGAGATATTTGAAATATTCTCCTAATATTGGTTTATGGTATCCCAAGGGGGCTCATTTTGATTTGGTTGGATTCTCGGATTCGGATTATGCGGGGTGCAAGGTTGATAGGAAGAGCACTTCCGGTGGTTGTCAATTTCTTGGAAGATCTCTTGTATCATGGTCATCAAAGAAGCAAAATTCCGTGGCTCTTTCAACCGCCGAAGCGGAATATATCTCGGCCGGAAGTTGTTGTGCTCAATTATTATGGATGAAGCAAACTCTTCTAGATTATGGTGTGAAATTTGATGAAATTCTCTTGTTGTGTGATAATGAAAGTGCCGTGAAGATTGCCTCTAATCCGGTTCAACATTCAAGAACCAAGCATATTGATATCCGCCATCATTTTCTTAGAGATCATGTGAACAAGGGTGATATCAAGATTGATGGTATTGGCACGGATGATCAATTAGCCGATATCTTTACCAAGCCTTTGGATGAATCTCGGTTTTGCAAGTTGAGAAATGAGTTAAACATAATTGACTTCTCAAATGTGGCTTGAAAACTAGCACATGTGGCATATGGTTCTTTCATGCACTTCTTGTTTCATTTTTATGAATTTTTGAGGTATTTTTGAGCCATTTATGAGTTTTCATGATTCTACTCGATTTATTTTTGAATTCTTGTTGAAACTTGCTCATATAAGTCGTTTGAAGGTTTTCATGCAATATTTGAGATTTTTGGATTTTTGTATGAGCAATGATTCCAAATTGGAGTTGGAATTGAGAAAATTGGCAGAATTCAGACTTGTCAGATTTTTGGTAGCGCGGACGGTCCGCGGGTAATAGGCGGACAGTCCGCCGTTAATTGAACTTGTTCACCAGAGGCTCTGCAGAGAAGTTGTCAATCGCAGAAATTCATTGCGGACAGTCCGCAAAAGGACCGCGGACGGTCCGCACATGTTGGGCAGAGGAAGTTCAGTCAGTTGCAGTATAAAAAAATTTTCAAAGGCGGACGGTCCGCCAAAGGACCGCGGACAGTCCGCGACTGGACAGAATTGTGGGGTCGGCCAGACTTGACTTATATTGGGTGTCCCCCTCACCTCCCCCACCAAACCGAACACATACTCCAAAAGTGTCTCTCTCTTTCTCTCTCAAGCACGTGGGGAAGACGACAAGGTCAAGCCCTTTTGGAGTGGTTCCCGGACGGTCCAAGCACATCCCCGGACTCTTCTCAAGATAGTGCATCATGTCCTCGCGGTATTTCAATGAATCCCTAACTCTTGTTCTTGGATTTCTTTATTGGAAAGAGTTAGGGTTAGATGCTCCGATCTATTTTTTGGCCATGGATTCTTGAAAATACTTGGGGGATCTTATTCCTAGTGATGAGGAGATACTATAGTTTAATTTTGGTTGGTGGATTTGAATCAAAACTCAAAATGTGGATGAATCAAAGATGAGGGCGATTTTGTGTTCCTGCGCAGAACAGATGGGTCGCGGACAGTCCGCCTGCTGGACGCGGACAGTCCGCCGTGGTAGTTCATGAACCGCGGACGGTCCGCGTTCAGAAGGGCGGACGGTCCGCTAGTATCAGATTTTCAGATCAGTGCTGAATTGAGTTATCATTAAGGATTCATTCTATTGCTTTAGTAATTGTTCTTATGGTTAAATCTTGATCTCAGGCCACCCCGGAAGATCATCAAGGTAGCTTCTAAAATCAAGAAGGCTATGTCTTCCAAAAGACAAAGAGACAGTGATGACTCGGATGATGTGGACTATGCTCCAAATGTCAGTGAGATGGCTGCAGCTTCTTCAGTAGGAGATGCAGGTGATGAGTCTTCAGAGGAAGAGACTGAAGGGGTTGATGATGATATTACAGATTTAATGGGGCTAGATCTACCTAGCCGTCAGTGGACTGCAGAGAGCTATGCCAATGCAAGAGCAGTGGATCAATTCAGCTTACCTCGTGACACCAACATTCTTTTCTTCAAAACCGAGGTACAAAAAGATGTTTACTTTGGTCATCTAGTTAAGAAAAATGTATTCAAACATCAGACCATTGACATAGGCTACATGAGACAACAACAAGTCATGACTGATCTAGTAGATAGATTTCAGCAAATGGGGTTAGCAAATTTTCTGCAGCATAGGTGTGATTGGAATGAAACTGTGATACGCCAGTTCTATGCCACCCTAGAGATCAACATGGTTGAGGAAACTTTTAGGTGGACAACTGGGAAAAGAACCTATGGTGCTACATTTGCACAGTTTGCTGAAGCAAATGAATTGGATTATAATCTCATCACTAGTGAGCAAAGTATGAATATTGTGTTAGAAAACCCTCTAGATGAGAATGACTATCCCATGTTCTATGAGCCTGCACATCTTGGAATTGCTAGAACTTTTGGGGGCACTCAGGGTCTGAGGCATCATCCTGCAGTGATCAATAAGATTGCTAGAGTCACATTCATGCCTAAGAGTGGCAACAAGGACAAGATTAGAGGACACTATTGGAATGTGATATCTCATGTCATGAATGGAAATAGAATCAATGTCATTGCTCTTATCATGGATCAGCTTGCAGACTTGAGGCTTAACATGGAGATGAACTTGTACTTTGCTCCATACATTATGTCCATCATCAAGGTTAAGACTAGCTTCAGAGGGTTATGTGAAAGCAAGCACACTCCTTTCAGGCCATTCAAGAATGACAATGCTTTTCTCTTGAAACCTTTGACTCCCTTCCCTGGAGATGATATGGATGCCGAAGCACAGGGGCAAGATGATAGTAATGATGATGCTCATATGGGAGCAGCTGCAGCTCAGCATGCCATGCCACCACCGCATCCTCCAGCACAGCAGCAGTGGGCTCCTCCAGCTGGCTACTTTGATCCATACTTTGCATCCATGCAGGAAAGCATGTCCTCTCAGATTGCGGGGTTGGCTAGTCAGATGCAGAATCAAATGAACCTCAACTTTCAGAACATGCAGCAGCAGATGTTCCAGCCCATGATGACTCAGATGCAGGGGTTTCATGAGAGCTTACACTCAGATATAGCAGCCCTTGACTCACGTTTTGAGGATTTGCCCTCCTCTGAGCAGTTTGAGCAGCTTGAGCAGAGACAGGAGCAGCTAGAGCAGCGCTTTGATGCTTTCAGCACAGCCTTCACAGGGTTTTCTGATCATTTCTACTCAGTGTTTCCAGCTCCAGTGCCGCCTCCAGAGTTCTATCCGCACCAGCCGTTCTACCCACCGCCACCTCCTCCACCAGCCGTTTGACTTTCTTGGCAATTGATGCCAAAGGGGGAGAAGGAGCTTTGGAGTGTTTGGATCTAGGGGGAGCTCATGGACTTCTTATGGAGATCATTCGTTTTAAGCTTCCGCTTGCTTCACATGTTTTATATATTTGTGTCTTTCATGAACTCTATTTGAGACTTGTGTTTGGATTTGAACCTTGGTTTGTAATGTGTGATGAACTATGTTAGTTTGCGCTACTCTTATCTATTTATGTTCATCTTGTGGTTGTGAGGTCGTGCTAACCATGCTAAACTCTCATATCATATATCTATTGTATCTTGTATGCCTCGATTTCCACTTGTAGGGAAAACTCTGTCAAAATTCTCAAATATATATATGTGCTCTTGGTATTCATGAAAATTTATATGCACATATCAAGGGGGAGTTCTCTCTACTCATCGAACTTGGTGAATTTATTCATACCATATTCTGAAATTTTCAAGAAAATGAGTAAGTTCTTCCAAAGTTCAATTCCAAGTCCACCTTATGCCTAGTGTATAAAGTTGACTTGAAAACTTTTATCACTCCAAAATTTAGTGTTGTCATCAATTACCAAAAAGGGGGAGATTGAAAGCATCTAGGCCCCTAATTCGAGTTTTGGTAATTAATGACAACGGTTTGTGGATTAACGATTTCATTTGAGAAGATGAGTATAGGTTGATTCACGGATGAAAGACATTTGGTTGTGAACGTATGGAGTTTTGGAGATGATGAGTAAAGCTCGGGCTCAAGGCAAAGGTATAAAATAGGGCTTTTACATTTTACCGGTCACAAGGCGTTTAGTGGATGAAAAGTGACCGGATTTGTTGGATAGTTAGCCGTACTATCAAGAGGGGTTGTGTACTCATGCTTGACGGGTCTTTAGTGCCATTTTGCTCAAAATGTCTAGTTGCATGCATGAGGGCTAACGGCGTTTTGAAAAGTTTTGAAATAGACTAAGTTCGAGCTCACTGAGTAACGGCGGACAGTCCGCACCTGAGGGGCGGACAGTCCGCGCCCGTTCCAGAGAGCTTGCAGAGGCTCTGGTGGGCTGGCGGACTGTCCGGCCCAGAGGGGCGGACAGTCCGCGATCGTTCCAGAGAGCTTGCAGAGGCTCTGGTGGGCTGGCGGACAGTCCGGCCCAGTTGGGCGGACGGTCCGCTACTGTATTTCTTTTTTTACCAGAAAGGGTGTCTCTCTGGTGTGGGCTTCAAAGTTAAACTGCGGACGGTCCGCTCCTGAGGCGCGGACGGTCCGCAGGCTAATCTCAAAGTTGTTCCAGAGACGATGTTAGTCTCTGGTGGGGTTGGAACTCTTAACTGCGGACGGTCCGCCACTGGGGCGCGGACGGTCCGCCAGGGCTTAACGGCTAGTTCTGACATGCATTAAATGCACTCTGACTCACTGGTTTATAACGGCGGACAGTCCGGTTTTTGAATCGCGGACGGTCCGCGACTTCGCAGAAAAGAGTGTAACGGCTAGTTTTTGGAGGGATGTCTATATATACCCAATGCCCGGCCATTGGGTGGCTCTCTTGGCCATTTGGATTGCATTCTTGACATATTAGAGCTAAGGCATCCCTCTCTCACACACACTTGCTTAGAGATTGCATTTTTTGAGAGTGTGAGAGCTTCCTAGTGCATTGCATCAAGAGTTTGAGCTTTGTGGCATTAGGGATACTTCAAGCAAGCGTCATCAACTTGTTACTCTTGGGAGTTGCCGCTCCCTAGACGGCTTGGAGAAGTGGATTTCGTGGAGCACCTCCAAGGAGATTGTTGAGGAGCCCCGATTTCGGTTGTGAGAGGTCTTGTGCTCACCTCACCGGAGTGGTGAAGAGCAACTCTAGTGGAATCGAGGTGTGGAGCGGTTCCTTGATTCAAGCCGGCTCAAGATCAAGAGGTTCTTGATAGAGGAGCGGTTGATTCTTGGAATCCACCTCAACGTGGATTAGGGGTGACCGGCAAGTCATCGACACCACGGGATAATTTCTTGTGTCAAGCTTGGTTACTACTCTTGCTCTCTTTAATACTTGCATTTACTTTGAGCAATTTTCTTTACTAGAGCTTGAATTGTGTCTTGTCACCCTAGGTTGCAAACCCATCTAGAGATAGTAATAGCTTGACATAGGGCTTTCTTTTGTTACTAATTAAATTTCTCTAGTGGTATTGGTTTTAGTTTTTAAACCGCCTATTCACCCCCCCTCTAGTCGGTGTTCTTGATCCTACAAGTGGTACCAGAGCTAAGTACTCCATTAATTAAGGATTTAACCATCTTGGAGTAGAACAATGACTAGTGATCATGGGATTCATGTTGGGAAGCCACCGTTCTTTGATGGGAACAATTATGATTATTGGAAGACTAGGATGTCGGCTCATCTCAAAGCCATGAGTAGAAAGCTATGGAGAGTAGTAAATGATGGATATGTCATTTTGGACCCAAAGAGTTTGACACCCCTAGATGAGGAAAATGAGACACTAAATGATCAAGGGGTTAATGTGCTCTTTAGTGCTCTTGATGTAAATGAATTCAATAGAGTCAAGAGCCTCACAAATGCAAATGACATATGGAAGAAGCTCATGGAAATTCATGAGGGTACATCAACGGTGAAGGAGGCCAAGCTATACTTGCTTAAAGGAAATTTTAGTGAATTCACCATGAAGAAGGATGAGAGCATAGCCGAGATGTTCAACCGGCTAAATGACATTGTAAATGATCTCAAGGGACTTGGATTTGAGGTACCGGATGGGGATTTCAACCACAAGTTTCTTAGATGTCTTCCGGAAAGATATGACACAATTGTGACCTTACTTGTAAGGTCAAATGTGAAGACCGCAACTCCCACACAAATATTGGGAGAAATTCTCACCCATGACATGTTCAAGAAATCTCAAGATGAAGCTCATGGTGGAGAAATTGATATGAAAAAGAAAAGTGTGGCATTCAAAGCTCAAGATAGCAAAAATGAAGAAGAAAGTGGATGCCAAGAAGAAGAATCGGATGAGGAGATGGCTCTTTTTGTCAAGAGATTCAATAGAATGATGAGCAAGAAGAGCTTTGGCAAGAGAGGTCAATCATCAAGAAAAAATCCTTTTGTTATCTTGAGCCCTTCGGGGTTAGAGTCCTTCGGGGTTGTCGGTCCTGTGGCCAATCCGGCGGCCTTAGAAGAGGAGTGGAGGGGGGATAGGGCAGGGAAGCCCGGCGGCGGAGACGGGTTGTGGGCGGCGGCGGTCGGCGGTGGGGACGCCGCCGGCCGGGGGCGGCGGTGGAGGCACCGACGGCAGTGCCGGAGCTGTGGGAGGCAGGGGAAGGCGGTGGCGTGGCGTCGGGAGCTTCTAGCCTTCTACGATGTATCAACAGCAAATCGCACAAAGCGATGAATAGAGGCCCCCGACATCCTGCAGTTCGCCCAAACAAAATCTTGAATCCAGAGCACGTGTTGTCCTAAGCCATATGCATGATAAGTTAGTCCAATAACCGATTTCAATTTAGGAAAAAATGGGTTTTACGTCAAAGTAATAGGACGGATTAGCAAAACAAGTCAGAAACAAAAAAAATCAATCGAAAAAAGGAAATACAAGACAAGTAAAATGCTCACAAGGAAAAAACTGAATGCTCAATTCTATATTTCTATGCATGCAAAGTTGAGAGGCATTCCGATGCGATCAGGGTATGCTGACCTGTTGTGCTGCTATTGGTTGCTCAGCGACTTTCACATTGTCACTTTGTCAGTTTCCAAAAGCTGAAAGCTACTGAATGCGAAATCATGACGTACATCGCTCCACGATGGGGCATGTTTCCTATCTTTTCTACTGGTTATAAATTGGGTGTTTTTGTGCGGACTGAAAATGCAATGAATTTTTGGAGCTTTTCCTCTTAAATCCTTGCAACTCGCATGCCGCTAAATAAATCTTCATCGACGGCGAATCGATTTGGCATCTCTTCCACGGCTCTGTTGAGTCGACAAACAAATTGCTTTTTTTATGGCACCATGACTACTTTGAATTGGCAAGCATATCGCTTTTTGTACGACTGCATTGAACATTTTTGTGGGTTTTTAAGGATATATTTATTTCCTGTATACTGTCACAACTAGTTGGACCGTTCATTATTGTGTTCTTCCCTTATTTATCCACTTATTTGCTTGTGTTACCTTCGTGTGCTTGGTGTTACAGCCGACAGCCTCCACTTACACTAGTTGCACTTACAAATGCCTAATTATAGTTATAGCAGTCCCATTGTTAGACAACGAGATCCATTGTTCATTTGTTTCAGTAATAACTTCTTCAGAATTTAGGATTCAGGATTTAGTATTAACCAATTAGGATTGACTTTTGCAAAACTTATCTCGGTCTCTCCTCTGTATATCATAGTTACCCATCTCCTTGGATTGATGCAAAGTCAACCAATTAATCTACCTAATACTACCTCCATATCTTTTATGTAAAAAGATATGGAGGGAGTATATCGCTCACGAGATGGCATCATAATTCCCAATCATCTAAGCTAGAACAGCCTTACTCAGACTGTCATAGAGAGAGAACAAACAAACAAAAAAGTGCCAAAAAAAATCCTCAGCTGGCGTTGACCAGCACCGGAGTCAGCGAATCGCGAGGGAATATCCGGTGGACCCACGCGTAATCCCCCGTCTAAACACAATGATTTGGTTTGGTCGTCGCTTCCGCAGCCCTCCCACCTCCTCTGTTCTCCCCATCCATCCCCACCTCCGCCGCTCCTCGAGCTCGGCTCTCCCCTTCTCCCCTTTTAAACCCCTGCCCCGAAATTTGAACCCGGCAGCTGCGGATTGCCACCACCACCTCCACCCATGGACAGCGGCGGCGGCGAGGCTTCGGCGGCGGGGGGAGGGAACGTGGCGTGCGCAGCGTGGATCCGGCGCCGTGACGAGAAGGCGGCGGCGGCGCGGGTGTTCGTGGCGTACGGCTGGGCGGGGGCGGCGGGATCCCCGCCCGCGCTCGAGGTGCTCGGCTTCGACGCCAAGGAGTGCGCCCTCTCCCCCGAGCCCCTGGTGCGGAAGCGGCGCGTTTGGCCCCAGCTCGGTCCCTCGGTTCGCTTGGCTCGGAATTTTGTTGTGTCTGACTTCGGAGTCGGCTGTGCGTTGCAGGCGAGGGCCGTGCTCGGGGAGGGCGGCGCGGGAGACGCGCCGCGCGGCATCGCGGTGCACCCCGCCGGCGACGAGCTCGTCTGCGCCACGGCCAAGGGCTGCAGGTGCGTGATTCTGCTCCTCCATGGATACTGCTTGTTGGTGCTGGTGTTGGTGTAGGTGGAGAATTTTAAGGTGCGCGGGGGAGAGGACATTCTCCCGGCGATGAATTGGGTGGGTGTGGGCTCGATTGCCCACTGCCCGCGCAGGAATTTCCAGATTTTGTCCATTTGGGTGATTACAATTAGAGTGTTTGGACCGTTGTTCTGTATTGCGGATGGTTAGTACTTGTATTACTGTTGGCAGTCGCGTATGAATTCAAAGTGACTTAGATAATTCCTCCAGTTGGATTTCTGAAGGGAAGTCTGACTTGCTATTTTAGAGAGGCTCATTTGGGGCTCTGTGTTGGAGACCCCTATAGCATCCTCTGATCATGGTTTTAAACTTTTTTTTGGATGATCTTGCTGAATTTTGATTGTACCGTACCGTTATTATGGATAAAAGGTTGTGCTGAATAACAAATATTGGACAGATTCGCTGGTGTAAGATGGACGATTCTGAGTCACATTTTGTGGCATTGGATTTTAGGGAGATCAGTTAATTACTAGTGAAAGCAATGATCTGGACAGTCCTTGAAAGTGCTTCCACAAAATTGGATTTCCTTGTGCTTCTCAGTCTTTTTTGGCACCGTAGTGAGTAATGAATAGATTGTGCTCAGAGCGATTGAGTAATGAATTTCGCAAAATTAGTTGGGATTATAAATTATAGGAATTATTATGACCTTCCAAAAGTGTAGATATTTTAATGTCTAGCGGTAATAATTTCTCCTCCTGGTAGTTTAATTATGTAAAAAATGCATGGCTTCTAATTTGCGACATATAGTTAATGCTTACACTTTGAGTTTTGTGACTTTTAGTAAATCTAATGTTATTAGCAACATCTATATATCTATGAGATTGTGTGATACAAATCATAGATGAATGAAAAGTTACCATTGTCTTTTATACTTATAGCTAATAACTATACGCATCTGGTAATTGTGTCATCTAATTGTGTTTGGTTATCAATTTTATAACACACTATTCTTTTTAATGATCATCTGGATGATTTAAAGCAGACTTAACTTAGTTAATGAAGCATCATTGAAGTGCACTAGAAATATTCTACCTCACTTTCCTTGTTAATCTAGCCAGTTCACATTTTTTAGTTTCCACATTTGTATCATTCCTTTCAGTTTTGATTATATTGATATGATTATATTGATATTGAAAACTTCTCTCTTCGCTGTTCCATCTTGTTTGTCCTTTTCTACATACTCTTATCAGGTCCATGACTTCATGATCATATATAATCTATCCAAACTATAGGTTATTCAAACTGCTTTTTGAAGAGTTCTCGGTTCGCATTATTCCAAGAGATACCCCATCTCTAGAATCTGTTGGACCCCAGAAGTGTCTTGCTTTCAGCACAGACGGTGCCAAATTTGCCATTGGTGGAGAGGTACAGATTTGTATTATATTGATATCTGAATTCTGTGGGGTCCTCAATTTTCTATTTCTTCTTTTGCATTCCTATTGTTTGCTATACATGCCGCAGATGTTTTTAACTACTCTCCTGCATTTAAAATCATTCTTTCATGCATGCTTTGGAGACTATTTCTTCTAACTGCTTCATTTTGTTGTATGCAATCCTATTGTTCAATGTAGTGTCTTGTCTGATAACCATACTCTTCTAGCTGTTTCTTATACTGGTGACTACTTATGGTTCTTGACTTCGTTTGTACTTCTATAGGATGCACGTCTCAGAATATTCCATTGGCCAAGCATGAATGTGCTTTTGGATGAACCTAAAGCTCATAAGTCCTTCCGAGACATGGATATCAGGTTAGAACAAGCTTAAATCATTACTTGTCTTTTTGATTCACTGTTAAATATCATCATAAGATTAATTAAATGCTTATTTAAATGGACACACTCACTAGAGCATAACATTGACAATGTAGTGTACCAACATTTATTTCTGAATCTATATCAGTGTTACGGTTTCTGGCTACTGGTCACTTTCATCATCAACTGATGCAACATTGGTGCCTTTTCTATTGTAGCTTAGACTCGGAGTTTTTAGTCTCAACATCCACTGATGGATCTGCAAGAATATGGAAGATAGATGAGGGCGCACCACTGGTCAATTTGACTCGATCCTCGGTATGCTATA
This sequence comes from Panicum virgatum, assembly GCF_016808335.1. NCBI lineage: Eukaryota > Viridiplantae > Streptophyta > Magnoliopsida > Poales > Poaceae > Panicum > Panicum virgatum. The sequence goes on from NC_053146.1 coordinate 7,006,309, forward strand.
GCTGATAAATTTATTCAATTTACATTTACTTGTTAAGATGGTTGAGATTTTTACTCTTGTTTTCCCCCTTTTTCTTTGTATGCTTACAGGATGAGAAGATCGAGTGCTGTCGCTTTTCTAGGGATGGCATGAAGCCATTCCTGTTTTGCACAGTTGCAAAAGGTGTGCTTTTAATTGAACCTGAGAATCATATTGATTCAGATTAGAAGACAGGCTGATTTGACTAGATCTGTGTTCATCACTGGAGCAGGTTCTAAAGTTGTTACTGTTGTCTGGAACATAAGTGATTGGAAGAGAATTGGATACAAAAGACTTCTGGGAAAGCCTATCTCCACACTTTCAGTTAGCTTGGATGGAAAGTATCTGGCATTGTGAGTGGATAAATGCTTCTACTGTTATACTGTACTGCTGTTGTTTAGTCCATTTACCATTTATCAGCCCGTTCGGATGCACTGACAAGTGCTGGCTGGCTGGGAATCCGCACTGGCTGGCTGGTTTTCGCACTGTTTGTGCTGGATAGTGTGGCTGGAGGCAGCGCTGCGCCTGGCTCCCCAGCCGTTCGGCTGGACTTAAGCTCAGCCGAATCACCCCAGATCAGCCAAATTCAGTGCATCCGAATGGGGCGTATAGGGATATCTGCCAATTAACATACTTCAGACTTCAGCATCTCGTAGTTAATTTTCCCCCTTCAAGAGTTTAGCCTATTATATATGTGTTCAACTTGAATATAATATATTGACTTCATCGTGTATGAAACATTAGTTGGACAATCTGACAACAGGCTAATCTTGTTGGCATGAGCATATTGTTGCAAATTACAATGGAAAGGAAGTCATACTATCTAGTTCAGATTATCACTTCATATTTCATAACTATGTGCTAGTTCATTGCCATCAATACACAAATATTTGGACTTGCTTGTGGAGCATTGTTCACAAGGATCTGTATTTCTTCCAGAGGAAGCCATGACGGTGACTTCTGTGCTGTTGATGTAAAGAAAATGGAAGTTTCTCACTGGAGCAAGAAGGCTCATCTTGGTTCCCCAGTCACATCCATCGAGTTCTGCCCTACTGAAAGGTAACTATCGGCTATAGCTTGACACTTTAGATTGGTAGTTAGTTTTGATGGTAAGTTAGGCATGCATGTTTATTGTTCATCATAGGTAGGTGGCATAGTATAGTGTCATGATTGTGTACCTTGCTTAGGTATGCTGACTAAGTATTCATCGGTTGGAAATACCCATGAGTTTCTGAATCTGAATGTCCTTATGTTCCAGCATGTGGCATTCAAATAATGTGTAGTTCAGGTTCCAGCTTAGGCCACCTTGCCCTGAATAGACTGCAACTTATATATGGATTTCTCCCACTAGGTTGGCACGAAATCTGGAATACATTAAATTCTCTTTTGGCATCCAAATTTTAGAAATGTCTCCTGATATCAACTGCCGGTGTTGCAGGGTTGTAATCTCCACATCCAATCAATGGGGAGCAGAGCTAACGAAACTAAACGTGCCTGCTGACTGGAAAGGTATACGTCACACACCCAAATGCTGTTTAGCCCTTCTGCCCGTGCTATGGTTTTTTAAGCGATCTCTTTCTGTTCCTGTTTCTCGTCACTGGCAGAATGGCAGCTCTGGCTCGTGCTCCTGGCTCTCTTCCTGGCGTCTGCTGCCCTGTTTTACATGTTCTATGAGTGCTCGGACTCATTCTGGAAATTCCCCATGGGCCGGAACCAGCCCGCCAAGCCGTGGAGCGTGCTGAAGGAGTCCCCTCCGGTCCCAGAGGACCAGACTCCATGGTGACGTTTTGCATTAGAGCATCCTCGTGCAGCGATTGTCTCTGGAAGTCCACCGAGTGTTGTTTATTTCATTTAAAATCGTCAAATGATTGTTCCACCACTACAGTTTCTCCACTGATCTATGATCTGACCACAAAAAATTTGTAACTGCGGACTGTGATAATTCAGAACAAACTGGTAGTACCTGAACACTTTCTGTATATCGAGGGGACATGCTGTGTGATTATGTATTCTAATATTGCTCGTTTACCGGTTATTTGAAGGGAGTTATTAGAGCATCTTCCAAATCCTAGCCAAATCTCACTCTATATTTTCATTTAGCTATCTATTTAGTCAAGATTCCCTCTTAGTATTTGGTCACACTCCAATAGACTAGTTAAATCTCACTCTTCATATCCAACTCTCATCTCTCTCCTCTCTCCAACTCACTGACATGTGAACCCCATGATGTCATGTACTCCCCTCCTGCTCCCCATCCATGGCTGCCTCAGGACGAAGGTGCCTCAACTCGATGCCACCCCTGCGTTGCACTTCTTCCTTTTGCAGCTCTGCTTTTCCTCAGCCCTTGCTGATAAGATATATGCTCAACCCTCTTCGTCTCACCTGATTGCACCGCTTCACGGCGGTGATTGGACCTTTAGCCACTGCCAATCCTCTCAATGCAACCTTACTTGGAACTAGATGGCTAGGGCCCAGTGATGCTCCTCCTCTCAAGTCTCACCTCTCGATTTGTTTGCAAGGCGCGACCGGCAGGAGCCCTGGCGCGGCCCCAGGGGTGGCCGACAGGACCCAGCGCGGCAAGGTCAGGCAGCAGCAGCACTACGAGGTCGAGCGAGGCGGCGGGAGCGCGAGGATGGCAAGCGAGAGCGGCGTGGGAGGGCGAGAGCGTGAGGATGGCGAGTGGGAGCGGCTCAGGAAAGATAGCTAGCGCCAAGGGTGGGATGCGGAGCAGGATACCAAGACGAGGCTGACAAAAAGGCTGTTGGATCTTTTTTTTTAAAAAAGAAGTTTTTCTATTTTTACCTAACCCATCTGATTTACAGAATTACAGTGGCCGTTGAAGATGCTCTTAGAGCTACCATAAGCTATGGGCCACACGTATTAGCATAAGATTTAGAATGTGTTTAGTGCTAGCTTATACCATTTAGCATATTGCTTTTGGTGCTTAGCAGCCAAGAGTTTAAGAAAGGTTTGCTAATTTGTTCTGTTGTGTGGGAAACAGCTGTGAAAATAGAAATGAACTTTGTTTGTGTGCGCGCGCGCGCGAGTGTCACAAGCGAGAAAGTGAGACGATATATAGAGTGGAAGTGACTGCTTCATTATTTCTAGTTAACACACATTGCCCGGGACCCCAAACACATCTTCCTCCAGGACTCTGGCGACAGGTTCGTCCTCTTTGGCCCCGTCTTTGATGTCTCCAGCATGAAAGACCCTGGGTTATGTCAATTTGCAGTGGGCAGCCATGTCCTGCTATGTTCCAGTGGCACGGTGTGAGTGCCTATAATGACCCGGCCCAGCATAACGGCTAAGATCTACTCTACACGTTAAGTAAACCACACCTGCTAAATAACTCTCTTGCGCTTTCGTCATCGCTTCGCGCAAAAGGTTCGAACCGGAGTTATTAGCTTCCCAGGAACCGGCTATTTAAGTCAGTCCAACTCCCTTTCCGTTTCCAGTCTCGGACTAAAGGAATACTGTGCCGCGTGCTACAGTAGCCGTGCGCTACAGTAACCGCGCGGCCCGGCCAAAACCAACAATACCAAAACTCTCTAAGAGGAATTCGGCGAACCAAGAGCTTGCTCATATCCGAGAGCGCGGCAATTCGAATTGATTATAACCTTGCAAGGGTGTACTACTTTACCCACACGACGCGAAGACCATGCGAGTGAGATATAACTCTGCATATTGCTTGACATGATACATAGTCTTTACCGGTACAAAATGAGCCGACTTCGTCAATCGATCCACGATTACCCAGATAGAATCATACCCTTGAGAAGACCTAGGTAACCTGGTGATAAAGTCCATTCCAATTTCTTCCCACTTCCATGATGGGATAGGCAAAGGCTGAAGGGTACCGGCAGGTTTGAGATGTTCGGCCTTAACCCTTTGGTAAATATCACACTCAGAGACGTACCGAGCAATTTCTCGCTTCATGCGAGTCCACCAAAATCTTTGCTTGAGATCTTGATACATTTTGGTACTGCCCGGATGAATGGAGAATTGAGAACTATGGGCTTCATCAAGGATAATTCGCCTGAGGTTATGATCCTTTGGCACCACAATTCTCTTCCCAAAGAATAGAACTCCTTGATCATCCGTAGAGAAGCATCGAGCTTTACCCTCATTCATTAACTCCCGAATTCGAGCCATACCCTTATTCTTCTTTTGGACTTCCTTAATTTGATCATAAATATCAGATCTGACTGTAAGAGTAGCATGATAGCCTTCTTTGACCATAGAAATTCCGAGTTTCCGAAGATCATCACAGAGAGTATGCACAGGAGGAGCTATGGTCAAGCAGTTGCATTGAGCCTTTCGGCTTAGTGCATCGGCGACGACATTTGCCTTACCAGGATGATAGTGCACTTCAATGTCATAATCCTTGATCAGTTCAAGCCATCGACGTTGCCTCATGTTGAGATCAGATTGAGTGAAAATGTACTTGAGACTCTTGTGATCAGTATAGATGTTGCAATGATTACCCAGTAGATAATGATGCCATATTTTGAGAGCATGGACGACAGCCGCAAGCTCTAAATCATGGGTAGGATAATTTTCTTCATGTCGCTTGAGTTGACGAGAAGCATAGGCCACCACTCGGCCTTCTTGCATAAGAACACAGCCAAGACCGATGCGAGAAGCATCGCAATAAACATTGAAACTCTTGGAAATATCTGGCTGAGCAAGAACTGGAGCAGTAGTGAGGCGATCCTTAAGGGTTTGAAACGCTGCTTCACAGGCTGGGGACCACTCAAACTTGACCCCATTCTTCAGTAACTCGGTCATAGGCTTCGTAATTTTAGAAAAATTCTCTATGAACCAGCGGTAATATCCCGCAAGTCCAAGAAAGCTCCGAATCTCATGGACATTCTGAGGTTGCTTCCAATCAAGAACATCTTGCACCTTACTAGGATCTACCGCAATATCATCCTTGGAGAGAACATGACCAAGAAAAGATACTTCTTCAAGCCAAAACTCACATTTGCTGAACTTAGCATAAAGACAATGCTCTCTAAGTTTTTGGAGGACGATATGAATATGACGAGCATGATCTTCTTTGGTCTTGGAATAAATAAGAATATCATCAATGAAGATGATCACAAAGACATCAAGTTCCTCCATGAAGATGCTATTCATCAGATACATGAAATAAGCCGGTGCATTGGTGAGACCGAAAGACATAACAGTGAATTCATAGAGACCATATCTAGTAGAAAAAGCCGTTTTTGGAATATCTTCTTTCCTGATCTTGATTTGATGATATCCTAACCTTAAATCAATCTTGGAGAAATATCGAGCTCCTGAGATTTGATCAAATAAGATATCAATCCGAGGAAGAGGATATTTGTTCTTGACAGTGACTTCGTTTAACGGACGGTAATCAACACACATCCGCAAACTATCATCTTTCTTTTTCACAAAGAGAGCCGGGCATCCCCAAGGAGAGGAGCTCGTACGAATAAAATCCTTATCCAACAGAATCTTGAGTTGTTTCTTCAATTCCTTCAACTCATTGGGAGGCATTCGGTAAGGCTGTCTAGAGATAGGAGCAGTACCAGGCATGAGCTCTATAACAAATTCAACCTCACGATCAGGAGGCATACCCGGTAATTCCTCTGGAAAGACATCCGGATACTCACAAACCACGGGAATATCTTCCAACGCCGTGGCTTTGGTACTCGCCAAGGCATATAAACAAGATTCCCTCTTGGCAAGAGAAAGTAAAACTCTATTCCCTAAGGGATGCAAAAGATCGATGGTGTGGGGCCCACATTTGATAACTCCGTCATGCTTACCCAACCAATTCATCCCAAGAATCACATCTAACTCCAGCTTGTCTAGAATGAGAAAATTGGCTCGAAAGGTGACTCCCTCAATGAGAATTGGAACCTCACTAGCAAAGTGTCTGGCAATGATTTTCCCACCCGGTGATTCTATATGGTATGGCACTTGTAGGTTTTGCATCTCAAGCTTACTATGCAGCATAAATTTCTCGCTGATGAAAGAAAAAGTTGCTCCAGAATCAAAAAGAACCATAGCAGGGTGAGAATTAATTAGGAGCATACCCATAAGAACTTCGGCATTCTCCGGAATTTCTTCGGTGGTGGTGTAGTTGAGACGGCCACGCTTAGGAGCTTGTTGTGGCTTGGCTTCTTGACGCTGTGCTTGAGTTAGAGGATTATTAGGCCTGGGTGCATTGAAGGCACCGCCACGCCTCGGAGAGGGACAGTCCCTGGAGAAATGACCTATACCACCGCAATTGTAGCATGGACTCTTTGCGGCAACATTTGGATTGCTCCAATAGGCATTGATCGGCCTAGGAGCTTGTCCTTGCGGAGGTTGAGGGTGACGCACAATCCACATAGGGCGGGGAGGTTGAGTACCCGGTGCCCGAGGTGGAAAAGGAGAAGGCCCCAGACGTGGACGTGAGGAGCTACCGCCCGCAGTGGTAGGAGCAGGACGCTTGTTCTTTGCTTCAAGATTCTTCATCTTGTGCTCAGCTCTGATGGCAATATTCACCAAGTCATTGAAATCTTCAAACTTGGTAGTGGAGAGCTTGTCTTGCAACTCTGCAGAGAGCCCATCGTACAGGCGTTCTTGCTTCTTGGCATCGGTGGCCACTTCTTCAGGTGCATATTGGGAGAGGGTGTTAAAGGCATTGACATAGGCCATCACATCACGACTTCCTTGAGTGAGATTCAGAAATTCCTTCTTAATGTCCAGGATACCCTTGGGAATATGGAAGGAGCGAAAAGCCGTGCGAAACTCCTCCCATGTGAAGCGGTAGTTGGCAGGGTGAGATGCCTTGAGGTTCCGCCACCAAACCCCAGGGGCATCATGCAATTGATGAGCAGCAAATAAAACCTTCTCATATGGCTCACACTCAATAAGACCCAGCTTTTCTTCAATCACATTGAGCCAGAAATCCGCATCAAGAGGATCCTTAGAGCCACGAAAGATGGGCGGGTTGGTGCGGAAGAAATCCCCAAACCTGTTCACTTGAGGCTTAGCTCTTGGACCATTATTGCCGGCATTGCCCATCTGATTGACTAAGTGCGCCATGAGTTCAGTTTGTCGGGCCAGGACGTCCGCGAGGTTTGGGTGAACTGGAGGATTAGGGAGGGGATCCTCGTTGTTGCGGTTGTTATTGCCACCTAAACCATTGGCACCATCCCTCTCAGTCCCCGAACGCAACACCATCCTATTAATAAACAAAACGGTTAGCGGTCAGGAATGAAAGATGGAGAATGATACTCAAAGGCAGGGTGGAATGACAATGTGTAGATAAAAATCTAACACATAACCAACACTAGAAAAACATGTCTAAGAGAAAGGGTAGATTTGGCCCACTAAGATTAACAAGAACGAGATCAGCGAAAACTAGACCACGGCACCTTAGATTAGTTAGATACAGATTTAAAAACCAAAAAAAAGTATGCATGCATGCGAGGTATGAATGCAACATGACGTCTCCTCACATCGTGAGCACGTCCTAACGTTCTAGCACTCACTTACGACCCGAAACAACCGCATTGCCCAGCAGCGCTACAACCCTCCTACTAGCACTTAGGACAATGGGTAATTCCCACCTTCTCAACCCCGATAAAAGGCTTAAAAGGTTTCCAGCAGATGAAAGGGTTTTTCCTACGCTCCCACTACTCATGAAGACAAGAGGGGTTAAACATATCTTAATTAAACAAGTGAAGCAGTAAGAAAGAATTAGCTCTAGGACAAAGGAAGAAAGTTAGTATTTTACCTTAAGTTCCAATTTTTAACCAAAGTAAATCTTAATGCAAGTAATCAAATTTTATTTTACTCTCTACCCACTAAATAAATTTTAGATTCACTTCATGGAACCTTAGCTCTGATACCCGTGTAATGACCCGGCCCAGGATAACGGCTAAGATCTACTCTACACGTTGAGTAGACCACACCTGCTAAATAACTCTCTTGCGCTTTCGTCCTTGCTTCGCGCAAAAGGCTCGAACCGGAGTTATTAGCTTCCCAGGGACCGGCTATTTAAGTCAGTCCAACTCCCTTTCCGTTTCCAGTCTGGGACTAAAGGAATACCGTGCCGCGTGCTACAGTAGCCGTGCGCTACAGTAACCGCACGGCCCAGTCGGCCCGTGGGCCGTGACAGTGCCTACCGTTTGAATGTTTGACAAACACACATCGAAGCACGATAGCTATATGTTGGGTAATTTATAAATAGGTACAGGGGTACTTTGTGTTATATTTTTTGTAATGTAATAATTATATTTTTTTCTTTTAACATTGTAAGAACAAACATAGAAGGTTATCTTTCAGCTAGTTACTAAAATAATAGATAACTAGGTGCATCGGTTCCATAAAAAAACATAATTAGGTGCTTTATTGGTTGCATATTGACACAAGGGTCAAATACACCAGTTAGAGGTGCCTAGACATGGAAAGCAGTTTACCCAAATTCGAACCCACATATATAATAATCAGTGTTCATCCACCAACTTGATATCTTCCAGGTTCTTTGTATCTCTCTCTAATGCAATTCTCTTGCAGAAGAGTAATTGGTAATGAAGGAGTTTTCTTACCTTTCTTTTTTTGGTAGTTTTCTTACCTTTCTTCTGCATTGGAATATATGCTGTTTAAGTAACTCATAATAAATTTTCGACCTAGCTGGTGATTTTTACGCATTTCTTTCAGTAGAGCTAACTTTAGGCGCGAGAGCAAAATGTTGTCGCCGATGAGCTCTTGCAGCTGGCAAAAGCGGCTAAATCATAGTGCATGATTGCTTAATTTCATGTGTGTCAGATTGTAACTTTTCTATGAGCAGTAAATAAAGATATATCTTTACTAGTCTACTTCATAAAAAAGATCTGATCCTGTCACACACTTTTCCTTCATAACTAATAACCCATTTTAGTGCTTAATTGCTTGGAGCGGAGTCTGGACAACTGATTTTTATTTGCCCCTTATAAATTTGTTTGAGCACTGTATAAACTGGGGCTATTACAGGCAGAAACGGTGCTCTACCTAGCTGGCTCTTTTGCAAGGCGTGTCCTTGCTCACGGCTGACAGCATCAAGACCAGCACCAGCATTTTTCTTCTTTCCTGTAAATTAAGAGACGTTATTTCAAAAAAAAAATGTTGCATCACATTGTTCGCCATTTATGCTTAACAAATGTATGTAGTTTACACACATTGTTTACCAACAAATGTAGCTTCCACACTAATTTAGTTTTTTAACAAATTAATGTAGCTAGAGAGGTCAGCACTCGATGATTTCTACGTGTTTTTTTGGATAGACATAGCCATTAGGTTCATGCTGCGCAGAAGTGCGTGGTTTTCGGGCTGAAACTTTCATCTTTATATATATGCTCCAGATTCTCTCTCTTCTTCCCGCAAAAAGCAAAATCCTTTCTCACCCCGCCAGGCAAGTCACCCACAACACCAGGGTGTATAGTTGGCCATTGGGCCTGAGGCCCATGGGCCGGCCCAAGGCTCGATATTTTGGCCCGGTACAAGACCTAGCCCGGCACGAAATTAAACAGGCCCGGGCCAGCCCGGCACGGGGCGTCGGGCCGTGCCTGGGCCGGCTCCTCGGCACATGGGCCGGCCCGGCATGACTAAGGTGAGAATACAAGCAGAAGCAGTCAAGCCCATTAAAAATACAGCCCAACACTCTCACCAGCCCATTTTCTATTAAACCCTAGTCTACCTCCCTCCCCCATCCCACCCCACACCACAGCCGCCGCTCCCTACCCGCCTGGCGGCCGGCGCCCACACCTCTCCTTCCCTCCCCCACGGCGGCGGCGCTCGGCCGCCCGGCGCCCGTGCCTCTCCTTCCCTTCCCCATGACGACAGAGTGCCGCCCGCACCTCTTCTCCCTTTCCTGCGGCACGGATGGGGACGGCGGTGAGGCGTGGTGTGACACCCCAGGTGTTCAATTAGATGAACCAGAGTCATTAGCACCAAATCATACATCCTTAACCAAGAAACATTGAAATGGATGTGTATGTATGTATGTCTAGATGTATTTGTGCATAGGTCGAAAACCTTAAATAGTTTTTAAACTGATGCAAGTTTGCTTGTGAAATTTCCTAGGCATCTCACTAAAATCATAATAAACCATAGTCCAGTTGAAGCCATGGGAAGAAAGTGAGTTTTTGCACATGAAATGATAAGTCGATCCACAGTACATTTTCTCCCATAATTAATTTCAGAAAATGCTAAAAAGATCTGAAAATACAAAGTGCAAACCATAGCTTAAATTAATTTTTGCCCAAAACAAAAGTTGTAGAGTTTCATATAACAAACAACTTTCATGTTCACAGTTTTTCAAGTTAGCACACAAAATTTGGAGAAAAATTCGAAAAAAAAATAATGTGTTTAGGGTAATTTTCTTTTGCATTTAATTTGAATTCTTAACTTTCAAACGGAGCTTCAAACGAAAATGTGCCTGAAATGAAAGTTGTAGGATTTTGAATTTTGAACAACTTTCGTATTCAAACTTTTTCGAGCTTCCATTGAAAATTTTGAGAACATTTAAAGTCAACTCTCTGACTTTTCTCTCTTTCTCTCTCTTCTCTCTCTCCCTCGCTCTCCCTGGCTTCTCTGCTCACGCCAAGCTACTCGAGCGCGCACGCCCGCGCGCGCTGCGCCGCTGCCGCCCGCTCGCTGCGCCTGCTGCCGCTGCGTGCTGCCTCGCTACGCCGCTGCACCGCCGCGCTCGCTGCCTTGCTGCCATCCTGCTGCTGCCGCTTGCTGCGCCACGGCCCGGCCACGAGTCCTCCCCGCACGCCACTGCAGGCCACAAGAGCCGGACAAGCGCTCGGCGACGCGCACTCGACGCCGCCGGCCACCAATGCCGAGCGCCGCGGTCGACGCGCCTGCCCTGGCCTTCAATGTCGAGCCTACGTCGTCGCTGACGCCGAGCTCAGCAAGCAGGCTGCACCCGACGCCCGCCACACAACGCACCGCTGCTGCCACCAGCCGCACGCGCGCCTCCGGCCAAGTCCGGGCTGCTGCCCGCCTGCCCGAGCTGCCCGGCCTCCCCAGCACCACCTCCCCTCCCTCGTGCGCCTATTTGAGGCCGAGCTGGGACCCTGCACGCGCGCGCCCAGAGCTGCCGCCGCCATTGTTGCCGCGAAGCACGGGCTCGCCGCGGAGCCCCCTCCTCCACCCTTCCTCGCGCCCAAACGACCCCGTAGCTATCTTCCTTGGCCTCCACCGGTGCTCCCCGAACTGCTTGCCACCGTCCAAAGCCACCAGACCACTGCCGCCGCGGCACCCCATGGCCGCAGTCGCCCTGCTTCCGCGGAGCTCCCACCTCCGGTCTCCCTTCGTCCAAACTGAGCCCGGGAATCGCTCCACGACCTTCCCCTGAAGCTCACCGACCCCTCCACCGCTCGCCCTCACCCACCGGAACGCCGCAGCGCCGGAGCAGACCGCCGCTGTCCGCCGGTGCCTGTGGAGCCGACGCCTCGGACCTTCTCCCCGCGAACCAAGGACACCCAGAGGTGCGGCTCAGTCCCCTCTCTCCTTTCCCCAACTTTCCCCTCGCCCCCAGGGCCGAACCTCGCCGGAAACCAGGCCGAAATCCCTCCTCTGTTCTCCAATGTCCGCCAGGGACCTCCAGTTAGAAGAACCAAAACTTCCAGGGGCCTATATGCAAAAGTTCGTTTCCTTTTTCTTTTGTCTTCAAAAACAGCAAACTTGTAAATTCCATATAAAATCGTAGAAAAATCAGAAAAATGAAAACTAAAATGTTTTGGAATCCTTAGATCAAAGCCTACAACTTTTGTTACAGTCACATGTTCATATTATGCTTCTATTTTAATCTAGAATAAAGATTAGATTAAATAGCACACAAATGTATCTCCTGTTGTAATCATGAACTAAGACTAGTTTTTGGACAGTATGCTACACCCTAGATTGATAGTTTACTGTAAAAAGTTGAGGACATTTTGACAACTCTAGCTATAGGTTTCTTTAAATCTTGATGTATGCCTAGGATAAATAGTTTTAATTTTCCAAGTTGTTGCACCTTGAACCATAAGCTGAAACTTTTTCAGTGATTTTTAATTGCTACCTTGATGCTTTAGAAAAATGTATAGACTTTTTACCCAAGAAAAACATGCTCAAGTGATTTATGCTATGAATAAATGCACTAAACTGAGAAAAATAGCTTCTGTGCCTAGAAAAATCTGATACTTTTACTAAAGCTTGATTTTGAGTACTTAATCATGCTAGTAATGTTTGAGCTCCTGGTACTCAGTATAACTACCTATAGAATTTATTTTTCTTTACTGCAGTTGTACATTGTGCTATTTTTCATGCCTTGCGTAATGTTTAATTAAATCTGAAATTTTTCCAGTAGGTTCTTAATAGGATCATAAATACTCAGTTAAATTTTCAGCACTAGTACTTACATGGTTTGATCTATACAAATTAATCTTGTTCCTAGCTGTGGCTGTGTATTTTGTTTTTCATAAATTTTATTTTTGCGTGAAACTTTCTGAAATTTGTACAGTAGGACCTACACTTGTTGAAGTACAATACATAAAAATTTCAACCCTATAAGCACTGTGTAACTATAGTTTTGGACAGCACGTGTATCTCTAGTGTTTGTTAAAGAAAATGACTTTTGGTATGTGTTGGTAAATGATGGAAACCCCACAGTGACTCTATGAACTAATAATTGTTGTTTATTACTCTATAAATGATTGCCCAAAATGATGTAATAGAATATATTGCAAATCATCTTGAGTTGCGTTGGATTACAACTCTATAGTGAAGAATTGATTAAATCGTATCACTAAAATAACTCACGCATATGCATTTCATATAGATTCGACTACTCTTCCTGACGGTACGTACGAGTTGGTGCCGGAGTCCGAGAGTGAGCAGCGTGAAGCTCAAGTGAATCTAACTGAAGCCACTGCAGACCTGAACCCGAGTTCAGAAGAGCCCAAGGCTAGCTCCGCTCAGGAAGGCAAGCCCCGGAGCATGTCCTACCTATTTTAATTTATGCAACTATTTGTATTCCTGTTTATTATGCATTTAAGTTGCAGGAATTGTTTGGAACCTTAGTTGCATGATCCTAGGTACCTATGCTTGAACTCTAGTATGTGTAGGTCGCTAGTTGGCTATGCTAATGGTTCGGTAGAAGTCGAGTGATTTCCTGTCACTCGCGAGCTCATAGGAGTTGAATGCTTACTACACACTGCAATATAAGGTTTACGGGCGGGGTTGTTGTACTTGTGATACCCCGTCTGTTTAGTGAAAATGGATAAGGCCGCGGTGTGTGGTAGTGGTGGTTAAGCGTTTGAACGTACTAACCACATGCCGAGAATATGGTAATCGGTAAGCTTAAGTACCTGATGGAACCGGCCGTGGAATATACTCCCCACTGTCTGGTCTATGGTCACGCACGGGTGCAGGGCACCCTAGGACGGTGGGCCTGTTTCATGCCCGGGGAAAAAGGGGAAAAGTCGCGTGGGTGATTGCATTCCCCATGCGTGTGTTTAGGTCTGCCTGGCCAGGTTAATAAATTCGATTCGAATCGTACGTCTCTCACGGATATTGAGACTGCTTAACCCTTTTGCCACATAGAGTAAGAAGTGGAACAATGATGATGAGAAATTTGGTTGATTGAGGAAAAATAATTGCTTTCCACCATGTATGCTTTAGGATAGATGCTAATGTAGAATGATTAATCATAATAGAACTTGAAAGCTAAAATCGGAAAATAAGGACTCACTGCTTTTCGGCAAAGACAAACCCCTCAAGCCAAAAGCCTTGCATGTCTAGTTAGAGGGTTAGTTATATTCTAGTCGGGTAAGCCTTGCGGAGTATTAGTATACTCAGCCTTGCTTGTGGCTCAATTTTTGTTTCAGGTAATACTTTTGAGGACATGATTGCTAGTTTAACTTGGCCGTGTACTCTGCCTCCTGGTTGGTCGGTGGAGTGGGATACGACGCCGGCCAGCGATGGCAATGCCGAGTGATGTCATGTACGGGCTTCATCATGACATCGTGTATCGTCGTTTAGAACTCGTTTTATTCCGCTGCAGTTGAACTCTGAACTACTTTAAATTTGAACTTCAAGTACCTTTCTGAGATTTCGAACTTGGTTTGTAATAAATAAGTTAAGACTCTGTAATGTATTGTATCTGAGAAATGTTGTACTCTCTGGACTCACCTTCGTGTGGGTTGCATGTAAGCTTTGGGTTCGATCGATGCTAAGGTGGATTCTTCGGGACTTTACCCGACAGCGCTGCCGAATTACTCCGTTTGAAGTGCGTGTTAGCTGGGATTATCTTTAAGATGATGGTTAGCGCACTTGAGCCGGATTAATTAGGGCGGTACTGCCACACGTGGGCAGGGGGCGGCGGCGAGGCGGCGACTGCACGTGCTGCTGACGGTGGCGAGGCGGCGGCCGTGCGCGCTGGGGACGGTGGCGAGGCGCGGGCAGGGGATGGCGGCGAGGCGGCCCTGCGCGCTTGGGACGACGGCGAGGCAGCGGCCCCACGGACTGCGGACGGCGGCGAGGCAAGGCCGCGCGCGGCTAGGGATGGCGGCGAGGCATGGCCGACAGTGTGCTTAACGGGCTAGTCGGGCCGGCCCGGCACGCCAAATTGGCCTTCGGGACGTGCCCGTGCCTGTGGCCTTGGCACGTGGGCTGGCCCGGTCCAGCACGGATAAATAATCGGGCCAATTGGACCAGGCCTAATCATGTTGGGCCGAGTTGGGCTCGGGCCGGCCCGGCCCATTGGCCAACTATATACCAGGGTAGCCGCGGCGGCGCGTGTAGGCACACGACGAGCAAGCGACCGATCCCATCGTCATTTCTAGCGGGTACGCTCCGGCTGTCACACAACATTTCAATCCTACCTTGATATGGTGCTTACTAGTCTACTTCACAAAAAATATTTCCATCTGCATCATTTGTCCTATCATCACTTTTATTGCATAACCAATTAATAACCCATCATCACGTGCTGCAAAAAAATGTTGCTTCCACATTGTTCGCCATTTATGCTTAACAAATGTATGTAGATTACACATTGTTTACCAGCAAATGCAGCTTCCACACTAATTTAGATTTTTTTTAACAAATGTGCCAAGAGAGGCCAGCACTCGGTGATTTCTATGTTGAGTAAAAATGGATGTAAACTCTTGTCTATTGATGAACAGTATATATTTATACAATGGGGATGAGGCGGTTGCCTCATGCGAAGGGGTCAGAAGGCCCGAAGGGGTCTAATGCCCAAAAGGTGCCTGTTGGCATTAAAAGTTGCTAATGACACCATTAATCTAATTGATTACTATTAATTAATCCTAACACCCCCCTTGATCAAAAGTTGCTAATGACACCATTAATCTAATTGATTACTATTAATTAATCCTAACACCCCCCCTTGATCAATTGTCTTCTTGTTGGCATCGTTACTTGTTCATCAGTTATCGTCTTGACACTTTGGAAAAACCCTATGGAAAAAAACCAAAGTGTTTTGATATATCAGGTAAAACTCCTTAAAAACCCAGTGAGAAAAATAAGGAGAAATACCATGATATATATAACTCCCAATGTTCATAGACCCTTTAGGTAATTCTAAAGACATAGTCTAAAATAATTTGATCTAAGATCAATATGTCATATATTATCTTTGAAAAACCTTTGTGAGGAAAAATAGATAATATGACAATTTCTATGTGTTAACATTACCTCATTAAAAATTTTATGTGAGAAAACTCTCTAGAAGTAAAACTCATATAAAGAAAAGAGTGTAATGTGATGCTTAGGTAGATTATATCTTAATGAGATTCTCCCCCGATTCTTGCAAATCTCTAAGCCTTCTCATACCAATGCCCTCAATGCATTTATGAAATGCGGTGTATAGTAGAGACTTTGTGAATAAATCTGCTAGATTATCACAAGATTTAGTTTGCAAGATTTTGATCTCTCCATTCTTTTGGAGTTCATGGGGGTAAAACAACTTAGGGATAATATGCTTAGTCATATTACTCTTAATATAACCTGACTTCATCTGAGTAACACATGTTGAATTATCCTCAAAGATAATTGTGGGTGTATTAATCGCACCAATACCGCATGATTGTATTATGTGGTTTATCATTCTGCGGAGCCATACGCATTCGCGTGATGCCTCGTATAAAGCTATTATCTCATAATGATTGGTGGATGTAGATACTAAGGTTTGCTTTGTAGACTTCCAAGATACTGTTGTACCACCTTGTAAGTATACAAAGCTAGTTTGTGATCTGCCATTGTGGGGATCTTATAAATAACCACCATATGTATATCCTAACAAAACTGGATCTTGATTTCTATTATAAGATAATCCAAGATCTCTAGTGCCATTGAGGTATCTAAATACCGTTTTAATTTCTACCCAATGATGTTTGGTAGGAGCAACACTATGTTTTGCTAATAAATTAACTGCAAATTCAATATCCGGCCGGGTATTGTTGGCAAGATACATAAGTGCTCCAGTAGCACTCAGGTATGAGACATGTGGTCCTAATACCTCTTCTCCTTCCTCTCGTGGTCTAAAAGGATCCTTCTCAAAGTCTAAGGATCTTACTACCATTGGAGTCTTTGTGGGATATGATTTGTCCATATTGAATTTCTTCAATATTTTCTCGACATAGGCAGCTTGGTATACAAATATACCAGTGGGTAAATGCTCAAGTTGTAAAGCTAAGCAGAATTTTGTTTTACCCAAATCTTTCATTTCAAACTCCGTTTGTAAACGATGATATGCTTCATTAATATTGGTTTCATTGCCAATGATATTTAGATCATCAACGTATATCGATATGATACAAAATCCTGTTGATGATTTTTTTAATGAAGACACATGGGCAGTCATCATTATTTGTGTATCCCTTCAACTTAAGGAATTCACTTAACCGATTGTACCACATTCGGTCTGACTACTTTAAGCCATATAATGACTTTTGCAATTTAACGCAATACATGTTGCGATTTGCCTTGGGATTCGGTATGCTAATTCCATCAAGAATCTAATGACCCATATAAGTATGCGGTCACGACGTCCATCAACTGCATAGATAGACGATTTTGTACTGCTAGAGATATTAAGTATCGGAAGGTTATTCCACTCATTACCGGAGAGTAAGTATCGTTGAAATCAACGCCAGGTCTTTGCGTAAAATCTTATGCCACTAGCCTTACTTTATATCTAACCACTTCATTGTTTTCATTTCTTTTACGAACGAAAATCCATTTGTATCCCACAGGAAGGATACCAGAAGGTGTTGGCATTACTGCCGAAAATACCTTACTTTTATTAAGCGAGGCGATCTCTGTTTCAATTGCAATCTTCCATTTATCCCAGTCCGAGCGCTTCTTGCACTCAGTCATAGACTTATAATCTGAATCAATTTCAAGGATATTTGCAATTTGCTTAGAGAAGTAACAGTCGACTATTATGGACTTACGGTCATAAGACTCTCCAGTCTCAATGAAATTTATAGCTATTTCATTTACCCTTAAAGATTCATCATGACTTCCCGAAACGATTGATCTAGGGTCTTCCAATGTTCCAGTCTCAGTGTTTATGCGCATATCTGAGCTAGGGTGTGGATTATAAATATCCATAGGACATACAATGTCCGCTAGGTGTCTTTCAACCAAAGGTTGAGTTGCATTTTCAGTCTTCTTTTGCTTGTTTGCAATAGCATCCTGCTTCTTGGAAGTGTTTCTCCCTCTCTTTTTGCCAAGTTGGGGATGAGTGGTTTTATTAGGTACCTCCACTTTTTTGGACGCATTTCTTGCAGGATGGAGAGACTTTGTGACACCTTTATAATCTGTAAAAGCATCTGGATGATTATTTGTAATATTTTGCAAATCAATAATTCTCTGAACCTGTTGTTCAGCTTCTGTAGTACATGGATCAGAAAATTGGATGCCTTTTGCATTCCAATCTATTTCCTGGTATTTCTTTTGGTACAAATCTCCCCCTAATATCGGGAAATGATCCTCATTAAAAATACAATCAGCGAATCGGGCAGTAAATAGACCCCCTGTCATAGGTTCTAAGTACTTTATGATTGACGGAGATGAATATCCGATATAGATCCCCAATTTCCTGTGGGGGCCCATGGATGTTCGCTGAGGTGGTGAGATGGGTACGTATACAGCGCACCCAAATTTACGCAAATGGGAAATACTTGGTGGATTCCCACATACTAACAGTAATGAGGAGGTTTCATGATATGCAGTTGGTCATAGTTGGATTAGATCAGCAGCGTGTAGAACTGCATGACCCCAACAAGACGAAGGCAATTTGCAATTCATCAACATAGGTCTTGCAATGAGCTTGATTTTTTTAATCAATGATTCAGCCAAACCATTTTGAGTATGTACGTATGGGATTGAATGCTGAACCTGAATTCCCAATGCCATGCAATAATCATTGAAAACACGGGAGGAGAATTCAGCAGCATTGTCCATACGAATTGACTTAATTCGATGTTCAGGATAATAGGCTTTCAACTTGATAAGTTGAGCCATTATTTTGGCAAAAGCATGGTTGCGTGTCGACAGAAGAGACACGTGAGACCAACGCGAAGATGTGTCTATCAATACATGAAGTACCTGAATGGCCCCGATAATGGTTGGATCGGACCACAAATATTTCCTTGAATTCTTTCGAGGAATTTTAGTGGTTCAGCTCGAATTTTAAGATATGATGGTCTTAAAATTAATTTCCCTGTTGCACAAGCAGTGCAACCAAAATCTTTATCTTGGGGAAATTTAATCTTTTCCATATCATGACCTATGGAATTGCCGATAATTTTTCGCATCATCTCTATTCCAGGGTGCCTAAGTCGATCATGCTAGTTTCAGAATGTATCGATGTTGTGAAAAATTATCTTATAAGCAACATGAGCAATGGGCTTTATGTATGTAAAGTACAATCCGGGTTGGAGTGAAGAAAACTTCTCACAGATTTGTTTGCCGAATCTCGTGAGTTTAGTTAAGAGATGAAATTCCTCTTTGTTATCCTGATGTGTTTCCACATGGAAAGCATTCTTACGGATATCTCTATAACTTAGAAGGGTACGAGTCGAATCGGAATACAACAAAGCATCCTCCATCGTTATCTGTGTACCCATAGGGAGAGTAATAATAGCTCGACCTGAACCAACTATTAACGCATCTTGACCAGCAATGGTCATACTATTTCCTTCTCTTTTCTCAAGAGTCTGGAAATATTTTATCTCTCTAAGTATAGAATTTGTGGTACTCTGGGTTCACCATCGTTGGTTATCTTGCAGAAGTCCGGCGAGGTCTCCGGTGAGTACTCCGGCGAGTCTCACAAACTTGTTCTGGCGAGTCCCTGTGTTCTTCTTTCTCTCCTCTGCCTACCAGCGTCAGTGGTGTTCGTGTGTGCGTGCGTGATAACATGTGTTGAGTAAAAATGGATGTAAACTCTTGTCTATTGAAGAACAGTACATATATTTATATAATGGTGATGAGGCGGTTGCCTCATGCGAAGGGGTCAGAAGGCCCAAAGGGGTCTAATGCCCAAAAGGTGTCTTTTGGCACTAAAAGGTGCCTATTCCTATGCCTACTGTACAAGTGTCATTAGCAGTTGCTAATGACGAAATTAATTTAATTGATCACTATTAATTAATCCTAACAATTTCTATGGTTTTTTTCTTGGATAGAGCTAGCCATTAGGTTAGGGTTGCGCAGGAGCGGCTTCCGAGCTGAAACGACTTTTATCATTATAAATGCTCCTCCAGTTCCTCTCTCCTTCCCACAACCCTTTCTCCCCTCCGCCTGGCAAGTCACCCACGGCACCAGGCTCCGTTTGATTTTAGTTCGTAGCAGTATACCTGGCGCTACAAGAGAATCTTGCATGCATAAAATACTGAATAAAATATATTTACAAAATATTTCCACATATGGATGTAACTTCGTGCGACGAATCTAATAAGTCTAATTAATCCATGATTGGCTACAATAATACTACTACAGCAATCATTCTCTAATCATGTGGTCAAAGATCTCATTAGATTCGTCTCGCGAAGTAGCGAAGGATTGTGGAGTTAGTTTCATAAACTATATTTATTTAATACCTTTAATTAATGATCAAATTTAGGTACGGTACCTGTGCTAGCTACAAAATCAAATAGGGCGTGGGGTGGCGGTGACAGCAGCAGCGGTGTGCAAGAGCGAGCAAGCGATCGATCCCCATCGCTATCTCTGGCAGGTACGCTCCGACCGCCCCCCACTGCATTTCGTTCCTACCTTGATATATTTACTAGTTACTTCATAAAAAAGATTGACATTCGCGTCATTTATCTTCTTACACACTTCTACTGCATAACTAATAACCCATTATCACACGCTGCCAAAAAAATGTTGCTTCCACATTGCTCGCCATTTTGCTTAAGTAAATGCAGTTTACACAATATTTACCAACACTACTATGAAAAAGATTTTTAAGAGCGGGTAACATGCCCCACCCTTGCAAATGCATTTATAGAGTCGGGTAATGACCTCACCTGCCCTACAAATCAATTTCCAAAATATAATTAACTCTGAAATTGATTTGTAGGAGCGGGTGACATCATCACTCGTCCCTAAAAATATTTTTTTATTTAATTCAAAAATTATTTAAATATTTAAATATAGCAGAACAAATCAGAAAAAGCGAAACTTCTACACTTTGATTATTGTGAACTACAGATATAGAAAAAATAAGACAAATATATTTCAGTGTATATAAAGGTTATGATTGTGGAAACCTGAAAATATTACTTGAGTTGTACATGAGATACTATATAGTCATAGCCATAGGTAGGGCACAACTAGTAAATGATCTTGTGATCCTAAATGGTCTTAAATGAATAATGTGTAAACTATAAAATTTTAAATCTTACTACTCCAACTTTGTTATGGAACTACTCTACATCCGAGGTTGAAAAAAAATAAAACTTCTAGACATTGAAATTTGTGAACATTTAATAATTTTTTGGACTACTAAATAACCTTAAACAAAAAAGTTATCAACTTCAAAATTTTAGATCTCGTCAGCGTCTACAATTTTGTTATAAAGTTTGACTTTATTTGAGATCATATGAAAAAGTTATAAATATTTTTGTGTGAGACCATTTATAGGGGCGGGTTATACTATCACCCCCCTTTGAAAATTATTTTTAGGGGCAGATGAAGCCATCACCTACCCCTAGAAATGTCAACGGATGAATTGTTACAGTAACCTAGCTCCATTTGTAGAAGCGGGTTAGCTTTTGGGCCACTTCTAGGAAAAAAATGGGACGACCCTGCAAATCATATTTGAAGTAGTGCAACAAATGTAGCTTCCACAATGATTTATATTTTTATCTAAATGATGGTTCAAGCTATCCCTTGTGGGCAATAAAAGGCATTACTCCATCAATTCGCTTACAGCAGACACTACGGGATTCAGCTAGTTTGCTATGTGCCATAGGCACATGGCAAAGACCCTTTTGCGGCATAGTCTTTGTCATGTGCAACACACGGCAAACATGTATCGGCAAAGAGTTATTTGCCGAGTGTTTTGTGTCGCGTACTCGGCAAAAAAATTTAGTCATGTGTTCGTGACACTAGGCAAAGAAATTTTGAGAAAAAAAATCCATCGGCCCCTACTCAGTTGGCCGCTGACGCCCCTTGTCACTGGCCAGCGCCGTTGCCATCGCCGCTGCCACCGGCCCGCCGCCGCCACTGCCATTATGACCTGCCCGCCGCCGTGGCCCTATTGGATCAAAGAGAGAGAGAGAGAGAGAGAGAGAGAGGTGGCGCAAGGGAGGAGAGGTATTGGGGCGCTAGGGAGAGAGGACTGGGCACGGGGGCCGGCGGTGGCGGTGGCGGGAGATGGAGGGGATGGGGCGGCGCCGGGCGAGGGAGGGAGGGGGATGGGGGCGGCATCGGGAAGAGAGAGGTGGAGGGAGGAGAGTTAGGTGGACGCATAGGCGTTTTTATAGAAACTGGGTTTGCCGAGTGGTCAGATCTGGCACTCGGCGAACCACAACTTTGCTGAGTGCTAGATCTGGTGCACTCGGCAAACCTATTTTTTTAATAACATTTTTTTTCTTAATTTTTCCAATAACTTTTTTGAAAATCATTTGCCGAGTGTTTTGTTTGTGCCAAGTGTCTTTCTTCTTTTTGCCAAGTGTTTTATTTTTGGCACTCGACAAATTAGTTGTTTGTCGAGTGCTATTATTTTCCCGAGTGTTTTTGTAAGGAAAATGGCCCCATTAGGCCATTCTTTGTGATTTTGGTGATTGAGTAACAACGCAATCAATAGGACTAATGTGTTTGTCAAGTGAACAATAATAGATTCCAGAGATGAAGCAAAAAGGCCAAGCAAAGCAAAACACAAAGAAAGAACTAAAAAACACTGAATTGGACGAGTTCTGCAAGAATCAGTTGCACTGGTTGAACCGGTGAGCCAGCACCGGTCTATCCGGTGGGGTTCGGATGCACCTGTGCCATAGCACCGGACCAATATGCAGTGCTGGTGCCAACAATCAAGTGGCACTGGATGCACCGGTGGTGCCAAGATGATGCACCGGTGCAAGCACCATGTCATGCATAAGAGAGCATGTCAAGTGGCCTGGACGAAGTTCTTCAGCACCGTTTGAACCGGTGGTACACCGGAGGAAGCACCGGTGCAATTCCGAGACAGTTGCAAGGAAGAGAAGCTGCACCGGATGAACCGGTGACAAGGCACCGGTCTATCCGGTGACACCACGTCAGCTGTCAGAGACCCAACGGCTACCCCATGGCGCAGTGTGACGGGATGCACCGGTGCTATATCTTCGGATACAACGGTGCGTGCGCAGAAAGTTGGGTAACTGCTCTAAACGGCTAGTTCGACTTGGAGGCCTATATATATGCCATTTCCCGGCCATTTGAAATTTGCTGGAGTTCAAGAAAGTCACAAACACACCCAAGAACATCTCCAAGCCATCCAAGAGCTTAGTGTTCATATTCTTAGCCCTTAGCACACTTTGAGAGTGTTGTGTAAAGGATTAGCTCTTAGTGAGTGAGATTGCAAGGCAAGAGCCTTTGTGCTGTGATTCTTGAGTGAATCAAAAGAAGATCTTGTTGCGCCGGCACCTTGGAGCTTTGAAGGCTCGCCGGCACGTCATCGACCCTCCAACTTGGTGTGGAGTGGCGACGACAACCTTGAGCGGGGGACGTGGAGACCCTCATCCTTTGTGGAGAAGCTCCTTAGTGGAACCCGAGGCCAAGGTGATCATGATTGTGTTCACGGAAGAGACTTGATGGCCGAGTAGCAATACTCTTAGTGCTACAACAACATGGATGTAGGCGTGCCTTTGTGGCTAACCAAACCACGGGATAAACACCCGCGTCAAAAGTTTGCTTTCTCCTATCCCTCTCTTTAAGCTTCCGCATTTCACACTAGCAATTTGTGTGCCTTTACTTTCATAGAATAGTTTCTTGATAGGAAAGGCTATAGGTTGCTAAACTCTTTTGGGATAGGGGTTTCACACTAAAACAACTATAGTTGCACATCTAGATAGCATGTTTTAGTTTAATATTGTGCAAATTAGTTGGAGCCATAGGTTAAGGTTTTAAGTTGCCTAATTCACCCCCTCCCCCTCTTAGGCTAGAGCTCGGTCCGATCGCTTTCAATTGGTATCAGAGCCGGGACTCACACCTCTCACAAAAGAAGTCAATTACATTGGCAATTTGTGTTTACCGGCTCACTTGATCGGTTAGGCTTCACCGCCTAGTGAGTTAGCTCTTTGGGAGAAGGGAATGGATTCTCTAGGACCTCCTCCACGTTTCGATGGCACGGGCTTCCAACGTTGGAAGGTTTTAATGGAAGCCCACCTCCAAGCAAAGGGCTTAAATGTTTGGAGGGTAACTAATAAAGGAATGAAGGGCAATAGTCAACAAGAAAAGCAATATGATGCTATAGCCAAATGCGCTATTTTGAGCTCTCTTGATGACAATGTTTTTAACCGTGTGTTTGCTTATAAAAATGCTAAGGATTTATAGAAAACTATTAGTGAGAACCATAAAGACACAAAAGATGTTGCAAATGAAAAATATCATGTTCTCATTGATAAACTTAATAGCTTCAAGCAACTTGATCATGAAAATGCCGAAACTATGTACTCATGGTTGAATATTTTTGTGATTGAGATTAATTCTTTAGATGTGAAGAAAATTAATGATTTGGAGCTCATTCGCAAGATCCTTCATTCACTACGAAGGCCGGAGTATGATTTGGTGATCACAATTCTTTATGAGAAAGAAATCAACACATTGACACCAAATCAAGTCCTCAACAAGGTGATCACCCATGAACTACGTCATGACATCAAGCCAAGAGTGTCACCTTCTTCACCAACACATAACGCACTTGCTTGCAAGCAAGTCAAGAAGTTGAAAAAGTTGGCCATCAAAGGTAGCTCAAGTGAAGAGGAAGAAGAGGAGGCATGCTCAAGCTCCTCAAGTGATGAAAAAGAGCCAATGGACCCTTACCTCTATATGCAAGTCAAGAAGATGAACAAATACTTGCAAGAAATCAACTCAATGGGGTATATGGTCTTCCTCGAAGATGGGCCTCATCACCAACAAATGAAGGTTGAGAGGAGATTCAAGAAGAAGAAAGAAAAAAAGGAGAAAAATGCTCAACATGAATCATTTGCCATTTTTGGTGAATGGGTTAGTGGTGGTGAAGAATCAAGTGCAAGCTCAAGTGATGAATCAAGCAAAAAATTCACCACCCGCACTAACATAGGATCATCATCCAACACTTTGCCTAATGGCCAAAGGTATGGATAGCGATGTAAGTGATGATGACTCCAATTCTCCTTCATATGAAGAACTTCTTGAACTTGTTCATGAGCACCAAAAAGTAATCAAGAAGCAAATAAATGAAATTGAAAATCTTAATGCTCTTAATGATTTTAATGCTATCTTTGCTCCAAATTATGAAAATTTATTATGCAAATTCAAATTGCTTAGCGAAGAGCATGAAGAGCTCAAGTTGAAAATTGAGATCATTAATGACACTAATAATGCTTCAACTTCTTGCTTTGATAAAGCTAACCCTTGCAATGAGAAATGCTTTGAGGATATTGTTGTAGAATCCTGTGATGATCTCATTGCCAAGGAGAATGATGAGCTCAAGCAAGAAGTACAAAGGCTCATGAAGGACTTGGCTAGATTAAAAGGAAAGGGCATAGAGAGCAATGTCCAACCTTCTCAAGATAACCGTGAAGACATGGTGAAGAAGCTTGAGAAGGGGTCCACCGTGACTTACTCAAAGTGCCATAATAAAGGCCACAAGTCCAACAAGTGTTCTCAACCAAGGAAGAAGTTTTCGGATGAGAAAAACAAGAAGAAACTCACAATCAAGAGTTCTCTCATCTACACCAAGCCCAACAAGAGGAACAAGAGCAATAGCACCACCTACATGATCAAGAAGAAAACCAATGGCAAGGTGGTTACTCACAAGGTTGGGAAGCAAGAAAGGAGTTGGAATCACTCCATTTGTGTGCCCAAGGATGTCATCACCAATATGAAGGGGCCTCAAATGGTGTGGGTTCCAAAGGAGACTTGAAGCCCAAGAACGGCTTCGGGGGATTTGGAGGCTTGGCTAACTATAAGATGAAGGATTTAAGCTAAAGAAGCCAAGCTCACATCTTGGACATTTGTTGCCCAAGTCTCCCATAAGGTAATTGTAGCTAGATTTCAATTCAAGCATCATGTAGTTCCATTGCCTTTGCTAGGTTGTTTGCATTGCATCACCTAGTGTTATATATGGTGGGTTGCTTGTGTCATGACTCTAACCCATGAACAACCTACATGGTTTGATAAGTGTGTAGAAAACTACACAAGGTTACCCTTCATGGTACTTGGACATTATGAGGTATGTATTTTATTTGTGTACCATGAACACAAACTATAGGGTAAACTTCCCACTGTTGTCATAAACAATGTGCATATATTTAGTTGGTGATTCAAAGACTAAATACACACATTTAGGAGGAGTTCATCCTATGGTTTGTGATTTTGAGACTAACATGTTTTCAAGCTTATT
Source organism: Panicum virgatum (assembly GCF_016808335.1). Taxonomy (NCBI): domain Eukaryota; kingdom Viridiplantae; phylum Streptophyta; class Magnoliopsida; order Poales; family Poaceae; genus Panicum; species Panicum virgatum. The sequence goes on from NC_053146.1 coordinate 7,032,437, forward strand.
CTTTGTAGTCTCATATTGAGCCATGACCTATTGAACTAAACTTCCATATCTAAGTTCATAGATCATGTGCTCATGCATGTGTTCACCTTGGTATACCAAGTGTTTTTTGACCTCAAAGACTTTCAATTGGTATTCAACTTCAATTGATATTATTTGACACAAGTCACATTCAAATTGGTACATGCAAGGCAACTACATTCCCCCGGAGGTATGCATGGTCTATAACCATTTCAATCGGTATTTTTGTCAATTTTTATTATTTTAGGGCTACCTCCGTGATAGTTTCGTGATTTTGTGATCCACCTTAGTAATCACTCAATTGGTATCTTCATTGATATCATATAAATTGGATCATGATTCATGGAACTAACTCCCTAAGCTACTAACTTTTCCCTTTGAGCTATTTTGGTTTGCGAAGCCTTTTTAGGTGATTTGATTCCAAAGGGGGAGAAGTTTGGATCAAAGCAAGGTGAAAATGAGTATCTTTCAAAGGGAAAGCAACTTTGATTCAAACAAGGGAGAAAAGAAGAAGAAAATGGGGAGAAACAAAGGGGGTAATAGATTTAGGGGGAGGCCAAGTCATCATTGGTTGATGGTAAGCATCCAAGTAAGTGTAAGTGGTTTTCAATTATTTTCAATTGGTATTAATTTGTCAATTTTTGCAAATTTTATGCGCTTTGATTGTGTTGTCATCAATCACCAAAAAGGGGGAGATTGTAAGAAAAATAGCCCCATTAGACCATTGTTTGTGATTTTGGTGATTGAGTAACAACGCAATCAATGGGACTAATGTATTTGTCAAGTGAACAATAATAGATTCCAGGGATGAAGCAAAAAGGCCAAGCAAAGCAAAACACGAAGAAAGAACTCAAAGAAACGCTGAATTGGACGAGTTCTGCAAGAATCAGTTGCACCGGTTGAACCGGTGAGCCAGCACCGGTCTATCAGGTGGGGTTCGGATGTACCGGTGCCATAGCACCGGAGCAATATACAGTGCTGGTGCCAACAATCAAGTGGCACCGGATGCACCGGTGGTCCAAGATGATGCACCGGTGCAAGCACCATGTCATGCATCAGAGAGCATGCCAAGTGGCCTGGACGAAGTTCTTCCGCACCGGTTGAACCGGTGGTACACCGGAAGAAGCACCGGTGCAATTCTGGGACAGTTGCAAGAAAGAGAAGCTGCACCGGATGAACTGGTGATAAGGCACCGGTCTATCCGGTGACACCACGTCAGCTGTCAGAGACCCAACGGCTACCCCACGACAGAGTGACCGGATGCACCGGTGCTATACCTTCGGATACACCGGTGCGTGCGTAGAAAGTTGGGTAACGGCTCTAAACGGCTAGTTTGACTTGGAGACCTATATATATGCCATCCCCCGGCCATTTGAAGTTTGCTGGAGTTCAAGGAAGTCACAAACACACCCAAGAACATCTTCAAGCCATCCTAGAGCTTAGTGTTCATATTCTTAGCCCTTAGCACACTTTGAGAGTATTGTGTAAAGGATTAGCTCTTAGTGAGTGAGATTGCAAGGCTTGAGCCTTTGTGCTGTGATTCTTGACTGAATCAAAAGAAGATCTTAGTGCGCCGGCACCTTGGAGCTTTGAAGACTCGCCGGCACGTCATCGACCCTCCGACTCGGTGTGGAGCGGCGACGACAACCTTGTGCGGGGGATGTGGAGACCCCCATTCTTTGTGGAGAAGCTCCTTAGTGGAACCCGGGGCCAAGGTGACCGTGATTGTGTTCACGAAAGAGACTTGGTGGCCGAGTAGCAATACTCTTAGTGAGTACTACAACAACGTGGATGTAGGTGTGCCTTTGTGGCTAACCGAACCATGGGATAGACATCCGCGTCAAGAGTTTGCTTTCTCCTATTCCTCTCTTTAAGCTTCCGCATTTCATACTAGCAATTTGTATGCCTTTACTTTCATAGAGTAGTTTCTTGATAGAAAAGGCTATAGGTTGCTAAACTCTTTTGAGATAGGGGTTTCACACTAAAACAACTATAGTTGCACATCTAGATAGCATATTTTAGTTTAATATTGTGCAAATTAGTTGGAGCCATATGTTAAAATTTTAAGTTGCCTAATTCACCCCCTCCCCCTCTTAGGCTAGAGCGCGGTCCGATCGCTTTTAGTTTTTCATGCAACACTCGGCAAAGAGCTTGTTTGCTGAGTGCCCAAAGAATAGCACTCGGCAAACAATAGGTTTTCGGTAGTGAGAGAGCAGTTGGTGGTTGAAGATATTTATTTTTGATGGGTGGTTCAAGATTGTTTACATCATCTCTTTCCGCACTGCTGGAATGCTTTTTTTATGGCGTCCGCAATGGTTAGCTATTTGACTAGCTAGATCTGATGTGGCAACAAAAAAGTAAGAGAGAGAGTAGTCACTAGTGACGAGCAAATAACTTATCTATTTCACATAGCCAAAAAACATGTGAGAGGAGCGTGTGGGTTCTATAGTATAAAATAATTTTTTATTTTCTCTCTTACCTTCACATCAGCTAACCAAATAGTTAGTACGTACTAGTAGCTATTATCATTGTGGACGCCTGATGAATTTCCGAGTTCCGACCTGGCTCTTACATGATGACTCGGTGATTTCTACACGTTTTTTTGGATAGAGGTAGCCGTTAGGTTAGGGCGGCAAGGAGCGCCAGGCTGAAACTTTAATCGCTATAAATGCTCCTACAGATCCCTCTCTCCTTCCCGCAAGGCCGCAACCCTTTTTCACCGCCGCCAGGCAAGTCACCCACGGTATACCAGGCGGCGGCGGCGGCGCGCGCAGGCACACGGACACACGGTGAGCAAGCGAGCAATCCCCGTCGTCGTCGTCTCCGGCAGATACGCTATCTCCGATCCGCCGGCTGCCTCACTCCATTTCAATCCTTCCTCTCCACTGCATTTCTTCGAGTTCGAGCCTTCGAGGGCTGGGCCGCTAATCCCCTGATCTGTCGCCTCTCCGGCCGGCCGGCTCCTTCCAATCAAACAGCGTGCGGAAATGGACGAGGGCCGCCGGCTCCCCAGCGACCCGCTCGTGGAAATCGTCCCCGCCACCAGGAAGCCCCTCCGCGGCCTCTCCAGGTTCGCCGTCTCCACGGCCCGGCGCGAGATCCACGATTCCACGGCAACGCCCTCCACCGCACGGAGCTTCCCCCGACCCTACTGGGCTTCTTCTTCTGCGGCCGCGGCGACGACGTCGAGTATGCCGACGCCGGCAACTACGACGGGGAGGAGACCGAGGAGGACGAGGCGCTCCTGCCCTACCTCCTGCCCCAGAAGAAATACGGGTGCTTCGCCAAGCTGTCGTCGTCGAGCTCCGCCGCGCCCTTCGTCGACCTCGGCCCCTCCTCCTTCCTCACCAAGGCGCTGCCCGAGGTCGACCTCATCTACCTCCTCGACTCCTGCAACGGGCTCCTCCTCTTCGGGCACGTCGAGGACGCCCACAGCACGCTGGAGACCTGCTACATCGTCTGCAACCCGGCGACGGAGCAGTGGGTGGCCATCCCAGGCTGCGGTCGGATCGACCCGACCCGGCGCCGGAGCCCTTCCTGTATGCACACCCACCTGCTCTTCTTCCCGGCCGTCTCCTCCTACTTCCTACTTCCTCTGGGAGAATCCCGCGATGACGACGGCCCAGGCCTACTCATCGGAGACCAGGGCGTGGAGCAGCGAGGGAGCCTGGAGCCTGCAAGAGAGGCTAGGGCCCCTGGAACGATGGCGATTCAGCAGCACCCGTAACAGAGACCTCATCCCCGGCGAGTCCCTGGGCGCCAAGGTGAACGGCATGCTGTACCTGATCTCCGGGAGAGATCGGATCCTCCAGGTGGACGCGAAAGGGAAGACGCGGCGCATCATCTGGGCACCGGGGGAACGGCATCAGCAGGGGGGCTACTTCACCAACAGCGTGCTCTTCGTTGGTCAGTCCCAAGGGCGCCTGTACTGCATCATCGAAGACGGCCACGACGACATGGCCCAACTCCCATTATTCGATGCTATGCAATTCTGGGACTTGAACTGTGGAGTGTCAGTCTGGGTTCTTCAGGACTCGGATGCGCAGGAGTGGGTGCTCAAGGGCAGGGTGAGCTACATGCAGCTGTTTGGGAAGATGACCAGCGATGGAAATGTTCAGTACCGTGTGGCCGGCTGGCCGCGATGCATCCGGATTGCAACCTGGTTTTCTTTGTCCAGCACCGGGACTGCAAGATGGTATCGTATGACATCGACTACCGTCAGGAAGTTCAGGCTCTCGACACCGACTTGCAGGATGACTGTCAGATTACTCCTTATGTTCCGTACCTGTCAGAGTTATTTCTCGGGGTCATTGGTGCTCACAAATTAGCACACTAGAAGGGCTTCATGCTTAGGGAGCACTTGTCTGTATCTTCAGTAAGAATTTTATTTATCTTCCAAAAGCATGAAGCATGGAGCAACATATATATGTGCATGGGCATCCAGTAAGAGCTATAGTTTTTGTTTTCTAATTCAAAGCCACTTTATAGACATTCATGTAAGTTAGGACTTTACATGTGAGAGCTATCCCAAAGAGTGTTTTCCCCATTCATGGTGCCGATGAACTTGTGATCGATGTTTTACTTTCCAGTCAAATATATGTTCCAAATGTTGTTTTCCTTTCCAGTACTCATATATATATATATATATATATATATATATATATATATATATATATATATATATATATATATATATATATATATATATATATATATATATATATATATATATATATATATGGCTCATGATGTTTTCCTCAACTTATGATGTGCTAACTTCTGAGTGTGCTTCTAGAATTGCAATCTTCTTTGTGTATTGTAACATCTTTTTCTTAATTAGCCTCATCATCGATAGTTCCTATTTCCATCATATAAATACTGAAAATTCTGCGGCATCAAACTAAAAGGCTGCCTATTACATTAGGTGTCTAGTTTGCAGACAAGTTTAAAAAATTAAGTTTCTGAAATACCTATAAAACTTGAAGAGGAGTGTGCTTGCTGCTGGTCCTTAGTAGATCTGTCAAATACATTCGTATTATTTTTAAAATTTTCCCATTATTGTAGTACTTTACTTGCATCTTGTTATTTATTTCTGTTCAACATTAAACCAGCAAAGTATGTATACTGTGGTATGATTATCGATATTTGTGAACATCGAATTGAGCTGAAACTCGAGAAATAAAGAATTCATGATTTAGACTCCAAATGACGCATCTCCTACAGGTAAAGCTGGCATTTTCTGAATGTATTTAATACGGATCCAATTTGCAGTCTCCGAGCAATTGTTGAAGTTCGCAGATCTCTATTGATTATGTCGCTTAGCATTATTTCATATATTTTGTGTCACCGTATTTCATGTACAGAGGTTAACTTATTAGATGCAATAGATTTGTTAGTGTGACATGAATCTACACGTAGCCAATGTCATGGATATTATAAGGAAGTGAGTGTTATCATTGGTCTATATATGCATATTATTGTTCCCCGTTTCTCTCAAAGGAGGTCACAAGCAAGTATATCAAGTATGTACTGAAAGTGTGTGCTCAAAATCTGGATCGGACCCAAATTGAGCTAGCAGCTTGGCTAGTAAACTAAAGTGATATATATTTTTTGCCTATATATATGCTTTTGGATGTATTCCTTTTCAATGATCTGATGATTTTGTTTCTCATTAGTACTGCCAGCCAGTTGAGACATCCATGTGCGGTCAGCTTCATGCATGCATGTATGCTCGTCCTATTAACGAATGTAGTTGCCCAAGCTGTGAAACTTACGATTTTCAGTGGTCAATATATGCATCAAATATTACTTTTGAGCATGAGGAATGATAATAATCTTCAAATATATATACCTCCTTCCTTTTTGGTGATATCATTAGTGAGTATTATTACTACGTACAGTGGGTTTTTTTATCGGTCCTTTGTATGTGTGTATATATTCATGCCGAATGAATGTGTATCTTCTATATGTTGCAAACAATGCATGCAAGATGACAAGTTTTAAAATCAAGGTTAGCATATGAATACCTGCTGATTATATTACATGAAATGTCTAGTTTGTGAAGAAATCATTTTTATGTATGCTTCTGAACAATGACTGCTGAAACCATATGCACTAGGAGAGACTGCCGCCAGAGTAGAGATCGATTGATTGGACCTACTTTAGCAGAGCTGTGCAGATGATTCTTGTAATTTAGCAGACCTGCAGCCAGATGATTGAGTAGGCGAAGTTGACTGCAAATGGTCCCTCGGGAGCATGCAACATCGTCAACTATGATGTCGGAACTTCTGAAGATTGCTTTGCCTTATTCACATAATGATCCATTCCATGACAGCTTCTTCCTTCAGCATAGCGCCCTGCAGAAATTATGTAAAGTATATTTTTAAATCAAAGTACAACCAAAATGTGCAAAGATAAGGACAGATACTGAAACTCACCATCATATAGAGCATGCAAGTCATCATAGTATGGATATGATTTATCTCGCCATCTCAAAAGGGCATCTTCACAAATCTTTTACAAGTCGGTACTCCTTTTTTAGATCTTGCTCCTTTTGTTTTACTTGAGCAGTGGTGAATGATAAAAGAAAACTTTGAATTGAACTGAGCAACCATACTGGTCCAGGCTTCCTTACTCCATGCATTGTTGGTCCGAAATCTGGGTACATCATACTGTTTTAAGAGCCCAATAAGATAAAGCTTCATTTGGTGATTCCAGTTAGCTCGAGCAGCATTCTTTGTGGTGCCTAGCATATGGAGAAAGACGTATGCTGTAAACAAAATTGCAAAAAAGGGGAAACCACAATCTGCATGTGCTACGAACAAAAAAAATCACTAGGAGTATTAAACCATGCATTGGATTACGAGACTAGCAAATCAAATCTTGGGGTAAAATAAAGAGACCACGATTCATCAAATCTTGGGGGGATAAAAAAACCATGATTCAAATCTAAGCTAGGATTCAAGCTATGAAAGGGATTCCATTTGCAGATCGTAAGAAGGTCATTGGAGAAATTCTTTAAAAGGGAAATCTAGACTAGTCTGTCTTGAATAGATTACCTGTTCCTTTTGAGATCTCCTCGTCCCCTCCAAATTGAGGAACACCAGAATCTTGTGCTGATAATGGAGGAGGAGGAGGTGGGGGAGGAGAATGGGGGTGGAGCCATTTTCCTCCGACCTGCACAAAAACTTGGTTATCGCGGACTCGTCATCTCTGGGGATTCGCGCCAATTTCTTCTAGGGCATATCCTCAAAATCAGTACCTGAAAAACAGTGCCACAAATAAGACTAAGTATACTAATACTCAGCAAGGCTTACCCGTCATCGGATATACCTTAGTCCGTTAACTAGACATGCAAGGCTTTATAAGACTCTAGGGTTTATTTTGCTGAAAAGCAACAAAGAGTAAGTCCTTATAGTCAAATTTTAGTTTTCAGATTCTAGTTTGATTAACCATTCTAAGTAAGCATCTTACTTCTAAACATGCATGGTAGATAAAGCATTAATTCATACAACAAGATTAATCGTCATATATTCCACTTGTTACTCTATGTGACAGAAATTGTTAAGCAGTCTCATGTCGTGAGAGGCGGACGATTCGAATTTAAACTGGCCAGGAGAACCTAACACACACGTACGGGGAACTACGCCACCTACACAACTTTTCTCCTTTCTTTCCAGTGCATGGATCCGGGTCACCCTCCCCGACTACAGAGTCTGACCACTCTGCACCCGTACGTCGCGACAAAAATAAACCCTACTTCTACAAAGAGGGTGAATGATCGTTCCACTACCCGGTCCAATCAGGAACTTAAACTTACCGATTACCATATTTCTCGGCATGTGGCTAGTACTTTCAAAAGTCTAACGAAATGTGCCACACACACGACCTTAACAATTTTGTCACTACACAGACAGGGAATCACAAGTACCACGTCCCTGCCCGTGGTTCTTATATTTTTGCAGAATGTAAAAGCATTTCAACTCCTATAATCTCGCGAGTAGCAGGAAACTACTCGACTTTTACCGGTCCTATTAGCCATGCATCTAGTCGAGGTAAACCGGGTAAACATTACATTGGAACATAGAAACACGCATCTACGGTTACAAACAACGCCTAAAAACTTAAATGCTCAAATAAATAAATTATTACAACACATATATACATTAATGAATATGCAAAAATAATAGGATTTAAATGCACCGGGCTTGCCTTCTTGAGCACTGTTAGCCTTGGGCTCTTCTGGGAGTTGGCCCAGGTCTTGATTCAAGTCAGTAAAATTAACAAAGGCGCTCTCCAGAGTGGTGGTGTTCGCTGGAACCAACTCATAGTCACTGTCGATCAAGTTTACCGTGTCTATATGCATGCAGAAATGATGTGCTACAATATGACATGAATGTTCATTCCTTCACTATAAAGTTGTAATCCAACAAAATAGTTGATTTTAGTGATTAACTTTTCATTTCATTTTCTGGGCAGTCATTTATAGAGTATTACTTATATTTACTTTACTTCATAAAATGAGCTGTGTTGTTGAGTTCTAATTTCTAGACTAGAAACATAAGGAGATTTACAAAATTCACCACAGAAGTTATAGACCTAAAATGGTGCTGTAATGTTTACACCTAACAGGCCAGGCATTATGGAATATACTGTAAAAATTTCAGAAATTAACAGCGATGTATTTAAGCATGAAAATTCATTAACTCAGATTATGCTAGGAACATCATAATTTTGTACAGACAGTTATGCATGGATTCTAGAGCTCAAAATTTAACAGCAAATACTAGACATGATATTATCAGTAATGTAATTTTTCCAGAATTAATGTAAGCATATATCAGGAGATATAAATTCAACAAAATTAACATGCCATTATCAAACTTTAATTCCAACAAGAGTTCTACAATGTTTCTGGGCATCAAATTTTTACCAGAGCTTAGTTTCTATCTAAACATGCTTCAGTAAAAATATAAAGCATTATGTCCTCCATTACATTCACTTATGAATAAAACTATGCATGAGCATGTATAAAGATTCAAAAAATAAAACGTCCAGTATAGCATGTCAAACTTTTTCTACAGCATCTAGCTACACTGATTAAGCATGGAATCAAAGATCATGAGCATTAATGCAAGATTTTATCCAAAATAAAAATAACAAGACTAGCCATGGTATAACATGCATAATTTACATCTACATTTCTGTTCATCAATTAGATCTCAAACTTTACAGACATGAAATCACTGAAATCAACTGTTTTGTTGGATTACAATTTTATAGTGAAGGAAATAACATTCATATCATATTGTAACACATCATTTCTGCATGCATATAGACACGGTAAACTTGATCGACGGTGACTACGAGTTGGTTCCAGCGAACACCACCGCTCCGGAGAGTGCCTTTGTTAATTTTACTGACTTGAATCAAGACCTTGGCCAAGTTCCAGAAGAGCCCAAGGCTACCAGTGCTCAAGAAGGCAAGCCCCGGTGCATTTAAATCATATTATTTTCACCTATTCATTCTTTGTAACCCTAGATGCATGTTCCTAGGTTCCGATGTAATGTTTACCCAATTTACCTCGACTAGATGCATGGCTAATAGGACCGATAAAAGTTGAGTAGTTTCCTGCTACTCGCGAGATTATAGGACTTTGGCACAAGCCTATGTGATCCCAGTGCTCCAGATCTTCAAGCAAACCTACCCAGAAATCATCAGTTTTTCATCTACACTGGAACATCTGGGGCCCTTCAGGCGCCCTGCAGTGGGTCATGCCACCGTCGCTTGCCAGGCCGCTGCCTCCTCACGCACCGCAGCCACCGCTGCTTCCTTGGCAGCCTTGGCTGCTAGCACCGCACACTCAACGTCATCAAACCTTGGGAGGAGAACCACCATGTGTTGGAGATTGACCTCCACACCATGCTCCTCTGATGCCCAATACACGTGGTGCCATAGCGCGCTGGTGAGGCCAACGCATGCATCTCGCTGGTCATGTCGTTGGCCCTCATCAAGCACACCCGCGTCGTGCCCGTGGAGCCACTCTGCTCCTGCGCCCAGACGAGACCCACTCGTGCACCGGGAGAGAGAAGAGAGGAGGCGCCGCTGGGGTACAGAGAGGAGGCGACGAGGTTGGGGAGAGGGGTGTTGTGGATCCTGCACACAGGCAGCGGTGGAGGAGAGCAGAAGGAATGATGGAGGGAGGGGTGACGACGGATGCATGCGAAGAGGGAGAATGGGAGGGGTGGTGACGGTACAGAGAGAGAGAGAGAGGGTGGCGGGGAGGAGAGGGGAGGCGGCGACAGGGAGCATAAGAGGGCGGGGGGAGTCGGGGAGGAGATGGGGGGTTAGGATTGGGGGCTGTGAAAGAGGATTATTGTAAAAGCGGCTCATTTTTTTTAAGATTCGAGCATTATTGAATTTCTCATTTTTTATGTTGAAATAAATATTAGTTTGAGGTCCTACATGAAAAATATATGAACATGGGTACTATACCGTCGGGGCGAGCTGATTTTAGTTGTGATTTTTAGAAAACCAAAGAACTTTTTTTTTGCAAAATAGCTAAAGGTCTAGTTAGCTGCCACATGTCCCCTTTGCCCCAGTGGAGCATTGGGAGGAGGGCAAAGGGGAGGGGCTTTTAATCATCCCGATTAAGCTAAGATCTTTGTGGGGCTTTAGTAGAGGAGAGCATCATCTAGTTCTTCAAGCATTTTTTCAAGGTGCAGTGATCCAGTTGGGTTTGCATGAAATAATTGTATATCAGCTGTCAATGCCAAGCAAAAAAAATGGCAATTCTCGCTTTGTTTGTGATTGAAGAGGTCCACCCTAGAATAATTTGATGTTGGACCAACTTGATGCTGAAAGAAGAAAAGTTATTTTTTTATTTCTAAAGGACTCAAAGACCAATTATTGTATATTATTCCCTTTGTTCCAAAAGATTATTTTGGTTTTTTTAGTTTCATAGCATTTGATTTGTACCTATATATAACGTATGTCTAGGTGCATAGCAAAATTTATGAACCTAGAAAAGTCTAAACAACCTATATTTTTATAAATAGAAAAACAACTTATATTTTGGAACTGGGAAGTATTTAGCTATAGCTAACAATTATCTTTTGCTAGAGCAATTAATAGTTGATGCTGTGTTTTCATGATAACTTGTGGCCTACTATGTTAATAAGTGGAAATCAGATCAAATCTCTATTTCAGTAATCATAAACAAAAAAAAGTGCAGGAATTTGTCGAGTACTATTAGTAGCCAACTGAAGTTGCATGGGAGAATGAAAATTATATGTGGAACCTTTGCATCTGAAATTTTGATTTTCAAATGTGGATATGAATATAGATGTGCAAAGTGAAAGTCTCCACGTATATGAATAATATCAGTGTTCGAATATAAAAAAAGGCATCAAATAGACATATAGAATATAAAAAAGTTACAGTATTAACCATCTACCCAATACTTGGTTCAATATTTTTATATTTTCTTATTTAGTGATATGGTTCCAATAAATTATGTAGAAACTAATTAAAATACTAATATTTTTTATTCATGCAACTCAATATATATTTGATTTTAAAATATTATCGTTCGTAACAGTATCAAAATAATGTGAACTCATTCAATATTAGTTATGATAATGTGTGAAGGAGCAGCAAGCAACCGGGAAGAGGAAGAAGAGGACAAACAAAATATCAAAGATGATCTCTAAACATGAGTGTTTATGAAGGGGAAATTTCCTAGCTACTAGGTGGATATGCCTTTTTTTTATAAAAAAATAATACCTTGTAGCAAATTTGGGCTAACTGCTGATAGATTTTTCCCCCTTTTGCCCGAATTCCTTCCTTCACTGCAATGCTTCATTAAACTTTTTTCTTGAATACGCAGAAGAGCTACCAATCATTGTATTAAGAAGAAAAGAGTTTGAGAATTATAACCGCGCACAGCAAGCCGTGCCCAATGGCGTGCCGAGACGCTGACCCGTCCCTAAAGGCTTAATTACACGAAGCAATACAACCTAGGAAAAATGCTTCATTAATCTGGGGGACAACGTTTAGATAGGCTGCTCCAAAAAAAAACGTTTAGACAAATACAATGCTGGCCTCGCCTGTAGATTACAAATAATTGCTGGTGGTATATGAAACGTTGCCCTATCTTGAAGGTTTAATTTGCTAGCCGTTGTGGCCTGGCATGTTTGCTGGCCAGCCGTATCTAGTTGGAGTATGGACTAGTGTGAATTGACTTCTACCAAGTACCAACCACGCTCTCCTCGCCCAAATCCCTTGGCCGCTCACGCGCACCACCAGACGCCACCAGCCAGAGCACCAGGCCAGCGCGCACCGCGGCCGATCTAGCAGCGAGCAAATCGAGCATCCGCACATGGAGGGCCGCCGCCGCCAGCTACGCAACGCCGGCACCGAGGCCGCCCTCGCCGCGCCGTGCCTCCGCCGCCGCACCAGGTTCGCCGTCGCCACCGCGCGGCGCGAGATCCACGGCGACCCGCTCCACCGCACGGCGCTGCCCCCGACGCTCCAGGGCTTCTTCCACGGCACTGGACGGGCCTACAGCGACGACCTGCCGCGCCAGGAGTTCGGGCAGTTCGCCACCCTGCTCCGGACGCCCACCGTGCCGGTCATCGACCCTTCCTTCTCCTTCATCGCCAAGGTGCTGCCCTGGACGGACCACATCTTCCTCCTCGACTCGCGCAACGGGCTCCTCCTCTTCGGCCACCTCGCCCCGGACGCCGACGACACCCCGCCGGACCTGGGCTTCATCGTGTGCAACCCGGCGACGGAGCAGTGGGTGGCCGTGCCCGGCTGCGGCTGCGTCGACGACGACCTCAGCCTCATCTTGCTCACCACGCACGTCTCTCTCCTCTTCGACCCGGCCCAATCCTCCCATTTTCATCTGGTCCTCTTCTGGGATGATCTTGATATTGATGGCACGACACTGACGACAGTCCACACATACTCGTCGGAAGCCGGGGTTTGGAGCCACAGCGAGAACGATGACTGGAGTGAGGAAGAAAGGCAAGGACCATGGGAATGGTGGAGGCGTCGCGACATATTTACTGACAGCTCCAGCCTCTGTGGGTCCTCGAGGGCCCTGGTCGATGGCCTGCTCTACTTGATCCTGGGGAGGGACCGGATACTCCGGGTGGATGCGGAAGGGAAGACACGTCGCGTCATCGCGGCGCCTTCGATTCATGTGGATTCAGAAACCTATGTGGTCTTCGTGGGTCAATCCCAGGGGCTTCTGCATTGCATTGTGGAAGAAGGTCATGAAGGTGTTCCACTATCTCATCTGGCGAGTGATGATCCTCGCATGAGATGGAGCTATGGGCTCTCGGTGTGGGTGCTTCAGGGCTCGGATACGCAACAGTGGACCTTCAAGCACAGGATGACCAATCTGCAGCTCTTCGGGAACAGGAGTTATCGATGCATGCTCGAGTACCATGTGGTCACCATGCATCCAGATCGCAACCTGATCTTCTTCGTCCGGCACCGGGATGCCCGGATGATATCGTATGATATGGACCGGCAAGAAGTGCAAGCTCTCCAATCCTTTCGGGACAACTTTGGGCCAATTACTCTATTTAATCGTATTACTCTGACTCCTTATGTTCCGTATTTGTCGGAGCTCTTTCTCGGAGTCATTGGTGCTCACAAGGCAGTGGAAGTGCTTCTTTAGGAATCAGGAGTTTGTATCTTCCAAATGCTGCATGCTTTGCATACTATTATTTTCTACTCCCTCTGTCTTGAAATATGATGTATTTTGGTTTATCCTAAGTCAAAATAGTCTAAATTCAACCAAATTTATAGAAAAGATAATAATAGTTGGAATATGAAATGAGAATATTTAGGTCCGTTATGAAATATATTTTCATAATTTACTTATTTGCATTGGTATGTTAGATGTTAATATTCATCTCTATAAATTTGGTCAAATACTTACACTAGATACTTTTACTTAGGACAACGCAAAATGCTTTATATTTCAGGATGGAGGGATTATTTGTAGTCTATATATTTACTTCATCTCGACAAACACATGAAATGTATGCGTTTCCCATATCTCTCATTGTACTTTGTATCATGCATATACCCTTTTCTTAGTGGTAAATCAAGATACTTCTATTTCCTGTGCTTAACCAATATCAAATCGGTGTACCTTATGCATTTGCAAAATATTTATTTGGCCGTCAAATTATTTCCATACAATAGTTTTTACTGTTCTGTGCTGTACATTATTGGTGTGAGTTAATAATGGTTCTGTGGCGATTGATGTGAATTGTTGGGAATAATCAAAGGTGTTTATATTGGGGAATTGTACTATGGTCCTATGTGATATATCAGCATAGCAGAAATTGTCACCTGGTCGTTAAATGAATAAGTGTTGTTTAGAATAAGACTTTTTTTAAGATGGTCAGGGTGGTACATAAATCTAGCTACTTTCTCCCTGACTGCATAATGGTGATACTGCACTATTGTACAAAAATTACATAGACTTACAGGTTGCCGCAGTCATTAATCCGTACATGATGATTCAGCAGCTGTGCTTAGGTATGCATGATCTTTCACTTAGGCTGGACACACCGTATATATTTTCTTTACAATTTATTTGTTATCAATTGGATGGTAAAAAGTATTTAGATGTTGCTGTTATGATATCAGAGTAACTAATATCTTGCATGTTCTTGTTTGAAGTCTAAACTACCAGAAAACTAGGCATTCATCCGTGAGCGTTAGTACCGGTCACATTTAGAACCGGTACTAAATGACCTAAATTTTGAAGCCCTTTAGTACCGGGCAGTGCTAACTATGTATCCTTTTGTGCCAAAGCAACTTGTTGCTGTTCAGTTGTTCCATTGGTGCTGACTAGTTCCAAGTTAATACAGTACATGAGCCGCACTCAGAATTGTTCATTTTATTTTTTGCAAAAACTTGATTGACATAAGGATTGTCTGTTACTCCTCAACAGTTATCTGAGAGAGTTTCACTGATGGCTTACACACTGGAAATATATGCCTAAGCTAGCTGTGGTCATGTGACTGTTAATCTGCTACTAATTATTTGTTCATGGCAAAATTTGATTCTAGCCTGATGCATGAGTTTTCAAGTTGGCGTGATCCGATTGAATGTTTGCCTAACTGACGTTCCTACACTTAATTATAAATTGCAACATATAATTTCTATTATGGATTTTTTTTCCTCCATTTGATCTAAATTGTAACAACAGATGGTATGGGTCTTGTTCACATTTTCTGGTACTAGCTAGGAACTAGAAGAACAGAATTTGAGCAGCAATATATAAGGCACGTTCCTCTATTTCTTTCCTAATTGATTGAGCCCACCCATCTAAGAATATGCCCTGACTTTACCAATCAAAGGCTAAGCAGGATTTCTATGCCAAGGCCATCCTTTTTTTTTTAGGGGAGACAAGGGGGAGGGGGGGGGGGCAGAAAGTCCCCACCTGAATTGATTTACCACATATGCCGGCAAGCCGAGAATAGAGGGTGCATGACATCAATTACATGATCAACCGTACCTTAGCAGGTCTAAAGAGTACAAAAGAGAGGTGAAGAAGAAGAAAACTTACATCACCAACAACAAACACAGAGTAGAAAGACTATTACAAGGCCTCCGCAACAAAATCATGCTGATATTTACCGAGCCATGTCACCACCTGAGACTATACTCCGACGACCTCCATTCCATAAGCGACTGTAAGGCTCAAAGTCGATTCCAACAGACGACAGCCATGATTTGCATTGTCTATGGTGTACATCCAGGCTCCAATCATCGCCCACCACGCCCACCACGCCATTTGGCTCCAATCATCGCCCACCAACGCCGTTTGAGGGGTGGAATCCCCAAAGGGGGGGGGGACGGTGATGGGAGGGAGAGGAGATCCAAGTGAGGTGATCATGGTCTCGCAACCGGCATTTGATGAGACAATGCAATCAAGGAACATGGATGATGATAGGGCAAAGGCTGTTGGAATATGAGGGGCTTTTTAGCCCAATTATTCAATAATTCAATGGAAAAGAATTAAACCTGACTACTAATGCTCGGGAGTCATGAGGATGTTAATACCATATTGTATTTGAGGAGAGTGATGGCTGGGTAATAAATAGCAATTAAATTAGAGGATTGATGACCGGTTAATGGTGCAAATTGATGGCCATTGTTGCACCTAGAGGTGTCCAGGTGCATCCCCCCTTCCTCTAGGATCGACTATAAAAGGAGACCAGCCCTCTCATTCTAACACAACACTCTCAAGCTCTCAGGTACTCCTGCTTAGGAGACCTCTCCCTTCTCCCTCAGCTGCTTTCTGCAATCCCCATCGCTAGCCCTGCGAGCACAGTTCTGGCGAGAGCAGGCCTCCGAAACCTCTGCAACGCTGAGATCCTGCTCGAGATAGCGAAGCAATCAGGTTTTTGGGGAGCGTCTTGATGCGATTGCTCGCTCCCTGATCGACTACTTCGTCTACTTCCCGGTGTCCGAACGAACGTCTACATCCTCGACTTCCTGTGGCCGAACGCCTATGTCCTCTACTTCTTGGTGGCCGTACTTGTGTTCCCCAAGTGAACATCAAGATCGTCTCGACTACTTTCCGACGGCCATCTGCACTGCATCGACTAAGTTCGGCTACATTGAACAGCGCTGACCGACACAATGTCCAGTCATGGGAAGGGCGCACCCGGTGCCTCCGGCACTGGTCCCGCCTTAGGGTACACTCTAAACCAATTCTGGTTTATTATTTTGTTCATGTTTATTAGTTAGAATAACATGAACACGAGCACATATTTTGTTAGCACAATATCACTCATTTATGCCATGAAATTGATAATAGCATTTGGAATTAAAATATACCGAAAACTGCCTATATTTCTAACAATCCAAAAACTTGATCTTGTTAATAGGCTTTCGGCATCTAGCTTTGCTGCAACAATCAAACCACCACCTTTTGATGGTTCCAATTACAAATGTTGGCAAGAGTGGCTTATACTATGGTTAACTGAGAGTGATGCATGTAAAAGAGGGTAAGCCTGAACAGTTCACTCCAGAGGAAGGGAGTGCGTTCGATGAGACTGATACCCTCTTTCGAGGTTGCGTCATTAGTGTTCTTGCTAAAAATCTGGTGGATTTTTATGTCCGACTGCCAACTGGCAAAGCATTGTGGGATGCTCTTGAGGCTCAATATGGAGTGTCTGATGCCGGCAGTGAGTGGTATGCGATGGAGCAGTTCCTTAACTATAGGATGGTCGAAGACCGTTCTGTGGTGGAACAGGCTCATGAAATACATACTGTGGAAGAAGAAGAAGGAGAAGAAGAAGAAGGAGAAGAAGAATGTTGGAAAGCTTTCCTGTATGATTGTCTCTAGTGCAAGTGGGAGATTGTTGGTGATATGCCCAAGAGCCCATCATTACAATACGGTTTAAAGGCCCAAGATGATATTGATCCAAGAGGGATTAGGGTTACTAATGGGCCTATGAGATAGAAGCCCATTAGTACGCCCTATATATACGAGGGAGGGGCTAAGGGGGGCGACATAACCTGTGAGCCCCGCCACCTCCCTAGCCGCCGCCCCCCTCTCTCGGCCGCCGCCCTTGCCGTGCGTGCGGTGCTAGCACACCGACGCTCGGCGTTTCATCCCCGTACGTGTGGACTCTGTGGAGGCACTGCTGCGACTGCTGCGCTGATCGGCTGTTGGGATCAAGGACGAGGAGCTCGGTTCGTGGGACGTGATCGACTACTTCCTCTACATCGACGTGCAACTTCTTCCGCTGCGCTGTGCGTCTAGTGGTAATGATCTATGATCTTCTACTCGCAAGTATCTTGGGTATATACGGTAGTGATGCTAGCGTAGCCTACCCGATTACCTACAGTGGTACCAGAGCCATCTTGCGTAGTTTTTGGTCTGGATCATTAGCATATAGGTGATATGTTGTTATAGTAGATTGGATCTATTATTTTTGCACGGTTTGATTAGATCCATTGGTCATAAGGGGTTAAAACTGGAGCGAGTTGATTGCGCGGCATGTGACAAAAAGATTAGTTCGTGTTCTTTCTCTGTTATGCATACGACATGTCCCTACCGGCTGGAATCACCATCAGGGACTAACTGTGTGCATAGTCAGCAGATTGAACCAACAGATCGAGGTCATGTGTAGATGCAGTCTTCTCAAGTGCAAAGGTTGCACGGTCAATGTGATTGACCTAGTGAAAATTGAGGCATTATGAATGGCTCGGATTTGAGGTGATGCGATCACTGTGATGACCTATCGTCGTTGCTTTCTCGCTATAGCGGCTTCCTAAGCGCTACTTTGGTAGAACACGTCGTACGCCTAACTTTTTTTTGCAGAGTGTGATGTGAATGGTATGGACTCAATGTCATGTGATGATGTATGTGATGATTTGTGCGGCCAGCGTGTCGCAAGTTAACACAACCGGATTGAGGTTGCACCATTATTGTATAACGACCTGCGTGTCGACTTGTGATGTTTGAATCCTCATGTAATTATTTCACTAGCTATTAGATGTAGTAGCTTAGTATCTTTTCATGGAGGCTTCAATCATGATGGCGATGATGATCACCACAAGACAGGATGGATGGCAATGGAGGTCACCTTGGAGCCATGGCGATGGAGCCCATTGTGATGCAAGAGGCCATACTATTCACAATATAATATGATTATATGCATGTGATGTTTATTTTCCTGTCATACTATTCTTTCATGCTTTTACATATGGTAGATGTTTTAATCATGATAGAATAGCTTCCCTCAGAAAAGGTTGAGTTTTTTATGCCTTTTACCAATAGCTGCACCTATAAATTTTGATCGTTGTGTGGTAGGTTTACCAAAGTAGAGTACCCTCAGCTATCACTTTTGTATAGGGTGGATGTCGGACATTCACAAGCATAGTATTGGTTTACTCAACAAAGTTATCAAAATAGTTTTGGGCTTTAAGGCATAGGGTTGGGGCCGGGGCATTGGATGCCACCCAACAAACAAGAGTCGCATAGAGATGTGATTAGTAATTTGTTGCTTACCTGTATCACTACTTTTTTAGCAGTGATGCTAAAGCTCACTAGGATTTTAGTGATTATGGATCTTGAACCACTATATGTCATTAGAGGGAAGATGACTTTGATATAGTAGGTAGTCTTTTGTTAAATCAGTTAATGAAAGTCTTTACATAAACTTAGTGCTGAAATCTTGCTTTACTTTAATGTTGTAGATCATGTCTGCCAGTAACAATTCCGCTTTCAATTTGCATTCTGTTCTTGAGAAAGAAAAGTTGAATGGAACAAACTTTATTGATTGGTACCGCAACCTGAGAATTGTTCTCAGGCAAGAGAAAAAGGAGTATGTTCTTGAGCAGCCATATCCTGATGATCTCCCTGACAATGCAACTGCTGCTGATCGCAGAGCTTATGAGAAGCACTCCAATGACTCACTTGATGTCAGCTGTCTGATGCTCGCCACCATGTCCCCTGATCTGCAGAAGCAGTATGAGCATGCGGATGCTCACACCATGATCGAGGGGTTGCGTGGGATGTTTCAGAACCAAGCCAGGACTGAGAGGTTCAATATCTCAAAGTCTTTGTTTGCGTGCAAGCTGCCAGAAGGTAGCCCGGTCAGTCCTCATGTGATCAAAATGATTGGTTACATTAAGACTTTGGACATACTTGGTTCTGAACTTCACCAAGACTTGGCTACTGATGTTATTCTCCAGTCGCTCCCGGCGAGCTATGAGCCTTTTCTCATGAACTTTCAGATGAATGGCTTGGATAAAACATTGAGTGAGTTGCATGGGATGCTAAAGACAGCAGAGGAGAGCATTAAGAAGAATCCCAATCATGTGATGATGATTCAGAAGGGGAACAAAAAGAGTAAGCGTTGGACGCCTCCTAATCCCAAAGGTAAAGGCAAGGAAAAGAGTTCCAGTGGTGAGTCCTCGGGCTCTAAGCTAAAGCCAGCACCTAAGGCCAAATCTGGCCCTACTTCTGAGGATGAATGCTTCCACTGTCATGAAAAGGGACATTGGTCTAGGAACTGCAAGAAGTACTTGGAAGAAAAGAAGAAGAAGAAGGGAAGTGAGACTTCCACTTCAGGTATAAATATTATAGAAATTAATATTGCATTATCTTCTAGTGAATCATGGGTATTTGATACTGGATCGATGATTCACACTTGCAAATCATTGCATGGTCTAAGTGAGACTAGAAGATTTGCAAGAGGCGAGTTGGACGTTCGTGTCGGCAATGGCGCAAAGGTTGCGGTGTTGGCAGTCGGCACCTACCACTTGTCTCTACCCTCCGGATTAGTTTTGGAATTAAATAATTGTTATTGCATTCTTGCTTTGAGCAAGAACATTATTTATTCTTCATGTTTGGAAGGAGTTGATGATTTTAAGATTGTAATAGAGAACAAACGTTTTTCTATTTTTTGCAATGGTATTTTTATGCTCATTGTCCATTGGTGAATGGATTATATGTTCTTGATCTTGAGGATAAATCTGTCTGTAACATTAATACTAAGAGGCTTAGACCAAATGATTTGAATCCCACTTTTATTTGGCATTGTCGCTTAGGTCATATAAATGAGAAGCGCATTGAATAACTCCATAAAGATGGATTGTTAAGCTCATTTGATTTTGAATCATTTGACACATGTGAGTCTTGTTTGCTTAGAAAGATGACCAAAGCGCCTTTCACTGGTCATAGTGAGAGGACGAGTGACTTGTTGGGACTTGTACATACCGATGTATGTGGACCAATGAGCTCAATAGCCAGAGGTGGTTTTCAGTACTTCATTACTTTCACTGATGACTTTAGTAGATATGGCTATATCTACTTAATGAGGCACAAGTCTGAATCGTTTGAAAAGTTCAAAGAATTTCAGAATGAAGTACAAAATCAATTAGGCAAGACAATTAAATTTCTGCGATCTGATCGTGGAGGAGAATATTTGAGCCTTGAATTTGGTGATCATTTGAAGCAATGTGGAATTATTCTGCAGCTAACTCCGCCC
This sequence comes from Panicum virgatum, assembly GCF_016808335.1. NCBI lineage: Eukaryota > Viridiplantae > Streptophyta > Magnoliopsida > Poales > Poaceae > Panicum > Panicum virgatum. Next base: position 7,053,496 of record NC_053146.1, read on the forward strand.
GGAACGCTTCAATGGAATGGGGTATCCGAACAGAGGAACTGAACCTTGTTGGACATGGTTAGGTCCATGATGAGCCAAGCTGATCTTCCATTGTTATTTTGGGGTTATGCTCTTGAAACTGCTGCGTTCACACTGAATAGGGTTCCAAGTAAGTCTGTTGAGAAGACATCATATGAGATATGGAGTGGAAAGCGTCTCGGATTATCTTTTCTCAAAGTTTGGGGGTGTGAGGCTTATGTCAAACGTTTGATGTCAGATAAGCTCACTCCAAAGTCAGACAAATGCTTCTTTGTGGGGTATCCTAGGGAAACCAAAGGATATTATTTTTACAATAAGGCGGAAGGTAAAGTGTTTGTCGCTCGCAATGGTGTTTTCTTAGAAAAGGAGTTTCTCTCAAAAGGATTTAGTGGGAGCAAGGTGCAACTTGAAGAAATTCAAGAAACACCCGAAACTGTTTCAGCACCCACTGAAGATCCACGGGATGTGCAAGATGTTGCACAACCCGTAGTTGAGGCACCAGCCCCACGAAGGTCTATAAGGGCACGTCGCTCTACTGACAAGCTCAACCTCCTTATTACGGAGGAGCGCCACGTATTATTGATGGAAAATGATGAGCCCTTGACCTACAAAGAAGCAATGATGGGACCCGACTCCGACAAATGGGTTGAAGCCATGGAATCCGAGTTAAAATCCATGCATGATAATCAAGTTTGGAACTTGGTCGATCAAATTGACAGTGTAAGACCTGTCGACTGTAAGTGGATTTTTAAGAAAAAATTAGACATGGATGGAAATGTTCACATCTATAAGGCACGATTGGTGGCGAAAGATTTCCGACAAATTCAAGGTGTTGACTATGAGGAAACCTTTTCGCCCGTCGCAATGCTAAAGTCTGTTCGGATTCTCCTAGCAATTGCCGCATATTATGACTATGAGATATGGCAAATGGATGTCAAAACTACTTTCCTTAATGGATATCTAAGTGAGGATGTGTATATGACACAGCCTAAAGGTTTTGTCGATCCTAAAAATGCTGGGAAAATATGTAAGCTTCAGAGGTCCATCTATGGATTGAAGCAAGCATCTCGGAGTTGAAATATTCGTTTTGATGAAGTAGTCAAAGGGTTTGGCTTCATCAAGAATGAATATGAGCTTTGTGTTTACAAAAATGCTAGTGGGAGCGCACTTGTGTTTCTGGTCCTATATGTGGATGACATATTACTGATCGGAAATGATATTCCAATGCTTGAAGCCATTAAAACCTCATTGAAAAAGAGTTTTTCGATGAAGGATTTAGGATAGGCGGCTTATATTCTGGGTATTAGGATCTATGGAGATAGATCAAAAAGGCTAATTGGATTAAGTCAAGACACGTACATTGACAAGATATTGAATCGGTTCGATATGCAAGATTCCAAGAAAGGTTTCTTGCCAATGTCACATGGCATTACTCTAAGCAAGAGTCAGTGTGCTACGACACCTGATGAGCAAAAGAGGATGAGTACGATTTCTTATGCTTTAGCCATAGGGTCGATCATGTATGTTATGCTTTGCACGCGCCCAGATGTTTCCTTTGCTCTAAGTGTTACGAGCAGATATCAGTCAGATTTTGGTGAAGCTCACTGGACAATTGTAAAGAGTATCCTTAAGTACTTTAGAAGAACTAAGGATATGTTCCTAATATTTGGAGGCGAAGATGAGCTCCTTGTAAAGGGTTACACCGATGCTAGTTTTCAAACAGACAAAGATGACTCCAAATCGCAATCCGGTTTTGTTTTCTGCCTCAATGGTGGGGCAGTGAGCTGGAAGACTTCCAAGCAAGATACGGTGGCTGATTCGACGACAGAGGCCGAGTATATTGCAGCTTCCGAAGCTGCAAAAGAAGCTGTTTGGATCAGAAAGTTTGTTTCTGACTTGGGTGTTGTTACTAGTGCATCCAGTCCAGTGGACCTCTATTGTGATAATAGTGGTGCCGTTGCACTAGCAAAGGAGCCTAGAACAACTAAGAAGTCCAGACATATACTGCGGAAGTATCACCTCATCCGTAACTTTGTTGAGAGAGGTGATGTGAAGGTTTGCAAGGTGCACACGGATTCAAACGTTGCTGATCCGTTGACGAAGCCTCTCCCACAACCAAAGCATGAGGCGCACATGAGATCTATGGGTATTAGATACTTACATCAGTAATTCTAGTGTGCGTGGGAGATTTTTGTGTCATGAGTATGTTTATGTAATGATGAATAATTATTATTTGTTCCATGGATGATTATTTTACATTGATTATCAAGTACGTGACTTGTTCGTGAAACTCTTTGTTGACAATGATATGATTCTAAATTATCTCTAGTTTATGTCGTTATGTGGGACAACAACGACGTTGAGACTAGCACATGCATTAATTGATGATCATGTTTCACGGATCATGGATATGGAGATATCGGATTAATGATGTGGACACATGTTGGTGAACATAGTGTTGGATTGACCCACTCCAAAACAATGCTGGGATTGTTATTCTGTATGTGCCATCAGTTGTTCTTGAGTGTTATACCTACTGGATCCTTAGACCTGAGATCGCCATTGTTTCTCACTGTGTGCAGTGGTGCATCTTGGGGCTGCTAAACGCTACTCCGTAACTGGGTAGTTACAAAAAGTAGCTTACAGGTGTGTCATGAAACATGGAATGGGATGTGAGCGGATCAAGATGGAATTTGCCCCTCATAGATAATGGGAGAGATATCTCTGGGCCCCTCGAGATAGTTGGATTTGAAAGTGCATGGCCATGCCAAAGTGATTAAAGAGTTAATCATTATGACTAAAGGTTAGTTATTAATAGAATCCACTATTAGATCAAGAGAATGGTTGAGCTATCACAAAGGTGGCACGCATCTCGCCTTGAGCTTGACTGGTATCATGTGGCAAAGGGATCGGTGTATGAGTATATCTAAGGTTCGGCCGATATGATCTTTATGTGTATTTGTGAGTCACTATGCCCTGCTAGGTGCCGCTATTGACTTGTGATTCGGAAATGATTTCCGATCACGACCACCTACACATGAACCTAACGGGTCACACACTTAAGGGGTTTGGAATATTGGAAAGCTTGCCTGTATGATTGTCTCTAGTGCAAGTGGAAGATTATTGGTGATATGCCCAAGAGCCCATCATTATAATACGGTTTAAAGGCCCAAGAGGATATTGATCCAAGAGGGATTAGGGTTACTAATGGGCCTATGAGATAGAAGCTCATTAGTACGCCCTATATACGAGGGAGGGGCTAAGGGGGGCGACATAACCTGTGAGCCCCGCCACCTCCCTAGCCGCCGCCTCCCCTCTCTCGGCCGCCGCCCTTGCCGTGCGTGCGGTGCTAGCACACCGACGCCCGGCGTTTCATCCCCGTACGTGTGGACTCCGTGGAGGCACTGCTGCGACTGCTGCGCTGATCGGCTGCTGGGATCAAGGACGAGGAGCTCGGTTCGTGGGACGTGATCGACTACTTCCTCTACATCGACGCGCGACTTCTTCCGCTGCGCTGCGCGTATAGTGGTAACGATCTATGATCTTCTACTCGCAAGTATCTTGGGTATATGCGGTAGTGATACTAGCGTAGCCTCTCCGATTACCTACACGGGGTTCATCACGGCTTCCTGGAGCAGGAGCAGGCCGTTGCAGTGATCGCAGAAGTCGATGTCGAGCACCCTCTGCTCGTCGGCTCCGAAGAAGCTGTCGAGGTCGCCGCAGATCGCGGAGCCCGTCCAGGGCCGGGAGAAGAGGGGCGGGAACCAGGTGCTGGTGACCAAGAGGAAGATGCCCCCCAGCGAGAGTGGCAGGAGGTCCGCGCGCAGCAGGCGGCGGCCGTCGATGACGGCGCGCCAGGACCAGCAGACGCCGTGGGACGAGGCGAGGTCGCGCGGAGCCAGGCGGCCGAGAACGTCCGCCAGGAGGTCATCGGGCAGGTGGTCGCCCATCTCTCCGGCGGCCTTGGGCTGGCTTGGCTCGTTGATGGATGCGCAAGCGCAACGTTTGTTTGTTTCTCAAGCCTTGGATTGATGGGAGTCTGTTTCGGCACGGCACGGCCGCGCGGCGATGGAGTCCGAGACGCCCGGGTAGCCGCAACAAGCATGATTACCTAGCGACTCGGAACATGCAATGCGACGCCCTCCTCGAAATATGGGCCTGTTTAGTTCGCAAAATTTTTAGATATGGGCACTGTAACACTTTTGTTGTTATTTAGCAATTAATGTCTAATTATAAACTAATTAAGTTTAAAAGATTCATCTCGTCATTTACAGTTGAACTGTATAATTTGTTATTTTTTCAACTGTATTTAATACTCCATCCATGTGTTAGAAGATTCAATGTGATGGGTACTGTAGGAAAATTTTTGAGAACTAAACAGGGCCTTACAGGATTCAGATCTACCGGAAAATGAAACTAACAATAAATATTATATATATATGTGTGTGTGGGTGGGTGGGTGGGTAGGTGGGTGGGCGCTCGCTTGTAATCAAGACGTGTCAACTCAGGACTTGTAGAAGGCCGGGAGAGATATTTTGATGTTGTAGTTTATCTCTAGTTCCATCTGTAAAGTTTGTTGTACAGGATTTCCTGGCCTTGCTCTCCAAGTTTTACCGCTATATCTATATATGGAAGCCACCCACAAGGCTATTTTGTGCAAAATCAATTAACACGCACACGCCTACAATCCAAGCTAGGGTGCGGCGCTTCCATAGCCCTCTGAATTTTACAACAAAAGACGATAGTTTTCCATGCGGTTACATTGAGATATAAGTCGGCATTGACACAAGACTATGCACGATCTTATCAAGGGGGGCGAATGTCTCTGAAAGATCACTGGAACTGGAACTGGAACGACACACGCGAAATTAGTCAGCGGCCGGGTTCTACACAGAGTCAGGCGTCGGTCAAGCCAGGTGAAGCCTGGAGTATGTCAGGGACCACCTCGAGAATATACGAGAACCTTCCCCGTACTCTACAATTGTGCAAAAAAAATATGATTAGTATATTGTGTTTGATGTTTATATATGGAGGGATAATGAATAAAGATCATTAGCTGGAGCAACATAATCAATGGAACCTCTTATTCCAATTGTGCTACTCGAGTTTTGCAGGGATTTGATATCACTTTCTAGAAGGATTCTTGATATACCAAAGTCTCCAAGTCGGGCACTCATGTCTCCTGCAAGAAGGATATTGCTTGGCTTGAGATCACAGTGAATGATTGGTGGTTGACAGCGATTATGAAGGTAATCCAATGCATCCATTATATTGACGGTGATATTGAGCCTTTGTGCTAGGCTGAGCGTATTGTTTAGAGTGTGCAAATCAGATGGTGGATGAAGCCAAACATTTAAGTTACCATTGGGCATGAACTCAAAAATGAGTTCCTTGAACTCTTGACCTTCGTGATTGACACTTGAGCAGCAGCTGATGATCTTTAGAAGATAACGGTGGCGCACCCTTCTCAGTGCCTCACATTCAGCCATAAAACTTCTAGTAGATCCAGATTGTTCAAGATTAAAAACCTTTACAGCAGTAATAGTTCCCTCACCTTCAAGAGTGCATCTATAGACACACACCCAAAGCTTCCTTTACCAAGAAAATTGGCTTATGAAAATCCATTGGTTCCATTTGCTAATGCATGATAAGAAATTCTTGTGAACTCTTTGTAGTTGAAATGGGCTCTTCTGCTTTTGCCATAACTTCTTGGATCTTACGGAACAACTGAGTGAGTGCAACAACAGAAGCTAACAATAAGAGTGCACTAGTTACTGCCAGAGCTAGGGTGAGAGACTTCATGTGTCCACTTCTGTTTGTTTTCACAGAGTTCATCTGACATGGTGCTAAATGAAGCTGAGGAATTCCACCACAAAGATTATTATTTCCAGTGACTGACATGTTCACAAAGTTTGCAAAAATTCCTCCTTTTGGCACTTCTCCTTGCAGATTGTTGAAGGACAGATCCAACACTGACAATGATGTCAAATTCTGCAGAGCTGATGGGATTGGCCCTGACAAGTTGTTGTGTGCCAGATACAGGCATTGCAGATTGCGGATTCTACCAATGGCATTAGGAATTTTACCAGACAGGTCATTCATAGACAATTTCAGCTCATTGAGACCCTTCATATTATAGAGAGATTGAGGTATGCTCCCCTCAAATGAGTTATTGTCCAACCAAAGTCGTTGCAGAACGGTGCAGTCCCCAATACCATCAGGTATCACAGCAGACAATTGGTTTCCAGATAAGAAAAGGTTGTTAAGATTTCCCAAGCTACCAACTTTAGATGAAAGTGGTCCTGATAGTGAATTATACGATAAGTCCAAGTTACTTGAAAGGACTGGTAGGTTGAAAATATCTTTGGGAATTGAACCATTCAGGTGGTTCATCGACAGATCAAGAGCTAACAGATTCTTTAACCTCCCTATGCTTGATGGAATTGGTCCCTCCAAGTTGCAATGGTGTGCATCAAGAAAAGTCAACATTGAGATATTTCCAATAGATGAAGGTATTTGACATGACAGGTTAGTATTGTGGAGATAGAGCACGCCCGAGTGTACTAGCTTGCCAATGCTATCTGGAATCACTCCTGATATGAAAGTATTGCTTGCATTGAGGAAGTTGAGGTTGACCAAATTGCCGATGGCTGAGGGGATACTACCCGAGATCCTAGTGTCCTGTACGTTGAGTATTTGCATGGTTGTTGAGAGGTTCACTGTTGAAATTGGCATCTTCCCTGTGAAAGCATCATTGTCGTTAATAAATAACTGTTGGAGCTGGCTGCAGTTTGACATCGCAGTGATGAATCCCCACCCCTCCCTGTTGTCTGCTTCTTCTTTTTTTGAATCGAGGCTTCCCCCCATTTCCATTACCAGAATGGAAATACCAAGCGTTCAACAAAGTAGCAGAAACAAGTTCAGGAAGACGGCTAGAGAAGAAGGGGGGAGGGGAAACACCCTAGCCTGATTCAGGCGCAGCTGATTCAGGAGACCCAGGATTCCCAGATCAAAGTCCTCGACAGAGATACAGTACAGTTTTCAGACAAACAGCAAAAGCTAAGTAAACGGAGCCCGTTCCAATCTTCAGACGATGTTGCTATCAGTCTTCGTTGCTCGACTCATGGCCATCATCTTGGGGGGGGGGGGAGGAGGAGGAGACGTCTCTGGAATGAAGAAGAAGCTGGTTGCCCCGCCAACACCTTGTGAGCACAAGCCAACAGATCCTGCACCCCTTCAAGAATCTTCTCCTGCATCGACTCGTTGTAGAGACCTGCCCAATAAGAGATAAAGGAGCAAATATGTATCATCATTTCCATTGGGTTTTTGATGTGTTTCCCCACGAAACAAGTTTTATTTCTACACTTCCATATGGCCCAGCAAATTGCTGCACAGCCACAAGTGTAAATTGATTCACCTCCTGGGAGCCATTTGGCAATCCAAGTTTTATATTGTTGTATGTTTCGAGGAATATCGTTTGCTCCAAAGCAGAGGCCCACCGTGCCCCAGATAACCTTGGCTATAGGACATTGGAAGAAAAGATGCTGGACTGTTTCATTTGCTTGACAGAAATAGCAAGTGGGGGATCCAACCCAATGTCTTTTGATTAAATTGTCTTTAGTTAGGATAGCATTGTTCTCAAGTAGCCATAAGAAAATTTTGATCTTATAGGGAATTCTTGCTTTCCAAATATGGCGAAAAGGATTTCTTATACAATCTCTGGTCAGATAATCATAGACTGACTTTGTCGTGAAAGTTTTGGATCTATTCCATTGCCATAAAGGTATGTCTTTGCCGTCGGCAAACGGCTGGTGATAAATCAGATCGACCAAATTCAACCATTGATCAAATAGATGAGGAGGGAGTCATCTGGTGAATTGAATCTGTCCTTGGCAAATAAGAAAATTGTAGTCAAATATATGTTTGTCTTGGCAAAGCTCAAAAAGGGTGGGGAAGCAAGCATAAAGAGGTTTATCCTTCAGCCATGTATCCATCCAAAAGGATGTATCTTTCCCATTCATAACTCTGAGAGATCTACCCATCAGATAAATATGTTTGACCTTAAGTAGGTCACACCAAATTGGGGAGTCATCCAATTTGTGTTTCACGGTTCCAACTGTGTGTTGGAGTAGGTATTTTTGTTTGACAATCTATTGCCAAATACCATCTTCCATTTCCAGTTTCCACCACCATTTAACCAGAAGACTAAGATTCATCTTATGAATATTTTTTATTCCTAACCCCCCATATTTCTAACTCTTATTGATGATCTGCCATCTCAGGTATTTCTTTTTCTGTCCACCTCCTTGCCAGAAGAAGGATCTCCTTTGTTTATCCAGTTTATCAGTGGTTCCTTTTGGCAAGAGGTACATGGACATGTGGTAGATAAAGGTGCTGGAGAGGCTAGAGTTAATCAAAGTAGCTCTGCCAGCAATAGAGAGAGATTTACCTTTCCAAGTAGCTAGTTTTTTCTCATTTCTTTCTTCTAAGATCATCCAATGGGACTCACAGGCACCCCTAAGTATTTTAGGGGAAATGTTCCAGTTTGGCAGTTAAAGAGTTCAGCATAATGCAGGCACATGTCATCAGCCCCATTAATCATTATAACCTCACTCTTAGAGAAGTTGATCTCTAGACCTGTCATAAGTTCATAGATGTATAAGAGGATTTTCATATTCCTAGCAATGTCAATGTCTTCCTTTATGCAAATGATGGTGTCATCTGCATATTGTAGAATGGCTACACCATGAGGGACTAGATTAGAGGCCAGTCCAGTTATCTGCCCACTTCTTTGAGCCTGTCTTACCATTCTTGTTAGGTAATCAGCAACAAAGTTAAATAGGATGGGGAAAGGGGGTCACCTTGTCTGACCCCTTTATGACTCATAAAATAAGGGGCCATTGACATCATTCAATTTAACACTCACAGTCCCTCCAGAGACCACTTGTTTTATCCAATTACACCAAGTTGTGCAAAAACCTCTTATTTTGAGGCAGTCAAAGAGAAAGTCCCAACAGACTAAAGACAACCTAGCCAAGAGGAATTGGACTGGAGACATGCAGTGTTGTTTCTGCAATTGTACTGAATCCATTGATCACCTCTTCTTCGAGTGTATCACTGTCAATTATATCTGGAGCCTGGTAGCTTTCGTGCTAGGAGCTAACCATAGACTCACATCTTTTGGGCAGTATTGGCATTGGATAGACACTCTCTTACCAAATAAGAAGGGCTCACACATGATCGGGCTGGCGTCTATCTGCTGGGCGATCTGGAAGTCCCGGAATAAGTGTTGTTTTGAAAAAAAGCTAATTGGATCTCCGACGGAAATTATCTGCTTAGCGAGTTCTTTCTTAAAATACTGGGCAGGTCTCCAGGCGGGACAAGACAAGGAAGATCTGGAGAGTGGTGCAATGACGCTCCTCAAGACGGCATTACACTTCCACGCACAAGCCCAAGGCGATGACACGGGGTTGGTTCTTCTCCAGTGATGCCCCCGACGTGAAGACAAAAGTCTGCTCCCCCCTTAGTTATGCTGAAATGGGGTGTTTCTCTTCTCTGCTGTTTGCTTTTCTGAACCTGTAAGCGAGTCTGGTGTCAGCAGCCGGATGTGAGCCGGCTTGTTCTTCGCTTAAACTGAGTGTTAAGACCTTCTGAGGTTGTTCCTGAAGACTTTGTAATTTCGTTACCAAAAATAATGAAATTCGGGCGTGGCCCTTTTTGGAAAAAAGAATAGAATACGGAAACGAAACTAACCTGGCAACCTAAAGGCAGCAGGTGAATTTTTTTCTATTCTACTCGTTTCGATTCTGGGCGAGAAGGATTCGTGGTCACCGGCGGGCCAGCAACCACGGATGAGCCTGAGCGGAGGGCCGGAGGCTGTCCAGGACCTCGACCCGACGCCGCACATGCCGCATTCAAAGCCGCTAGTAGTAGTGCGGCGGTGGAAAGGGGACGTGCCCGGCGCCCGCGAGCTGGGCTGGCTCCAGGTCGGCCGCCTCCCTACCTACCCTCCTCCTGCCCCGTTCCGAGTTCGTAGCGTGAGCGAGCGACCGTAGGCTGGCCGGGCCATCCCACCCGGTCGATGTATGACATGGCGCGATGCCGTTGCCTTATGCCTATCGCCTCCCTCTCTCTCTCTAGTCTCTGCTGCCTACGCGGTGGCGGTGCACGGCGCGATCCGTTCCCAATCTGCACTGTACTCCACTCCACTCGACCGGGCACTAGGCACTGGACAAGAGGACGGTCAAGACATGTATTAATGGTTAGCTATTAAAGTTAGATTTGATGTGATAATAAAAAAATAGGAGAGAGTAGTTACAGGCCAATTCAATAATATAAAATAGTTTTTTATTCTTACTTCCACACCAGACTACTAACTGTTATCATTGCGGACATCTTAAATATACTATATATGTATCTACATGCAGGGTCCACTTGTCATCCTTACGATCGGCGGACTTGACGTGGTTAAAAGTCTCCACTGGGCACTGGCCCACCTGTCGGCCCCACCTATCAATGCTCGCTCCGGCCGTCGTACTACCAGCTCCCACGGCATACGGCACTGCCCACTGCGGTAGCAGCCGTCGCCGTGGGGAACAGAGGCCAGGGAGTCAAACAGTCAAACCCCGCCAGTGGGAGCATGCAGCCACGTCATCGTCATCCTTGACTAGTCAAACATCCGAGCTGGCATCCCGCTGCTCCCCTACCTAGTACCTACTCACTCCTCACCCTTTCCCGCCGCTGACAGCTGCCGCCGCCTCCTCCCCTTCCGCTCCCGGCCGCCGCGGCTGCCCCACCGGCAGGGAGTCGCCGGCGGCGGCGCCCTCGCCATCCCGGAACCTCGCGTAGATGTCGCCCCTGTAGAACCCCCACGTCCGCCACACCAGCACCAGCGACACCGCCGCGCCGAGCGCCGTCGCCGCCGCGATGATCAGGAACGACCGCCGGAAGCACTCCACGCCCAGGCACGCCCCGCCTCCCCGCTGCCGCGCAGCCTCGGCGTCGTAGAGCCGCCCGGCCACGCGCACGTTGAGCAGGTAGGCCCCCACGGGGCTCGCCATGCCGCCGAAGTTGTGCAGCGTCGAGTAGCGCTTCAGCCCGAACAGCTCCGAGATGACGGCGAACACCAGCGGCCACTGCGCGCCGAAGCAGAACCCGACGACGACGGAGGCGGCGTAGAGGGACCGCGGCACGCCGAAGGCGATGAGGAGGTGCCCCGCGCAGGCGAGGAGGAGGACGAGGGTGAGGAGGAGCGGCCGGGGCACGCGGTGCCGGGACAGGACCGCCTCCGAGGCGTAGCCGGCCGTCACGCGGCCGGCGTAGTTCCAGATGCTGATGAGGGAGACGAAGGTGTTGGTGCTCCGGGACGGGTAACCCAGGGACTGCCCGATCTGGCCCATGTTGTCGATCGCCGTCAGCGTCCCGCCCACGCCGCAGATGGCGGACACGAAGAGGACCAGCATGTCCACGCTAACCAGCGCCTGCAGGATCGAGTGGTCCTCGCCGCGCGCCGGCGGCCGGAACATGGTCCTCACGCACCCGCCGAGCCTCCCCGAGCAGGAAGACGGCGACGAGGATGGGGTCGACCTCGACGTGGGCGGCGGCGCCACCGGCTGCTGCTCTGCTTTCTTGGTGTCCGTTGACATCTGGACGTGGTTGGATGCGGCGGCGTCGACGACGGTGATGGTGGGCGGCGGGCCGGCGGCGCGGAGGGCGTCGTCGAGCTGCCTCTCGCGGTGGATCTTGTACTCCTGCTTGATGACGACGCAGAGGGGCATGAGGAGGAGGATGAGCAGCGGCGCGGCGGCGACGCCGTAGGCGCCCCGCGAGAAGGGCACCTGCCTCTGCACGACGATCATGACGAGGAGGAAGCAGGCGAGCGCGATGGAGAGGTAGAGGAAGCAGAAGAAGGGGTTGGTGCTGGTCTCCTTCCCGCCGCGGCGGCGCGGGTACGGCATGTACCGGACGGTGTGCACGAACACGACGGACACGGCCGCGGGCAGCCACGCGATGAGCAGGATCAGCGACTCGGGGTCCTCGCCGCCGTAGAAGGCGAGGTAGAGCTGCGTGTACACGGCGCCGCTGAGGCCGACGAAGCCCTTGAGGATCCCGATCACCACGCCGCGGCTCTCCGGGAAGTTCTTGACGCAGGTGACGAGCGCGCCGGTGTTGGCGAACGCCTGCGAGTTGGCCCCCGCGAAGAAGTAGAGGCAGAGGAGCCAGAGCGGCGGGCGCGCGGTGCGGCCGGAGACGGCCAGGTAGACCATGAGGTAGCCGGCGAGGTTCATGGCGGCGCCCGCGGCGAGCACGGCCCAGGGCGGGGTGACCTCGTTGAGGAGCCCCGGGAGGACGCCCAGGTTGGCGCCCAGGTCCTTGGCGAAGGAGACGGTGTTGAGCGCGCGCTGGTCGTACCCGAGCGCCGACTTGAGCGCGCCGGAGTAGGCGGCGAAGATGTAGGTCGCGCCGGAGGCCGCCATGATGAGCAGGCTCGCGAACACCGTGAACCACCGCCCCGCCAGCACCTGCCGCGCGAAGCCCCGCGTCAGGATCACGCGCAGCGGGCTCCCCGCCGGCGCCGCTGGTTCCGCCGCCGGCGAGCTGCCGGCGCCCGCGTCGTACACCATGGCACGCGGCGCGGCTTTGGTGGGACTCTCGCTGGCTGGTGTCCGTGGGGTGTCCGCCGCGTGTGTGCGAGCGAGCGATGAGGTTGGGTTAGGCGGATGCTGTTGGATTTAACGATCTGGCTCTAGGGAGAAAAGGAGTGTGGATGGAGCGACACTGTGACAGGCTTGGGGCCGGCGACCGGCGTCCTCTCCGTCCTGTCCCTTTCAGACACGTTGGTGTCCGGGAGGTTGAGGGGCACTGCTGCTGCGAGCAGTGAATTGTGATCGCTGCCTTGGACGCCAGCGCGGCACGGGACGAAGCGACCGAGCTGCCAGAGCATCCTCGGCGCGGCGCACGGGAGCTTGACTCTGGAGCTGTACACGAAGACTTCTTTTTTTTTCTGACGGAGAAACAGAGTGGATCATCAGATACAAGCGACGACGTCGTGCGCGTGAGTAATCTGCCGCCGGGACATCCGGATCGCCGCGGGCCACGGCGAGGACGAGGAGCTTGACTCGCGAGTGCCGCGGGCCGTGGCGCGCGCGAGGGCCATTCTTTCTTTCTAGAGGGACAGCGACGTGTGCGTGCGGACGCTCCGGCTCCGGTTGCTCTCTCCGGCGACGGCGGCGGCGTCGCGGCAGTGTGAACGCGCGGCGGCGCCACCGCCGCGGAGCGCGACGTGTGAACCGGGAGACCAAGCCGATTAAGAGACGTGACCAAGACGCGATTAGTTTATTAGTCACGTCTTGGTCGTGTTTTGTTAATTGATCTCCGTTGTTGCTGATGAGGTAGGTGCGTGGCCGCCTCCAACTCCAATCCAGCGTGGCCAGCAGCGCGAGGGGAGCTTGTTATTATACCTAATGTTAATGTGATGAGGGGAGTAGTTAGTTGGCAGATAGGAGACTCTGCTTAACCTTAGCTACTAAGGCCTCCTCTAATGGTCCAAGCTATCACTGGCTCATAGCTACAATAATTCGAGTTTGGCACAGTGATTCATAGTGGCTTGGAATCGGTGTACGAGACAATCGCTCTACAGCACGACGAATTCCTCATTTTGGCACTGTTCACCAATTTTATAAAATTTATGAGGTAGCTTAAAAATCACCTGTTGAGGGAGGCCTGACATGGAACCGAGTAAATTGCACCCTAGGTCCTCAAACTTGCAGCGACATTCCGCTTAGGTCCCCAAACTCTCAAATCGTCTAATTGGGTCCCTAAAGTCCTTTAAGTGGTTCATCCTAGATTCTAAATGTGTCACGCGTGCATCCGAAACCGACGTGTCATGCCACGTGGTGCCACAGTGGCATATATTTTCAAAAAAAAACACTAATTTTTTTTCTTCCCCCACCCTAACCCCCTCCTCTTTTTTTTCTTCAACTAAGCCCCTGCCTCCTCTGTTCTGTCAGGCGCACGGCTGGAGGGCTGCAGCCCCGGCGGCCGGCGGCCAGCCAGGCGTGCGCCCAGCCTCGCCCTAACCCTACGCACCTGTTCCCCCAAAATCCCCCTCTAATTTCTTGCCTGCAGCAGCCTGCCATGGCCGGCGCCAAGCTGAAGCTCGGGCGGTGGTGGCCGGCCCTCTCCCAGCCTTCCCCGGCCAAACCCCTACGCCGCGGAGCACCCCCACAACTCCGTGAAGCTAGACCGTCGTCAATCGGGCCTTGGGGGCGCGGGAGGCCGGCGCTCGATGCAGCCGCGGCCTGCACGGGCGGCGCCCGTCGGCGGGTACCTGAACGAGGGCGACCCGCGGGGGCGCGACGGGGTGTCGCCGGAGTGCCACGTGTCGATCCAGCCGGGCTGGTTCTGGCACAAGAACGAGACCACGACGGAGGCGGCGTAGAGGGACTTTGTACACGGTTTCTCAGCCGGAAGAAATCGTTGTTGCTTCCTCTTAATGAAATGAGGTGGGGACCGTTTCTTCCCCGACTGAGTTTTTTTAGCTTGCAAATCCTTGAGGAACTTGGTCTCCTGAGGTTTTTTAGTAGTGACCCTTTTGACCGTTGCTCAACCAACTCAAGAAACGGCGGGCACATTCCTTTTGCGACGTGTGCGGTGCACAGATACGCTTTCATTTGCATGATTGTTGTTGTGGTGGTTAGGGTATGGCAGGCCTGAACTGAAGCATGACACAGCGAGTATTTGTCCTGTATTTATATTGCAGCTGCAGCATCTAACTTTAGACTACCGAGGCACAGATCTTGTGGTCCTGCACTGCTGTATCTGTATGGTATGAATATCTCCTCCATCTAGATGCTAGGAAAGACCCAGAAATTCTTGTCACACTGCTTGCTGTTGGTTGGACTTAGCTGCTACCAAACATGCACTTGCTGAGGCTTTGCTGACTTGAGGAGAAAACGGCACCAGATCTTTGATGCAGTCCACATGGGTCTCTCTCTCTCTCTCTCTCTCTCTCTCTCTCTCTCTCTCTCTCTCTCTCTCTCTCTCTCTCCTCTCTCTCTCTCTCTCTCTCTCTCTCTCTCTCTCTCTCTCTCTCTCTCTCTCTCTCTCTCTGTGTGTGTGTGTGTGTGTGTGAGGGAGAGCATGACGTTGCTGTGCTCCTTCAATAATTGGATACCGGAGTTTTAGAAAGAAGTGATGAGCAATTGGGTAAGTGACCTATTTTTTCTAGAAGGCATCTGAGCACATTGGCATTGGTGTTCCGACCATCATGAAGAGTGAATGCAAGTCTCCCTATCTCGTGCACTTGCATATATGGCCATGGCTGGCCGTTGATCTAGTCCACACCCTCCTTTTTTTTTCTTCCAGTGTGAAATAGGACAATTTGGAATTTTAGATTTAAACCATGGTGCTTGCCTCTATAAATACAATCCAACCAAGATTACAGTCCTAGCTCTTATCCTTACTTTTCTAACAAAAAAAAGTGCTAAGCTCAAGAAGGAAGCTGAGCGCATCTTATTCATAGAAAAGTTCTCAGTCATCTTCAATTCTTCGTTCAGCTTGTGATTCTTGTTTCATACACTGATATTTTGCATATCTGTTAGTCGATTTGTAAATGTTCTGCTCAAGAAAAAAAGTTCACCTCAAGCAAAAGAAATGTTCCGCTGAAGGAAAAAATCTTCACCTCCAATCTAATTTATGAATGTTGTGCTCAAGAAAAATAGCGTTCCACTAAAACAAAGAAATTATTCATCCAGTTGAATTTGTGAATGTTGCGCTCTAGACAACAATATTATGCTTAATGAAGTGTTCTAGCTAGTTTCATAAAGAAAAAATGTTCCAAAGTACTCCATCAGTTCCAAATTACAAGTCATTCCAAGAATCCTGGAGAGCCAAAGTTTTTCAAGTTTGACCAAATTTATATGACAAGATAATAACATTTATGATATCAATTAAGTATCATTAGATTCTTTGTTCGCTATATTTTCATAGTGCACATATTTGATGTCATAAATCTTTGTGTTTCTCTCTATAATTTTGGTCAAATTTTGAGATGGTTTGACTCTCCAAGATTCTTGGAATGACTTATAATTTAGAACGGAGAGAGTACATAATAATGTTTTAACATTTTAAAAATGTGACCGACGGATAAGCAAGATACCAGTCACTTTACAAGAAGACAGACCTAATTTTGAAACCCTACCTACAATAATACAGTCACTGAGACGTGCACTCGAGCAATACCATCTCTATCTGTTTCATCACAGACGTAACCACAGTCAAACTATGGCTATTTCATCCATGATAAGATCGATCGTTTCTAGTCATGCCTTCCACTATTTTTTTTGAAAGCTATGCCTTCCACTATACAGATTGCGCATTTGGGCTCAGATTCTCCTCTCCATTTGACTGAAATCTTCTCGATGTAGCGCATTCAAGTTAAGGACGCCACCTTGTGTTGCAAACTTGGCCGCATATCCCAGGCTGTTGGGTTCAGATAAGAGTGATTCAGACCTGGGAATGAGATGGAATTGGGGCGACCACCACTAACTATATGCATGTGGCTCCTGCATCCTCTCTCGTGCTGATAGCTGACTCCCACTAGAAGCACATCCAGCCTTCATTTTACGAAAAATTCAGGCACTAATGTACTGGAATATATGCACTGCATTTCTGTCAATGATTCAATGATGTATGTTGACAGATCATGCATCAGTCAGCTCCGTGCTCGCAGTGCAAGTGATTCCAAGGATGTCTTGAGAGGAAGATTCTAAGGATATGCTTGCTCTCTTCCTATGATCTTCTCTGGCAACCAAAGAGAATTTCCAGCTAACCAAAATCAGAGAGGGAGAACGAGCAGAGATCAGTGCAATAGTACAGTATGAACACAATGATCCATTTTGCCTAAACGGTCATTTAGTCCATTTAAACAATGTTTAAACGGTAAACAGAGATTATCCGTATCGTTTAGGCCCTAAACGATTAAACAGTTAGACCGTTTAAACCGTTAAAAACCGTCTAAACTGTCTAAACTGAGTCAAGTTAAACGTGATTAAATGAGCTAAATGATCATTTAATTTATAATTTAGTCAATAAGAGGATTACAACTACCCAAACAAACCGAATTAATTAGCACTGTAAGTATATGAAGTGTCGTGGAATTTAGATTTCTTCTAAAAAGATTATTTGGTAGAATACTTATTTTTTACATGTAGAAGTATGTAGGCTTCCTAGCGTATCTGACATTTACGTACATAAATTTTATATATTTTAGTGTTACTGTGTCAAACTGCTTAGGGTGTTTAACTCCGTTTAAACGGCCTAAACGCTAAACAGAGGGTGACCGGCTGTTTACGGTCTAGCGTTTAGGATAAAACTAGTCTAGGACTCTTAGATCTACATGGGCCCTATGGGTTAGTTCTGATTTGTGTCTATCTAGGCCCACGAATGTCAATGTCCCACGTATGGGTTAGTTCTACACTTTCCCTTGACGCAAGTCAATGTCCACACTGAATTTGCATTATATTGAATTATGTTGAAAAAAAATCCAGTGGGACAAAACACAGCAACTAATGAAAAAAGATAGTGCAATATTTGATCATGTGGATCACGGTGATCAAGTGACATATGCGTCTAATGGAGGGGGTACATATGGTTAGATCTTACTTACATATGGCCGGTGAATGCAGGGATCAGGATGAGCCCATGCTGACCGTCTGACTATGAATTACTTTTCAGAAAAGATGAACATCGAATGGGTTGCATTGATCCCATTTTTTTTTCTAGATGACTCTACGAAATTCACTTTTATATATTTTTGTTTGCCGCTGGGCGTAGCCTGCACCAGGTTAGAAAATCATTCTTTGTGTTTCCTCACATTCCTTTTCTATTTTCTCTTGCAGCCTTTTCCACCGAGGTGACATGCCGGCCTGACAAATAATCTCTTGTAACGGGGAATAAACTTCTCAAGTAAATACTTATTTCTAACACTCCACACTTCCGTTTTCCTCCCAACTGCTTCATTTGGGGGTGGTGGGAAAAGTGGGTTGAACAGTTACTAGTGTAAATGAGGTTTTGATGGCGTTCAAGGTGGAGTTGGTGGTGGCATTGGGACCCCACATCCAGCTATGCTGCTCAAGCCCCTGTTGCTATTACAAATTGTAGTCAACGTATAGCTCTTGGCGGTAGGATTTGTGTGTTGTCATTTACAGAATTGTATTTGCATCTATTTATCTTTTATTTTAGCTTTCATTCTTCAGGGTATCATTTCTTTAGATCATGTTAATTAAACTAATTGAGGAATTTGTATAGTTTTGTAAGGTCGAGGTATGTTTTAAGTTTTGCTCAATGTATGTCTTAATTTCAGCAGCCCGCGGGTATGGTTTCTACGGATCGGATCAAATTAATTGAAGAATTTTTGTATTGTTTTGTAAGGCCTAGACATGTTTTAATTTTTGTTCAAGGCATCATTTAGTTTTGTTCATCACTGTTACTAGAGTCTTGTCATCCCCTCATGTCCCCGGTTTTTTATGCGTGTGTTGTGTGTGTATCATTTGGCTGATACAGATCATATTTTCAGTTGATTTTTGTCTGCCGCCTCTTCTCCGGTAGTTGCCTGATTTCCAAGCATCGATCTCTTCACCCATATTTTATATACTGGTCTACACCACGTGGCTTCGCCCAATAGGTTTGAAAACCGATTGATTGAAGCTGGATAGAAAAACACTCGGATGTTGTAGCCTCATTCCCAGAACATATATCCAGTAGTATGTAGTACACTCTGAATGTGTGTAGCACACAAACAATTTCAAGATGCTGATGTGTGTAGTCACTAGGGAAGGAAAGACTTATGACGTGCTCGATCGATACATGGACGCTTGGGTTAGATAAATATTTCTTGAGTCCGGTAATCTGGAGTGGTAATCAGCTTTCCTCGAGCGGTGATCACCTCTCGTAGCGGCGTTTCAATTTGATGATGTCGTCCTTGATCTCACATGGGCACCCAACTCATGTCGGACTTCAATGTTGTTGTTGATGGCAGGGGCGTCGGGCATAGCAGAAGTTATACTCCCTCCATCCTAAAATAATTGCAACTATAAAATTCAAAATTTATTCTAAAAAACTTGTTAACTTTGACCTACCTACCACAAAAGACAAGACAATTCCGAAAAATTCCCACAAAAGACAACCAACAATTCATCCACTCATCACAAAAGGAAAAGGGTATTTTTATAATTTTACACCTAACATTGATTTACGTGTTTGGTCCTAGAATTGCATTTATTTTGGGACGGAGGAAGTACATCGCTAGCGCGGTGGTAGAGGCTTTGGTGCGGCGGGAGCCGCCGGAGCCGAGGTGGACGGTAGTGCGGCGGTATGGTGGACCGTTTGTCTCGTGAGCCGGCATAGTATTTTCTTCAGGCGATAGATTTAGATTCTATCACCTTCGGTGATGCATAAACGTACTTGAAAGACCGGATCGAGTGCTCTAGCCTAAGAGGGAGAGGAGGTGAATTAGGCAACTTAAAAACTAGACCTATGGCTCCAACTAAATTGCACAATATTAAACTAAAACATGCTATCTATATGTGCAACTAAGGTTGTTCTAGTGTGAAACCCCTATCCCAAAAGAATTTAGCAACATATAGCCTTTTCTATCAAGAAACTACTCTATAAAAGTAAAGGCACAAGAGTTGCTAGTATGAAATGCAGAAACATAAAGAGCGGGATAGGAGGAAGCAAACTCTTGACGCGGGTGTTTATCTCGTGGTTCGGTTAGCCACAAAGGCACACCTACATTCACGTTGTTGAAGCACTCACTAAGAGTATCGCTTCTCGGCAATCAAGTCTCTCCCGTGAACTCAATCACGGTCACCTTGATACCGAAATCCACCAAGGAGCTTCTTCACAAAGGATGGGGGTCTCCACGTGCCCCGCACAAGATCATCCACGCCGCTCCACACCAAGTCGGAGGGTCGTTGACGTTGCCGGCGAGCCTCAAAGCTCCAAGGAGCCGGCGCACCAATATCTTCTTTTGGTTCACTAAAGAACCACAGCACAAGGTCACAAAGTCTTGCTCTCTCACTCTCTAAAGAACTAACCTTTCACAACACTCTCTAAAGTGTGCTAAGGACTAAAGATATGATCACTAAGCTCTTGGATGGCTTGGAGATGTTCTTGGGTGTGGGTGTGATGTTCTGAACTCCAGCAATCTTCAAATGACCGGGGGATCACGTATATATAGGCCTCCAAGTCCATAGAGCCGTTAAGAGCCGTTAGTCACTTTTCTGCGAGGGCACCGGATAGACCGGTGGTAGGACACCGGTGTATCCGGTCACTCACAGCTCTGCACTATCCGTTAGCTTTCTGACAACTGACGTGGCTTTCACCGGTTAGACCGATCTCATGCACCGGTGCTTCACCGGTTCATCCGGTCCTGAAGAAATCTTCAGCTTTTGTCTTGAAACTACACCGGTGCCTTGCCTGGTGCACCACCGGTTCAATCGGTGCTGAAGAACTTCTCCTCGGCTGCTTGACATGCTCTCTGATACGTAGCATGGTGCTTGCACTGGTACTTCAACTTGACACCGCCGATGCATCCGGTGCCACTTGATTTGCTGGCACCAGCACTGCAGATTACTCTGGTGCTATAGCACCGGTGCATCCAATGTCTACCGGTTAGACCGGTGCTGCGTCACCGGTTCATCCGGTGCTACTGTTTTCTGTAGAACTCGTCCAATTCAGCGTTTATTTGAGTTCTTTCTTCGTGTTTTGCTTTGCTTGATCTTTTTGCTTCATCCCTGGGATCTATAATTGTTCACTTGACAAAACCATTAGTCCCATTGATTGCGTTGTTACTCAATCACCAAAATCACAAAATAATGGTCTAATGGGGCCATTTTTCTTACAATCTCCCTTTTTTTGGTGATTGATGACAACACAATCAAAGCAAATATAAATTTTGTAAAAATTAACAAATTGAACCACTTACACTTGCTTGGATGCTTATCATCATCCAATATTGACTTGGCATCCCCCTAAATCGATCATTCCCCCTTTGTTTTTCCCCATATTTGCTACTTATTCTTCTTTTTCTCCCCCTTTGGAATCAAAGTTGTTCCCCTTTGGGTGATTCTCATTTTACCTTGTTTTGATCCAAACTTTTCCTCTTTTGGAATCAAATCACCTAAAAAGGCTTGGCAAAATAATATAGCTCAAAGGGAAAAGTTAGTAGCCTAGAGAGTTAGCTCCACGAATCATGATCCAATTATATGATATCAATGAGGATACCAATTGAGCGATTACTAAGGTGGATCACAAAACACACGAAACTAGCATGACATGAACTAAGCTTTCCACAAAGTGTTGTGCACAAAATGATAATGTGATAATCATGTGCACAACTAGACATTTGAAAGAGAAAGCTTAGATCATATCATGCATGGAGGTAGCTCTATGAAAACAAAGAATTGACAAAGATACCAATTGAAGGAATTTTAGAACCTTGCATACCTCCGAGGGTTTGTAGTTACCTTGCATGTACCAAGTTGAAAGAGACTTGTGCCAAATGATACCAATTGAAATTAAATACCAACTGAAAGTCTTTGAGGTCAAAGCACACTTGGTACAAGAAGGTGAGCAAATGCATGAGCACATAGCCTATGAACTTAGATATGGATATTTTGTTCAATAGATCATGGCTCAACATGAGACTACAAAAGATAGGCTTGAAAATATGTTAGTCTCAAAATCACAAACCATAGGATGAACTCCCCCTAAATGTGTGCATTTAGTGTTTGAATCACCACTCTAATGTATGCACATTATTTTTGACAACAATGGGAAGTTTACCCTATAGTTTATGCTCATAGTACAAAAATTAAATACATGCCTCATGAAGTCCATGTACCATGAAGAGTAACTTTATGTAGCTTTCTACACACTTATCAAACCATATAGGTTGCTTATGGGTTAGATCATGACACAAGCAACCCACCATATATAGCACTAGGCGATGCAATGTAAACAATCTAACAAGGGTAAAGGAGCTACATGATGATTTGAATTGAAATCTAGCTATCATTATCTTATAGGGGACTTGGGCAACAAATGTCCAAGATACGAGCTTGGCTTCTTTAGCTTGAATCATTCATTTTCTAGTTAGCCAAGCCTCCAAATCCCCGAAGCCATACTTGGCCTTCAAGTCTCCGTTGACCCACACCATTTGAGGCCCCTTCATATTGGTGATGACATCTTTGGGCACCCAAATGGAGTGATTCCGACTCCTTTCTTACTTCTCAATCTTGTGAGCAACCACATTGCCAATGGTTTTTTTTATCACATAGGAGGTGTTATTGCTTTTGTTCCTCAGGTTGGGCTTGGTGTAGATGAGAGAACTCTTGATTGTAAGCTCCTTCTTGTTCTTCTCAACCGAAAGCTTCTTCTTTGGTTGAGGGCACTTGTTGGACTTGTGGTCTTTTTGATGGCACTTAGAGCAAGTCACGATGGACCCCTTCTCAAGCTTGTTCATCATGTCTTCTGTTATCTTGAGAAAGTTGAACATTACTCTCTATGCTCTTGCCCTTTAATCAAGCCAAGTCCTTCATGAGCCTTTCCACTTTTTGTTTGAGTTCATCATTCTCCTTGGCAATGAGATCATTGCATGATTCTACAACAACATTCTCATAGCATTTCTCATTGTAAGGGTTAGATTTATCAATTGAATCAAAATAAGAAGTTGAAGCACTATTAGTATCATTAATGCTCTTAATTTTCAACTTGAGCTCTTCATGCTCTTCGCTAAGCAATTTGAATTTGCACAACAAATTTTCATAATTTATAGCGAAAATAGCATTAAGAGCATTAAGGTTTTCAATTTCATTTGATTGCTTCTTTATGAATTTTTGGTGCTCATGAACTAGTTCGAGAAGTTCTTCATATGAAGAAGAATCGGAGTCATCATCACTTACATTATTATTCATACCTTGGGCCATAAAATATGTGTGTGATGATGATCACATGTTGGTGCGGGTGGTGAATGTCTTGCTTGATTCATCACTTAAGCTTGCGCTTGATTCTTCACCACCGCTTACCCATTCACTAAAGATGGCAAATGACTCATGTTTGGGCTTCTTCTCCTTCTTTTCTTTCTTCTTCTTGAATCTCCTCTCAACCTTTATTTATTGGTGATGAGACCCATCTTTGAGGAAGACCATATACCTCATTGAGTTGATTTCTTGCAAGCATTTGTTCATCTTCCTGACTTGCTTGTAAAGGTTGGGGTCCATTGGCTCTTTTTCATCATTTGAGGAGCTTTGACATGCCTCCTCTTCTTCCTCTTCACTTGAGCTATCTTTGATGGCCATCTTCTTCAACTTCTTGACTTGCTTGGATGCAAGTGCGCTATGTGTTGGTGAAGAAGGTGGTGCTCCTGGCTTGATGTCGTGGCGTAACTCGTGGGCGATCACCTTATTGAGGACTTGATTTGGGGTCAATGTGTTAATTTCTTTCTCATAAAAAATTATGATCACCAAATCATAGTCCGGCCTCCGTAGTGAGTGAAGAATCTTGCGAATGAGCTCCAAATCATCAATTTTCTTCATATCTAAAGAGTTAATCTCATTCACAAGAATATTCAACCGTGAGTACATAGATTCGGCATTTTCATCATCTAGTTGCTTGAAGCTATTAAGTTTATCAATGAGAACATGATATTTTTCATTTACAACATCTTCTGTGTCTTCATGGTTCTCACTAATAGTTTTCCATAAATCTTTAGCATTTTCACAAGCAAACACACGGTTGAACACATTGTCACCAAGAGAGCTTAAGATAACACATTTGGCTATAGCATCATATTGCTTCTCTTGTTGAATTTTGCCCTTCATTCTCTCACTAGTTACTCTCCAAATATTTATGCCCTTTACTTGGAGGTGAGATTGCATTAAGATCTTCCATCGTAGGAAGCCCGTGCCATCGAAACGTGGAGGAGGTCCTAATGAATCCATCCCTTCCCCAAACAGCTAACTCACTAGGCGGTGAAGCCTAACCGATCAAGTAGCCGGTAAGCACAAATTGCCAATGGAATTGGCTTTCTTTGTGAGAGATGTGAGTCCCGGCTCTGATACCAATTGAAAGACCGGATCGGGAGCCTAAGAGAGGGAGGGGGTGAATTAGGCAACTTAAAAACTAGACATATGGCTCCAACTAAATTGCACAATATTAAACTAAAACATGTTATATATATGTGCAACTAAAATTATTCTAGTGTGAAACCCCTATTCCAAAAGAGTTTAGCAACCTATAGTCTTTTCTATCAAGAAACTACTCTATGAAAGTAAAGGCACAAGAATTGCTAGTATGAAATGCGGAAACGTAAAGAGCGGGATAGGAGGAGGCAAACTCTTGACGCGGGTGTTTATCTCATGGTTCGGTTAGCCACAAAGGCACACTTACATCCACGTTGTTGAAGCACTCACTAAGAGTATCGCTTCTCGGCAATCAAGTCTCTTCAGTGAACTCAATCACTGCCACCTTGATACCGAAATCCACTAAGGAGCTTCTCCACAAAGTATGGGGGTCTCCACGTGCCCCGCACAAGATCGTCCACGCCGCTCCACACTAAGTCGGAGGGTCGTTGACGTTGTCGGCGAGCCTCAAAGCTTTAAGGGGCCGGCGCACCAATATCTTCTTTTGGTTCACTAAAGAACCACAGCACAAGGTCACAAAGCCTTGGTCTCTCACTCTCTAAAGAGCTAACCTTTCACAACACTCTCTAAAGTGTGCTAAGGACTAAAGATATGATCACTAAGCTCTTGGATGGCTTGGAGATGTTCTTGGGTGTGGGTGTGATGTTCCTGAACTCCAGCAATCTTCAAATGATCGGGGGATCACGTATATATAGGCCTCCAAGTCCATAGAGCCGTTAAGAGCCGTTGGCCACTTTTCTGCGAGGGCACCGGATAGACCGGTGGTAGGGCACCGGTGTATCGGGTCACTCACAGCTCTGCACTATCCGTTAGCTTTCTGACAGCTGACGTGACTTTCACCGGTTAGACCGGTCTCATGCACCGGTGCTTCACCGGTTCATCCGGTCCTGAAGAAATCTTCAGATTCTGTCTTAAAACTACACCGGTGCATTGCCTGGTGCACCACCAGTTCAACCGGTGTTGAAGAACTTCTCCTTGGCTGCTTGGCATGCTCTCTGGTACGTAGCATGATGCTTGCACCGGTGCTTCAACTTGACACCACCGGTGCATCCGGTGCCACTTGATTTGCTGGCACCAGCACTGCAGATTACTCTGGTGCTATAGCACCGGTGCATCCGACGCCTACCGATTAGACCGGTGCTGCGTCACCGGTTCATTCGGTGCTACTGTTTTCTGTAGAACTCGTCCAATTCAGCGTTTCTTTGAGTTCTTTCTTCTTATTTTGCTTTGCTTGGCCTTTTTGCTTTGTCCCTGGGATCTATAATTGTTCACTTGACAAAACCATTAGTCCCATTAATTGTGTTGTTACTCAATCACTAAAATCACAAAATAATAGCCTAATGGGGCCATTTTCCTTACTGCACTCGTCGGGCATCCTTGCCGTCATCGTCGTTCAGGGCCCGAAGCTCGACTAATCACACTATCACCATATATAAGGTCAATCCTGAGGACTTGTACCTCAAATGTGTAGCATACACTTGAGATGTACTCCCTCCGTTCCAAATTATAAGTCATTTTAAGAATTTTGGAAAGTCGAACTATCTCAAAGTTTGACCAAAATTATAGAGAAGAATACAAAGATTTATGAAATCAAATAGATATACTATGAAAATATAGGTAACAAAGAGTGTAATGGTACTTAATTGTATGACAAATATTATTATCTTGTTATATATATTTAGTCAAACTTGAAAAATTTTGACTCTCCAAGATTCTTGGAATGACTTATAATTTGGAACCGAGGGAGTACATATTAAATGTGTAGGACACTCCATGAGTTAAGCGAGCACTACTAAAAATATAACCTCTGCAATGGTGAAAAATTATTACAATAAGGTCAATCTTGAGGACTCGACGACACCGAATCCTGAGTGGATTCTCCTCCAAAGTCTCCACGGTCCGCTCCCCGCGTCGGTGGCGACGGACGACAACGCGTGCTCGTCGTGGACCGTGTGCTTCCTCATTGACAAATGATAACGGACCAGACAACTCATCCAGCCCCACGCACTCCACTTCCTTCGTTAACAACAACGGATTTGGCACCTACGTGGTTGTACCTCAAATGTGTAGTATACACTTGAAGTGTACATATTAGATGTGTAGGACACTCCGCGAGATAATCGAGCCCTACTAGAAATTTAACCTTTTGAAATGGTCTATAATATAAACAGGATCATCTGTATCGTTTCCACGATGTCTATAATATAAACAAGGGTCAGTTGGATCCATGCCACTACAATTTCTTGAAATTGGATTTCATGTTGAAATCCATGCCATTGAGTGGCATGATTTTCAACATGAAACCCAATTTCACGGGAGTTGTAGTGGCATGAATCGAATTTTCTCTATAAACAAAGAATATGAATGTGGAACTTCTGTTAGAGTATATTAGGGATATCTCTATATTATGTAGATTAGGATTGTATCCGTATCCTACCAGATCTGTAGGAGAGGCTTCTTGCCCTCCAAGTCATGTACCCCTATATATTCAGCCACAAGGCTCAGGCTAATACAATCCATCAATTACGCATCTCTATTCTCTCCTACATGGTATCACGAGATTAGGGTTTGAGATCCTAGGCTAATCTTCCGCTGCCCCTCTCGCACCCTCGACGGCCTCCTAGCGCGCCCCCGGGGAGGTCGCCCATGACCTCCGCCGGGGGCAGCGCCCCTCTCCGCGGCGGATCAGTTTAATCCACCGCCAGATCGCGTCAAGCAGCAGCAGATTGGGAAGTACCTCGTCATCCGCAGGGAATCATCGATGACACCACCGTCCCGCGCTGCCGTGGTGGCAGTCGCGGCCTCCTGCAGCACTCACCTCCGACCCGTGCTGCCGTGGTGGCAGCAGGGGCTGCCGAGTGCTGCTTACGCTCGTCGCCGATGAACCCCCCTGGCGGCGTCCAGCTTCACCTCGTCCCTCCGCCGTCGGGCGCCGCTGCCTCGCCGTCCGCCCTGGCGGGATCCGCTGCCGGGCGCCGCCGCCTCTAGGCGGGGTCCACCACCGCTCCACGAATCCAGGCGGGGATCCGCCCGATCCGGCGGGATCCGTCACCGCGCCGAGCGGGAACCGCCTCGGTGTGGCTCCGCCCCGCCTTACCTTCGCCCCCGGATCGGATCCGCCCCACTCCTCCACATCGCCGCACGCTCAACCCTTTTCTTTGTCTTCTCCCTCTCTCCCATGGCCTTCTTGACTGTGGACGTGAGAGGTGGCAAGAGATAAGAGGATGAGGGGTTCTGCTACGTGCACCCGAGGTACTACACAAGCTGCTGCTATATCAATTTTTTTTTCTTTTGCCCGATCAGAGATCGGGATTGCGTCGCCCACCGCCCGTCGACTTCGCGCCTCTACCTCGACGTCGGCGTCGACTTCACCGGCTTCTTCCTCTCCGACCCTGCGGCATGGCGAGATGGCCGGCACCCTAGGGGGTGCTTGTTTGCGCCGCCGCCTACATCGCCGCCTCGTCCGCACGTCGACCTTCGCCGGCTCGTCGTCGCCTTCACCGATCGGGACGCCTTCACCGACTTCGCCCACCGTCGTCTCGCCTCACGCTACTCGGTCTGATCAGCCGCTGTGCGTGATCCACCCAGCTTCCATGACGTCCGTCCTCGTCGAGCGCGCCCTTCACCGAGCACGGAGGGCTGTCGCTGCGTTGCCTCTTCGGGCAGCAGTGGCGTCACCCCGTGGTCTTCTCCGCCGTTGCTTCCTCACCGCCGTCGACCACATCCCGACCTCGTCGTCAACTCGTCGTTGCGCGCCCCGCGCATGGTCTTCGTCAAGCTGTACGAGTTCTTCGCCGTCTCTTTCGAGCGCCGCCGCCGCGTCATCTGGATCATTCGGCATTGTGCTGGAAAATCTGGGTTCACCTCCTCGCTTCGTCTAGCACAACCACGTCGCCAGCGTCGCCATCTCGTCCCCGACTACTTCGTCTACTCCAGCAACAGCAGGCGTTGGCATCTTCTACCTCGCCTTCTTCTGCGCCTGCGACCGCCATGGAGGTCTTCTCTGCTGGTCCCCCTCGGCGACGGCGTCTGGTTGTGCATCCTCCCTTGCACGTTCGGTATTGGCAACACCGGTGCGTGCTCATCATCCCCGATGCGTTCCCGAGCCTGGCAAACTCGGGCATGTGTCGCTCGATGGCCTGACTGCATTGACTTCGGCATCGCTCCCTCTACGACTGCCTCGACGCGTCGCCATCTTCGTCTCTGGCGTCTTCTCCATTACGCCACCACCATGGCGCCTCCTCGTGCGCCCGCGGCTTCATGTGTGGCTACCTTGTCTTCGGCAACCTCGACATAGCTACGTCGACCACGGCTACTCTACGTACGGCATCATCGACCATGGCTACTCGTCCTCACCTCGGCTACCTCGACATCGGCACAAAGGGCTATCATCTGCTTGAGCAACCTTGTGGTTTTCCACTCCAGCCACAGCATCTGCGGCGCACTGACCGTTGTGACTGCGGGGGGATGTCAGTTTATTGACTTCTCTCCAGTCTCACTGTCTGCGACGCTCCAGCTGTGTGACTGCGGGGGGATATTAGAGTATATTAGGGATATCTTTATATTAGGTAGATTAGGATTGTATCCGTATCCTACCAGATCTGTAGGAGAGGCTTCTTGCCCTCCAAGTCATATACCCCTATATATTCAGCTCCAAGGCTCAGGCTAATACAATCAATCAATTACGCATCTCTATTCTCTCCTACAACTTCCTTTACTAGGTCTACTTCAGAGCATGTTTAATACGTTTGCCCGCTACTCGCCAGCCGCGGGCGGCAAGGCACACGCCAGAGACGCGGGTCCCGCTGCTATTCTATGCATGCTCAGCCAATCACATTATGCGTTGCGCGCTTTCGCCCACCGCAGCTGGCGTCTCGCCAGACGCCTGTTTGTTTATCTCTCTTCATTTCTCTCTTCTCCACGTAGATATGATGAGCCGGCTATCCGCCCACCATAATATTTGCACTTCATTTCTCTCTTCTCCACGTAGATATGAGTCGGCTATCCGCCCACCATAATACTTACTCTCAAATGTGCAGTATACACTATGAATGTATACACCAACTCATGTCAGAGTTCAACGCTGCTGCTGCTGATCTTTTTTTTAAAGAAAAAAACGCTGCTGCTGATGGCACGGTCGCTACACGCTAGGATGTCATCGTGGTCGACCTTGGCCAACCCCGGGGACTCACCGACAAGAATCAAGTGCGGCGCCCCCTCCTAGTCTCCCCAGTTCCCTCACCGGCAGCGACGGACTACGACGTGCTCATTATGAACGGTGTGCTCGCTCGTCAGCAACAATCTCGCGAGACCCCATCCAGCGCTAGCTAGATCTCCACTTCCTTCGTCAACAACGGATTTGACACCTCCAACGCTACGCGCTACATCACGGGATTGCCTGAGGACTCGCCGACACCGAACCAAGAGTGGCGCCTCCTCCTAGTCTCCATGGCGCTCTCGCCGCGTCGGCAGCAGTGCGCTCGCTCATCAACAACGGACGAGACACCCCCATCCAGCGCCTGGCAGCAGCCACTCCACTTCCTTCGTCAACAACAAATTCGGCACTTCATCCAGCGCCAGGCATGTCGCACCTCAAATGTGTAGTATACACTCAGAATGTACATTAAATGTGTAGCACACTATCTGTTTTTTTCCAACTACAAAGTGATCTTCACCAATCCTAGGCATTAATTACATAGGATAGGGCACGGAATTTACCTTGTTGGGTTCAATGAGCCTTGAGCAAAGTTACCTCAAACTGCAACGTCCCAGAAAATCTGCAGATCTCTGGGCAGCAAGAGTACATTAGCCGAACTCAATTGATATCTTAAAAAAGAACACAAAACAAAACGGCGCCAACAACTAAAACTTCACCAGCAGCACTCATGCAAAACTCAGCAGAACCATCAATGCCAGTTTAGCACATCCTAAAAGTCACATCAGCAGCGAACAAGTTCTTACAAAAGCACGGCCTTTTGCAGATCGAGACCGCCGGCCTAGAGCCGAACATGCACCACAATGGCCACCAGCAGCTCGCGCCGATCATCAGCAGAAGAACATCACTTCCTTCACTTTGTCCTTGACCTGCGGGAGCCGGCGGAGCGCAGCTGGGCCGCCACTGACAACAGAGGCTCCATCGGTGCCCTCTGCCTGCTCGTCGTAGTACCTCGCGCGGAACGCGGCCAGGTGAGCGTAGTAGGCCGGTGGAACTGCACCGGGAAGGATTGGAATAAATTTTCCAGTGGCAAATATATAAGGAACTACAAGAACATATGAGCACATGAATACAGAAATACAGAAAGAAAAAAAAGAGGAGAACTAATCTCTCCAAATAATTAAGGAGCAGTACATCTGCATCGGTAGGCCTGGGAGGAGACTTACCAACTGAGACAGAGCGCGTGCAGCGTGCATATCTGCATTGCAAAACAGAAATCTGCTTGAGTTCCAATGGCAGTGACGATCAGCATTGAAATTGAATAGGGAATTGAGTAGGGGAACAAATATAGTGACAAAAGGAGCAGGAGTGGTGAATGGAGGGTGATCAAGCTTACGTGTAACACAGGTTGTTAGTTAGCATCTGCAGCGCATCAGCCGAGAAATGGTTCTCGTCATAGAGGACATGATAGTGTGCTGGCCTGCTTGTTCCCTGAAGAAATGCTTTTACATTAGTCTGAAGGCAAATATTACTTAGAAGGTCAGCAGCTCCAAAGTATCGGGACGCACGGCGCCGAAGTGTCTGACACATACCTGGATTCCAGCATGGCTACAAAGGTAGAAATCAAACTCGTTGGGATGACAAATGCTGGAATCAACCACAGTTCCTGCACAGCAGAAAAAAGAGTCACAATTCCACAATCAAAGATGTGCTAAAGTAACTATCATATACTTTGCTGGAAGTGGAGATCTCTGAAAGATACACTGGCCACCCAGCCAACAAGGGTTGGGTAGAGGGTGGTAAACCCAGCCAGCCAGAGTTCAATTATCACCTACATTAACGCTACGGTAGATATGTCTTCTTACTTTTGATTATAAGTGATAAACAAGGATGGTGACCATGGTACTAACCAGGAAGAATGTTTCCACTTTTATCAGTGAGATCACGCCTTCCATGAACCTCAGGGAAGAGCCTTGTGTGGTGCCTTTTCTGTACTATTACAAATGTCACTGGGGGTAGATAATCACGTTGCATAGAGGCACAAGCCTTCCTGATTGCATCCATTTCATGGAGCAAAACGTGGCTGAACTGTCCTTCACTTACACCATCCCTAAATAAAGAAAAAAAAAGGGTAGTAGGAAGTCAATAAGGCTTCATCCAAGAGTTATGTAAATAATTCAAGCACATACCTGTAAAAAATAATCCTTTCAGGTTTTCGGCCAGTCCTCTTATAGAATGAAGACAGCAACTCCCTGCAGAAAATAATTCAGGCATCTAAGTTTCAAACTATCATCTCTTAATTCACATACATCATGAACATGAAGGATACGAGTTACCTTATCATTCCACCATTTACTGGGGTGCCTTTCTCTGGATCTGTAGCAGTCCAGAAGAGATTCTGTATAATCTCCTGCCTATGTGCTTGGGCAGAGACCAGAGCTTTATAGGTTGTTACTTGAGGCCAGTCCATGGATGCCACCACCTGCAAAAGGTGATGACAACTATCCGTTATTTTGTTTCAGAAAAGCCCCCATTGAAGTTCGGAACCATAACAATTAGCATTCAAATATGAACCGAAATTTTCATTTAAATTACTGCAACGTTTGAACAGAACGATTGCTAGCAGACAACAAGAAACTGACAGCTGCAACAGATGCCGATGAGTCTTCGCCTGCTACAGGATGGGTAACATCAGCACCAAAAATGATTGTTGGTACATCT
The DNA here is from genome assembly GCF_016808335.1 of Panicum virgatum. Lineage (NCBI taxonomy): Eukaryota > Viridiplantae > Streptophyta > Magnoliopsida > Poales > Poaceae > Panicum > Panicum virgatum. The sequence continues at coordinate 7,085,596 of NC_053146.1, forward strand.
GAGACAAAAGGTATTCCACTAGGCTCGAAGGCTCTCTCAAGCACTGTATTACGCCCTCCAACCTGATAAACACAAAAAATATCACTTCCATGACAACTGAAGCACACCAAAGGAAGAAAGCAGTAAATTGCACTGACCTTCACATTGATTTTAAGGGCAACGTTTTCGAAATACTGCTTGTTTTTGTTGGGCTTTGGATGTATGCACTGAGATACTATATCAAGTTTAGTCTCGCACAGCCTCTTAATTTTCCCTAGAAAATCGCACAAGTGTTAACCATGAAACCAAGCAGAAACACTCATGCACATTTTCTTTTTTGCAAAATTCATGGACAAATATGTTCATATGCAGAATGTTGTGAAAGTTAACTGTAAGTTTTCAACAGAAAAAACTGCAAATAACTTGCCCTATGTGTGCTATACCAAAAAGATACATGTTACTGGACCATTGGTCAACTTTTTTCCATAGAATTGTGTAAACATAGTTTTTTTTCCATAACATTCATAACTTTCTTTTTTTTCAGAAATTTTATAAGTGTACAGTCTTCAAGCATGAACATACCATAATGACTAGAAACATCTGGAAGAATCACAATAAGCAGCTGGAGATTGGGAGCCCTCGTGTGAACATCCCTTAGAGCAGCTTCTATGTGGTTGGGAGAAGCTGACTGAACTTCTATCACTGGCTTTCGATTGAAAACCTGAAATTCCATTGACATCAAATTCAAAGGGCTCTGGCTGAGGATTTATAAGCTAGTCATATCCAGAAGCATATGCACGAATTTACCATGCCAATGGAATTGCACATCTGAACCAAGTCATCGCATATTCTGTCTACAACATGACGTGGCATCCGCGAAAAGCTCAAACAAGTCCAGCTGTTAACAGTTCCACCATTGACCATTTTCTGGAAACATAAAGTGAATATCAGTAGGAAGAGTATTCCAGAACCGACAAAAGCCAACTCTAGGAACCAGAAAATCTTTTGTTTGCATTTTTTCTGCAATTATACATTGTTGGTATTATTCCAACATAAAAATGAAAATGAGCTGGCAAGAAAATCATCATATCAGGAAATCTAACTCGCCAACATATAGAATCACCTTGTTAATCATATTCCACTGCCCGATGCTTGGTGCAACAGTTTTCTCCCTTCCAGATTCATGGTATTTCAGCTGAAACAAGATTAAATTTAGTCATTCTTAGAATTTAGTTATAGAAAATCAAAAGCCAACCATCAAACTGAAGATGTTGTATAACAGATACCAAGGGTGGAGGCAGCACACGAGCTTGCACATTTGCCATCTGATTGGTGACAGTGATCCCGAACACCTGTGCCAGCCTATCAGCTGAATAGTTGTTGTGGCCAACCATCTAAACAAGGCAAAAAAGAAAACATTGCACTTAAGTTGCTGTGAAAAAATGGCAGAAATGATATTAGATCACAACAAAGTGCGATGACTACATTTAAGAAACAAAAACCAAAGTATAAAAACTATACATTACATGTGGACTACGCTTGCTTACTGCCAAATGTATGCACTCAATTAAATTTTGAAGTTCTTTGGTACATAATATGTCAATAAATCATTTTTCTTAAACAATAACTAAACAGACCTGGGAGTTCTGTGAAAACATGGATAAGGATACAGCCAATTTCAGGTTTTAAACTCTAGATATTTCAAAAAGAAATTGATGTAATAAATTTCAAGAAATTTTAACCTTTCAAAAAGGCAGTGTCAAAGCCAAAGTGGGCTAGAAATGTACCTGGATGATATTGTTCTCCCTCTCTTGGGGCCGTTTACAGGTTGCCTTTAGTATGCTGGTCACCTGTGTGTCACTGAGCTTCCTAGAGTATTTCTGCCCTTCAATAATTTGACAGACCTGCAAACATGTCATACATATAATTAGCATGGTGCACCAGGTGTTGAGCAGAAATCAGAAACGACGCAAATACTACCTCCATCGGTAAATATATCGGCTTAGAATCATTGCCGGACTGCAGGCAGGGCCAAGCAGTGTATTGCAACCGGTACTTGTAACGTTGTTCAAAGTATTGAACAACAGTCAGCTGAGTGCCATCGTTGCAAGGAAAGCTTAAGACAAGAAATGGCAACAAAGTAAGTTTGTACTGGAAGAAAAATACTAGACTGAATAAGCATTGGGATGAGATATCAACAGATGAACCTCAGTTGTTCTAGTGGGACAGAAGTAATCCCAGTTATCTTGTAGATGCTCTTTTTGCCCTGCTGGTGTGTGGTCTCAACACGAACTCCACGCAGGGCTTTCTTAATCTGGGAAATAATATAGAGACAGATCTATTAGTGACTGTAAATAAGTAGCATCTAACAACTTTTGTTGACAAATATTACCTTCAAACGATCCCTGTCCGAAAAAGGCTGCCTGGGGTTTGTCACCAGTAGAAACTCCTTAACAAATTGTACCGCAGGGATAGATTTATAGAATGAAGTCGAGCATGTGTCTGAATAATAAAAGGGCAATCAGAGGTTAAAAATTGAAAAGAAATGCACAACATTCCTATGAACATAAAAATGAAGGCCGCATCTATATCCTACTCAATTGTTTTAGGGGAAAACTTAAATTTGGACTGCTGGAATGTATGCCACACACAAGCTATTGTTTTGGTCATGTGCCACTAAGTTCGTCTTTGTGTGTATGACACCTGAACTTTAGACACAAATTCCAATGCCATAGGCAGAAATGTGGAACAAATAATGGCACACCAACTTCTGTGTGGCTTACACACGAAATCCTGAGTTTCTGCAAGTCTCGATTGAAATTGAATACAATGGTGTAATTTTCAACAAAGTAATTTTCGGAGAAGATCAGTACCAATGTTCAACGAGAGGCCCATTTGAGTGGGGCGCAAGCTCTGATAATATCCTCTCCAACACTCCAGCCCATCACCAATGTCCCTTGCAGCACCAAACTGCTTGGAGAAGAACGATCTTGAAACAGTGACATAACTGCAAAACGAAATGAAACCAGTGATCACATGGTCAGCAGCTCCAACAAAACAAGAAATTGCAGAAAAGAAAAGGTGAAGAAATAGCACTGTTATCATACTTGAGAGAAGGCGATTCCCTCATTACAACATCAAGTGCTTGGATTGTGTCATGTGGTGAGTCCCTTTGCTGACCGTTGAGGAACTGCTGCAGGTGGTACAGATTTGCCCGTGCCGCATATCGAATTGTCACTTTGTACTCACTGCATTTAAGTAATTAAGAAAACAGGACACATAATTCATAAGTTAACAGCAGCAAGTCACAAAGTAGTGGTGTGCAAAAAACACATAGAAAGTGACGTGCTTACATTTCTCGGCGTCCCAACTTGACAACAAAATCCATTGACTTGAATGGCAGCTCGCCTGCAGTGTACATGCTCATGCTTCCATCGTATGCAGGCATCTTGTGGGCGAGCGATGTCTCACCGTGCGCCTTGATAAGCTCCGAAAGCACCACCCTGTTGATTCTTCTTGCCTTCGGTTCAGGACTGATTGAAACCTGGTATGTATATGGATACAGTCAGAAGGTGGAGCAAAAGAACAGCCTTCCAACAAAACATTCAGTGATAATGAACCAATTTACACAAAACCTAGGGCCAAGTCGTACATATGTGTTCCAAACACAAAAATCCTGATCCAATGCTTCATGAATGTAAGCAACATAAATCACGGGTATTAAAGTAAACAACATGTGTTCCAAACTCAATTATAATGCACAAGTGCAGTACTACTGATCAGGAATGCTGCTTGCAGTTTTGGAAAACGTTCAAGTTGTCTGGTAAACAAACTCAGAATTGCTAGCTATCGATCTGTTTCTTTTCTTAGAAAAAAATGACCAAATTCATCCGAGCACAAGGGATGGAGCGGCATCAATATCACCCCAACATCTGCCTCATCACACAGGCCCCCGCCATGCCGTAACCAGCCTCCCTCTGAACCGGGCCACAACCATCTGTAAATCCTAACCCAGCGATCATCCTCCCAATTATGACCCAAACCAAGCTCATGATCGAGAAAAGATAATGGTGCAGCCTCGAGCAAAAAATCAAGAAGTCCATCTGACAGCCTGAAACTGGACTGATTTCTCAAATGGCAGCTAGCAATTCTAGATAAATTACCTGGCTTACAACAGGTAAAGCGTATGAGGCGCAAAAGAAAAGCTCCAAAGTGTGTTCGCAACAAAGAAACCACCAGGGTACCACCCAAACCCAAATCCTAAAGAGCCTATCCACCATGCAACCACCAACATGCAAGAGGACCAAGACCTTGCCTAAACCGTCGATACACTTGGCAAGCAATAATGAAGCGATGGCCATCAATGCCATGTCATGGAGTATAGAAGGAAATGGTGAAAGCAACACAGTTGTGCTTGACACACAGAACCCGAGGCATCAACCCGCTTCATTTGCACAAGCATAGCAGACAGTACTTCACATGCCGACTGTGAAGACTTTTGCTCAGAATGGCAAGTGCTGAAATTACCACTTTGGACCTAGAAAAATAAGAGGAAATGGGACAGCTGGTAGTACTCCCCCGACGAAAAAACGAAAAAGTTTACCTCTATCTGCTTCCCCCACTACATTCCAACAAAACAAATCCATCCCAAGAATACAAGCCCACAATGGTGATCATGTACGTGAGAATAGCATTTCAGAACAAAAAACGCATACATGTCCAACGCCAATGGAACAATTACTGAGAAATTACTGGTCTAATAAAACCCTGAAATGGAAGGATAAAAAAAAATAGACCGAAAACAAAAGTGCACGAGTAGATGGGGAGGAGGGGAGGGGAGCTCACGTTGTAATGGCAGATGTCGTTGTCGGCCACTTCGACGAGGAAGTGGTTCGCGCGCACGACGACCCTCCTCCCCAGCTTGCCGAACCCCGGGCGCGCCGGGTGCGGGATCCCCTTGCTCGACACCGGCGGAGCCGCCGCCGGCTGTTGCGCGGGCGCGGATCTAGCTGCAGCAGGCGCGGGAGGAGCGGCGGGGTGCGCGCCCGCCACGGCCAGCCTCCCCATGCCTCTCGCCAAGGCGGTAGCAGCCACCGCCGCGGCGGGGGCTGGAGGCGCTGGCGCCGGACCCGACGCGGCGGGAGCGGGCGGCCTCGCGGGAGTCGAGGCGGCTGCCGCGGAGACGGCCACCGGCGCTACAGGTCGTGGCGCGGCGGGAGCGGAACGGACGGGTGCTGGCCCCACGCCGCCGCGGCCCGGGGCCGCGCCCTCCCTGCGCCCGAGCGGCTGCTGCGGGTACCCGCCGGCGCCTCGGCCTCCGCCTTCACCGCGGCCGTAAGGCTGCTGGTGCCCTGCCCCGCCGCCGCGCCCGTGGGGCTGCTGGTACCCTCCAGCGCCGCCGCCGCCGACGCGGCCACCGCGCTCGCCGCCTCGCCCGCGCCCTCCGGCACCACCGCGCCCACCACCGCCGCCCGCACCACGCGAATCCATGCGGAAAGGGATGGGGTTTTTCCGAGTGGTGGCGACTGGAAGGGAAGTACAGGAGGAGAAACTGATGAGCAATTGATGAGCACGCGAAGCCGGGGAGACGGGGGAGTTTATAGCCAAGGTGCGCGGCCACGCGACGTGGGCGGCTGCGGCCTGCGTGGTAAGGGACGAGACGCGCGGTTGTACCCACGCTCGCTGAAGGTGGGGACAGGGAAAGGTGGTCCCACTTGTCAGTGAAGTTTAGGGGTTCGCCCTTTGTGAATTAGCTTTGCTTGGTAGGCTATGATATTGGCACCCTTAGATACCAAATATAAGATATAAAATTAAAATAATATTTAAAAAATAATTTTATATTCCTTTTACTTTCCCTACCTTTACTTCTACGCCTTCATTAATTTTGTCTTGGTTGTACCGCTCCACGCGGTGCTCACCTTTTCCACTTCAATTGTAGTGTCAGGATGTCACCCTTTGTTGTCTTGATTGTATTGCTCGCATGCCACCTTCCTTTTGTTTCGGTTGTATTGTCGTGTATTGACATCATTTCCACCTCGGTTGTCTTGTCCTGGCACTGCCAGCCTTTTACACCTTGGTTGCCCGCACATTACCATCCTTTTCTGCAAGCGTGTTGCATGCACCACCAACCACCTTGGGTGTATTGTCCGTGCATTGTCACCTTGATTGTATCATAGCTCCTAAGGTACACTAGGTGAAGAACACACTCCGGCACGTAGGAAGAAAACATAGAAGGAAAGTGAAAAGGGAAAAATTGAGGAAAAAGGAGAAATTGAGAGGAACAAAAAAGGAAATACGGCACTGCACGGCGGCGGACGCCACCGGGCGTTCCCGCCGCCCGCGCCTCTGCTTGGATGTCGCCTCCGTCCGTCTCGCTCCCGCCGCCGTTTGCGCTGACGCCTCGACACCAGTGCTGCCGCCGACACTACCGCTTCGACACCAGCATCCAGATCCGCCGCCCGCTCCATGCCGCCGCCCGGATCTACCGGCCGTTGCACTGCCTCGACACCGCCGCCCGCCAATCCACCTCGACGCCGTTGGACCGGATCCGCTGCCCATTGCTTCGTCTCGACGTCGCCGGCCTAGATCTGCCATCTGCGCCCTCCATGGCGGGCGGAGGGCGGCGCGCTGAGGCGGCATGGGGAGGGACGGTGGCAGCGTCTGGGAGGGGGAGGGGCGGCGACAGCATGGGGACGGCAAAAGGGAGGGATGGAGGGCGGTGACTGCTAGGAGGGGGGATGGAAGCCGGGGAGGAAGGGGGCACGTTGCGGTAGATAGGGTGGAGAGGGCGGGTTTTTTTGCAAAAAAATATGAATGGCGGGTTTGAATAACAAAACTTGAAGGGTCTATTTGCAAAAAAAACAAGGAACGGCGTGGATCAATCTCTCGCGACGGATCGGACGGCCAGCGTTGCGCTACCTTTCTCCGGGGACACGTGTCGCTCCGTGGGCAGCCGGGTGCTCCCAGGCCTCCCTCTCCATGGTGTATAGTAGTAATAGTATAGTATTTCCTAGTTGTATCACGTAAAGATATTTTTTCTCGATTTTACTGGTCTGTAAGATATAATTTTCTTTTTTATTGAGAAAAACACCAGAAAGATACCTTATATCTGATTCATATTATATGAAAAACAATGGATGGTACAAAAGATATCATTTTCGATTATGTTTGTCGCCTTAAGATGCCTTCCTCATTTGTATTATGCCACGTGACATGACACGTCTCTAAGAGAGCCACGGCACCTAGTAGAGGATTTAAGGCACCCTACTACTAGCACCTTGCATCACGAGCTCTTGGGCTTATAGGCAGGCTCTCCTCCATGAGGTAGTTGATGATCGTGGACAAGACTCTATGCTAAAGTCTAGCCCAAGATGTAAGTGGAGATTCCATCTCTTGTGCCGCGCCATCATGGTCTAGATCTTGTGATACCAGGCAGGTTTCAAATTGTGTATAAAAATCCTACAATGAAAATAGAGTCTCGAGCCTACTCACTCATGGTTCGAAGCAGAACAAACAAAAAAAAAGGCTCGCACTCACTTGCTCCCAGCCCAACCTGATGGTTATGGCAACACGGTAAGAGTCTCTCCTCCGATCTCCAATTTCTCTGTAAAATGATTTTCCACTAGTATCACGAGAAAATGGTCGACAAACTCGAATACGTTACAAGCAAAAATGATGGGTGGCCCTACCAAAAAAAGCTGACTCGAAAACTCTATCCATATAACTCCCGAATTGGTCTAGTCGGGTATCTTTGGGCTTGAAACATCCTGAGCTTTTTATAAGGAAAAATCTAAAGCGTGTGTTCGCGTCCGCATGCGACACCGCAACCTTGGTGGTCCGCTGCGGCCTACCAAAGCATGGTGGGTCGCTGCGGCCCACACATTTTTTCTTTTGGTCACACTTTAAAAATCAATAACTTTGTTATGGGGTATCTATTTTCAGTCACATTTGCACTATTATTTTTCTTATAAGAATATATCTAATATAAGATGTATAATACATATATTTTGGGAATGTATTTTCAATGTTGTTGTTGAAGCACTCAAGTTACTACTGTTGTTGTGTTGTTGAGCAGCCAAATTGCTTCTGTATTGCTGAAGCACCCAGTTGTTGCTGCTATGTTGTTGAGCACCCAAGTTAGTTGCTGTTGTTGCTGTTGAAGCATGTAAGTTGTTGTTATCGTATTGGTAGGCTATCATGTAATTATTGACACCCTTAAATACCAAACATAAAATATAAAATTAAATGAATCTTAAAAATATTTTATATTCCACCTAGTTGCTCTGCGTTTATGTGTCACATGATCATTTTTACCTCGGTTGTATCGTCTACGCCTCCATCACTTCTGTCTCGGTTATATTGCTCCACGCGCTGGCCCACCTTTTTCGCTTCGATTGTAATGCCAGAATATCACCACCCTTTTTGTCTTGATTGTATTGCCCTCATGCCGCCTTCCTTTCTGTCTCGGTTGTATCGTCGTGTACCGCCATCATTTCCACCTCGGTTGTCTTGTCCAGCACTGACACCCTTTTATGCCTCGCTTGCCGGCGCGTTACATCCTTTTCTGCAAGCGAGAGTGTGTTGCTTGCGCCACCAACAACCTCAGGTGTATTGTCCGCGCATCGTCACCTTGGTTGTATCATTCTAACTCCCTAGGGTTCATTTTCCGGTTGTATCACCTAAATATATTTTTCTCGGTTTTACTTATCTGTAAGATATCATTTTCTTTTTTTTTTGGAAAGACACCATAAAGGTATCACATATCAGACTCGTATCAAGAAAACAATTTGTGGTATAAAAGATATCATTTTCGATGTGTTTAGCACCTGATCATCTAAGATACCTTCATTAGTCGGATCGCCTCTGAGAAGCAATGATAACGAGCCTCATTTTTATTCCAAAAACTAAAACTTTAATGGACCCATATGTATTACCCACAAATTATGGTAATGAACTCACCGCAATTGCATTTGGCCCAAAGTAGTCTCCCAATAAGATATTTAAGTGGTGAATTTAGAATTTAGGGTTTGATTATGTCAATTTCTTCTAGCGAGGTGTATCATGAGGTTTCAAAAGCTCACGTGTCCCCACCTCTATTTACCAATGATTTTGAAATACTTATAGCAATTGGGTCCAGTCACAATATATGTATAACTAATTAAGAGTCTAAGAGACTTTAGTTAAATCCTAAATCTTGATCGATTCACCTCACTCGCATGATGTGTAGATGAAGTGTCTATCTCTTTCTCAACGTTGAGACGCTCAAGCACTTCGTCTCATTTGCACAGCCATGCCACCAAAGGTTGTCGATCTCAAAAAGAAAAAAAAACATGGCACCAAGGCTAAACAATTCACTCAAGCTCAATCCCTTTCGACTTCGTAAATGTTCCGAAAAGTATGCCCTATAGCTACCTCTAGAAGACCTACCCCACGATGTACTACCTTCATGGCCACACTAGATATACGGGACTTTCACAGTCATATATTCACATTGGCGTACTAGAGAAAATTATATGCCTCGTGACATGTCTCTAAGAGAACCAAGCCACCTAGCTAGTAGAGGATTTAAGGGCATCCTACTACTAGCATGCACCTTGCATCACGAGCTCATTCCTGGGCTTAGTTGATGATCAAGGACAAGACTCTATGCTAAAGTCTAGCCCAAGGTGTAAGTGGAGATTATTACATCTCTTGTGCCGTGCCATCATGCATGGTCTAGATCCTGTGATATAAGGCAGGTTACAAATTGTGTATAAAAATTTTAAAATGAAAATAGAGGCTCGAGCCCACTCACTCATGGTTCGAAGCAGGGAAAAAAAAAGGCTCGCACTCGCTTGCTCCTAGTCCTAGAGCCCAACCTGATGAACCAATAGCAACACGGTAAGAGCCCTCCGATCCCCCATTCTCCGTGAAATGGCTTTCCACGCGTAAAATGGTCGACAAACTCGAATGAGTTACAAGAAAAAATGATGGGTAGCCCTGCCAAAAAAGTGGCTCGAAAATTGTAGCCATATAACCCCTGGATTCAGTGGAGAATCTAGGATGACATTTGAAGTTAGGGTGATCCAAGCTAAAAAAAATTGAATTCAACAAGTCTACAAACATAGATTGTACTAAAGTTGTAAAAATATAATCTTTGCACATTTGAAGTACTAAACGTAAACTAATCACAAAACTAATTACAGAATTTATTTGTAAATTACGAGACAGATTTAATGAGCCTAATTAATCCATCATTAGAGCATGTGCACTGTAGCAATTATTGTAGTAATTTAGTGTCTAATCATAGTCTAATTAGGTTCATTAGATTCGTCTCGCAATTTATAAGCAAATTATGTAGTTCATTTTTTATTTCGTTTAGATTTAATACTCTATGCATGTAAAATTCTCTTTCGATGTGGTAGATTTGGAATTTTGAATTTCGCAAAATATCTTATACATATCTCTAAATCTTTCCCTATTTATAAAAAACTGGACCGATTTTTGCTGTACTTTGATTTTTGATATCGTTAGTAATTGACAAGTGGACCCAATCAATATCGTGCAAGCTGTACGTCCTTAGATGCCATGTTCTGCCTCGAGTCTTCGTTAAGCGGCCGTGGCCTGCCCCAGCAGTTCTCATGCTTGATCTGCTCCTCCGTTGTAACGTGATCTAGGCCCGACACACGGGCTCAGACCCATTCTCACGTTGAGTGGATCACATGTTGAGTGGACCACATCTACGCGTAACTTGCTTGCGCTTTCATCTTCACTTCGTGCAAAAGAGTTGCGAGTTACTCAGCTACTCCCTCCCATTCCTGGTCGCCACAGTGTTTACGCATGGTACTGTAGCCGCTACAGTCTCGTGAAAGTGGCCCATGGCCCACTTAGCCCACCAGGCTGATTCTCTAACGGGTTGTTACATCCGTGTTACTCTAACACTGCATGAACAGCACTGCATGCAGCATGCACTTTAATTGTTCAATGAAATGCTGGTGAAGCTGGCTGCTACTTTTTGCAACTGGACTGGGACGTGCTAGCTGCATGGTGGTGTAATTTGATGAGTTTGCAGGAGTGCGTAGAAATATAGAACGGGCCTTATGAAGTGGATATGCAAACAAAGATACAGATAGTATGAACTGACTAGCCTGCTAGAAATGATCAAGCTAGAAACGTTCCGTCCCAATGTTTACCTTTGCCACTTTTTCTTTTAACTTGCGGGCATCAAATAAAATAGAGAATACAGATCACGTCCCATTCCAATGTTTGCCTTTTTTCGCGACCATGCCTGAGTATGTTTTTCATTAAGAAGAAAGCAATTACAGACACAATCTTAATGCGGCCAAACAGAGTTTGACCAACACAAGAGCACAAAAAACTAAAAATAGAGAAATACTGAAAAAGGTACACACAAACGAGAAACACACAAGGACAACACGAACAACAGCAAAGCAATACAGAGAAGACAAAGGACTCGACTCACTCCTCTAACCAGAACCCTACAACTGAACTTACAAGCAGAAATAACATCGACCTGGGCGCAAAGGTGGCAAAGCATCCACCGAACAACCAACTACGGCGGCAAAGCATCCGCCCAGAGCAACTTGAACCAACTCGACGACTGCGGCAAAGCATCCGCCAGCGAAGTGAAACCGACGACCAAGTGCGACCCAGACGATGCAGATGGAAAGAAGCGAAGGCAGGCGCAGAAGCAGAAAACTCTCCGAGAAGAGTAGATGACCGCCACCAGCAAGGCTTCTGTAAGGATCGATGGACAAAAAGGGGGGTGAATTGGGTCTTTTTCAAATTTCTAAAACAAAATAAAGCAACCTTAACCTATGCAATGCTAGTAAGGATCAATTCACCAACTGGCTAATTAAGCAACCTACACAAGCTATAATGGAAACAACAAGATATAAAGCTAAGCAAGGTAGAGCTAAGTTATGATCTCTAGGTTCAAGCACATGAATAAATTGCATGAAAGTAAGTGCTTGAAAGTAAAGAGTGGGCAAGAGATGACCGGATTTTTTCCCGTGGTGTCGATATGTTGGCACACACCCCTAATCCACGTTGTGACACTCACTAAGAGTCTTGTCACCTCCCATGTTACCAAGACGAGGGTGCTCACTAAGAGTCTCCGTTCACTATCCCGGCGTGGTGGAGTACAAGCCACGTACAATCTTCTTCGGGCTCCCACAATTAACTTGGCAAGCTCCGCAAGAAGCACCTCAATCACCAAGATCGCCTAGGTGATGCCAATCACCAAGAGTAACAAGGTAGGGCCTTCACTTGAGCAAGATGATTGAATGATCAAATGAGTGGAATGTGAAGCTCAAGGTGGCTCTCAACAAGAGAATAAGTGTATGAGTGTTGCCTGGTGTCAAGAGACTTCAAAATGACTCATTGGAGGGGTATATATAGGCAGCTCACGCGGATAGAGCCGTTGGAGAAAAGCTGACAGAAAAAGTACTCAACGCCGGTTAATCCGACGACCCTCCAAAAGTCATCGTCGGTTCAACCGATGAATGTAAATTGCCCATTTGAAATACTAGCCGTTACAGCTCGGGCAATTTAACCGACGTATCATCGGTTTAACCGGTGAGTGTACTTGCCCACTGATCAACTGAAAAACCAATTCTCTGGACAACTGCACCGACGCTAACTCAAATCCTTCGTCGGTTTAACCAATGAGTGTAAGCCTGAAAACCCCTAAAAAACTGACTCTCTGGACAACTGAACCGACGTTAATTTTAAACATCGTCGGTTAATCCGGTGAACACTGTGTCCAGACTTCAGCAACTGTGTTTAACCGACGTATAGAAAATTGATGTCGTCGGTTAAACCGGTGATAAGACTTTTTCTTGATTTTGCTTTTTCTAATCTGAGTCTTGAATGAAATCCAAATATTCTTGAGATATGAGCTGAATAGCACTTGTTTGAGCTTCCAAGAACCTGAGTGACCAATGTGTGCATCCATTTTTTTGATTGACCATGTCCATGCTCAAGTTACTTGGCCTTAACCCCTCTTAATAGTGCGACCTCTACACAACTATAAAACCTATACTAACCTAAGTGTCCTTCTCAACCTTGCGATACTTAGGACTAGAAAGATCCTTAGTCTTGTTATATACTTGAGTTGAATACCGAGATCACCTTTTTGAATAATGAAATTTAGGGGCCTCTTTAACATATGATCCAATGAGCGATAAGATTTCATTAAGCTGCACAAACTCATTAGTCACAATAATGGTTGTCATTAATCACCGAAACATACCTTGAGGGCCTAGATGCTTTCAGCTTCCAAGACAACGCCTCCAGGAAGGAAACGACACCACAGGCGCCGTCGTTGTCCGACCAACATGGTCTAGGTTTTCACCCGGAAGGCAAGCAGGAGAGGGAGAAAAAGAGCGGGAGGATGACGCCTTAAAAAAGGTAAAGGGCGCCTGAGGGCGTCGTCGTTATCGATCCACAAGCGGAACCAAGGCTTTCGCCACCGCCCCTTTCCAACCCAGAGCCGACAACCAACACACGACCAGCGAGGGAGCGACACAAAGGGGGTTGCCGATGTCCGATCAAGGAGGGCATAGAGGGAGAGAGTGACACCTTCAACAAGGTAAGCGACGCCCACGGGCGCGGTCGTCACCGGCCTGCAAGCAAACCAAGGCTTTCGCCTTCCTCCCAATCCCAATCCGGAACCGATCAGACAGAGGACAGGAGGCCACCGCCCAAACGGAGGTCGGCCGCCGGCATCCCATCCTAGACGAGGCCCCCAAGGCGAGCAGCGGCGCAGTCGCAGCCCCCCAGCCACCACGAGGCGGCGGCGCGAGAGGAGGACCGCCCCGAGTGAGCGGCGGCAGCCCCCAGCGGCGGCAGCGGCGGTGGCGCGGCCAGGGGCCCTCGTACGGCCGAGGCAGCAGTGGCGGCAGTGAACCCCCCCCCACCCAGCGGCGACGTGGCCACGGGGGCCCGAACCCCCGCAGCGGCGGAGGCAGCACGGCCAGGGGGCCCGAACCCCCGCGGCAGCGGAGGTGGAGTGGCCAGGGGGCCCGAAACCCCTGTGGCGGCGGAGGCGTCGCGGCTAGGGGGCCCGACCTCCGCAGCGGCGGCAGCGGTGGCGATGCAGCGGGGACCCCTGCCCGCCCAAGGGGTCCGGCGGCGCAGCCGACGACGAAGGCGGCCGCAGCACAAACCGGCAGATCCGGCCACGAGGGGCCCGGATCCGGCCCCGGCGGCCGGCGGCGACGATGAACGGTGAGGAGACAGACCGAGGGGAGGAGGGAGATAAGGGAGAGAGGAGAGGGCGAGGGGGCGCGGCCAACGCCAACTTTGGCGCAACCCGTGGGCCGCCGCCGCCGCCCGGACGGACGCCGGTGACGGCGGCGGCCACCAGCGGCGGTCAGAGGGGGGAGGACGTTCGGCGGCGCGCGACGCCCCTCGTGCCGCCTGGGAGAGCGGGGGGGGGGGGTGTTCAGTGTTATGGTTCCAATGTTTGCCTTTGCCACATTTTCTTTTAACTTGCGGGCATGAGATAAAAGAGAGAATACAAGGGCCGTTCGGTTAGCAGTGTTCCGGGCAGTTCCGGTCCCGGAACAGTTCCTACGTATTCAAATTTCTGAAGCGTTCCAGCCCTGGAATCATTCTGGCTCTCGAATGGACCCTAAGGGTGCTTTGCTTTTAAAATACAAAAGAAAATATCCTTTCGCTTGGGACCATTTTTCATTTAAAAAAAAAGAAGCTAGGAAATATTCTGCACCCATGGTGGGTGTCAGCAGCATCGTTTTTTTAGGAAAAATATAAGGGCTGAGAAGATTGGTGCGGCTTATGGTTTTGCACATGGTTAGATGAATTATTCGGATAATGTTGATATTTAATTTAATATACCATTCTATTACTTATAACATTGAACAATCATTAATTTTATTTCTTGCAGAAGACTAAGTTTTAGCCATATTAAATAGACAAGAGGTTGGAGGAGATTTTTTTTCTCCCATGGCAAAGCACAGGTATTTTGCTAATCCAGATTTAAGTACGTAATTTGCATCAATGGCCTAGTCGTCGAAGATCAAAGTCGCTTCTATGCCGAATTCTTCTCCTAATTTCATTGAAGCAAGAAGTTGCAAATTACAACATGTAATTCTTAATCCTACTCTGGCTAATCGGCTACCAGTTTGGAACTACCAGCTAGCTACGAGCCTACGGATTGCAAATTTGTGGTCATGTTATCATGTAGTACAAGTGCAACCCACAATCTTAATTACATTGCCTCTCGACTGTGGCTCCGTCGATTCGTCGAAGCTTGCAAATTGCAATCGTCGCAGGCCAGCATCGCAGCACGCACGCATGTCACGCCCTCCTGCTCCGCGGCGTACGCTGCAGCCTGCAGTAGTGCTGGTCGTAGCTCGCAGCGCCGCCCCCAAACCCTAGGCGCGGACTGACTGATGGAGAGACGGGGAGGCAGGGAGCCTGGTGGACGCAGTCTGGTCGAAAGAGGAAGTGCGGACGCTGCCCCCTCAGATGCTACAGAAAAAAATACATCAAAGTAGTTATTGGGCTGTTTCTTAGGATATGCCGCGTGGGCCGCAGCCCACCCTTTAGATCCGCTCCTGCCCGGACTGGTCTAGTCGAGTATCTTTGGGCTCGAAATATCTTGGGCTTTTTATGAATTCTCGAGCTGGCTTTTATTCAAGTTTAACTCATTCTAATTCAAAATATATGATTCTGTCAGATGTCAATATAATAGTCAACAAGGTAAGCTTGAACTATCACTTTTAGCAAACATATCATTTTAGTACCACAATTATGCAAAAAAAATTTTATAGTGAATCTAGCTATGTCTACATCCTATATATTGCAAATTTTTAATTTCCTAACACTACTACAGAACAGGCCTTTGATCCTCGTATTTATCCCGGCCGTCGTTGGACCCGGGACCAATGAAGACTTTTGTCTCGGGTCCAACGGCTAGCCGGGCACGTGAGGAGTGGAAGGGACTTTTGTCCCGTTTAAGCCATCAACCCGGACCAAAGATCCTTCTTTAATCCTGGTTGGTAGCTCCAACCGAGACAAAAGAATTGGTAGCTCCAACTCTTTAGTTCCGGGTGGTACCACCATTCGGACCAAAGAGCTCTCTATAGGTTAGTACAAAGAGAAAACATCACATAAAAAGTCATATGCGCGGTGTAGGTGGGATGGTATAAAGTCTGAGACCTTTAGTCCCGGCTTCGTAGTCCTGGTTGCTACAACCGGGATTAAAGGGGGTTGTCAATCGGGACAATATCCCTTTTCTGTAGTAGTGTGATATTTCAATGGTTAATTGAGAATTGTTTGACCGGTAGAAACGCTAAAACAACATGCATCTCGAATAAGTAGGAGCATTATTTTTTTTTCTTCGGTTTTGTAGCCTTTGTACCGGTGATTTCACTAGTTATTACTATGCGTGCTTTTATGGGGTTAATGGGTTATGATTGAGAGTATAGCTAGAGTTGGAGATTTTTTTTCATAATCTTGACGAGTCCTCTCTCCTATATGAATCTCTTTTAAGAAAGTATAGCTCGCTACAGTTATAACGGTCAACAATATACTATAATAACAAATTGTCACTAACTTAGACCTCAGTAATGTTAGCCCAAAACAAACATGCCTTATATCATTATATGTGCCGCCAATTATGCACCAACCAATGCCTCTCATTTCTTGTCTTGTTTTTCTCATAAAAATTAAATACTAAACTCGGAGAAAGATATTTAATTTTAAACACCATGTGATTATGCACGAGCAATTTTTTAGAAAGAAAAAAAATCAAGAAACCCGTCAGTACCTGTACAGCGCCTCCTGCACAGCTTCAGTGTGGCTGAAATTTAAGATTCTGATTTCTGCCGGTGGGAGCGACACCCCGAAACTGACAATTCTATCATGGAAATTCAGAGGCCACGAACACCAAATCCACATGAGCACAGTCGGAAAATATCAAAAATTCAGAGTCGGCCGCCGCCGCCCTACCCCGAGACATGGAGCTCTCCGTCGTGCCTTCCATCTCCCTCTCCCCGCGCCGCGCCCTTCCACTCCCGGGCAGGAGGGCGGCGCGGCGGCCGGCCTTCGCCTGCCGCTGCAGCTGCTCCCCGGACGAGGCCCCCGGGGGCACCCGGCGGTGGTTCGCCTCCCTCCTCGCCGCGGGGTTTTTACATTTTTACCATTATAACGAATTGCACTCATCAGATTATCACTCTTATATTGGCACCTACATCTATACCATCTGAGAGAAGTTTAACTTATAATTTTACCACATTTGCGCATGTGGAAAGCCACGCAGGCATGACACGTTGGTGTCCAGTCAGCAGGCCTAGGTGAAATGTCATTGTTGCCCCTTCCTCCTCCTTCAACCTCTTGACGCAGCAGCAGCAGCGGACAGAAAATCGTCCGATTCCGGCGGCAAGCTCGTCGACAGCGAGCTCCCGGTGGGGAAGCTACCAGGTTTAGGCTCCCCAAGGTGCGGCGCACCTGGGGCGCCCGCTGGCGCAGGCGCAGCAGGCCGGAACAGCTCGTCGGCGCGCGGGCAGCCCAGCCACGGCGTCGCGCTGCCGTTTCCAGCGCCGGTGGCGCGGGATGGACTCGTGGAGGAGCTAGGGAGTAAGAGGAATTTGCAAGGGACCTTACCGAGGGCTTGGATCGGC
Organism: Panicum virgatum; assembly: GCF_016808335.1. Classification (NCBI taxonomy): domain Eukaryota; kingdom Viridiplantae; phylum Streptophyta; class Magnoliopsida; order Poales; family Poaceae; genus Panicum; species Panicum virgatum. The sequence continues at coordinate 7,103,223 of NC_053146.1, forward strand.
GGGGAAATGGCCGGATGCGGGGCATCGACGGCGGCCGGACTTCCTGTCGGGGTGGCTGCTCCGGCCGAGCTCGCTTGCACCAACGCCGGCGCCAGCCGCCTCGTCCTACGTGCCAAGCCGCGCGGGCGCAGTCACCCTCAACCGGCAGCCGCGCGCATGCAAGCCACGCAGGAGCAGGCTCCCACGCTTGGGAGGGAGGGAAGGAGCTTGGCTTCCGTTGGCCGTGCTCCTAGAAGGGAGGGGAGGAGTGCGAGCGCGAGCGCGGGCTCCCGGCGGCCACGTGCCTGGGAGGACGAGGAGGAGCGCAGGCGCGGGCTCCCGGCGGACGGGAGGGAGGAAAGGAGCTGGGCGACGGGACAGTGCTAGAGGTAAGAGATGAAGTTGACAAGCGGGACCCATCTGGCAGTGAGAGAACCTTAGGACCCGGCTGTCGGAGAGGGATAGAGAGAGAGAGGAGATCATGGGTAGAGAGGACATTTCACACTCCCGACTGACTGGACGACAGCGTGTCATGCCTGCGTGGCTTGCCACATGCGCAAATGTGGTAAAATTATAAGTTAAACTTCTCTCAGATGGTATAGATGTAGGTGCCAATATAAGAGTGATAATCTGATGAGTGCAATTCGTTATAATGGTAAAAATGTAAAACCCCCCCTCGCCGCCACCGCAGGTTCTTGATTGCTCTGCTCTGTTCTGCTCGACGGTTCGCCGGGGTGCGCGATCTGATCGTTTCTTGGTGTTCCTTGGCGCAGTGGTGGGAGTTGGCGTGGCCGGAGGGGAAGCCGGCGCGGTGTCCACCAGCCGGAGGGCGGTAAGGACCTGGCGACCTTGTACTCTGCTACAGCATTTCTCAAAGATGGTGTCAGGGTTTGGCTGATCTTGTGAAGTTGGGTTGAGATGTCTGTGCTTTGTTTTCGTGTGTTTGGTTGATTGAATCGGCAGCTCAGGGCTTCCAAGATTCCGGAGAGCGAGTTCACAACCCTGCCAAATGGCCTCAAGTATGCACTTTGCTCCGATTCTACTTCATGTAAGTCTGAATTTTTTAGAGTTTAAGGGTAAAACCCCGCTGTCATAAGCAAGAAGAAGACATGTCAGTCTGATGGTTGGGTGGATTTGTTTCTGTTGTGTGCTGTGTCACGTATCATCATCACCACATGGGCATAAACTAGTGCTAGTGCTTACTGATTTTTTTTGTCTTGTTGCTTGGTGCGTGGAAACTAGAATTAGACTGGACGCTGGGCTCAATTTCCTGGTGTGGCATTCCACTGATGATGAAGGTCGCTGTTTTTTTTAATGAGGTCTTCAAAATAGGCCATTTCGCATGTGAAATTCTTTGTTCAAAGTTCAGACATTGTTCTGATTTTGTTTGACAGAATGCTGAAGCATGCTTTTCCATTGTTTATGGACTAACTTGCTTGCAAAACTTCTGACCAGGTACTATGACATCAAGGTAGGAAGTGGGGCTCAAGCTGTTAAAAGATCCCGTGTCGCGGTAAGTAACTATACCGATTCGGGCATCTTGGACATAGTGTAGCATGATCTAACCGTAATGGACGAATCAGTGACATATGCACTTGCACTGCAGTATGCAAATCATAGCTGACACTGAACAGAATAATCCCAAGGAAATGATGCCTAACCATGAGGTTTCTTGAGTCCTGAGACTGGAAAGTCTGAATTGTGCTCATTTGTTTTTACCGACTTGAAGGCTAAATTTCATATCTAGAAGTTATTTCTTTCAGATGTGATTGATGCTCTTGTTTGAAGCATGCTTACCAGACAATCTCTTGCTGGTTTGTAATTTGCTTATGTTTTGATAAATCACGTGGTCTTGCTTGAAATAAGTTAGCATGCTATAACGAAAAGATCGTTGAAAAGTGTGTGCTAAACTAAGAGGATTCCAGTTGAACTTTGAATGATTGTATATATACCAATGTTGTCACACATAACAATAATGAAACATGAACTACTCAGTACTCACATATGACTTATATGGATGTTTACCAGCTGCATATTTTTTACGGTTCCATATTTTGTTTCGTATAATGGTTGATGCTTATGTTAGTGTAGGACTGTAGGTACATTATGTGGCCAAGTGGAAGGGCATCACATTCATGACAAGCAGGCAGGGTCTCGGTGTTGGAGGTGGAACGGTAATGCTATGACATCTTCTGCCTCTTTCTCCATATAATTGCTACATGTCATTCTCACATTCGAATGTGTTTTCAACTTATACCTGTCAGCCGTTATAGTGAGCTAAATTTTCCTGACATATTATGAAATTCTGGTGTTGGTGAAGTTCCTTGCTCAATATATTTGTACTTATCTTTATATGATGGTTTCAGTGCTTCTTTATTTGCATGAGTTGAGGTTATTGGTATTTTCAGTATACAACAAATCCTGATTAGTTTTCTGATTTTGATATTTGGAATGATCATAATTGATGGTCTCATCTATGATTATTTTATATATACTGCGTTTTACAAGCCTTAAAGTTATGTGCAGCCATATGGTTTTGATGTTGGCAATTCTGATAGAGGCAATGTTTTAAAAGGACTGGATCTTGGGGTTGAGGGTATGAAAGTTGGTGCCCAGGTCAGTTAACGCCAAGTTTAAATTTGTTTTCCATCTATGGTCTATCTTTTCAAATAAAAAAAATGCAATGAATATATAGACAACTAGTACAGTGCCACTGATTCTATAAACTACTAGTATATTGTCACTGGCTCGATCAGTTTATAAACCAGAATGAGGATAACTAAGTTCTCCCTACATATTCATCTTTATCAAAGACAACGTTAATGGTATTCCTATAATCTGTTAAACCAAGATAATTGTGCAAGTTACTTGGGGTGCATAAAAATAAAATATTGAATATACACTTGTGTTTCAAATAAAAGAAAAGATGCATAGCAAATGTAGATCTACTTCCTTCATTCTTTAAACATATATGAGAATCTTTAATAGCATTGGAAAACATAATGATGGAATTCTCAGAGGTTGATCATTGTTCCACCTGAACTGGCGTACGGAAAGAAAGGTGTCCAAGAAATTCCTCCAAATGCAACCATTGAGGTAAACTGTCATTTGTTCCCACGTAATTTACAAAATATGTCCTGTTTTTCTTGTATGCCCTGGTTCAGATTTGCCTTATCTCCATGTTTTTTTTATGCTCTACCTTTTCAACAGCTGGATGTTGAGCTACTATCAATCAAGCAGAGTCCATTTGGGTAAGTGTGGTTGACCACTTGTAACTGACGTTCATTTTTGTTTCTCCAACTGTCACTGTAATATAAGTTTCCTTTTCTTCAGGACTCCTGTGAAGATCATCGAAGGATAACTGTGCATAGCATTGTAAAGAGAATGGTACATATTTGTATGGAAAGTAGAGTGTTGCTTCGAAAAAAGGCTAGTTTACAAAGATATACTGGTGGTATTGCATTGATAGTGCACTCGTGTAAGATTTTGAACTCCCTTGGAATATAGAGTTCGTTTTCCGCTTATAGATGCTGAAAATAAATCAGCTATTCCAATTTTTATATTGCTGGTACTGCTTAGAAAAACCCTTGTCGTAAATATTTAGGTGGAAAGAAAAAGTATAAAAGGTTCATAGCTCGATAGCTTTGTGAAATTGATGATTTGGGCTTCCATGTGCAGTTTTGTGTTTGAGTTAAGAAGGTACATATGCATTTGTACAAATACAGAAACAAGAATAGGCAACTAGAAGTGTAAAGCAAAAGCCGAAAGGTAAGGACCTAAATGGGCTGTCTTCATCTAGGACACGCAAGCAAAAAGGTGGACTTTACCCATCACGCAAAACTGGCTTATCTGTGGTGAGTTGGTCTACTTTCTGTATAAGCATGTCCCTTTTTCACCTCTTTTATTACTATTCTATGATCAGCCATAGCCACAAGGAGGGAAGCCTTGACTGGTAGAGAAGGTTCCATGCTGCCAGCAGATGATCCTTGGCAATGTTTTTTTTAAAAAAAAAAAGAAAAGAGGGAAGCCTTTGCATCTTCTGCATGCAAAGTTTATGCTTTCTTCTCTAATCAAGAAATGGAACAATACTAATCTTGCTCTGAAAGATTAAGATGAGTTCCAAGTTGTTTAAAACTCTAGCTGTTAGTCTTTATCTCAGAGGTATATTTATGTGAAACAAGATAAAATGGTATGGAAGAACCCCAACATATGCATTTGTTTGTTCAAAAAAGAAGTCTGTGTGGTCTTGACCAAAGGTCGCTGGTAATGCAAAATCCATGGATGGTTAAATACTCGAACAAACTTGGCATAGTTTAGCCCTGAAGGCAAAGCAATGTAGGAACAACTTTGGGTTGGCATACATATAGTACTTAAAAGGTTATTCAACTGAGACTGAAGTGTAGAAAGGTAGAGGGAATAGGGAAACACCGCACACCCTATCCGGGGGGGTGACCTCTCATTATATAGCCAATGTGGCTTGCAATACAAGAAGGTGTACATGCCCAACATGGGCCGCCCAATATGGGCTACACGCCCAATATGGGCCTCAAGTATACGCACACAGCTATACATTCTATCACCCGCCCTCAGTCGAAGCATCAGGATTCCGGATGCAAAGGCTGGACCGAAAATCCTGAAACAACTGCACAGGAAGCCCCTTCGTCATGATATCAGCGAACTGATATTGTGACGGCACATGAAGAACACGAACTTCGCCGAGAGCCACCTTCTCGCGGACGAAGTGGATGTCGATCTCAATGTGCTTGGTCCGGCGGTGGTGGACCGGGTTGGCAGTCATGTAGACAGCGCTCACATTATCGCAGTAGACCACGGTAGCCACCTTCAGCGGAACATGAAGTTCCTGAAGGAGTTGGCGCAGCCAGCAACACTCGGCGACCACATGAGCAACAGCCCGGTACTCGGCCTCCGCACTGGACCGGGACACCGTGGTTTGTCGTTTGGACGACCAGGACACCAAGCTGTCTCCAAGAAAGACGCAGAAGCCTGATGTAGAGCGGCGGGAGTCGGGGCAGCCTGCCCAGTCGGCGTCGGAGTAGGCGACCAGCTTGTCAACCGGCCCATTGCCGATGTGGAGGCCGGCTGACAGGGAGCCCTTCACATAACGAAGAATGCGCTTGATCAGCGCAAGGTGAGGCTCCCGGGGGTCATGCATGAACAGACAGACTTGCTGTACTGCATATGCGAGATCCGGACGCGTCAGGGTCAGGTACTGGAGAGCGCCGGCGAGGCTCCGGTACTCAGAGGGGTCGGCGACAGGAGGACCCTCGGTAGCCGAGAGCTTGGCGCGAGTGTCAACAGGTGTCGATGTAGAGTGACACTCGGCCATGCCTGCCCGCTGGAGTAGATCCAGCGCATACTGGCGCTGGCTGAGAAACAGCCCGTCGGAGGAGCGCGTGACGGAGATCCCGAGGAAGTGATGCAGCTCTCCAAGGTCCGTCATGGCGAACTCGGAGTGAAGACGAACTGTGATTCGCCGGAGCAGGTCCGACGAAGAAGCCGTGAGGATGATGTCGTCGACGTACACCAGCAGGTAGGCGGTGGCACCTCCCTCCTTAAGTACAAAGAGAGAGGTGTCGGTGGCCGAGGCGACGAAACCCAGCTGGCGAAGGTAGGTAGCGAAGCGCTGGTACCACGCCCTCGGAGCCTGCTTCAGACCATAGAGAGAGCGCTGCAGCAGACAAACATGGTCAGGATGGGCAGGGTCGACGAAGCCAGGAGGCTGCTGACTGTAGACGATCTCCTCCAGGCGACCGTGGAGGAAGGCATTCTTCACATCAAACTGGTGGATCGGCCAGTGTCGTGAAGTGGCGATGCTGAGAACGACCCGAATCGTGGCAGGCTTAACGACGGGGCTGAATGTCTCGCCGTAGTCGACGCCGTGCTGCTGGGTGAAGCCGCGAACGACCCAGCGAGCCTTGTGACGGGCAAGAGTGCCGTCGGAGTGGTATTTATGTTTATAAATCCACTTGCCCGTCACAACATTGGCACCAGGGGGCTTGGGAACGAGCCGCCAAGTGTCATTGTCGACGAGTGCCTGGAACTCCTCAGCCATGGCAGCCCGCCACTGCGGATCCGCCAGAGCAGTCCTGTAGTTCCCCGGGATCGGGGAGGCGGCAGTAGCGACGAAAGCCATCTGAGCCGTAGGTCCCGAAGACGGGGGGAAGCCGTAGCGCTCAACAGGCCGCAGAGAGCCTGTCTGAGACCGCGTCACAGGCCGGGTGACCAAGGCCGGCGGTGGAGGTGGTGGTGGAGGTGCCGCCACAGGAGGTGCAGCTGCTGGACCTGCAGTAGCAGGCACAGGTGCCGGTGACGCAGCTGCTGGACCAGCAGCAGCTGGCGCAGGTGCTGATGGAGCCGCAGGAGCCCTCGGAGGTCGACGCCGAGTGTACACCCGGAGTGGAGGGGGGGCGGCCGGAGCTGGGGGAGGGCTGGCCGGGGCTGCAGCCGGTGCCAAGCCGACAACCGGCCCAACCTGGAGGACAGCAGGGTCCTCGAAGAGCTCCTCCAGGTGAGCACGGGGGCGCGGTTGCTCAACGTCGACAAGCGACGGAGCGACCGCAGTAGGGGCCGCTGCTGCAGTGCGAAGCACCGGCGCGGCGTGACCTGAAAGAAGAAAATCCAGAGAGCTCGAGGGCGCACTGGATGAGTCAGCACTGAATGGAAAACAGGTCTCGTCGAACACAACATGGCGAGAGATGATGATCCGCCGAGTGGTGAGGTCGAGACATCGGTACCCCTTGTGAGAAGAGGGGTAACCAAGGAAGACACAAGCTGTAGAACGTGGAGCCAGCTTGTGTTTGGAAGTGGCAGTCATGTTGGGATAGCACAGGCAGCCGAAAACGCGAAGATGGGTGTAGTCGGGTGGCTGGCGGTATAGCAGCTCATAGGGAACTCTGTTCTGAATAGCAGAGGAGGGGCACCGGTTTAGGAGGTAGGTCGCCGTAGCGAGGGCCTCGGCCCAATACTTGGGCGGCATGCCGGCATGGATAAGCAGGGTGCGAATGCTATTGTTGAGGGTCCGGAGAGCGCGCTCGGCTTTACCATTCTGCTGGGAGGTGTAAGGACACGAGAGCCGTAAATGAATGCCTCGGGATGCAAAGAAGGCGGCGAGAGCATTATTGACAAACTCAGTGCCGTTATCAGCCTGAACAGCTCTAACGGGAAGGCCGAACTGGGTCTGGGCAAAGCTGCAGAAGTTGGTTAGATGACCAGCAACCTCGGACTTGTGAACAAGAGGGAAAGTCCAGCAAAAATGTGTGAAATCATCAAGAACAACGAGGTAATACTGAGCACCCGAAATACTCGCTACAGGAGAGGTCCAGACATCGCAGTGAACTAATTCAAAGGGTGTAGTGCTGACAGAATTAGAGGTACTGAATGGCAGACGCACATGCTTGCCAAGTTGACATGAATGACAAAGAGTTTGCCTAGATTTATTACACTGGATGGAAGCATTATTTCTAAGCAAATCTATGGTGGCGGCCCCAGGATGACCAAGACGCTGATGCCAGAGACTGGTGGAGATGGCGAGGCTGGCGTGTGGAGCTGCAGGGCTGGCGGGGACGGTGTACAGGCCGTCGGAGCTATTGCAGCGAAGAATCACGCGACTGGTCGGGATATCCTTAACAGAAAAACCAAAGGCGTCAAATTCAATAGTGCAATTGTTGTCTCTGGTGAACTGGCGAACTGAAAGTAGGTTGCGCACTAGGGAAGGGACAACAAGAACATTATGAAGGGAAAAATTTGACGCGTGGGTGGATAGGTATGAGCTGCCATGACTAGAAACCGGGATGGTCTGACCATTGCCCACAGTGATGAAGGGATGAGAGGGGGGGTGGCGGGAGAGAAGTATACCATCCGACGAATGCATGTGGGAGGTAGCGCCAGAGTCCATGACCCAGGAGTTGGAGTTCTGGAGCGCCATCTGGTTCAGGGCGGCAATGAGACCGGCCTGATCCCACATCTGCGGAGTGGAGACTTGCGCCGGGGCGAACGCAGTGTGCGCCTGGGGATTGGCGCCAAGGATGCCGGGAGTGCGCCCGCCCTGTCCGCCCTGCCACCCACCGTGGCCGCTGGTCCACCCGCCCTGGCCGCCTTGCCAGAAGCCGCCGGCCTGCTGACCCGAGGGACCCTGGGGGGCGTACGGGTTGAAGCAGAACCAGGGTCCCATCGGGCGGTACTGGCCTCCCTGCGGGGCGCCCTGGGCGCCGGTCTGCGGACCGCCATTGCCCTTGCCTCCTTGGCCACCGGATCGGCGACCCTTGCCACCGCCCTTGCCGCCCTTCTGCTTGGGCGCACCGCTGCCTCCGCTGTCCCCGCCCTTGATGCTACCGCCCGTAGCAAGGCCCGCGAAGGAGGAGCGGTAGCAGGGACTGGTACAGCAGGAGGTGGTGGAGGCGACGAGGGCAGTGGCCGCCGTGGTCTTCGCGTCGTTGGCGAGGCGCAGCTCTTTGAGGGAGAGCAGCTCGTGGGCACGCGTGAAGGATGGAAGATCCGTGGCGTTGGCGATGTCGTCGGCGGTGGAGTCGAAGCGAGGGTTGAGGCCGCGCAGGAGGCTGAGGACGAGCTGGGAGTCGGAGATGGGGTTGCCGACCTGTCGAAGAGCGGCAGCCTTCGACTTGAGGCGCTGGCAGTACTCATCGATGGTGGAATCCCCCTGCTTGAGGGTGTGGAATTCCTCGAGCAGGAAGACGGCGCGGGAGGCCGTGTTGGTGCGGAACAGGGCCTTGATCGCGACCCAGAGTTGGTTCGCGGTCTGGTTCTCGTCGGTGACGGCGAGGTCGAGGACGGAGTCGTCGACGGTCCCGAAGATCCAGCTGCGCACGCAGCACTCCGCCACGTCCCAATCTGGGTCGTTGGGCTGCGCAGCAGTGCCGTCGATGTGGCGGCGGAGGCTGAACTTGCCGCACAACGCCGTGAAGAACGAAGCCCACTTGGAGTAGTTGGCGCTCTTCATGTCCAGGGTCACGGGAACGTGAGCCTTGACGTTGACGGTGGTGTAGGGGTGGACGATGACGGCCTGTGTTGGTGCGGCAGGGAGCACAGGCGAGGAACTGTCCTTCCCGGCGGCAGAGGAGGAACTCATGGCGGCGGCCTGGATCAGATTGATCCAAGGGCGGCGGCCTGGAGGTAGGCGCGACGCGAGGGGATCGCGGCGCGAGGATTTCTGCGCCCTAGAGGAGGGGGCGCTGGGAGGGGAGAGGTCTGCGCCCTAGGTCAGGGGCGCAGCAAGGGGAGGAGGGGCGGCGCCAGGAGATGGCGCCCTAGGGCAGAAAGGTGGGGCGCAAGGGGGAAACCCTAGCGCAGGGAGGGAGCGGAAGCGGAAGGCCGATCGTTGCCTTCTCTTGATACCATGTAGAAAGGTAGAGGGAATAGGGAAACACCGCACACCCTATCCGGGGGGGTGACCTCTCATTATATAGCCAATGTGGCTTGCAATACAAGAAGGTGTACATGCCCAACATGGGCCGCCCAATATGGGCTACACGCCCAATATGGGCCTCAAGTATACGCACACAGCTATACATTCTATCATGAAGGAATGATGAAATCTTTTCAATGGAAAGTAAGAGGGCAGAGGGCATCACGAATCTCCTTCTGAAGATAGTCTTTCCCTTAGCTTTTCCCCTGGCTGGTGCTTTTATCTGTGACCTGATAACAAACAGGGCAAATAGGCACAGTAGTTACACAGACTCATCTGAGAGTTCATTCCAATTGGACCAATCATCCGGTTCAATCTGCAAAGAAGAGGAGGAAGAAATGGAGTCGACTCGTCGGGCATCGCGAAGGTTGGCGCGAGCAGAGAGTGCCTGCAGCACTGCAGGGAGGCTTATGATCAGTGAACTTGCAAGGCAGGCTTCGAATGCCGAAGAAGTCATGGTGGTAGAGGCCACCGAAAGTTCTTCAGAAGCTACAGCCGCCAAGCAGCCCCAGGATGACCAGAGGATGGCCGCCGACGAGATTGCCAGCCTGAAGATCATGGTGTCAGCCCTCGAAGACAGAGCTTGCAGCATTGAGGCACAATTCCACGAGTACTGCGACATGAAGGAGCAGGAGTCGGCGTACCAGAAGATGCAGATCACGTGCCTGGGCATGAAGCTGGAGCTGCTGGAGTCCCAGAACCAGCGGCTCGAAGCAGCTGCTGCGGAGATCCGGGCGGCGGCCGAAGAGTTTGCGGCCATGAAAGGCAAGCTCGACTTGCTGCAGAGCAAGTTGAAGAAGATCGCCAAGAGAAGCAAGCAGGATTCGGATGCTTTTGGAGAGAAAATCCTGGCTCTTGATGCCAAGCAATCCCAGATGGCCAGAAGGTGCGAGGAGTTCGAACAGTGCATGGAGGAGATGAAGCAGCTGACGCTGCAGCTGCAGGAGCAGAAGGGAGCAGCAAACAATGAGGTAATTTAACTCGTAGGCAATCAAACGCTCGTGCTGGTTTCATCTTTTTCATGTCATCTTTGCATTTGTTCGATCTGCGTGCGGTTACAACTGCGATCAGACGATGAATTTGATGAAAAGCTGTTCTCCTTTCTCTGCAACGCGTTGCAGAACGTGGAAGTGGTCGTGGAGAGAAGCTTGCGGAACCTGTCGAGCGGCCGGGACCTGGTGGACGGGCTGGAGGCGCTCCGGGACCGGTGGGCCGCCGGCATGGAGGAGATGATCTACCTGGGCTGGATCACGGCGTGGCTGCAGCACGACCTCATGCTCATCGACGACGACGGCGGCAGCACCTACGACGGCGACGCCGACGGCCGCAAGGGCGGGCGCCCGCCGCCGGAGGAGGAGGAGGGGAAGAAGGGGGAGACGATGGTGGCCGTGGCGGCGCCGAGCAACGAGGTGGAGCTGTGCAAGGCCGGGTCCGCGTCGTCGTCCGGGTCGGCGGGCCGCCCGCGCCGCAGCGTGGAGGTGGAGGCGCCGGTGTCGTCGTGCTTGGGGTTCGCGGCGGCAGGCGGGCGCGGCGGCGACGGCGACGGCGGCGGGTGGAGCATCGGGCGGCCGAGGCTGCTCCGGAAGCTGCGCGGGTGGGCCGGCGCCGGCGGGACGAAGGCCGGCGGCGACAGGGGCAAGGCGCGGTGCAGGATCGCGGGCCCGTGTTGTCAGAAATGAAATAAATAATTACCGTAATTGGGCTCCGTGTACACTCCGTATTTAATTCGCTTGTGAAAATTCGAGAATGTTTGTCTAAAAAGATCGAGAATGAAAATTGAAATGTGTTCTTCGAGAAGACGTGGAGAAAAGTTAGAATTGCATGTGACAGTGAGAGAAAAAAATGGTTGTTAATATTAATTAACGCGAGTTGTGCGTGTCTTCCTCCGGGTCGCGTGAGTAAAGGCTTGCAGTGTCAGTACGATCTGGAGGTGGCAGTCCCCGGCGCGAGCTTGAGGTGGAGGCCCAAGGCGGCGGCTCCCGCCCTCCCGGCCTAAGCGTGAGATGGAGGAGGCGGCGGCCATCGGTGCAAGATTGAGGCGCAGGCCGCCGGCACAACCTCGAGGCGGAGGCGGCGGCCCCTAGTGTGAGCTCGAGACGCTGGCGCGAGCACGAGTCGGGGGTGGGCGGTGCAAGACCGAGGATGGAGGTGGTAACGGGGCAGCCGATGCATGGAAGAGGAGGATACAAGAAGAATGGAAGGAAAGAAAACAAGGAAAAAATAGGAAAATAGGAAAAATAAGGTTATTACAGGTATTTGATCTATTTAAGCATATAAAAGAAGCTATATTGCTAAATACTTTTCGAAACAATTTTAGATTTACTAATTAATTAAACCGTTTCAATAAAGAAACCAGAGTCGAAACTGTTTTTGGATAAGCTAGGGTCTAAAATGGAGTTTCAAGTTGGCTATGCAGAATTCGCAATGCAGAACTCGATAAAACGAGGGGAGAAAAAACAAACGCGGGCGTCGCGACGTCTCATGGAGAGAGGACGGAGATGGAAACGGTCGTCGGCTTCCCAGCCTTCCCTGTCGCGGCGCCACGGCAGCACTCGGCGCGCGGCCGCGTGTAGCCTTGTCCGCTGCCTTGCGGACGCGAAAGCAGATGCCGTCTGCGGGCCCACTGAACTCGCCGTAACTCCGAGCCGAGACCGCGAGGAGGGGGCACGCATTGAAGACGGGGCGGGCCGGGGGGGCGCCGCTCGGCGCGGCAGCGGCGGCCGGGGGCCTCGCGCCCCATGCCTGCGTCGTGTCGACGCCGCCGCGCCCCCGGCCACCACGTGCCCGCCCCGCCCGGCGCCTTTGCCCCCTTTGCTCGGCTCGCTTCGTTCTCTTTCCCGGCTGCAGCAGCATGGCATGGCTGCATGGCGAAGCCTGGGCGTGGCAGCGGGGGAGCACCAGTCCAAGATCTCGCCTCAGGATTGATGCATCATGGCGACGGGCGCGGTTTTTCGCGCAGGCACCCCCAGCCTTATCGCTTATTCGCGCCGTCGGGGTGTTCAATGGAAGGGACAATGGCTGTTTAGTTCTTTTTGAGCTCCTAGTTTCGTTCAGAGTTTTAGAGATTATCCTCCTCTTAATGAAACATGTGCTGAAGCACGTTCTCGAAAAAGAGTTTCAGAGATTATTTTCGCCTGCTGCCGGAAGCAAAAGGAAATTCAAGCAGCACTAAAACCAATTTTAATGGAGGGTTTATGAGAAGTTTCATAGATATATTAAATATCATACATCAGCAAATTTGCTAATATGATATAATCATTATAAAAAGTGATGATGGGAAGTTTCACGCAATGTAAGAGAAGTTTCGTCATCATAAAATCTAGCAGCAACAGTTACCGAGGTATAAATCTTGATAACTGTTTAAACTGTGCATTGAGATTGGCCTAACTTTTTCCCCGCTCCTAACAAAAGTATAAAAATCCTCTCTGAAAAAAGCAAACGAAATGCGAGGATTCCGACAAAACTGCTCAATTGCTATACAATTTTTCTTTCTTTTTCTTGTGCGAGAGGAATATAGTCTTCCTCTCCTTGGCCAAATATCAATTATTTCTTTTGCAGTATTTGTCAAGCTTTAGGTCTCAAATTCCGCTTGCTTTGTACGGCTTCTTTAGAAATTGAGGTCTTGTGCTGCTTTAGAAATCGATGTTCCGTACCACTCGCCTTGACGAGAAAGCAAGGTACTATACTACGCATATAGGCAGTGCTCAATGCAGCATATCTGATATATAACGCTATTAATAACATATTCCCTTCTTTTCTTATAACTTACCATTATTACAGTATACTTGACGTGTACACAGTTATGTATAAATTCATCTGAATTGAAGCAAAGCACCAAGCAGAGGAACTTATTAATCCAAGGACCGGAAATGAAAACCTGAGAAACCAAGGAACCCAACTGCAATATCCGCTCATTTAGTCATTTGGCCAAAAGTATAGTCCTTAAAATACCGTGCTCATCGATCTCGTGGGTCCCACGCCCCTTCTACTCGTACTTGCTTTTCCTCCTCCGTCGTCGCCATCAGCAAACGCGACGCGCGCACACATGCCTTTCTTCCTGACCATGGCAAGCATCGCCGCCCTCCTCTCGCGCAGGAGAAGAGCGGCGTAGCCACCCGCCACCACCGTCCTCCTCATATGAGCATGTCCAAAGCTTGCCGCCGCGCGCATGCAACCGCACCTCGCAAGGCACGGCGAGAAGCTCCGGACAGCAGCTAGCTTGCTTGTGATGGCGGCATCGTCGTCCTTGCCTTGACACCTTGGCCAAACCAGACATGCGAGCCTCCGTCGTCTCCGCGTCTTCCGCGGCACCTTGCGTGCCGTGCTTGCACGGCCATGGCAACGGCAGGGCGGTCGCCGCCGCCTACGCCGTGGCGGCGTGCCTTGTGGCGGTGACCTTCTTGGCGCTCGCTGCCTTGGACCCCAGGACGCAAGCTTCCGGCTGGTTCTTGTCGTCGTCGTCATCTTCGTCTCCGTCTTCCTCCATCGCTTCTTTCTCCTCCTTGCAGCCGAGCGGAGGTGGCGGTGCCGCTGAGCACCTCCTGGTCACCTCCAGCTCCTACTCCGACGGCGGCGGGGATGGCGGCCGCAGGAACAGCACTGGCAAGGAGGTGCACGAGCAGTTGCAGGAGGTTGGTGGTGACGACCTCCTGCTGTCCTTGATCAGCCCCAGCTCTGGCCACGCCGCGCCTCAGCTCTCTGTCACGCCGCCGGCCACCGCAACGGAACGGGAACCGACGCCGGCCGCACTGGCTCCGGCTCCAGCTCCAGCGACGGTATATGTGCAGTCCCAGCTACCAGTTGATGGTGTCATTTATTTTCTTCCGTTCATTTTAACGAATTCTGGTTAGTTCGTAGGATTCATTCTTGAAGTGCACTGTTTTTTTTCTTGGGGGGGGGGGGGGGTGAATTTCCATTTGATTCAGGTTCAGAATTGGGCCATGTCATGCTTGCTGGATACTAGCACGTATAGTAGTGTGTTTAGTTGATTAAATTGTGCAAAAAAAACACAAATGGAGCAATATCTAAGACTACAAAATCTCCGTTCAGGAAGCCCATGAATCAGAAGTTCAGAACTGAACTTGCAAAGCAACTTTTATTGTTGCTGGCCTCACAAGGACGCCAAGATTCACTAATAATTTGCGCACGTGGATATTTATGGCACAGTAGTAGGAGTACTCCCATCATGGGACTTTTAGTTCACTTGGATCACCGTCGAATTCATCAGTAGATTTCCTGACAACAATTCAATGATGGTATAACTATTGGTGTTGTGTGGCGCCGTTCATCATCGATTGAACGGTGGAGATGATGCGCATTAGTGATCAAATCCTGCAGGGGATTTACCCAATAGAAAAAAAACACCTCATCCCGGTCAGTGACACGTGGCTTTCCTCCGTGTCCTATAAACAAAATGTATCTTTTTTTTCCTTGGAGGGGGCAAGGTGTTCTTGGCTTTCCAGCAACAATTAAGGGCATCTCCAACCCACAGACAGTTGCTGTCTACAAGTTTTGGGATTCTGCGATATAAGCGGTTAAATAGACAGCTCCTCCAACCGGCAGACAGCTAATGTCTATTAGGTTGTTCAATACTTTGCATAGAGCCTATGGATCAATCGTGAATAGCATTCCTACATACTGTTGTGTTCCTACGTACCATCATTTCCATAATCTATATGATTAAAAATTATGAAAAATAAAAAATGCACAACCTTATCTCTTCTCAGTTCCTCTCCGCCTCCCTCCTGTAACCAATCTCCGTACCGCACTCTCCTTGCTCTCTGTCTCTCTCCTCTATCCATTCTCCAACCGCACTTCTCTTTCCTCTATCCATCTCAGCATCTCACGGACTCACGGTGCAGACGAGAGACGACGGCTGGCAGGCGAGCGACGGCTGCCGGTGTGGCACGGCGGGCAGGTCGACGCAGCGCAGGCGGGTGGCGCCCAGCTCAACGTGGCGCCGATGAGCAGTGGACAGTGGTGTGGCGAGGCGGGCGGCGGTCGGATCGCCGCGACGCAGGCGAGCAGCTGCTAGCGGGGCTGTGGCCGCGAGGCGTGCGCCGGTGCTAGCGGCGCCATGGCCGGCCAGGCGCTGGCCGGAGTGGGCGGGACCGCGGCCGGCGAGGTGTGCTGCTGCGCGAGTGGGAGCGCGCGAATGGGCCAGCAAGTGCGCCGCAGCGGATCTAACCATGCCGGCGACAGCATCCTCCAACGCGTCTCCTGCCGTCTGCAGCGTCTCGGTCCGCGCTCCCATGCCGTCGAGTATTCCGCCGACGGCAGGAGGAGTTGCGAGATTCAAACGTCTCGTTTATTGGAAAAAACCGTAAATAGACGGTGCCATTACTCGCGTTGGAGATGCCCGGGAGAAGGAAAGGCAGATCCCTCCTTTCGATGAATTGGCTTGTGTGTTTACGAAGTCTTGGCTGATCAACCCAAAACTTTCAGACTCGTCGGGGGACGGCAGGAGAATATGTAGACCTGCTTGCACCTCGCAATTAATTGGAGAATGGCAACACTGCGTAGCTAAGTTCGTACAATGTGTTGCTTGCTTGTGCAATTGAAACTGCTCATGAATTAGGATGGGCAGCTTCCAACAACCTGGTCTAATTGCGTAACAGGTTTCTGAATTTGCGACTGTCTTCTGCTGTCCGTTGCTGAGAAAGGAAGTCAGCTTTAGATGTTTCTGCCAAAGGTTGCGAGAGACTGTCAGGTGCTAGCTGCAGATGCGCAGCATCTGAAGTTGCATTTTGCCACAATTGTAGTAAACAGTCTGTCCACCACTTGTGATCAAATCTGATTTGGAGTATCGCCATGCAGCAGCCTCTGCAAGCTTTCCTCAGGATTTAGGCAGGGACGATCTGTTTTCCAAAATGGTCATGCATGCTGAACTTTTTGTTTTCACGGCGTTTTGAATGGAGCATGTTAACAGTAAGTATGAGTTGCTTATATCCGATTTTGGGTTGCAGGAGAATTCAGATGATGTGATCCACCAAGTGCAGAGGAGAAGGGATGTCAAATTGGAGCGACTAGAACTCGGTCTGGCGAAAGCTCGGTCGGCGATAATGGAAGCTATCAAGAACAAAGACAAGAGGCCTCCGTTGTCCGACAAAGATTATGTGCCGATGGGGCCGATCTACAGGAATGCATATGCGTTTCACAGGTACATACATAACTAGATGAATTCCCCGCGCGTTGCTGCGGGAATATTTGGATCATATCAAAAAATGCTGGAACAATTGTTGAGTGAGTACACAGATATAAAGAGGGCCATGCATACATGTCAAGAAGTGAAAGATGAATCTCTTTAGTACTATGTTGAACATAGAAAGAAAATCAGTGACAAAATAATTGGAACTCAGGTGAAACCTTAAAGTTGGTCACTTCAGAGAGGCATGCTAATAAATTAGACACTGGATGTAAAGAAAAAAATAAGTAAAAGGTCAATTAAATGCTAGCATATGAAATTCCTAACTTTATATATGAAATTCCTAACTTTATGTAATGCTACCTTCTGAAAAAGAGAGCTGGTTCTCGTGCTCTAGAGATACAACTTGCCAATTTAGAAAATAAGAATTTCAGGCAAACAATGGTTTTTTTTATCTAGCTGCATCAACATAAGGAGGGTCATCAGATGATTAAAAAAATTTCCCTACTAAAATTACAATAAGAATAGATGAAGAACTACATACATTGGAAGGAATTGTCGTTGGAATATTTAGATGGATAACCTGGGTATATAAGGAACAACATCAATGCGGTAGATCGAGTATGTTGTGATGTGGCCATGGCAGGAAACTTGTTGCTCCTGCACGCCTGCTGAATCGACCAAGAGAGCATACATGAATCCTATCATCAAGGCCATTGGAGAACTGGGGAGTGATGAAAGGGTCCAGAGGTTGATCTTAGATGCATGTGCTAGGAGAATAGAGAAACACATCGGTAATTATATACTACTATGATTCTTAGTAGCTGCAATCTGTGGCTTTACTGAAAATTGGAATGGATGAGAAGTTGGAGAGACGTGGTGGCTGACTATTTGATTCGTTGTCCATGAAAGGCACGCCCAAGGGGCAAATGACGTTAGTGGGAAGGAGAGCATTTTGTTCCCCTTTAATTGTTGGTAGATAGGAGCACGTCAAGGCACGAAGGAGTGGGAACGTGGATGATTGATGGAGTACTAATGCCATTAGTGCCATTAGCTGTGGTGGTCTCTTGATCTGCCAATATGCTGAGTAAAGAAGAGGGGAGGCTCTTAATCTGCCAAAGGTGCTGAGTAAAGAAAGGGGCTAAGAAAACAATCGGATGGTTAAAACAATATGGATGATATGAGGTTTGAGAAATCTAACGGTTTAGATTTAAATGATGATGTGGCTTTATGTGGTTGCAGCAAAATCAGAGTTAATGATGTTTAGTGGGTTCCATCTATATAGGATATATAGATTCTCCAGCTGAAACTTAATTGTAGTTATTAAAGAATAAATACCTGATTGTTCATGCAGTGCCAGTGACTGTGAATTTTCTGGACACTGGTTCTGAATTTTCTGAACTTTCTTTTCTGTCATGCAGGAGCTACCTGGAAATGGAGAAGCTGTTCAAGGTGTACGTGTACGAGGAAGGCGAGCCGCCGGTGTTCCACGACGGGCCGTGCCGCAGCATATACTCGACGGAGGGCAGGTTCATCTACTCCATGGAGATGGAGAGCCGGCTGCGGACCAGGGACCCGGACCGCGCCCACGCCTTCTTCCTCCCCTTCAGCGTCGTCAAGATGGTGAAGATGATCTACGAGCCCAACTCGCACGACATGGGTCCGCTCAAGCGCACCATCTCCGACTACATCGGCGTGCTCTCCACCAAGTACCCGTACTGGAACCGCAGCCTCGGCGCCGACCACTTCATGCTCTCCTGCCATGACTGGGTAATTTTTGCTACTATGATTTAAGTTTTGTATGCAAATTGTAGATCATTGAGTTGCCGTTTGAGGAAATTTCAGCTGAACTCTACGAATTCTCGTAATTTTGTGTCAGGGGCCGTACGTGTCGTCGGCGAACGGCCACCTCTTCGGCAACTCCATCCGGGTGCTGTGCAACGCCAACACGTCGGAGGGCTTCAACCCGGCCAAGGACGTGTCCCTGCCGGAGATCAACCTCCGCAGCGACGTCGTGGACCGGCAGGTGGGCGGCCCCTCGGCGTCGCGCCGCCCGATCCTGGCCTTCTTCGCCGGCGGCAACCACGGGCCCGTCCGGCCGGCGCTGCTGGCGCACTGGAAGGGGAAGGGGGAACCCGACGTGCAGGTGAGCGAGTACCTGCCCCGCGGCGTGTCGTACTCGGACATGATGCGGCGGAGCCGCTTCTGCCTGTGCCCCGGCGGGTACGAGGTGGCGTCGCCGCGGCTGGCGGAGGCCATCTACCTGGAGTGCGTGCCCGTCGTGGTGGACGACGGCGAGTACGCGCTGCCGTTCGCGGACGTGCTCAACTGGGACGCGTTCGCCGTGCGGCTCCGCGCCGCCGACATCCCGCGGCTCCGGGAGGTGCTCGCCGCCGTGTCGCCGCGGCAGTACATCCGGATGCAGCGGCGGGTGCGGGCGGTGCGGCGGCACTTCATGGTGCACGGCGGCGCGCCGCGGCGGTACGACGCGTTCCACATGATCCTGCACTCGGTCTGGCTCCGGAGGCTCAACGTCAGGATCGCCGCGCAGGGCTAGCGCGCTGCTTCTCCTCGGAGGCTCGGAGCTTGGCACGCACCTGCTAACTGACAAATGACGCGGTCGGTCTGATTGCCTGTGTTAACACTGTGATGAAGAGTAGTGAGTTCCTTGGGTTGCTGGTGTACATTTTGAGTGGGGGTTGGAGGAATCTTGGAGCTGCATTTTGGAAATGAAATGGTTGGCATCAAAAAAAAAAGAAAAGAGAAATGGTTGGCAGTTTGTTTCAGTGCAACCTGCACACACAACTCTATGGGGACGGTAGTCGCAAAAAAAAAAAACTCTATGGGGACGGTGCACTGTAAAGAATCGGTGAAAGGGACGGTGTGGGCCATGGTTTCTTGTAAGCTAGCAGTAGCAGGTCTCTGCTTCGGTCTAAGTATTTGTTTCACTTCTCGGAGTAAACTTCTAACCTTCTTTGCTATTGTTATACCTAACTCCCATAGCTAATTTTATCTTTTATTTGTCCATTCCATTCTAAAAACCCTTATCCGCACCATTCGAAAGAGTTGAAACTAGCATAGCTTGTGGGATGTTGGCATCGACCTCCTCCTATCTGTTTTTTCGCACCATCGCCGGTCACCGCTTCATCAACGGTAGATGTATTCACAACAATATTTGCTAGTTATTCTCACTTTTAGTGAATCAAATTTTATGACCAGAGGAATAAGCAAGAGTGAATAATTGTCATTGTCTCACTCTGATCCTTGTACAAACTAATGTGAGAAAAAAATCCAAGTGATAATCTTTTTATGCACACAGATGATTTCACATATATTTTCGCTACAATCTTTCATGTACTTGTTTCAGTGACACAATGTTTAGTACTCTAGCATGCATGGGAAGATGTATGGATACATGCTATTTCTTAGAGTTACTATGCTCTTTGCCAGCATCATCATCGAGTTGTTTACACTACCTCCGTTCCAAAATATAGCTATTTTTAGCCTTTTGCAAAACAAATCTTTTAAACTTTAACTATAGATGGTAGGGAAATTATAAAAATTAATGACACAAAGTGATTTTATTTCATTCATAATGAAACCAGCTATTGTATGTAATTTTTCTAAAATAATTATTTTTAAACATACTATTAGTTAAAGATAAAAATATTTAATTTTGATCAAGTCTACAAATTGTTATATTTTAGGACAGTTGTCTTAGCTTGCCTGATTATTTTTACCGCCCAAAGTGTCCCATGCGTTCCTGGGAGAAAAAAAATCATTTTTTTTTCACCCGGCCACGTCAGTCCGCACTGGCTGATTCTGAATTTCCGATAGGCGGCTGCGGCTTGCCTGTCTCCCCTGCGTGTCCCCATCCGTATCCCTGCACACGTGGAGGCCAACCATTCGCTCCTCTTCACAAGCTGGGCCATCGAATTTCTCTGTCCACAGCCCTACTCAAGACACAAGGAGAAAACGGAGCCGTAAGGCGTCTCTTTCTCCTCGCGAAAGAAAGGAGCCTAGGGGCGACGCCACCGTTTGCGGCCCCGTTACCTCGCCTTCGACCTCGTTGTCGGTGGTGACAAGAGCGGGGTCCGTTTCTAACAGATCATCTGTTTTCGTAGGGTCTTAGTCGAGTCCACCTAGGTCTAAGATTTGCTCGTCGTCGATGTTCGGCGGTGGAGTTAGGTTTTGCCGGAGGAATGTGGCTCCTCTACAGCTTGCTTTTCCTGACGACGCCGGCGATTCGAAAGCGACGGCGGCGTAGCGGAATAATTTCTCCCAGCTTCTTCCGTTCTCCGATGGCGATCTACTCCGACGTCAACGGAGAGGCTGGGGAGACCTGTCCAGGAGTCGAGGGCCGGCGCATCGTCGTCTTATTCAGGTGATGATGTTGTTGACCTTGTTAATCTCGAAAAAGATGATCTTTGGTGAAAATCTGAGCTTTGCTCGGATTGCCGGCGGTGGAATCGAAGGATGCGTCGTGGATACGGGAGTTAGCCGATGCGCCTGGGAGGCAGTATACTCGGCTGATTCGCCTAGAAGTAAGCTCTCCTCTGCGACCTCCACTTTGTGGAGATTGGCTCTAGTGCCCGACGACGATTGAGAAATGGTTTCAGCGCGGTGACGAACGGATTTCTGAAAGCTTCGAGAAAAATGAACAGGAGTTTTTGACTTTTTTATAATTTTTTTTTTCTGTCCTGTTTGTGAAATGGCCGGTGTAATACGCTAAAATCAATATATTTACCTTAAAAAAAAGGAGAAAACGGAGCCGTCAGTTCCATGAAGGCTAAACCATTGCTCGCAGCAGCAACCTTCAAGAAGCTGTCCTTCATCACCAACTCGAATCCAGAAAACCTCGAAATCAAACTCCAAGCTGCCAAACTTGAGATCCCCTTGTAAGAACGAAACTCCTAGCTGCCTCTGTAACGTTCGGCTGGGGACGGAGAAATTTGATGGCCCAGCTTGTGGATGGAAGCCAATAGTTGGCCTCCACGTGTGCGGAGATACGGATGGGGACACGCAGGGGAGACAGACAAGGTGTAGCCGGCACGCACGACACCGGCTGACGCACGGCACACTAGCCGCCGTCACGCGCGCCCCACCGATCCTAATCCATCTCTCCCCCCCTCTCTCACTGCTCGGCGGGTCCCGCAGCCGCCGGCGCCGCCGCTATACAAAATCCCAGGCGCGACACCCATCAGCCCACCAACCAGTCCGAGTCCAGCAAACCACTCCGACTGACTCACCACCCAGCCTCCGACGCCTCCCCGCGCCCCAATCCGGAAGAGAAGGCGCGGCCGCCGGCGCCGGCGCCGGCGCCGATCGGACCCCATGCTCCGCGCGGCTCTCTCCCGCTCAGGTACGCGCGCATCCCTGCGCCGTCGCGCCCGCGCGTTCCCTTCCCCGACGGGCTGACCGAGACTGACCCCTCCTCCTTCCGCGCGCAGCCTCCGGGCTCCGCCGGTCCCCGGCGATGGCCGCGTCCGTCCCGCTCTCCACCGCCGCCGCCCCGTGGCTCTCCAACGGCTCCGCCTCGTCCCCGGTACGCGCCAACTGCCGCCCCTTACCCCCCGGTCCCTTCGTATCCCTCTGCGATTGCGCGCCGCTGCGGTTGCGGCGGCCACCGCTGTCTCGTTAATCCGTCGCGACTTACCTCGGAGCCCCGCTCCTCGACCCCTCGCAGCCAAGGGTGCGCCTCCTCATCGGCGGCGAATTCGTCGAGTCGCGCGCCGACGAGCACGTCGACGTCACCAACCCCGTAAGCCCCCGCTTTCCTTCCCTCCGAATCGATTCTGGTTTCGGGCCGACCGATTTCGGGGGCTGTGGGTGTGTGACGCGCCCATTTGGGTGTCGGGGCTGTCGCAGGCGACGCAGGAGGTGGTGTCGCGGATCCCGCTCACGACCGCCGACGAGTTCAGGGCCGCCGTGGACGCCGCCCGGACTGCCTTTCCCGGGTGGCGGGGCACGCCCGTCACCACGCGCCAGTGCGTCATGTTCAAGTTCCAGGAGCTCATCCGGGCAAACATGGTGACTCTTTGCTTGATTTGACGTCCTTGTTGCGACATTTTGATGCTGTCAGGTCGTTGTTTTGGTGACTGTCGTTGCCTCCTGAGCACAGGACAAGCTTGCAGAGAACATTACGACGGAGCAGGGGAAGACACTGAAAGATGCTTGGGGTGATGTTTTCCGGGGTCTAGGTTGGTTTTCAGATCATTGGAATGTTGATACGTTGACTATCTAAAATTTCTCTGTGTTACCATAAACTGAATATCTTGACATAGAAGTTTTTTGCCTCCTAAATTCACGGACCTTAGTATCATAAGAAATGCATAATACATCTTAGAATAAATTTCGACCTGCAACTAAAAACAAGTGCCCTGAAAATCTTGCTTACAAAGGTTTTTAATTATCTATGCAATATCAAATGTTGTCTCATATTGCCCAAAAACCCCAGATGGCCTAGAAAGTCACCGTTACTGCTGATTTGTCAGTTGTAATATGCTTACATGTTTGAATTAGCGACCCTTTTCTTTCAGAGGACTCTTTCTTGTGTTGGCCATTTATCACACGGGTTTTATGATTTTGATTTTAAACTCCTATCTTGTAGAGGTGGTGGAGCATGCTTGTGGAATGGGGACTTTGCAAATGGGTGAATATGTATCAAATGTTTCTAATGGGATTGATACTTTCAGCATTAGGGAGCCACTTGGCGTGTGTGCTGGGATATGCCCGTTTAATTTTCCTGCTATGATTCCCCTATGGGTACGTCTAACTTAACCTTTTCCTCTTTGTTTTTCTTAATCATAATAGAAAACTGACACCAACGATTGATTGTATCATGTGATTGCTGTACACCTAGCATTCTGACTTCAATTTACAGGATGTGACCTATGCTTTTTCATGGTTACACTATTTCAGATAATTGTCACTGTTTATGTTGGTATTCTCTATTGGAATAATTTTAGTCAAGAGAATAGGTTTGGTCATCTTAAAAATTTCTTCCCTCCAATGGCTGCAGATGTTTCCCATAGCAGTAACATGTGGCAATACTTTTGTCCTGAAGCCATCAGAAAAGGACCCAGGTGATTTACTTTATCATCAAACTTTATCTAACTTTGTTTAATAAAACATGAATTTCTGTTCAACTAGTCCCAGCATCTATTTAAGGCAGATAGCAAATAGCTCCACCACTCAAACTCTAGTAGCCTGCACCCCTCATTGCCTAGCCAACTGGCCAATTCCTTGACTAACTTTGTTACCACAATGATATCCATGAACTAATTTGTTTTACATGGTTGTATTGCCACTTTATTAGCTACCACCTACCATTACAGATTGGTAACTAAGCTGCATTTTTTTAAAGCTACTAGGACAAATGTGCTCATAGTGTACATACTACATACTTTAAGAGAAATATATTATTTTTGTATTGTAAGGGATATGGATACAAGTACACCCAGATTCAATGTTTCCATTAGTTACTCTGAGTTGTGGCATCTATGTTCTTAATGGAATGGAATTGGTATACTCCTAAAAAATACCATACAAAGTCATGCTTTATGTTTGACCAATTTGGAAATCTGATGCTATACCTCACTGTTTCTTGTTACTACTTCAGGGGCTGCTATGATGCTTGCAGAGCTAGCAATGGAGGCTGGTTTACCTAAGGGTGTTTTGAACATTGTCCATGGTACCCACGTATGGTATTCCTAGCTGCCTTTTCAAATTTTCAGCTGGTACTATGTTATGATAACTTGTTTCCCTGTTGTCATGTACTTCTAGTGTTGCTAGAGTACACTTGACAACTGGTGTTTGTTGGGGGCAATGCTGCCTTATTTACTCTGTAGAATTGTTCGATCTCTTCTTTGTTTTTCTCTTTTCCGGAAAGAAAATTCATGAATCTGTTCTGCTGACCTCAATACCTGTTACATTGTTTGGTTCCAATTGCATTACTTGCTGATGCAGGATGTTGTCAACAATATTTGTGATGATGAGGATATTAAGGCTGTATCCTTTGTTGGTTCCAATACAGTAAGTGAATCCAGTATCCTTTCTGTTTATCTATCTGTGGCACGATGTTTCCAATATGCTGTATTGTATACCCGCACAATACTTACAAATAGGTCCTGTCTGCAACATTTTTCATTCACCTTTTGAAGTCATTAACTTACTAATCCTTGTTCAAACAAAGGGATATCCCAGATTGTAAGGATCGATGGACCAAGAGGGAAGGTGAATTGGGCCTTTTTCAAATTTCTAAAACAATTAAAACAACCTTAACCTATGCAATGCTAGTAAGACTCAATTCACCAACCGGCTAACTAAGCAAACTACACAAGCTATCAAAGATACAACAAGAAATGAAACTAAGCAAGGTAGAGCTAAGTTATGATCTCTAAGGTCAAGCACATGAATAATTGCATGAAAGTAAGTGCTTGAAATGAAAGAGTGGGCAAGAGACAATCGGATTTTTTCCCGTGGTGTCGATGCGTTGGCACACACCCCTAATCCACGTTGTGACACTCACTAAGAGTTTTGTCACCTCCCTTGTCACCGAGACGTGGGCGCTCACTAAGAGTCTCCGTTCACCATCCCGGCGTGGTGGAGCTCAAACCACGTACAAACTTCTTCGGGCTCTCACAATCTTTGGCAAGCTCCGGAAGAAACACCTTCAATCACCAAGATCGCCTAGGTGTTGCCAATCACCAAGAGTAACAAGCTAGGGCCTTCACTTGAGTAAGAACCGATCACCAAGAACGGATGCACACAAGCTTCTCTCTACTCAAGTCCTTAGTCTTGCTTCTTGAATGATTGAATGAACAAATGTGTGGAAGATGAAGCTCAAGGTGGCTCTCAACAATATATGAGTGTATGAATGTTGCCTGGTGTTAAGAGAGTTCAAAATGATCCATTGGAGGGATATATATAGGCAGCTCACACAAATAGAGCCGTTGGAGAAAAGCTGCCAGAAAACTGCTTAGCGCCGGTTAATCCGACGAACCTCCAATAGCCAGCATTGGTTTAACCGATGAATACAAACTGCCCATTTGGAAAACTAGCCGTTACAACTTGGGCAGATTAACCGACGTATCATCGGTTTAACCGGTGAGTGTAGTTGTCCACTGATCAACTAAAAAACCAACCCTCTGGACAACTGCACCGACGTTAACTCAAATCCATCGTCGGTTTAACCGGTGAGTACAACTTCTGAAATCCCTGGAAAAACCATCTCACTGGTCAATTGCACCGACGTTTGATTTCAAACATCGTCGGTTTAACCGGTGTATAGAACTTGAAACACCCTGGAAAAACCAACTCTGGACTAATGCACCGACGTTAATTTCAAACATCGTCGGTTTAACCGGTGTATAGAATCTGTTCAGACTCTGTTAACTGCGTTTAACCGACGTATAGAAAAGTTGAGTCGTCGGTTAAACCGGTGTATAGACTTTTTCTGATTTTGTCTTTTCTGATTTGAGTCTTGAATGGAATCCAAATATTCTTGAGATATAAGTTGAGAACCACTTATTTGAACTTCTAATAACCTGAGTGACCATAGTGTGCATTCATTTTTGATTGACCATGTCCATGCTCAAGTTACTTGGCCTTAACCCCTCTTAATAGTGCGACCTCTACAAAACTATAAAACCTATACTAATCTAAGTGTCTTTCTCAACCTTGCGACACTTAGGACTAGAAAGATCCTTAGTCTTGTTATATATTTGAGTTGAATACCGAAATCGCCTTTTTGAATAACGAAATTTAGGGGCCTCTTTGACATATGACCAAATGAGCGATAATGTTTCATTAAGCTGCACAAACTCATTAGTCACAATAATGGTTGTCATTAATCACCGAAACATACCTAGAGGGTCTAGATGCTTACACAGACACATATACACATGTCAGATCTTTTGAATAATATGTTAATCATAGTGTTTATGAATCTGATCAGTTTTGATCGTGGTGCATCTTATCCATTCTAAATTTACAAAAATGCACTAAAAATATGCATTCACGCAGCTCTTGCTGTTGTTGTATTCATGTTGATAACATGCGAATGTGGTGTTATGGTGTTAATTATAGAGATGCATTTATGAACTTCTAGCTGTAACTTTTTTACATTAGATTTACAAGCACATGTTACATTGGAAAATGATATTTATCTCTCTGTCTCAGGCTGGTATGCATATATATTCTAGAGCATCTGCAACAGGCAAGCGTGTTCAGGTGAATTTTCATCTCTTTGGGACTCTCAGCCGAACAAATTTTATTTTGTGCCCTTTGTGTTGTATAAGCAGCATAATTTTCAACACAAGTTTCTTTTTCTTTGTAGTGCAACATGGGAGCAAAGAATCATGCAATTATACTTCCTGATGCTGACAGAGATGCCACACTGAATGCCCTTATAGCTGCTGGGTTTGGTGCAGCAGGGCAGAGGTGCATGGCATTGAGCACTGCTGTTTTTGTTGGAGGTTCAGAATCATGGTACAGTATGCCCTATTTGAATACAATTTTTTCTTCAGAATATGCCTTTTGTCAACTTTTTAGGTGGCATGCTTACTATAATATTCTTATAGGGAGGATGAACTTGTGAAACGTGCAAGTGGCCTCGTTGTTAATTCAGGAATGGTTAATGATGCAGACCTTGGTCCAGTGATCAGCAGACAGGTGTGGTTTTAGAGTACTTAATTACTTTTGTTATTCGAATTACGGTTTCAGTTTATGAGGTAGCTTTTGTCAATGTTGATTTCTAACACCAATTTAGCCCAGGATTTAGGACAAAAGAATGATTTTTGGGCATTCTACCATATGCGAATTGCTTCAGTCTTGCAAGTAATGATGAACTACTGAAGCATAGTAATGCCCTTTTCTCATATTAACTTGCTTTGGGGGTTTGGCTTTAAAAGTAGCAGCATGGCATTCATATAGTCATATCATGATTGCAGACACTTGTTTTCTAACGGTGCCCATATATTTTTAAATTGGATGATCTTTTGTCTTACAGTCTTACTTTAATACTCATAAGAGTTTCTAGTTTGGTAATTAAGGCCCTTTATCTCTTCTCATTATTCATGGTTCTCTCCTAACATTTTACTGTAATCAGGCGAAGGACCGTATCTGCAAATTAGTCCAAAATGGTGTTGACAGTGGTGCACGTCTTTTGCTTGACGGGAGGGATATTGTGGTAATTTCAATACTTCACTTATTTATTTGCCTACCTGTAGTTCTACTATATATTCGTTGTGTTCACTTGGTTTCTCAGCCAACCAGCCAACACTACTGTTCTCTCATACTAAATCAGCACCAGCCACCAGCTATCAGCCAGTCAGCAGTACTGTTCTCTCATAACAAATCAGCACCAGCCATCAGCCACAGCCAAGCGAACACAGCGATTGTTGCCACCGGTCCTGAAATCTGTGAAATGTGCAGGTTCCGCACTTTGAGGATGGCAATTTTGTTGGTCCGACCCTTCTGGCTGATGTTAAAAATGACATGGAGTGTTACAAGGTAGTTTTCAGGAAATCTTATCAAATTTAATAGTGCATCTCAATTTCTGATGTTCAAAGTGATTGAAAGCATGGTGGCATTGTTGGTATCATGCAGAAGCAGAGCTATTTATAGGTTCATTCTGTCTGAGTTTTATAAAATGTAAAATATGGAGTGCACTGTAGTAGATTGGTTTCAAATTGAAGTGCACACTTTTGAACATATATGACAAAACCGTTACTGTTAGTTACGAACTATGAAGTATCAAACATCTCTTATCCAAAATGCACATTTTAAATCATTATGGAAAATATAATGCTGATGCGTTCAGCTTAATACAATATTTTGTATGGGGACTAATGTTCGTCACCATTGACTGAATCGTGAATCATCCATTTATTCATGTTTCAAAGCTGTAGATACGATATTTAAATTTGAGTATTTTTTTAATACCATACGATACGAAAATATTGTGTGGTTTGGTCAAATTTTGCACTTCAATGCAAATCCTCCCGAAATATTCAAAAGATGGCATGTGCATTATTATTTCTGATTGAACCTTGCTAACTTTTTTGAAACAGGAGGAAATTTTTGGTCCAGTTCTTCTATTGATGAAGGTACAGTAACATTTTTTTTATACTTTCAGCATCTAAGGTTATGTTGTGGTGCTAACTACTGAGCTTATTTTCGCAATTGCAGGCAGAGAGCCTAGATGATGCAATCCAAATTGTAAATAGAAACAAGTAATATTTTTTCTCCTATGTGCTTGTGAATTAATCTGATCATTGGTTGCAATCAGCGAATAATTCTCCCCCTCTGTCAGGTATGGCAATGGGGCTTCTATATTTACAACATCTGGTATCTCAGCAAGGAAATTTCAGACAGACATTGAAGCTGGCCAGGTACTGCATAACATCTCTCATTTTCATGGAGTTTATTAGCAGTTTGCACATGATACGTAAAAAAGGAACAAACCAGAAAAGGCTAGTTCTAGTTTTCCCACTGGGAACTTGAACAACCACAGGCGGCTGCTAATTTGAATTTAGGCATAATGACATGAGAAAGGGTTCCTGAATTTTGATAAGAGTGAGCAACCAGAAGCTTCAATTTGTACTATACAAATCAACTCATGCATGTGTTATTCATAATGTTTATGATCTCAATTCAGGTGGGAATCAATGTCCCAATTCCAGTACCGCTGCCATTCTTCTCGTTCACAGGCAGCAAGGCTTCCTTCGCAGGAGATTTGAATTTCTACGGTAAGCCATTCTCGACCCCAGGCCACCTGATCCTTCCCCGATAGCCATCAGAATGAACCTTCCCTACCTGAAACAATTGCGTCCGAGAACTACTAACATGCGTCGTGGCTTTGGGATGGCAGGCAAGGCCGGCGTGCAGTTCTTCACCCAGATCAAGACGATCACGCAGCAGTGGAAGGAGTCGCCGGCGCAGCGCGTCTCCCTCTCCATGCCCACCTCGCAGAAGTAAGACGGTAGGAAACCCTCGCCCCCATACCCTCCAGCATTTCACCTCTGGACATAGACCCATGTGATTCGAGAAGCGAGAAGGATGATTGGTAGGCACGGCAGCGCCCCATGCACGGTCATATGGTACTTGCGGTCTCTCCCGCTCAAGTCTGACACCATGCGTGCCTGTGCCTCATTTAGAACACCAAATTGTTCAGGTTTAGAGATTGAGCGAGCGCTGCCCGTTCTGATGTGTAGAGAATACTGTAAAATCCCTGCAGATGGGGTGTCATGTGTATACTCTCAAAATAAGAGCAGGAATAAAAATGTCACCGTGCCAGTTCTCTCTGGTTTGCGCTTGGCGGCTTGTGCGGGCCGAGCCAGTCAGGCAAAGTTATCCAAATATTAGACGGCCAATGGTTTATTGGTTAAAGTCAGAATTGACTTTCACTGAAACGTGGGCCTGACTAGGTCACGGACGTGGTATATGAATGGCCAAGTCACAGTGACTTGAACAAGGGATTCCCAGGCAGGTGGCACAGGATAGGCGGGTAGTACGGCACAAGCAACTCCAGTGGGCTCCAGCTCGTGTCTGCAACGTAACACATGACAGCACTGGTGCGGCTATATTGGTAGCTCATAGGGATTTATTGGACCTTGTATTCGTTTAGCACCTGGTCAAGTTCAATAATGTCGGCTTCACGAGTTTCCGTTTCATAATGTATATTCATACTTTTTCTCTTATTTGTGAAGATATTTTATATCCAAGTGTGATTTTTATGGCGATAACGATGTAGTGAAAAAGTAGTCGATCGCAGATAAAATATTCCATCCAGCCACCTTGTCCTGTTGTGGAAGTAGTCTATGGGAGAGAGACAGTACGGTTGGACTTGGAGTATCTCTTTTATTTGCTATTGGGCCTCACGTCAACTATTATAGCGACACTATACATCCAGCCCTTATATTGTGGAAGTAAAATTAACTCTTATTTTTACCGGGCGTGTTAGGTATATCTCATCCTTATTTGTCTGCACCACGAAAATAATAAAAGTAAAATTGAAAATTGAAGCAAACATAATAAATCTAGGTCTATAAAGCACAGATACACTCTAATTTCTCTGCCCGCATTAGTTCCTCTTAGGGCCACCCTAATGTATACGGTTGAAGCAGTTCATATGTGGTAGATTTATGTCAGTAGGCTAAATAGTTAATTGAGTTAATTTTCTGAATGCCATTGAAATTTTAGTTAAAAATGAAGTCATTTCAAACGTTCACGTGATGAAGATGCTGACATTGTAGCGCCAAGCCGCCGATTGATGACTTCGCTTTGCAGCTGCTGACCTCCGGATCTCCAGAATACAATTCCACGGTCAAGAAGATGTTAAGAACAAAATTTCAATTCGGTCCATTTTCGGCCAGCATGTAGATGCATGTATGCAACGGCGGTAGCTGCACGTGATGGCCCGCTGACCACGCCGTTAGTCAACGTTGGTGACTTGGCTAAGAGTCAGAGCAACGGCTACAGCTTGTTACGCCACTGCAGTGGCCAGTGGGAACACTTGCAAAGGAAGTCATCATTTGGCGCCGTCAGATGGAGACATGGAAAGACTCTTCAGTCATGTTGCCAAGGAAAAAGTCCATTTTGCTCCGATCCCATCACCTATTTACTTTTCCTTTATTCAAGAGCATATGTATCTTTAATGAGTTAGTAAAAAAAAGAAATTTCACAAAAAAATTGGATTCAACCGTCTTTGCATCCTCCTCACTAATCTATCCTACTAGCTATCCATCGGCCTCGCTCGACAATTATACACCTCACCATACCCCCCCCCCCACCCCCACCCCGCCCGCACTCCCTCCCTTTGGCCGTGTTTGGTTAGGGCTGAAAAAATTTCGCGAAAACTTTTTGGCCCTTTAACCACTAATTTAGAGTATTAAATGAAGTCTAATTACAAAACCACCTGCAGGACCCCTGGTAAATTCGCGAGACCAATCTAATAAGGTCTTCGACCGCACAATTAGAGGATAATTACTATAGTATCACTGTAGCAAATCATGTATTAATTACCGTCATTAGATTCGTCTCGAAAAGTTACACCCATCCGTAAAAAGGTTTCGCAAATAAACTTCGTTTAATACTCCATGCATGCATTCGTCTTTTTGTGAAAATTTTTTCGTAGTGTCAACCAAACACGGCCTTTGTCGCCGTCGAGCGCCATTGTTCCGCGCCTCCAAGCGTCGTCATGCGCTCGCGCCGCCGCCGCCGCCGCCAAGCCGTCGTCCCTCACCATCAGTAGGTTATTGTCAACTTAAGGTATCTGTTGTACAAGATTCCAGTCAGTGACCAACAAAATCCACACTGTTAGCCACCAAACTGCTCTGTTTCCTCGGCTGAAAAGTACGGATTCCTACCATTGACTAGTATTAGATGCCTAATAGGCTGATAAGATACCAACTACCATTGACTAGTTAGTAGTTACTCAACTTAAACGTAGAAATAGACATTTAAGTGAGACAATTCCGAATGAGACAAGTTATTTTTTTTTATAAAAACTAAAGACTATGGATGCGCTGATGTAGGCACAATAACATTTATCTATCTGTACAGTTCATGCATTAACTAACTCAATAGAGGATGAAAAGGATATATGGCCGTTAAAATACTTCAACTCAAGTTGAGGCTCAAGCTCAAAGGCAAATGATGTAGACGTTTTTTTTTTGGGGGAGCAGTGGCAATGGGCAGATTACCAATTTACCATGCATGACCATTTTAAGATTTAGCACTCATTATTTTCATAAATTTGCACTTGCTAAGACATCCAAGCTAATAAGGCTTCCTTCTAGGTAAAGGTGGTAATGGTTTGGAGTCAAACCGGGTATTATGGTTTGGTTTTT
Organism: Panicum virgatum; assembly: GCF_016808335.1. Taxonomy (NCBI): domain Eukaryota; kingdom Viridiplantae; phylum Streptophyta; class Magnoliopsida; order Poales; family Poaceae; genus Panicum; species Panicum virgatum. Next base: position 7,135,642 of record NC_053146.1, read on the forward strand.
CGTTTGGGTTAATTTGGTTTGGTGCTAAATGGGTTGAGAGAGCTTGTGGGCTGGTTTGGTTGGGGTTAATATTTAGAATGGATTGGTTCTGCTCGGTTCCATCCAGCGAGACTCACCAAGGTGGCGAGGGGCCGCCGCCGAGGATCCTGGCTGTCGCGCGCCAGTAGTGTCTCGTCTCGAGCTCCAGCAGCATCGGTAGTGTCTTGTCTTAGTGCGTTGATCAAGCCTAGAAGTCTAGAATTGGTAGGAGAGTCACAGCGCACATCAAGATTTGGATCCACTTTGGTTTTTGTTATCGGCAGTTTAGTTTGGTTTGGTTTTTCACACAAGCGGACTGGTTTGGTGGGGTCTGCTTGCTGAGGACAACTGTAATTAATTCGGTGCGGTTTTGGTTTGGACTTCAAACCATTAGCACCTCTGCTTCTAGGGCCTTGCATTGCACCACAGACAGTCCAAACACTGAAACACGTACACCAAAACATGGCTGAACGCCGGCACTAGTAACTCTTCAGCAGCATGTCGACCTCGGACACGAACCGGGCCATGGCTTGCCGCGGCAGCGCGACGGGCACGGCGATGGAGTCCTCCCCGTCGCCGTTCCTAACGGCGACGATGAAACTGAGCACGAACAGCGCGCCCGCGGGGCCGCCGTACACCGGCTCGCCCCATCCCAGGTCGACGCGGCGGAACCCCGCGTGTCGGTTGTCCGACAAGATGAACATGTTCTCCAGCGCCAGCGACGGCCGCTCGCGCAGCGCCATCAGGTCAGCCGTGGACCGCACGAACTCGGCGCTCGCCGCCGCCTCCTTCGCCGCCCGTACCAGCGCCACCGCGTCGCCCAGCGGGCCGCCCAGCAGCGCGCCGGCGGCGGACACCGCCGACGGGTACACGCACGCGTTCCCGTAGTAGCCGGCGGGCAGGCCCAGGTCGCGCAGGCCCCTGACACCCGCCGCGACGACCAGGCGCGCGTCCTCGCCGGCCGGGATCTCCAGCGCGGCCGTGCGGGCGCGCCAGATGAGCGCCGCGAGCGCCTCGAAGGTCGTGGCCTTCTTTTCTCCCCGCTGCACCGGCAGGCCCTTCTTGATCGCCGCGACGTCGGCAGGGCTGAAGGTGAAGGTCCTCATGACCATGTCGCCCGGCGGGGGGAATGGCGTCGGCGGCACCGGGTCGTACTCGTGGTGAGGGAACGACGGCCTTGGTGGGCTGCGGGCGTCGAGGGTCTCGCGGGACCACACGGGCGCGACGGTCGGAGCCGGCAGGCCGCGGGCGAGCTCGCCGACAGCGGACATGAACTGGACGATGCCCACGGCGTCGCACATGGTGTGGTTCAGGCGCAGCGCGAAGACGAAGCCGCCGCATCGCAGCCTGGTCACCTAGGGATACAACGCACAATATGCTTAGCCTAATAGCCCATGAAATGAGAGATCATGGTGACAAGTATACATGAAGAGTATCATGTGTACCTGGATGAGCAGCAATGGGCAGTTGAGCACGCCGCCGGAGCCCTTGATGTCGAAGAGCAGCTGGTCCATGCACGGGAACGGCGGCGTCAGCCCGGCGGCCTCGAGCTCCGCGAGCCGCACGTCGGCGTCGGCCTCCACGAACAGCACGCCCTCGCCGGTGCAGTCGACGACCAGCTTCTGCCCGTCCACCTCCCGCAGCCTCCCGGCGAGCGGGTAGTACGGCACCAGCGCCTCGCCGAGCGCGCGGCGGACGGCGGCAGCCGGGTCGCCGCCGCGGCCGCGGCCGCGGTAGAAGAGGACGAACGGCACGTGCCAGCGCAGCCCAACCTGGTCCTCGATGTCGGACAGGCGCTTGGTCTCGCGCGGCGTCTTCCTCGCCGGGCCGACGAGCTCCGGATCGCGCCGGCGCACGGCGAAGGCGATCGTCATGATGAGAGAAGGTCACCGGGATGGTTCCCAAGTGTGTGTGGAGACACAAGTGTACGTAATGGCTTGCAACATCCAGGCAAGTTATATAGAGAGAGGCTGCTGCATTATTGGTAGATGTTACGAGTGTGTGGACTAGCCATGCATGAAGTTGGGTGGAAACGGCAATGGGATCCTTTCTTTTTGACCTCGCTAAGTCTATAGCCAGCTTGCAAGCAGCCTCGAGATCTTTTTTGACTCGCCTACTTGTAATTGAGGTCTTGTTTAGCTGCTTTATGTAAAGTTTTTGAAAAGATTTTTTTTTATATTTAAAGTATTAAACATAGACTAATCACAAAATTAATTATAGAACTCGTCCGTGAACTACGAGATAAATTTATTAAGACTGATTAATCCATCAATAGCACATGTTTACTGTAGCTTTATTGTAGAAATTTAATGTCTAATCATAGCCTAATTAGGCTCATTAGATTCATCTCATAATTTACTAGCAAACTATGCAATTAGTATTAATCCAACACTTTGGATTATTGTATGAGTGGCCAACAATTTAAGCACTTCTTAGTATTTACACATCCTGAAATATATGAGATTATTATGAGTTTACTCTAAGTTAAACAACTTTTAGTGACCGCTCATAATGATAATAATAATAATAATAATAATAATAATAATAATAATAATAATAATAATATCATCGAATGAGCTAGCATAATCAGATCTATAAAAAAGTATTTTTAAAGCTTACTTCTTTGATGCAGTAGATGTTAATACTCTTTTGTATAAATTTGGTTAAATTAAAAAAATGGTTGGGTTAGGAAAAAAGATCCCCTTATGTTTCATGACATTGGAGATATTTTTCTTTCTCTAATTTGTCAAAAAAAATTCCAGTAAACTTTGTGTGCTTCTGACTTCTTCACTTTTGGCCAAATTACCAACAACCTATCTACCAACACTTACGAAAGATACTTTTAACCAAAACAAGTACAAATCGGGGCTACTTGCAAAGAAACTGCTGGCAGATGCCGTTAGTATAGTCTTGTAGGGATTGAATTTGCGTGTCCTGAGTCGACTATCCTGGTATGGCGAGTAGGTGCATATGCACGTCTAGTCGTTGAACTCGAAGTCGACGTTTTGGAGCCACATGTCTCTTGACTTGGAACCGCGAGAGAGCTGATGCAGTAGTGAAGTAGTGACACATGCTTATCATCAGGTGCAGCTGGGCGCGACGATGTAACAAACTAACAATGCAGTTCTCATTGTAGGAGAGTTGATGCGCATGGTCACTAATCCTCTTCCTAAAATTATGCCGTATTTGTATAGATTCAGTTGGCAGGTACAGCACATACCGTAGGGCCAATAACTGCCAAGTGGTGAGCCACTAGTGTAGCTGATGAGTAAATCAGTTGCATGGACATTAGTAGAAAGCGAAGGACTCTAACTTATTTATAAAATCTAATGCATCTTGGTACCTTATTGAATGATTGCATTAATGGAACCGCTTTTTGTTAGTTATCCACATAGATGCGCATGCACTGGTATAGTTGTAATATTTGGTCAAGGACATGAATTCAAGAGTGGAGGTATAGTATGTTCTGTGGGGGCATATTCAACTCAGAGCTGAGGCCCAAATAGGGTGAGCAGTGGCGGAACTGGGGGGGGGGGGGGGGGGGGGGCGGCTGGCAGGGGCCATGGCCCCCTCAGCAAAAAGGAAACAGTTGCATATAGTATAATTTGTTGATTAAATTAGATAAAATTCCTATAGAAATCAATGCAAAACTAAAAGAAAGACTTTTTTTTGCTAGAATAGCCTATTTCATCCCCAAACTTTTAGTCAAGGGTCATCTTCATCCCTAAACTTTCAAAATGACCGTTTCAGTCCTCAACCTTTTTTCATGCAGCTTAATTTAGTCCTTCGATCTATATGTGTTGCCACGTTAGCATGCTATGTCAGCATCCAAGTGTTCCTATTTTTTAGCAGCAATATACACTGGTTCACACATATTTAAAGATAACACAACAAAACTTTAACTTGTGTCTGCATGAATTTTTCTCACAAATGGAACTTTTGTATGTGTATAATAAATATATTCGGATCAACTCCCTTCCTTAAAAACTGTTCATTATTTTGGTTTAGTCAGGATGAAACTTTTATGAAGATCAAATTTATAGAAATATTTTTTTTATGAACCATAGCTGACTAGATGTCACAAGGCGTGCCAACATGGCATATTATGTAGGAAGAAGGATTAAATTGAGCCGAATGGAGAAATTTGAGGATTAAAATGGTCATTTTGAAAGTTCATGAATGAAGTTAAGCTTCGGCTGAAAATTTAAGGATGAAATTGACTATTCCATATTATTTATCCGGCCCCCCTTAGTCTTTCTCTCCAGTTCCGCCATTGAGGGTGAGTGTGTAGTTCTCAAGTAATTGTGACTTTTGTACCAGAGAAATCTTCTCTGTCATTAGTCATTACTCTATAGGACGAACCTGAAGTACTTTTGCAGCATTTTGTAATTCTCATTCCTTGTGAGAAAATTACTTATTCTAGAAAGTTGCTATATTATTTGCTGCTTATGAAAATTTCCCGTAACCTTTTATGAATTTGCAGAACATGGTTAACTACTAGTACTTCATGGAGGCCACAGCCTTACTCCCAGACATTGAGAACTTAAACCTGCGCTTAGTAACACGTGGACATGTTGTTGGCACTTGTGTATTCCATATGCTTAAGATTTCTACCAGTATAAGAAGGTTGAATCTGGATATACATGAAGGCATTAAGGTACGCTTCACTTTATCAGCTACCAAATGCTTTGGTGCACTAATGCTTGACTAATGGAAAGTTCAAGGATTAGATTTTATAATTGTATATCTTCATGGTTTATTTCTAGAAGAAATTGTATGCATTCAGAAAGTACAATAAAAAGTTGCAGCTCTACTTTGGCTCCTAATTAAGTGCGTGTGCAGATTTTGCTCACTGGCATCAGGCGTTTAACTAATAACTAATTGTGTGTTTTACATAGAGTCAATACTTAAGATGATGGTGCTCTCATGGTGCCATGCTAAAAGATCTGTTGAATCACTAAGAAGCAAAATTCTTCGATTATACACTATTTTGTAATTGGCAAATTATGTGGAAATTTGTTTCCTGAAATTCTCTGCACGAACTCCTTTCTGCAATTGGCGAACACCAAAGGATATCCTGTTCATCTCCAAATTTGCCATATGTTGTTCAGATATCATCTGTTTAAATCATTTCTGCTTTCTAATGTTGTTCCTGTTGTCATTATCCATTGGAAACTTTATTGAGCAATTAGCTGATCTTATATTAATGTTCCTCATCTCAGGAAGTAGCTGATTGTTCACCGGGTTGTGTTTGTCATCAGCCGCATGACTGGGAAACTAAGGAGCTGCGCTTTAATTCTCTCGAAGAACTGAGAATTTGTGGATTGAGCAGTGCAGATTGTGATTTCGCATTTGTGAAACGACTATTGGGATGGACGCCAGTGCTCAGAACAATTGCTATAAATTTCGATCCTTCAGCCTGTGTCAATGAGGAGCTTTGTAAGGAGCTACTCAGCCTCACTGGGCCAGAGACTTGCATGAAGATTTACTTATATCGCAATGGGGCAAAGGTGATGTATACGCCGGCAGGCTAGGGCAGTCTTAAGGGTAGTATGGCTGTAGCCTTGACATGGGAGTGTTAACCCTAGCTTAACTAGACAGTCATATTAAGTATGGAACTCTGCCAGGGCCTATTCACTGATGTCAGATGTCAGCTGATTTTGGGCAAAATTAGTGAAGAATCACTGTCCAGCACTGTTCATGCATGGAGTTGACAACGATATGGAGCTGACCTCGATGCTTTTGTCTACTGGCTCCGCCCTTGATACTCCGCTTTAGTTCTGGCTTCAAGTGTGGTTTATGGCCGCTGGCCAATGTTATGCATCATGCAACTTAGTATCCTAGAAGAACACCATTTCAGTATGTAGCGTTAGAACAATTGTGCCCCAACATTCAGAATGTTAGTTCAGAGTTGGGCAAGATCTTCCTCTTAATAAAAAATGTGCTCGGCCATGGTCGCGGAAAAAAAAAGTTGGGCAAGATCTTTTCCTTTGCTAAGTTCGCCATCCTGTTTTCATCGTTGGACTAGATTGGCCGCATTATGCACCGCACCTTTTCTTTTTTTTTTTGTGTGTCTTCCAATCTATCTATTCTATCTATATATACTATAAAGATCGAAAACAATTGAAAATCTTTTTTACTCAAACTGGGTCCGTCGTACCCCTCACACTGGACTCGCGTGTCAGGGCTGAAGAGGGTGGGAGGGGTGGAGATCCATAGAAACCGAATGTTAGGAGATGTTTCTGCCAAAATCTATTTTTTTTCTCACCGCGTGACCCATATACCCTCCCGTACCCACTCACGGTCGCCGTTTCGTCTGCTCCACATGGCCTCGGGCCTCTCCGTCGCCGCCGTGGGTCTTCCCTCCTCCGTGCGGCCTCCACCACCACGCCCAGTTCCCGGATCTCTCCATCCAGCTCTCGCAGCGCGCATCCCCTCTCCCGCTCCTCCTCCACTAGCTCATCCAGGCCCCTTCTCCTCCACCCTCGCAGCCACCTCGGCTGCATCTCCCCCGCCATATCCGACTGTAGCTCTGGCGCCGCATCGAAGCCTGCCACAGATGTCATCCAGCTTTCTCCACCGGCCGTTGGCCCCTCCAGCAACAAGCCCACTGGTATCAAGAACTGCCTCAAGGCGAGAGGAACCAGGCCTCGTCGGTTCCAGCTTGATGCTCCGCCGGAGGAGATGACACCGAAGTAGGAGGAAGAAGTAGCGGGAGCGGAACGGGTGGGAGGAGATGAGCCTGGCCGAGAAGGCCGTGGAGCTGTGCGTCGAGGATAAGGTGCTGCTCTTCTAGCTCAACAAGTTTGCCTACGCCTCCATCTTCATTATGGTCAGGCGCCTGGATCCTGTTCCGCTTCGTCGGCCCGTCGCTGGGGCTCTACCAGCGTGGGCAGCTTTTCTTGCATAGTGGTAGTGGATAAGAAGACAAAGATTGGGCAAGAAGATGAGGACCCAAATTTAAGAAAGCGTGGCTGGTTTAATTCGGCAGTATGTGCATTGTTACCACAATTGGAGGAATGGATTGCGCTTGTGCAGTTTTGGAGTAAAAGTTCAATCTTTGTCTGGCAATTTTAAATTGAGGATGCAAAGATCTTGTAGCTTCAAGGCATAGGGTATGTGCATGATAGCTTGATGATTAACATATATATGATCGCTTTCATAGTTTTCTATACTATAAAATGCTTCATTCCAGATTCCGTAAAAGTGAATAACAAACTAGATGAAGACTTCTCTAAATGGGCCATAATTATAGTGATATTTTTCTTTTGAAGTTATAGTGCAATGTTATTTGTTTTATTATGCGAATAGCAAGTATAATTCATCCCTCCCGTCGTTAAGGTTGTTTTCAATATAGGTGCGTGCCACAGCTCATTATGCGTAGGGGCTGAATTCTCGTGCAGTTCGCATGACGTGGCGTTGTGTTTCTGGCCTGTACGAGATTGGGCTGCATGGATCGGATGTGCTCCGTGTGGGTTGGTCTTGGGGTGGGCTTCCAATTCCACAGTCCAACCAAAATGCTGTGGCCTTTCCACCGGCCCGGTCTTGAAAACATTGGCGGTTGGATGTCAATTTTTTGAAAATTTTCAACTGATATTTGAAATTTGAAAGATCGGCTAAAATCTGTCGGTGGCTTGGCGACCTTGGGACCCGAACCCCCAGTTCTCCGCGATGCGCTTCCGAAGGACGCGGCGCCTCACCTGCAGTGGCGGATCCAGGATAATTATTAGGAGGGGCTTTCTTCTATCTCTAGACAGTTTTAACCTCTACTCACAGTATATTTATGTCCAAAAATTGTAGGAGGAGCTTAGAAGGGGCTCCATGAATCCAGCGGCGGTAGGAGGGGCTCGCCCCTCCAGACCCACCGCTGGATCCGCCCCTGCTCACCTGGGCTTAACTGGAGGCTCCGTGTCCGGTGTGTTTGAGAAGCTATGCTGCACCTGTGCTGCGTCCGATTCCACTGCACCTGCGACCTTGGCGACGGCCTCTCGTCGGGCCCGGTGCCCTTTGCTGTATAATTCTCACGTAATTGTCATTTTTGACCATGATTTTCTGAAACAGCTAGCTACTGAAATGGACGGCACTGCTCAAACAATCACCTAAGTCCAAGATGATGTACGAAACCGCGATAGGCTAGTGCGGTTTTAAGGGTGGTTTATCTAACCGAGTATGACTATTGTTGACACGAGTATGATTGCACAGACAAGATTCACTCGGGTTTTCTTCCATTGCTTTTCTAGTGCAAAGGTCTTGAAACCATTGAAAAGAAGCTCAGGTGGTGCAACCTGCTGCAACTGTTGGCTGAAAAAAACTAAAGTATCTGACATGCAAAATTACCTGAAGAACACCAGCTGAAACTCATGGTTTAGCTGTGAATTATGCAGGTATTATATTATATTACTTCATTTACAAAATCTGCACATGGTGATTATACTCTCAACGTTGAATACCAACAGTTAAAATGTAACTTGTCACGGTCTACTCATTCATCAGGATATATAACATGGTTTTTTTAGCAGGTATAGTTTCAGAGACGCCCGCGTCGCTCTCCTCCCGGGGGCGACACGGACGACACCAAGCCACCACCGCCGCCGCCCCTCCCCACCTTCGCCCGCGCCTCGCCGCCGCCTAAGCAGGGCTTCGGAAGCCCGCGTCCCTGCTAGGACGGCGGCGGCGGCGGGGGTGGGGGGGGGCTCTTTCGTCGCGAGAGGGCGCGGTTTGCGCGGATATGGGAGGACGCGCGGGCGAGTGCTAGCGCCGGTTGCCGGCACCCGGGACGATGGCGCGTGGTACTGGCGGCCCGCGAAGTGGAGGCGTTTGGCGGGGTCGTGGGCGGCGGCCGCGGACGGTGGCGCGCGGCTGCGGCCGCGGGCAACGCCAGGCCCTTTCAGGGGTCCTCGCCGGCGCATGTGGCGCCCAGGTGGCTGCGATGCTGGGAGGCCATGGATCCGGCACGGCGTCCGCCGGATCCGGTGGCCGCGGGGCCACAGCGCGCGCGTGGCGGCGGGGCGTCGGCCTGCGGCGGAGGTGGCGATGGCGCACGGCGGCGGCGGCTCGTGGCGGTACATCTAGTGTCCGGGAGACCGGATCCGGCCCTCCTGCGGTCGTGAGACGGCGGGGCGACTGCAGCTTCGACAGTGTGGTCGCGCGTGGGGGTGTGCTGCTGGCTCGACAGCTGCGTGGCGGTGGCGGCGGCGGGGCCACCGGTGGCAAGTTGCTGTCCCCTCATGCCGCGGCAGCTGCAGTGGCTGCGACGTCCCGAGGTGCTGCCCCGCGACGCGTGTGATGGTGAGGCGGTGGCCGCGTGCGACGTGTGGCGGTGGCGGCATGGCCGCGCGGGGGAGGTGCGGCTGGTTGGTGGCTGCGTTCGGGAGTTGGCTGCGGCTGGAAGTGGCACTGCAGCGGCGCAGCGCCCGGGAGGGCCTCCACTGCTGCGGCTCCAGATTCCAGGGCTGAGTGCGTGCGGAGGATGGGATTCTCCGGGCGAAAGTCTTGCTAGCATTCTTGCTGGCGGCGATGGCGACGACGTCTGAGGGCGTCGTTCTCCCTGTAGGGGGCGTCATCAAGGAGCACCATCCGTGTTGCGCGGGTCCTCTAGGTGAAAGCCTTGTCCACTTTTGGACGAGCGACGGCGGCGCCTTCGGTGTCGTCACCTCCTTGGAGGCGTCGTTTTCAGAGACCCATCTCAGCCTGTGGCTTTGCCAGTGTCGTCGTGGTCAGGGGTGGCCCTGCCGGTGGTGCGGCAAGGCGGCTGGTGCAGGTGGTTGGCTCGAAGGGGGTTGCTGAGCCCTCGTGGCGGCGGCCAATATTATGTCGGCAGCCAAGGGTCTTCACTCGGGTGTCGGTTTTCTGGCTGCTTCCAGCGGACCGCGGCGGCTGGCGTTGTTTGGCAATCGCCAGTACGGTGTGGGATAGCGTCGAAGGACGGCGCTCGCAGCAACGACATCGTGGGAAGACTAGGTCCGCAACGGACTGTGACGGGTTGCTCTGCATCGCTCGGCGACTCCGGTATGGTACATCGTCGAAAGGTGACGCGGACGACAACTTGGGTTGCTAGCATGATGGCGGTGGCTGGTTGCGCGGGTGGTGCAACGTGATGCTGTCGTCCGGCGGGCGCGGCTAGTCTGTTTCTGACAGGGTTCTTGGAAACGGGGTAACGCTGTTCTTCATCCTGGCAGCGACTTTGGAGACGGTTTTGCGACTCGAAGTACTAAGGCGGGCGTGGCGAGGCCCCCGCGTGAGGCGAGGGGACGAGTGAGGTGGAGTCCAACGGCGGATGTTGCGAGGCCCCCGCGCGTTGTGTGTTGTGGTGGCGATTGCGAGACAGCCTGTGTTTGGTCCGGATCCGGTGATTTCACCCTGTCGGATGGTGTGTGATGTTGCAGCGGCACTATGGCGGTGGGTCCCACATGGTGGTGGCCTTCTTCGGTGCGGTGCGGTCTGTTATCTTGTTTCCCAGTCGGCGCGGGGCCGTACCTGACGGTGGCTACATGAGATGGAGAAGGTTGTCAGCCGCGGCCTTAGTAGAGTGGTCTCGTTCGTGTCGACGTCCCAATCCGACTGGACAGTGTTGTCTCTTGGTGACGTTTGCGTGGCTTGCGTCGACGTCCCAATCCGACCAGCCTGTGGAGTTGTATTTCGGCGCGTGTTGATGTCCCAATCCAACCCGCTAGTATTGTTGTCAAGTGTTCTTTTTCTTTTTTTCCTGGTTATGGCCTCCCAGGGCTATATCCTTGTATTTTTTTCTGCTATATCAATAGAAACACACTCGTCGAGTGTTGTTCGTTCAAAAAAAACATGGTTTTACGTTTTGCCTTCCATGCCTTGCAAACAGATGCAGCAGCTAGCTAATCCATCAACTGAACCATCCTAATCTGATCAATATTATTTAGTGCTCGAAATCTACAAGCCTCATGATGAGCTAGGTGCATCAGAAAGAGGAGGAAGAAGAAAACAACCCCATGAAAGATTGAAAGGTCATGTCCCACTTGCCCCTTCAGCTAATCTAAACTTCAAAAGAACAAAAAAAACTAGACGCGTTTGTTCAAAAAAAGAAAAAGAAAAAAACAAAACAAGCCTAAACGCGTCCTCTTCTGTGAAGCTTCTCTCCCTAGCCTTGTTCTTTCCTCTGAAGCTTCTCTCGTAAGGAAACCGAAGGCTCGTCGTCTCCCGCAAGGCTCCTCTCTCCTGCGAAGCTTCTCGTTACTTTCTTTGCTTTCTGTTCTTGCCATAAAAGCCTTCTCTTGATGACTTGCGAGGTGGACTGTCTTGCACACCAAGCATTCTGAAGAGCTGCCATTAGTGGCGCAAATCAACAGAAAGTTTCTAACAAAATTTCTTTCTCGAGCAAAGGAATTCAGGAAGCATTGCGCCGAATTGGGCCAGCCATGCACTTGGTAGCCTTCTCGCGGCCCATTCGATTCTTCGCTCCACTGCTCGCTCGCTCCGTGTCGGTCGCTCCGCATTTATAACCCCCAGGGAGGTGCTAGTGCTGCCGTGCAAGTGCAAGCCAGTTCCTAGGGTTCCACTGTTCTCGAAATTCCCAAATTCCTCACTCCACTCCCCTCCACTTCGCTTCCTCGAAGCGGGTTCCACTGTTCTCGAAATTCCCAAATTCCTCACTCCACTCCCCTCCACTTCGCTTCCTCGAAGCCGTCAATCCGGCCTCCGCCGCCGCCGCCGCTGCCATCGATCCGGCTGCCGGTAAGCTCCCTCCGCCTCCCCGGCGCCGCAGTTTCCTCTCTCGCGCTCGCGCATTCCCTCACATTATTCACCATCTGCTTCGCAGAAGCCATGCAGGGGCTCTTCTGCATGAGGCCCGAGATCTCGGGGGGCGCGGGCGGTGAGGCCGTGAAGTCCTTCGGCTTCAGCTTCGTCGACCTCACGGGGGATCCGCGGCGCCGCTGGACGTCGTCGACCCCTTCTCCTTCCTCAGGGAGCTGCCCGGGACCTGGGTCCTCCTCTTCAGGGACTCCTGCAACGGGCTCGCCCTCTTGGAGAACCGCCGGGAGAGGTTTGGCGACACGATCGGCTACAAAATGTTGTCAAAGGTGCGGATAATTAATGGAAAAATTATATTCATGTTATTGAGTCAAATTTGAGGGTTTGTACAAGAATTTAAAGAAAAAAAATCAAACATCTTATTCAGAAAACATAGCAACAAATTTGTGGCCGAATAGATTTTAAATTCTATAAAACACAAATAAAGTCAGAAAATTATGAAATTTGTAGTGAAAACATGATATCATAAGTCGAGGCTGTGGAAAAAGTTTTAGAAGATTTCAAAAAAGTTATCACATACGTTGGTTACAGGATGAGGAATCCCGAAAAAGTTCTAGAGACATTTGAATGAGTCAGTTAAGTTTTTGAGTCCAATGGACCATCAAATTGAGTTATGACTTCAAAAATTTTTGTGTAGGCAATGGTCATGATGGATAGGTTTATGGTAAATATTCATTATTTTTTGAGGCCATTTGATAATATTAAAGTTTTTTTAGTACTATGTAAATTGAATTTGAACTTCTACTGCATGAAATAATGGAATTTTTTTGGCTAAAGTATGTTAAATTTTTTATATACGCAATAGACCTCATAAATTGGTATATGTTAAATTTAGGTTATTTTTTGAAATGTTTTCGTATTTTTTAATTTTTTTGGTCAAATGTAGAGAATTAGTTCATACAAATTGAAATATAGCCAAAAGTGATTAAAATAATATAATTTTTTTCATTGAAGCATGATATATTTGTCTGAAATATAAGTTTAGTAATGAAATGTTGAATTATATTCAAAGAAATATGTTTAAATAAATTTTGAATTGAAGAATTTTGAAATGAAATCCTAGCTTTGCCGAGTGCTTCCAGGTTGGCACTCGGCAAAGCGGTCGCGTCTTTGCCGAGTGCCCTGATCTGGCACTCGGCAAAGTCTCTGCCCCCCCGGCCCCAGCACTTAGCCGTGCCGGCCACACACACACCTCACTCACGCACACACCCGCAGCCGCGCGCGCACGTCCGCCGCCGGCCGCCGCCTCCACTCCGCCCCGCCCCGCCCCGGCGCCCCGCCCCCGGAGCACCGCCGCCTCCACGCCGCCGCCAAGCCGGAGGAGGAGGTCCTCGGCCCGGCCCCGGCGCCCCGCCCGGCCCCCGGCGCGCCGCGCCCCCCAGAGCGCCGCCGCCGCCAAGCCGGAGGAGGAGGAGCTCGGCCCGGCCCCCGGCGCCCCGGTGCCCGCCCCCGGCGCGAGCCGCCCCCGAGCGCCCCGATGCCCGTTCCCGGCGCGAACCACCCCCGAGCGCCGCCGCCTCGACGCCGCCGGAGGAGGAGGAGCTCGGTCCGGCCCCCGCGCGCCCCTCCCCGCCCCCGAAGCGCCGCGCCTCGCCCCCGACACGCGACCCCGCCCCCGGAGCGCCCCGTTGCCCGTCCCCGACGAGCGTTCCCGCCCCTGAAGCGCCGCGCCGCCCCCCAGCGCCCGACCCCGTCCCGGGAGCGCCCCGGTGCCCATCCCCGGTGCCGCCCGTGACGTGTTCGGCTAGAAGTCGGAACCGCGAGTCCACTCCACGCCGGCCACGACTACACCGCCGACCCTCGGTAAGCAATGCAACCGCCCCCGTTATTGATAATGTTCGTAGATTATGGAACCGCAACCTAGTTAGGCGTCTCCCGTTTGGAAGAAATACAATTGAGATATGCGGATCTTTGCATATCTATAATTGTATCTATTTCGAATTTTCCACGTTATTTGGACAGCCCGAGGATGCGTAAATACGGTTAGTTTTCATGGTCCACTCCTATCCGAGACAGAGTCTCGGCATCACCGCCCCGTTGTTCCCCGGATACACAATCTCCCTTTCGGGACGTGTATCTGGAGAACAACGGGGAGGTGCTGCCGAAATTTTGTCTCGGATGGTAGTGGACCATGAAAACTGACCGTATGTACGCATCCTCGGGTGGGATTAGGACCTACCTTCACCTATTAGAATGTAGGGACAACACGTAGTTGCATTTGACTTTTATTCCCACTTCGGTCTAGAGGATGGATGACCGTCATTGGATGTACACGGGCCGTCCAAGTCAGGCTACCATGACCGATGAATGGATTCGAAAGACCAATGATTTTTTGGAAGCCGCGTGGAGTCAGGCTGAAGGATCGAGTTTCTTGTGGTGTCCGTGCAATAGATGTGGAAATAAGAAACGGAAAACGAAGATGGCTATGGGCCAACATCTTTGCAAGTATGGATTTACGCCGGACTATACCCGGTGGATCTTTCATGGTGAAGGCCACCGTATGAGGGACGAGGTCGTGAGGCAACGCATCGATGATTGTGATGCTGATGGTGGGGTTGGAGACATGTTACATGACTATCATGAAGCACATTTTGGTGAAGGACCGCAGGAGGAGGAGCCAGAGGCATCCGCAAAGGCGTATTTCGAGATGTTGGAGGCTGCACAGAAACCACTTCACGGTCATACAAAGGTTTCTCAGCTGGACGGCATCGGACGGCTAATGGCCTTGAAGTCTCAGTTTAGCCTGAGCCGAGACGCCTTCGATAGTCTGTTGACTGTGTTTGGAAGCATGCTTCCAAAAAATCACATTCTGCCAAAGTCAATGTATCAGGCACAGAAAATTCTCGGTGCACTTAAGATGCCATATGAGCAGATACATTCTTGTCCAAATGGGTGTATCTTATTTAGGAAGGAGCATGAGAAAGATGCTTACTGTCCAAAATGTAAAGCCTCTAGGTTCCTCGAAGTGGACTCTGGTGATGGTCAGCCCAAGAAGCAGCTCACGATTCCCGTGAAAATCCTACGCTACCTTCCTTTCATTTCGAGGATCCAATGACTATTCATGACCGAGGAATCCGTGCAACAGATGACCTGGCACAAGAAAGGTGTTCGATACAACCCTGACAAGATGGTGCATCCATCCGATGGTGAGTCATGGAAGAATTTTGATAGGATTCATAGTGACAAGGCTAATGAAGCTCGTAATGTACGTATTGCGCTTGCAACAGATGGGTTCAATCCTTATGGGATGGTGGCCGCCTCATACTCATGTTGGCCTGTGTTTGTTATCCCTCTGAATCTCCCTCCAGGGGTCCTATTTCAATGACAGTCCATATTCATGTCGTCGATTATTCTAGAGCACCCGGGGAATAAAATGAGTATTTACATGGAGCCTCTGATTGATGATTTGGTCAAGGCATGGGACGAAGGGGTGTGGACCTATGACCGAGCAACAAAGACAAATTTTAGAATGTATGTTCGGTACCAATTCTCCCTGCATGACTTACCCGCGTATGGCATATTCTGCGGCTGGTGTACTCACGGGAAGTTCCCATGTCCAACAAGCAAGGCAGCTCTGCAGTTCATCTGGTTGAGGAAGGGGGGTAAGTATTCGTCGTTTGACAAACATCGACAATTCCTCCCCGCTGACCATCCTTTTAGACAAGACGTTAAGAGCTTCAGAAAGGTGTAAAAGTTACAGAAATTGCACCGCCGATCATGTCGGGTGCTACGATTCATGCTCAGATAGACGCTCTCCGAGTCAACGATGGCGGTGGTTTTGTTGGGTATGGTGAGGAACATACTTGGACTCAGAAGTCTGGACTGTGGAGGCTCCCTTATATTGATGATATTCTGCTTCCACACAACATTGATGTGATGCATACTGGAAAGAATTGGGGGGAGGCACTTTTTGGAACAGTCATGGACATTTCTGATACGACGAAGGACAACGTAAAGGCAAGAGTGGATCTGGCAATGTTGTGCGATAGACCAAGATATGAAATGAGGGCTCCTTGACCCGGGAGGAAATGGAAGAAGACACAGGCCGACTTCGTCCTCACGAGGGCCCAGAAGAAAGAAGCACTAGAGTGGATCCAAAAGTTACAATTTCCCGATGGATATGCAGCGAATCTTAGGAGGGGTGTGAACTTGACTACTATGCGAATCAACGGGCTAAAGAGTCATGACTACCATATATGGATTGAGCGGCTTCTTCTGGTGATGGCTCGAGGCTACTTACCTGATAATGTATGGCTCGTGCTAGCAGAGTTGAGCAATTTTTTTCGTCAGATTTGTGCTAAGGAGTTATCTCGGGCTGTTATTGCGGACATGGAAAAAATGGCTCCCGTGTTGCTCTGTAAGTTGGAGAAGATCTTTCCACTAGCCTTCTTCAATCCAATGCAGCATTTGCTTCTGCATCTGCCTTATGAGGCAAGAATGGGAGGGCATGTGCAGTTCTGTTGGTGCTATCCAGTTGAAAGATGCCAGAAGGTTCTTCGAACGAAATGTAAGAATAAATGCAAAATTAGGCTTCGATTGCTGAGGCATATATTTTGGAGGAGGTGTCAAACTTCATGACTAAATACTATGGTGAGAAGCTTCCCAGCGTGCATAATCCACCTCCTCGTTACAATGCTGGCGATAATGAATCGAGTCTCAGCATTTTGCGAGGGCAACTTGGAAGTGCAAGTGATGCGAGGTACAAGACCCTGAACCATGAAGAGTGGCGCCGTATCATGCTTTATTTGTTGACCAACCTTTCTGAGGTGGAGCCGTACATAGGGTAAATTCTCATTTAACGTGTTCCCGATGTTCCACGATTCAGCATCTCATTTAACATCTTCTTGCGTTTGCACTAAGCAGCATCCAACCCCTTGATCATATTTAACATCTTCTTCGTCAATTCTGGCGTCGGAGTCTCTTCTTAAAAATGGCGCCGGAAATCTCAGCCCGATTTCATTTATTGGTTGCAACAAAAGGTAAACTCCGATTCACAGGATCTTTGCTGTAGCTATAGGTTCAAGTCATTTAATGTTTTGAACAATATGACGAACTTTGTCCCTTTCGCTTTCAGGGGCAAACCGATTCGTCCATGAGTGCCGAGTTGAGACAAGTGGCTGATGGATTTAGCTATAGCGTTAAGTCATTTAATGTTTATGACGTGAATGGATATCGCTTTCACACAACAGGATACGAGCAAAGTCGGCCCAATCGAAAAAACCACTAATACTGGAGTCTTTACGCCAGGCCAAGATGGGGTCGAGTATTATGGAAGACTTGAAGAAATATACGAACTCAAGTTTCAAGGTTCCGTACCACTGACTCCCGTTATTGTTAAATGCCATTGGTTTGATCCTACATTAACCAGGTGGACCCCAAATGTTAGCCTAGTCGAAATTCGTCAGGATTCAAAGTTACCAGGCGACGATGTCTACATTGTGGCTCAACTGGCCACACAAGTTTATTATCTCTCATATCCGTGCCAAACAGACAAACGTCTTCAGGGTTGGGATGTTGTGTATAAGGTATCGCCACACGACAAACTTCCTGTCCCAAACAATGAAGACTACAACAATGGCAGAGAGTTCTTTCAAGAAGAAGGACTAGAAGGGAGTTTCGAGATAGACTTAAGTGACGTGATGGGAATGGAAGTGGACAATGAAAGGATTGCTGACGAGGAAGCTGGAGACGAGGTTGAAAATGCTCATGACATAGAATTACTCGAGCGGCTGCGTTTGGGCAGAGACAGTGAAGATGACATTACTCCTTCGAATAATGCTGATTACGTCGAGGAGTCTAATAGTGATGATGAAGATTATGATCCAGCTAATCCTGATCATGATGACTATTTCTAGTACATGTATGAACTGAATTATTTAATTCTATGTATATATATTATTTTATTTTGCTTAATTTGCTATGAACCGAATTGTTTAATTCTATGAACTAATTTTGCATATTTGTAGATATATTTATTGTTTATTTTGCATAATTTGTTAAGTACATATTGTACATTTTTGCTGATTCGTTTACAATTATTCATTACAGGTTATTGATTCGAAATGCCAGGCGGGGGCAAGATTGGTTTCCTGAGCGCCTTGTACAGGAGTAGTGGTGGAGAGCAAGAGGCTCCTGAGGGGTCCAGTGCAGCAGGGGGGTCCAATGCCTCAGAGGGGTCCAGGAGGCTTTGCGGACGAGGGCCAGGGAGAACGAGAGGAGGTAAGATAGGTGGTGGAGGCTAGGGGAGGATGAGAAGGAGCGGGAGTAGGAGGAGCAGGAGCAGGAGGAGCCGAGACAGGAGGAGGAGGACCAGCAGCAGGAGGAGGAGGCTGCAGGAGATACGAGGGCGGTGTGGTTGCGAGGACCGTCGCAACTGCCTCAGCGGCCGATACCTCTTGCGAGACGCCCGATGATTCGACCGGTACCGACAGGTAATACTTTATGTTATGCACAATGACATTTATTTTTCAATTCATATGTTCAAAATGACAAGACACTAATACTTTATGTTATACACTTTTATAGGTATTGGATGCGCGTGCAGGCGGGTGCCCACAAAAAGGAAGCCCAACGGCATCCTGGGAACCCTATGCAGGGAGCTCTTCCCTGGGCTGGTGATGCATGCCGGGATCCTAGAGCTGGCATACACGTGGGACCACTACATCGCCGTCCCAGATGCAGAAGATCGGGAATGGAGGTCCTTCGGCAACAAGGCGAGATGGGTGGTGGGAGAATTCTGGGTAAGTCGTCGCACTATATTGGTGAATAGTTACCATATATTTGAAACTCTTTGAATATTGACTGCAATTACCATATATGGGTAAGTCGTCGCACACACGAGCTTTCCTTGCATTCGCACTTCGCTTTCAGCTTTCTCTGCTTTCCACTGCCCTTCGCCTTTTGCTCTTTGCTGTGTCTTCTCCACGGCTTCGCTCGAGGAGATGGCGTCTCGATCGACCGAGAAGCCGCCCCCACTCGTGCCTTCAGTTACAGCCACGTGACCCCAGAAGTCCTCGAGGGGATGATCCTTCATGGCTTGGTCGACCGCAGCCAGGTGCGGGCTCTGTCTACTGATCATGCTTCGGCGCGGCCCGAGCCGGACGAAGTGGTGGTGTTCCGCGACTTCTTCATTGCTAGCCTTCGCTTTTCGCTAGACCCGGTGATCGTGGACATCTTCCGATTGTTCACGGTCTACCTCCACCAGATGACGCCCACGTCCTTCGTCTGGCTGAACCTCTTCATGTGGCTAGTGAAGACAGGTAGGGTCGAGCCCACCGCCGAAGCTTTCGCGCGCGTCTTCCGCATCCACTACCAGCCGAAGATGATCGTTGTGACCAAGAAGGACGGCAACAACGGCGACGGGGAGCCCCAGTACGGCTATTACACCTTCGCCTTCAGGCAGATAGCCCCGAGCCCCGTCCCAGCATACCGGAACAAGTGGCCCGCAGAGTGGACCCACTCCTGGTTCTACTACAAGATCCGCCTGGACCCGGAGGCGAACTCTAGCCCCCTTTGGGTCGCGAAGATCCCTCTTCTTCCGAAGACCCCGGCGGTGGCACCGCCGGACACCGCGGAGGCTAATGCCTTCGTGGCGTTGTTGCGGGTGGTGGTGAAAAGCTTCAGCACCCGGGATCTCAACGAAGAGTTCTCGGCGTGCCAGTGCTTCGCCATCGGGGAGGGGTGGGCGGTCAGCTCTTGGGCGCCCGAAGAGAAGTGGATTGAGGGCATTCCGATGCCAGACTTTACGGAGTGTTTTGGCCTCCGTCGCGAAGGTGCGTTTTTTTTATCCGTTGTCTTCACCTTTGATTGCAGACGTTGATCTGAAGGCTATCGAGGCTGCCACTGACGAATTCGTCGGCCCCGTGGGCAACGTCGATTACAAACAGTTGGTGGAGAAGCTCGGTGGCACCAGGAGGAACCGAGTTTTTAGCTTTTTCGGAATCAATCCTCCCCGCCGCGAAGCCGAGGCGGTGGTGGCGGAGGCCGAAGAGAAGAAACAGCAGAAGGAGCAGCAGAAGGCTGCTGAAAAGAGGAAACGGCGAGGAAAAGTCGGCGGCGCTAGTGCGCCGAAGCGTCCAAAGCTTTTGGAGTCGATCTTCGCCTCAGAGCCGCTCCAGGCGAAGGGCAACTCCGGAGACGATGTGGAGGTGGAGCATCGCGAAGAGCCCGCTCGTCAATCTCCAATCGCCCCCGCTCCGATTGAGGTGGCTCCCATCGCCGTGAGGCGTGCTTTCGCGCTGGAGTGCAGTGCGATGGTGGAGGAGAGTGACGAGGAGGAGGGGTACAATGCCTCTCCCATCCAAGTCTCGGCTGCCCTAGACGGTCCCTGATGCGCCCCCCTGCAGGTGATGCCGCCGAAACCATTGTCCGGGATGATTCGGAGTCCTCTTCGGCGTCCGGCAATGCTGATCCCGTTGAGGTGGCTGAGGCCCTTGGCGCTTTGGGAGCGAAGCTCATTGGGGGCCAGGTCGTCAGCAGCCTCCAATTCGAGAGCCGCGACCGGGAACAAGAGTTTCTGGTGGAGGCCGGTGGGTCCTTCTGCTTCCCGCTGATGGAAAAAAGATTGATGAACACCGGGGCGGCCAATGCCTTGCTGTGCGCAGAGGACCTTGCTTTGAAGTCCTTCGTGGCTGCTCGCTACGCCCGAAGACAGCTGGGGGCCGAGGCGGTGGCCTCTTCGTGGGTGGCGGAGCTTGAAGAGATGGTCTCCGCCTTGCAGAAGGAAAAGAAACATCTCGAAGTGTCACTTGCTTCCGTGCGCATCAGGGCAGAGACAGATATAAGGCAACTTGACGAGGCGCGTGACCAGGCCACAGCTGCCGAAGACGTTGCCAAGACCGCCGTAGAGGGCCAAAAAAGGCCGAAGAGCTGGTGAGAGCCTTCCGGCAGGCTGTGGTCAACGAAGCCACCCCCCTTCAGAGCGAAGTGCACAACCTATTGGAGCGCTTCGGCATCGAAGCCCCGCCGTTGGCTGGTGAGGATGCAAACTCTGTTGAACTCGTCGAGCTCTTCCGCTGGCTGCGATGCCCCGTGGCCATGACCGACTGCGGCAGCCAGTTCTTCGGTGAGCTGAATGCCGGAGTCGCAGCGCGCTCGCTCATAGCCGCGATGTGCTCTCTTCTCGAAGCCCCAGCGGGAGGCGAAGCCTCCGTTTCCAAGGCAAAACTTCGCACTCTACGCGACCCCGGCGTGCCGTGGCCATCCACCGACGAGGTGAAGCCGGAGATGCTGCCAGCTCTTCCTCGCAACATTGCCAAGAATTTCATGGCGACATTCTTCCAAGAAAGAGGGCGAGAGCTGGTTGCGCACGAAGGCGAACGCATGAAGGCTCAGGTAGGTCCGCTATTTGTTCGTTGTTGCCTTCGACCTTTCCCACTTTGAGTTGACACCCGTTTTGTTTAGCTGCAAGAGAAGGCAACGGAGTGGGCTGCCGAAGTGTTGAATCTCAGGCGAAGGTCCCCGCCCAGAAATGATGGAGACACCGAGGGAGAGACTAGCACTGTCCTAGGCGAAGACATTGGAGAGGTGTGAGCCGTTTGGAAGATGTAATTTTGGTGAAATGTAATTATAACTTTTGATTGATGCCTTCGGTGACTGCGCAGGCCCCTGCGTCGGAACCTGCATGGATCGCCGAAGGTATATTGCCCTTGCGGATGAGACGTGAAAACTTTGTTATTTCTGGCGCTATGTGACGCAAGTTCAATGCGAACAGGCCTTGGCTGACCTTCACTGAATTCTAGTTGATCAAAGAGCGCGCTTATAACCGGCGCAACGAGCAGTAGAAGCGTTTTTTCGACAATTTTATGCGCGATGCGGAGAAGCATCGCGAGATTCTTCGTGACCGTTTTATCCATTGCGAAGTCAAATGAATATTGAATAATGATGTTCCGTACTCGCCACCTGCTGGGCTGCTTGAGCCGAAGGCGGAGCCCGTGGATGAATTCCACGGGGACTATTGCTTCATGTACAGAGAAGAAGGTGCCTTCGTTCAAGGCGACTGATGGGAGCCGTCATTTATTGCAGGGCCAAGATTCGAAGTGTATCTCCGGAGTCTGGCCGAAGAGATAACAGATGTCGCGGTCCGCAATGTCATTGATAAATTGGACCGCATTATATTTGAAGAGGGAGAATCTGTTGTAATTTAGAGTGAATGGACGATGGCCCTGTGTAATTGTCGTGATTGTAAAGATAAACCGTTATGTAATATTGGTCGAAGCTCCTGTGTGTAACTTCTGTTTATGAAGCGCCACCCTTATTGATGTAATATTTCGGTCCTCCGAGGATGCATTACGTTTTAACTGCGAAGCGCCACCCCCCCTTTTGCGTTCTTGGATGGCGGATTTTGTTATAAGGAAAAATGGAGGTCTTCGACTTTTGCGAAGCCGCCTTAAAGCCGACACGGCTTGTTTGTCCCTTCGAGGGCGCACTTTATTTTGCTTGCAAAGCGCCACCCCGCCTTCTGCGCTCTTGGAGGGACATTTAGTTGGCGAAGCCTTAAATTAATTTGCGAAGCACCACCATTACTTGTTTTGGGGTGAGTCACGACTGCAAGGACACAATCATGTTTGTTCGTGAAGCGCTACCCCCCTTTGTGTTCTTGGAGGAGCGAGGCACGCTATGTTTTTTGATTCGCTTGTATGTGCCTTGGGAACTATGTTCCGAAGGGCTTTCGATAGGGGGACCTTCGGCCCTTTTTCTCGCTTAGGTGACCCTAGCCTTCGGCTTTTGCGCGATAGGACTTTTCGTGCCCTCGGCGCTTTGGCGCTAAGGGACTTTTATTTTTAGGGGGCCTTCGGCTCTTTAGCACGTTTAGGCAAGCCTTGGGTCTTCGGCTTTCGCACGATTGGACTTTCCGTGTCCTCGGCGCTTTGGCGTGGAGGGACTTTTATTTTTTAGGGGGCCTTCGGCTCTTTAGCGCATTTAGGCATGCCCTGGGCCTTCGGCTTTCGCACAATAGGACTTTGCGTGCCCTCGGCGCTTTGGCGTGGAGGGACTTTCAATGCCTTCGGCGCTCTGCGCGGAAAGTCTTTTCCAACTAGAAAAAAGTAAGAACTGAGGCCCAAGGGTGCTACGGGCTGTTGAGCTCCGCGAGCCATGGGATCATTTCTAGAAGTGTTAATCACGCACAACGCACCGATGACTCCCCCCTTCGCTGCGACAAAGGGGGATAGATGCTTCGGTGCCTTCTCATAGGCTTGCTTTTTATGTGGTCCTTGTTTATATTTCACAAGGGGTTACATGGGGTTGCCGCCTCGTTAAAAACCTCACACCTTCGGCAATCACCGCGATTGCACGAAGGCTTCCCCTGTGAGAAAAAGAGTGCGGGCCCTTGAATATATTGTTCAAACCGACTGAATAATATTACAATTTTTTACAAAAAAAGAAAACAACGTGAGACTAGACATAGTAACGCTAGAGCATGTCTTTGTTCCAGGAGTATGGCTCTTCGACTCCTTCAAGCGTGCGAAGCTTGCAGGCTTCAGGCCTTGCCATCGAAGCGACCAGAAATGGTCCTTCCCATTTACTGTGCATTTTTCCTTGTTGCTTGCTCTTCGGGATATGTCGAAGGACGAGATCGCCCTCCTTGATTTCCCGAGGTCTCACCTTCTTGTTGCGCTATCTTCGGGTTTCCTCCTGGTACTTGCCGAGGTTGATTGCCGCTTGTGTCTTGATAGCTTCGATCGTATCGATTGTTGGCTTGACGTTTTTGTCAGGAGCTTCGGTCCTATAGGATCCATGGCGAAGCTCTTCCGGTGTCATGGCCTCTTCGCCATAGAGGAGCTTGAAGGGAGTAAATTTTGTGGCCCTGGACTCTGTTGTATTGTGAGACCAGA
The DNA here is from genome assembly GCF_016808335.1 of Panicum virgatum. NCBI lineage: Eukaryota > Viridiplantae > Streptophyta > Magnoliopsida > Poales > Poaceae > Panicum > Panicum virgatum. The sequence goes on from NC_053146.1 coordinate 7,159,275, forward strand.
TAACTTTTGGTAGCTCATCGACATACTTGCCCTTCGGTTGTTCTGTGATGTTCTTTTTGATTCCGGAGAAGATGATTCCATTTGCTCTTTCTACAGCCCCATTCGACTGCGGATGGTATACTGAGGCGAGGCACGGCTTGGTGCCTAATTGTTGACAGAATTCTCTGAATGTTGTACAGTCAAACTGTTTGCCATTGTCTACTGTGACTTCTTTGTGTACGCCGAAGCGGCATACAATATTCTGTTAGAAGAATTTCTGTAGGGTGGCGGCCTTGATGTCGCGAAGGGCTTTAGCTTCGATCCACTTTGAGAAATACTCTACAGCGACTGCTGCATACTTGAAGTTGCCTGGTGCTGTTGGCAGGGGTCCCACAATATCGTTGCCCCATCGTGCGAGGGGCCAGACCGGGGGTATGAGATGGTCTTCTTCGGGTGGGAACTTGCTATAATGGGCATGCTTTTGACAGTTTGGGCAAGTGCGCACGATTTCGTGGGCGTCCGCCACGGCCGAAGGCCAGTAGAACCCTTCGCGGAAAGCCTTTCCCACCAGAGCCCTCGTTCCGATGAGCGAAGAGCACATTCCTGCGTGAATTTCTTGCAGCAACTGCCTGCCTTCAACTTGCGAGATGCATTTCAACAATGGTGCACAGACACTCCCTTGATACAATGTGTCATTGACTATTGAATAGCTTCGCGCCCGAAGGGCAAGTTGTTTTTCCTCTTTCTCGTCCTCCGGTACGAAATGTCCCCGAAGGTAAGACATTATTTTCGACCTCCAGTATTCGCTTGAAATAGCATTGACAAACTTTGCTGGCACTTCAACACAATTTGCTGAACCACTCCTGATTGTTTCAAAGAACACATCCGGAGGCAACGGGTCATTCTCTGCTGCTGTCTTCGCTAGGACGTCTGCCTGTTTGTTATGTATTTTAGGGAAGCTTCGAACGCTGAAACCCAGAAACTATTTTTCCATGCTGCGGACAGCTGCCAGATACTTCGCTAGCTCTGGTTTGAGTGCTCTGTATGTTTTACCAATGTGGTTGGTGATGAGTTCGGAGTCAGACTTGATGGACAGTCTCCTTGCCCCAAGTGCTCTCGCCTTGCGAAGGCCTAGAAGCAAACCTTCATATTCAGCGACATTGTTTGTGCAACCTAGAAAATCCAGCCTTGTTGCATACTTGAGTTGAGTCCCCGAAGGTGCTGTGAGAATTGCCGAAGCGCCTGAGCCGTTCTTGCAATAGGCTCCATCACATTCTAACTGCCAGATTGCTTCAATGACCGGAGGGCTCTGCGAAGGTGCTGACGGTGTCCAGTCAGCAATGAAATCTGCCAAGACCTGAGATTTAATTGCACTTCGCGGGACAAAATCAATTGTGTGCGATGCCAACAGTGTTGCCCATTTTTTGATTCTTCCTGAGGCCTCTCTGTTCTCAAACATGTCCTGAAGGGGAAAAGATGTCGGGACTTTGATCTTGAAACTCTAGAAATAATGGCGAAGCTTCCTGGCTGCCATTACCACTTCATAGGCCATCTTCTCCATTTTAGAGTAGAGAAACTTCGATCCATTTAGGGATTTGGATACGAAGTAGAATGGTAACTGTTTCAATGTGCCTTCGACCATTCTCTCTTTGACTAATGCCGCACTCACCGCGTAGCTTGAAGTTGTGATGTATAACAGGAGCTCTGCTCCAGGCAAAGGGCTTGTCATTACCACCAGGTTTTCCAAGTACTTCTTCTGATCTTCGAAGGCTTTGTCTTGCTCAGTACCCCAGTGAAATTTTTCTTTACCCTTTAGCACTTTGAAGAAAGGGAGTGATTTTTTTGTGGATCGCGAAATGAATCTATTTAGTGAAGCCAGGCGGCCTGTCAACTTCTTTACCTCTTTCTTGGTCGAAGGTGGTCGCATTCCTCTGATGGCTTTGATCTTTACTAGATTTGCCTCGATGCCCCTCTCTGTGATCATGCATCCTAAAAGCTTTTCCCTTCGGACCCCGAGGACACACTTTTCTGGGTTCAGTTTGAGCCCATGTTTGCGAAGGTTGGCGAAGGTTTCTCGAAGGTCTGAGATATGGTCTTCGCGTTTTTTTGCTTCGTATGACGACATCGTCGACGTACACGGAGATATTCCTATCCAGCTAAGTGACAAGTACAGCTGCGATGGTTCTGTTGAATGTGCACCCTGCATTGCGAAGCCCCTCCGGCATTCTTACATAGTAGTAAGTGCCGAAGGGAGTGGTAAAACGGGTCTTCTCCTCATCTGACTTCTTCATGAAGATTTGGTGATAGCCGGAAAAGCAATCTAGCATGGTTAACATCTCCGACCCTGCCGCCATATCTACCAAGGTGTCGATGCGAGGCAAAGGGAACTCATCCTTCGGGAAAAACTTGTTGAGGGTGGTGAAGTTGATGCACATTCTCCAACTTCCATTATTCTTTGGAACCATATCTACATTAGCCAGTCATTCTGGGTACTGCACTTCGCAGATTACGCCCGCATCAAGTAACTTTTGAACTTCGCTTTGCGCAGTTTTCTTGCGGTCTTCGGACATCGTGCGAAGACGCTGTTTACGCGGCTTAACCTTCGGATCTACTCTCAGCTCATGCTCCATGACTTCCCGACTGGCTCCTCGCAGGTCCGAAGATGACCATGCGAAGACATCTTGATTGTTTCTCAGAAACTGAATCAACCTGGACTCTTCGTCTTCTTCTAGGCCTTTGTCAGACCCGGGGTAGTGGGACTGCTTATAGGCATAGAATGTTCTAGAGTAAGGGATAGCTCATGGCATGTACCTTACCTCTTTTGTAACTACCTGAATAGGCGTAGAACTAGCTGCAGTACAAAGGAAACTATCCGATCGTATTGTAGTAGGACTCCAACTGTACTCAGCTAGGACTTTCCATGTAAACCTGTCCCCCCGGATATATAAGGGCGGGCAGGTACCCCCTCGAAAAACATCAACACCTAAGGCAATACAAACCACCACACAGGACGTAGGGTATTACGCAACTCGCGGCCCGAACCTGTCTAAATCTTTGTGTTCCTTGCACCTTCGAGTTCCAGAGATGTCGATCTCTACCTACAAACCTTACTGCTAAGGGTATCCCTGAGCAGGCTTGGCAGTAAACACCGACAGCTGGCGCGCTAGGTAGGGGACTCTGCGAGTTCATTAGCGAATTCGATGGCCACCTTCGCTTTCAGCACCATGGCGCCTCCTCAAGACGCCACCTTCATCTTCGGCTCGTGGGTCTGCGTCACCAACAGTTTGGGCGGCTTTGACAGCCACCTAACCAACTTACCCGCGCTGAAGATCATCACGTCGGAAGACTCCAACAAAATTGCCAGATCTGAGGATTGCATCATCATGTTGCTTCCCGACCTCGCCAAGGAGATCGAGGCGAAACTCGAAGACAACTCGAGTTCCACTCGAACTCAGATTGACCTCAAACCGAAATCTACTCGGATTGGGACTCCTCTTTCTCAACCCGTATTCGGCTTGCGCAATTCATCATCTGCCTACAAACAGATGATCAGATCCATCTATGAAAATAGCTTGGATCACCCTCTTTACGTCGGAAACCACTCGGTCACCGCTAGCCGGGAGGCACCTGTTTTCGATGTATACTCAGATCCAGTCGAGTCATCTCAAGACAGCCTGGATTTCATCACCAATGCGCTGGCAAAGATCCAACTCGAATCTTGTTGAAGCCATACTCTCGCGGAACTACTCGACAACCTTCGGGAAGTTGCCAGCATTGACGATCTTCCGTTTCAAGATGGTACTCCCCTCATAACCGAGAGGGAAACTGGCTCCGGAGAAACCGTCCTAGCTGATTACGACTCAGGCTTGGAAAGCATCTCTCCCGAACGCCTGATTCCAGTGATCATCCAACAACCTGAAGCTAGTCAGCATGATCCAAACGAAACCTTAGATCAGATCTCAGCAGACAATCTGACCCAAGACGCCCCACAAGATGAAGATGAAGCTGCCCGCACAGCCCGCAGGGCAAGAAATCAATGTAAAGGAGAGCGCAGGGTTCACGCTGCCGAACGAGCTCGCCTTCCCCCACGCAACCTCAACAACGAATTCAACAACGTCGCGGATCCTGTCTTCAGAACACCAATTGCTGCGATGACAGAAGCAATCCTGCGACTCATGCAAATGCCTCAAAACCCAGAGATGGAATGAGTCATAAACCTTACCAAGAATGCTGTTGAACAACTCGTGAGACAAAACCCATTGTCCTCACTTCATGGTACACGGTCAAGGGCTACGGCAACAGTCATACCTCAGGCAAGCCATACTCCTGGAGGTCTCCATCGACAACAACAGCCGGAGCAACAAATTCAAAGAAATCAAGAGGATCAAGAAGCCGCGAGCAGCCGTCGCCCCAGGGGTGGCCAACAGCCGGCAAACCAGGCCCCTGGGCCTCAGCCAAATAACAACAACAACAACCGTGGGCACAACAGGGAAGAGGTAGCCGACTCTATAATGGATGCACGGGACATCATCAGTGCAAGACGCAGATCGCAGCTTGCAGACAACTCCAATCGCTTCCAAGCCCTCAGCAGTCTTCGACAACGTCAAGTACCCAAAGTTCCTGCTTAATGATTATGTTTATACTCAACCGCTGTTAGTGTTGCTGGGGGAGACACCAACACCAAGGTCCTCCACTTCCCGATGACCCTGGAGCCCGTACCCCTCACGTGGCTCGAAAGCTTGGCGCGCGAGTCCATACACTCGTGGGATGACCTCAAGAAGGCCTTCATCGATAACTTCCAAGGGTCGCTACACCGAGTAGCTACTCGACACGCCCTATCCATGTGCAAATAGGAGCAAGGCGAGTCGATCAGATCCTACGTCAATTGCTTCTTCGACACAAGAGCCACCATCCCCAACGTCGCTGACGACGACGTCATCGACTACTTCTAGGGCGGCATCACCGTCCAGTCTCTATACCGTGACTTTGGGCGTAATCGCTCCAAAACGGTAGTGGAGCTACGAGACATGATGCAGCGCTGGGCAGACGAAGAAGAGCAAGAACGCAGTCGCTTCCCATCCCGTAACAACGACAACAATGGAAAGCGCCACAACGACCGTGGAAGGCCCAGCAACCAGCGGGATCCTGCGCGCAAACGCAAGCCCGACGACACTGTCGGAACTATGGATCGCACTCCGCGTGGTAATAAGGGCGACAAGCCACAGGACCAGTTCGACAAGATTCTTCACAACAAGAGATGTCCAATCCACCCCAAGAGCAACCACTTGATGTGGGAGTGCACGATTCTGCACAAATCCTTCCAGTCGGCATCTGCAGTCGCTCCTAAGAAAGAACATGACAAAGATGACGAAGACGACAAGAAAGACACGGATGGATTCCAACAGCAACAAAACATCATCAACATCATATTTGGAGGAGATCCCAGCTTCTCCAAGTGAGCCCAGAAGCTCCTACTCAGAGAGATCCTCTCAGTCGAGCCAGCAATTCAGAGGTCACTAAAATACAGCGAGGTCCCCATTACCTTCTCCAGAGAAGATCAATGGACCAGCTTCTCTGAACCTGGAAAGTTCCCGCTAGTACTCGATCCAGTCGTCCAAGGCTCCAAGCTTACTCGAGTGCTTATCGACGGTGGAAGTGGGCTCAACTTGATCTTCGCAAGCACATTGGCAAAGATGGGCCTCAACTACATGAGTCTACTCACTCCAAGCAAGGCTCCATTCTACGGCATCGTCCCCAGAAATTCCTCTACACCAATTTGCTCAGTTACTCTTCCAGTCATATTATGTACAGAACAGAACATTCGGACGGAATACATTAAATTCGAAGCAGCCGACTTAGGATCTTCCTACCATGCCATCCTGGGAAGACCAGCGCTAGCCAAGTTCATGGCAGTACCACACTACGTATACCTGGTCCTCATGATGCCAGGCAACACAAGAGTACTTTCCTTATGAGGAGACCTCCTCAAGTCCTTTGAATGCGACAAGGAAGCAATAGATCATGCTGCCACAATCCGAGTCCCTAGCTCCATCAGCGAAATACTTGCTACTGCTAAGGAACTCTCACTCAAGGAGTCAATGCCTTCCAAGAAGCCAAGCCAGTCATCGGTTAAGCTTACTGGTGACATGGGCACCAAGACCATCTAGCTACAAGAGGGAGACGACTCCAAAATCGCCATCATCGGAGCAGGACTGGGTGACAAATAGGAACTCGAGCTTATTAACTTCCTTAGGGCCAACCGAGATGTATTCACGTGGAAACCAGCGGATATGCCAGGGGTGCCCAAGGAGTTGATCGAGTATGCCTTGAAGGTCGACCCTAAAGCCACACCAAAGAAACAACGGTTACGGCGTTTCTCACCGGACAAGCGAGAAGCCATAAAAAAAGAGCTGGCAAAACTACTCGCAGCAGGGTTCATCAAGGAAGTTTACCATCCTAAATGGTTGGCTAACCCTGTGCTCATCCAGAAGAAAACAACAACGAGTGGAGGATGTGCGTCGACTACACCGATCTAAACAAGCATTGCCCAAAGGATCCTTTTGGGCTACCACGTATTGATCAAGTAATTGATTCTACAGCAGGATGTGTCCTGTTATCCTTCCTCGACTGCTACTCAAGGTATCATCAGATTGCCCTGAAAGAAGAAGACCAAATCAAGACAGCTTTTATTACCCCTTACTGGCATACGCCTACAAGACCATGTCTTTCAGGTTGAAGAATGCTGGTGCTACCTACCAGCGTGCGATCCTGCTGTGCTTTGCCGATCAGTTACATCGCAATATTGAAGCCTATGTCGACAATGTTGTCGTCAAAACCAAGACCCAGGATCAATTCATTACTGATCTGGAAGAGACCTTCAACAGCCTCCGAAAATTTCGCTAGAAACTCAACCCAACCAAGTGCGTCTTTGGTGTACCCTCTGGAAAACTACTCGGATTCATCGTCAGTAACCGAGGAATTGAGGCCAATCCACAGAAGACCAATGCTATCCTGGCTATGGATGCTCCAGCTACTATTAAGGACATCCAGAAGCTTACAGGCTGCATGGCAGCTCTGAATCGATTCTTGTCCAGGCTTGGTGAATGGGGTTTACCTTTCTTCAAGCTCCTGAAGCGACAAGATAAGTTCGAGTGGACTATAGAGGCCGCGGAAGCACTCGAGAACCTCAAGCATCATCTCCAGTCACCGCCGACTCTAACAGCTCCACTACCTGGCGAGGAACTACTCCTCTACATCACTGCGACTGCTCATGTAGTCAGCACGGCGATAGTAGTCGAACGCCTGGAGGAAGGCCATGCCTATGGCGTCCAAAGACCAGTTTACTTCATCAGTGAAGTACTCTCTGAATCAAAGGTTAGATATCCATCAGTCCAGAAACTTCTATATGGAATTCTAATCACCTCCAGGAAGCTTCGACATTACTTCGACGAGTACAAGATCTCAGTAATAACTAGCTTCCCATTGGGGGGATATAGTCCACAATCGGGATGCCACTGGACGAATTTCAAAGTGGGCAGTTGAACTGGGAGCCTTGGAAATCAACTTCAAGCCAAGAACAACAATCAAGTCATAGGCACTAGTCGACTTCTTAGCTGAATGGCAGGAAAATCAAATTCCAGCACCACATAACGTTCCAGAGCATTGGGTAATGTACTTTGACGGCTCACTCAAGCTCGACAGAGGCGGCGCAGGAGTTCTGTTCATCTTCCCTAAGGGAGAGCAATTGAAGTATGTGTTCCAAGTCTTGTTCAAGGTCTCCAACAATGAAACTGAATACGAGGCACTGCTACATGGCCTTTGACTAGCAGTTTCTCTCGGTATCAAGCGACTACTTGTTTACGGCGATTCTCTACTCGTTGTTCAGCAAGTCAATAAAGAATGGGACATCAACAAGGATACAATGGACGCATACGTTGAGGAAATCAGAAAACTCAAAAACAAATTCTCAGGATTGGAAATCCACCACGTAGACCGCGACAACAATGTGGGAGCCGATGTCCTTTCCAAACTTGGATATACTCGAGCAGCTGTTCCACTGGGAATTTTTGTCCATGAACTTCATCCATCAGTCAAGGTACAAAGCCAACAAGCCACTGACACGGAGGCCCCAGCCACAGACAAAGAGGTACTGATGATTGAAGAAGATTGGCAGACCCAGTTTATCGACTTATCAAGGAGTTCGAGCTTCCACCACATGCTGATCCTAAAAGCGCTGAAGCTGCCCGCATCATCAGGCGTAGCAAGGGTTTCGTTCTCGTCGGCGACAACCTATACAAGTGCTCTGCTTCTGGCATCCTCATGAAATGTGTTACCCTTGAAGAAGGCAAAGACATCCTCAGAGAGATACACGAAGGAGTTTGCGATAACCACGCCGCATCAAGGACACTAGTCGGCAAGGCTTACAGGTCAGGTTTCTTCTGGCCAACAGCCATTTCAGACGCAGAAGACCTTGTCAGACGATGTCCTGGCTGCCAATTTTTTGGCAAAAAATTTCATGTCCCAGCACACAACTTGATAACAATCCCTCCATCATGGTCGTTCGCCTGTTGGAGTTTGGACATGATCGGACCATTAACCCTAGCTCCAGGAGGATTCAATCATGTGCTGGTAGCAGTCGACAAGTTCACTAAATGGATCGAGTACAAGTCCATTGTCAAGATCTCATCCGATAGAGCAGTGGATTTCATCTCTGACATCATTCACCGGTTTGGATTTCCTCACACCATCATTGCGGATCTTGGCTCTAACTTCACGTCACAATCTTTTTGGGACTTCTGTGACAACTCCTGCATCGAGGTCAAATATGCTTCAGTAGCTCATCCTCGGGCAAACAGTCAAGTAGAGTGCATCAATGGTTTAGTACTCGATGGCTTGAAGAAAAGACTCTATGACGCCAATACCAAGAAAGGTGGCAAGTGGATTCAAGAATTACCCCATGTGGTCTGGGGGCTGCGAACACAACCTAGCAAAGCAATTGGACAATCTCCTTTCTTCCTTACTTATGGGTCTGAGGCTATATTACCCGCAGATATCATGTGGAAATCTCCAAGGGTAGAAGCCTATCAAGAAGGAGAAGCAAATGAAGCACAACAACTTGAGTTAGACTCAGTCGAAGAAGCCAGAATCAATGCTTTAACACAATCGGCTAGATATCTTCAAGGAGTCAGACGCTATCATGATTGCAATGTCCAGCAAAGATCTTTTAATGTTGGAGATCTAGTATTACGAAGGATTCAAGATGAAACAGGATTGCACAAGTTAAATTCCAGATGGGAGGGTCCTTTCATTGTAACTATGGTTACAAGACCCGGATCATACAGAATTACTGATGCAGATGGCAACGAGGTTCCCAATTCCTGGAACATTGAGCACTTGCGCAGATTTTACCCTTGATCCAAGTAACATAATGATGTCGGTTGATCTCTTTAATAAAGAAAAGGTCTTCATCGGTTTTTCGGCTACACTAAAGGCAATTTTCAACTTGACAGCACTATCTCTAATTATTCTCTAAAATTTTTTATCCAACCAAGATAATCTCTACAGATTCATACCGACCTGGATAACTCCCTCTGGATAGCTTACACAGTTTTCCATCAGGATAACTATACAAGCCACATCCTTGTCCTCGATATAAGGGCACAACCTACTCGCCTAGCTCGAGAAGGTATATGGATACCTTAACTAGTTGTCCACCTTGGGTAACTCGACAGAGTTCATTCTAACAGGTCAACTATAAGGAACTCCAGGCTAGTCTAAAGGCAAAACTACTCGCTCGCTCGAGTATGTTATGGATACTACTACATTTTGTCCATCTTGGGTAACCCCGACGGGGTTCATCCTAATATGTCAATCTTAGTAGTTACTCCAGTCTACAAGCTAGACACCCTATTCGCAAGCTCGAATAGGTATTGGATGTCTTTAAGATGGTTTCATCTTGGATAACTCAATGGAGTTCATCTTAATAGATCTATCTTAAAAACTTCTCCAGTCCTTGGTTAGGACACACTACTCGCTTGCTCGAGTAGTTTATGGATATCTTTGCAATCTTTCTATCTGGGTAATCCGACGGGATTCATCATAACTGAGCAACTATAAAGATTACTCCATGCAAGAATTTTACTCGATTACTCGAGCAGTCTGTACATATCCTACGGTATCAGATAATATTTCTGAAGACATACCAATGGGATAAGAGCAATGTTTACAAAGACAATGAGATGTTACAAACAGTTTACTCTGCCAAGTTCTTTAGAATATCATCAGCAATCACTTCTGATTCTTTACAATAGTCCCGGAATTTCTCATCAGAGCAATTGGGAGCTATTCTTTAGCTATGGGAGCTAAATTGAACTGAGGCAAGTAAGATTTGACAACTCCTATCATGTGGGTCAGATAATTCTTGGAGGTAGCTGTCATGACATCAAAGATCTTCTTGGGAGCCTCTTCTAAACGCTCTTCCAAGGATTTGCTATTCGATGACCCCTCTTCAGAATCAACTATGTCCACAATGACCTGAGCTACTGCTACCAGTCGAGTATGGTCATTTGGAGAGCCTGCCGGAAAGATATTTTAGTAATTATTATTGACAAAGCAATATCAAGACACAAGATCGAATACTCACAAGCTTGAGTAATCTGCAACTGTTCTTGAGGCTTTGAATTCTCTTCCTGTAGCTTTGATCTTTCTTCTTCTAGGCCCTTGATCTGCCGCTTCATATCACAAATTTTTAGATGATGCTTTCAGTTTGCTTCATACAGCTTGTTCCGAGCAGCAAGTGATTCATCTAATCGTTTGGCAATCAGGGCGTTTTGCTGCTCCAAGGTTTTCCGATTGTCAACAGTCTTATACAAAGCTTGAGACTTTAAAAAAGACCGATTGGCAACATCCTGTAACATACAAGGCAAGACTAGTCAAACATCACCAACTACTCGAAGAAGACAAGTAGCAGCAGAAGGCTCACCTTGGTATATTTGAAGCTCCATTACATATAGTCAGCAAGCTTCTTTACATTGTCTATGGACAACAATGGATCATCAAACAGTTCCTTTCCCAACTCCTCCTGATTGACTGAGGCATAGATTAAAAGGGCACCAGTCGAACGGCAGGACCTGTTGATCCTTGAGCTCCACTACTGCCAGTTCCATCAGCATTGGAGGCAGCCTCAGCAACTGCAGGAGTAAGTTCGGGTGCTTGAGGATTTGGCTCATTTGATATCTCAGTCGTGTCTGCATTTGGCAAACCGGCAGATGGGTTCTCGATCAACCCAATTACTGGCGACTCGGGGGCCGATCGACTAGTTCCTTCCGAACTATTCTGCACCCAGTTTCGAAAGTCTTGGATTTAATTTTTCTCATGTGCTGGTAGATATTGGATCCTAAGCCAAGCAAGGATTGAAATAAGAAAGCTAAGGCAAATAGGATGAAATCAAAAGAATATCATATTCTTACTGGCCAGCATCGAGACAAGGAATTTTTCTCTGCAACAAAGATCCAGGAGTTGCCTTTCATTTCTTGCTGCCATCAGAAGCAGCATCTACTGAAGTCGGTGGCATGCAATACCATGACTTATAATTTTTCTGAAAAAGAAGCAAAGAATTCGTCAGAAGATCAAAAATGTTAACTAAAAGAACTCGACAGTGTTTCCCAAACACATACCCATGCATTCTCGGGAGGGTTTTTCGCCCAGAAGAGTGTTGGAAGTTTCAAAGACTTGTCGAAGTTGTCGAGTACTTTGCAGCATCTCCTGACTACTTCAGACTGAGCCATTGGTTCTGATGACATTCTGGTGGGATCTTGTGCGCCTTCATATCTGAAGGCAGGATGCTTTCGAAGCTAGAGAGGCTGGATCTGACGGCTTACAAATGAAAAGACCACATGATCACCAGTGACTCCTTTATTCTTCAAATGAGCAATGGCTTTTAAGATGCAATCAACTTGCTCGCCACCAGGTCCATTACTCGACAAGTTTTTTTGGATTTGGGGGGCACCAGGAATTCTTTCTAGAAGTGGAGACTCAAAGTTCCTGACATGAAACCAGAATTTTTTCACTCGGCTCCTTTACCCAATGGATCATAAGCCAAGTACTCATTTCGGGTCTCAGGACGGAGTACTAATTCACAACCCCCGACAACGGCGGGTTTGGCGGAGTTTGGAATGGGAATAAGAGTGAAAAAGTATTTGAAAAGGTGAAAGTGGGGAAGAATGCCAAGGAATGCTTCACAGAAATGAGTAAAAATAGAAAGATGCAAAATAGATTGAGGAGTCAGATGATGCAGTTGGATTCCCCAAAACTGCAGAAGAGCATAGAAAAAATTTGATACGGGAAGTGCAAGACCATGTTCCACGAAATCACAGAACACAACGGTCTCGAGGGTACCTTCCATGGGGTAATCTTCTCCTTCCCCCGCACGCCATTGGATCACACCCTGAGTCTGGAGAAGACCCAAATTTTCCAATTCTTGCACCGCTGCTTCAGACATTTTGCTTTTGCGCCAACCTATTGACATATTGGCAATTGCTTCCTCTTCAACCTTGGTTTTGTCCTTCTTGGGAGCCATCTCAACGTCACAAGCTTAATCTCGGGGGCTACAAGAGGGGCTATGGATGACACTGGAAATGGGCAAGTGTGGATCTGAATTTGATAGCGGCTAGGAGTTCAAAGGGTAAAACCCTCATAAGTTACCAGATGGATTTTATATGGTTTATGGTGGCAATTTCCTAAATATTTGGGAGATCAACGGATCCTTTCCTTTTCAGGAAAGTTTTTCATTACTCATTTTACCACGAGTTTACTTTGATTCTTAAATCTAAATGAAGAAATTTAAATTCAAGACTCGGGGGCTGCGGGATATATACATATCAGAGATTTATTTTTCAATTTTTTTGGAAAATAAGGAAGAAAAAAGACTGAAATGACCCTCAGCCTGATTCTACGATTCAACCTAAGGCTCGGGGGCTACTCCATATGGAGCGCGAGTACTTCGTGCACCATATATGATCAAAATTTCAGGGCTTGAGCACCTCACAGCCTTGAAGCAACCGGAAGTACTTGGAGGACTACTCGATGTATCTGGAGGAAGGCCCAGAAGCAACCAGAAGCATGTTCTGACTACTTGAAGTACTCGAAGACGCCCAGCCAAGTACACGACGCTTGCAGGACTCGGCTACGAAGAGCTCGGGGGCTTGTCAGACCCGAGGCTGCGGGACTGCTTATAGGCATAGAATGTTCTAGAGTAAGGGATAGCTCATGGCATGTACCTTACCTCTTTTGTAACTACCCGAATAGGCATATAACTAGCTGCAGTACAAAGAAAACTACCCGATCGTGTTGTAGTAGGACTCCAACTGTACTCGGCTAGGACTTTCCATGTAAACTGTCCCCCCCCGGATATATAAGGGCGGGCAGGTACCCCCTCGAAAGACATCAACACCTAAGGCAATACAAACTACCACACAAGATGTAGGGTATTACGCAACTCGCGGCCCGAACCTGTCTAAATCTTTATGTTCCTTGCACCTTCGAGTTCCAGAGCCGTCGATCCCTACCTACAAACCTTACTACTAAGGGTATCCCTGAGCAGGCTTGGCGGTAAACACCGACAGCCTTTGCCTATCGTTACTGTGCGATCTGGAACGTCTTCACAGAGCAAAAATTTTTTGGTGTGCTCAGCCGGCGTGACCCCTTCCTTATCATGCTACTCAGAATTGAGCGGCTTCGCTTCCTCTTCTCGGCATCATTGTCAATGACTTCGATTGCGTGCACATTTTTCATGGCGCACGCAGCATTGTCTTCGCATCTCCTGGCTTCTTCTTGGTTGACGAGGATCGCGATGACTCCTCCAGCTGTTGGGATTTTCATGCATATGTAGGCTTGATTGATGACTGCCGCAAATTTGATGATGCCGTTGCGGCCAAAGATGGCATTGTATGGGTAGGAAATGTCTACCACATCGAAGGTTATGAACTCTATTCTCTGGGTGTTGCCTTCGCCAAAAGTCACATTCAACTCTATTTTGCCAAGGGCTTCGATTTTCTTGCCCCCCGAAGCCAATAATCGGGTATTGAGACTTGTGCAGGTTCTTCTCCGAGAAACCCATTTTCACGAAGCATTGCCAAGTGAGGACATCTGCGGAGCTGCCGTTATCAATAAGGATGCGACCTACATCGTTTCCTGTGAAGTGTATAGAATTTTGCCAATGTTTGCACGGATGACTAGTGGGTCGTTATGTGGGTAGTGTTGAAGCCTGAGGTCGGCTTCGGAGAAGTTGATCGGGACATGCGACCAAGGAGTGCGGAAATTCTTGCCTTCGCAGATGTGCGAGATGGTGCGGAGGCATTCTTTCCTCTGACGCTTTGTCTCGTGCACTGGCTCATTCGATCCGCCGGAGATGGCATTGATGACATTTACCGTGCCTCCGACAGGATCATTGGCACACTCTGGGATCGTACCAGGTTCTAGCTTCGGCGGTGGAGGGAGGCAGTTGGATGCTTGTGGCTGGGTTTGTGGGTGCCACCCTTGATGTGGCACCGAAGAGGTTTGGATTTGCAGGAATTGGGGCGCCGAAGGTGCTGGAAGGGCTGGAGGGGTGTATGTAGGGTTATAATGGAAAGTTGGGAAGGATGGTTGTTGATGCTCACTAATGACCATTTCCAGGCGTCATCTTGATCAAAAAATCATGAGAGTTTGCATTTCTTACATGCATCCTTATCTAATAAAGTTCCTAAATCACACTTTACCTTTTAGAATATGCAAGTTGTGTTTTCAAGCTAATATGCAGGTTACAAGCACACTTTGGCCCGACACAAAATCACATAAAATATCAGAGTACCGATTCAGGCTCAAATGGACCAAGTGAAGCCCAAGAACTGAAGCAAACCCAGCTGGGGCAGGCCGTGCCTCAACTTTAGGACAAGGGGAGACCAAGACAAGCCCACTCCAGGAAGTTGGGGGCGGTTGGCAGCCCGGGCAGGCCGACCGACCTACCTAATCGGCCGGCCAGGCCCGTGGGCCCCACCGCCTCAACCAAGGCACGTGACGCTTCCCTGTTGGCTCACAAGTCGGTTTGGGGTGCTGCGGCTGGTGGCTCCCTGCTATAAATAGAAGGGGGGGTAGAGAATAGAACACACACACACACACCCCACACACCACTTCCTCTCTTGCATTCCTTGCATAGTCTTTAGGCTTAGTGGAGTTTAGGAGAAGTCTAGGAGTCATCGAGTCGCCGGAGTTGCTCGAGAGTCTGGTAGGGGTTCATCTCTAGCTCTCTCTTGTAATATTCGGTCGTTTGTAATAGAATTAGACTATGGTTACCGATATCTGCTTGAAGTATATTTTGAGTTATCGAGTATATGCTTCTTGTCATGGTTGCGTTATTATTCAATGCTTGCATTGCATGATAGCCCTGTGCTGGAGATGGTTAGTCTTTTGTTCTTAGAACTCTATCAACTGCTCCAGTATTCATATGATTGCTCTAGTGTGATGTCTATCCATCCGGAGGGTGGGGGCTCCGCGCGGGACACTAGAGTATCCCTTACTAGTGTAGACATGGTGTCTAGATTAGCTAAGAGTTGCTGGATGTCAACTATTCCCACGGTTTGTAGAGGTAGCTGGTAGGTGGTGACAGCCCTGTCCGTGCCTTTTAGTAATCCTCCATGTTCAGTATGGGGGGTAGGAGGTACATAAAGTCGCCGGGGTGTACGGGCTCCTCCCGTTACTTCGATAGCGATCTCCCTGTTGTGTAGTTTAATCTCTGACGAGCTAACTAATGAGAAAGTATAGATATAGCTAGCCTAGCACAGTTGACTCGAGCTCTGACTTTTACCTTGCTCCCGGCCTAAAGTAACCTTTATTCTTTTATCCAAGAGAGTAGTTTGTGTGTGTGTCATACTACCTCCTACCATGTTATTATCTTACCCCTGTTTATGCATGAGAATATCCAATCTAGATAGAGCTCACCAACTGATCTATTTATTCTTTCACTCATCGCCTTCCCTGCGAAAATATAAATGACACCCCGGTATACTCCTGGGTAAAATGCTACAGCGGTATTCCGTGCGCTTGCGGATCTATTCGTGGTTCATGAAATACTGCCATCCCAAATTGGCGTCTGCGGGTGTCATCGCTAGGTGACGTTGGTGGGCACCAACAATGGTGAGAGGGTGGGATATGCCGAAGTCCAATGAAGTTGATGCGAAGGCTGCCACTGAATTTGCGATGGCGGGCCTTGCGGCTGGTTGGTGTAGGTATAGTTGACGGGCTTCGGAGGCTGCACGTTGTTTGCGGCTCGATCCAACTCTTCTTTCTTCTCCTTGACGAGGGGGCACTCACTCATCCAATGACCTTTGTCTCTGCCATGAATGCAGCAGTAGGGAACTTTTTGCCTTCGGACGGAATTTTCCCTCCGACCTTGTCGGTGTTTACCGCCAAGCCTGCTTAGGCATACCCTTAGCAGTAAGGTTTGTAGGTAGGGATCGATTCCTCTAGAACTCGATGGTGCAAGGAACACAAAGATTTAGACAGGTTTGGGCCGCGAGTTGCATAATACCCTACGTCCTGTATGGTTGTTTGTATTGCCTTAGGTGTTGATGATTGTTCAGAGGGGGTCCCTGCCCGCCCTTATATTGTAACACCCGGTTTACAAAAGGACATAAACTGAGCAATCATATACGTGCTAGGATCAAGTCACACATATATCATAGCATATATCATGTAAAAAGATATAATAAAGCGAGTACGAATGTTATTTATTACATAAATGACAAATGTCTGATATAGAGTATGCGGAAGCGTAAAACAAGTACGAAACTCGAAAGCTGGGCGCCACAGGGATGTCGACTGGGAGATGACAGCCTAGAAGTCCTCGTACTCCTGGTAGCTCTGGGTGAACTCCTCTGCATCGCCGGGAACTGAGCAGTAGTAGGGTGTCCCTAAAGAGAACAAGAGGAAAAGAGTAGAGTCGGCAAGAGTGAGTACTCAACAAGTGTAACACAAACTATGAGGCTCTAAGGTTGGCTGACTCGACTGCATTAGCTTTTAATCTTGGCAAAATTTTATTAAAGCTAATTACTACAAGTGGATGAGTTACCATAAACCCAGTTACATAGAAATTAATCAGAATTAATTATGAACTACTGAGAACCAAACCAAACCACCCGGGAACCACCTTAATCAAAAGGAGATAACCCCACTAATCAAAAGGAGGATCTGGGCCGCTCATAACCATGAGCACGGCTAGTATACCAGTTTTACACTCTGCAGAGGTTGCACATCTTTACCCACAAGTCGTGAGCTACGCTAGTTGTTCAACACACCTCCGTAGGTGAGATGACTAGCAAACTCACTACGAGGCCTTTACAAAGAATATCGTTGGTAAGGAGGGTTGGATCGGCGACGATGGAGCAGGTCTAGTGGGCGTCAAGACACAAAAGCACAGACGAGGCCACTCAGTACGAGGGCCATAGAAGCTTACCATTCTTGCCCCGCAGGTAAGTTACTCCAAACCAAAAAGACCTAATTAGTAAGCCAAGACCGTCCCATTCCAGTCTTGTGGTAGCGCTGTTGTCGCAGGTTGTCGCTCTATGAACCGGTCCTTAGGGAGAGTGGCCAACCCAGCACTAAGCACCGTGCTGGCCCCCTAAACCATGTTTCTAACAAAACATATTTTAAGGACGCACAAACCACAGAGGGTCGGCTCCAGAATTAAGTTGCATATACCATTAATCAAATTAACTAAAAAGGACCAAGTGTGTTATAGCGCGGCACCTAGCACAACTAACCAAAATGCAACCCAAGGGATATATATAAGGTAATAAAGTGGCTAGGAAAGTCCTTATAGGCATATAGTATTAAAATGCAGTATGAAATTGTCTTTAAAAGTGATAGGTGGTGTTCATGTTATACTTGCCTTCCTCAAAGTTCTCCTACTGCTGCTCAAACTGCTGTGAAGACGGTGGCTGCTCCGGGTACTGGTACTCTTCCGAAGGATCAACGTCTACTCACGATCGCAACGCCAAAACAAGTCCAGCACATATACATACATGCAAACAAAGGCAAACACTAAGAAACGGTACAATAGTACATAGAAACAGCAAAAAAAACTAAGCTAAGACTATTCTACGCGTTACAATGATCGCGTGGACATAAAGAACACCTAAAACAGAGCTAGAATGTGAAATCTAGAGCTAAAACAAGGTTCCAGGGACCTATCTGCAAGAAAACTGAAGTTCCAGGGGGTTCTATGCAAAAACAAAGGGCTTAAACATAATTAAACCTTAGTTCTAAGGGCTAGCGCGTAAAACTAACCCTCCAGGGATGGCGGACCCCAAATTACAAAAGCTCAGGGTTCAAAACGTAAAAATCAGGGCTGAACTGTAAATACTTTTGAACTGGACAGACTGCGGGTTGATTACTGGAAACTATAGGGGCTCTTTTGCAAAAGGGGCTGGCGCTGATCGTTATCCGCCTGAGTTGACTCAGGCTGGATCTGTTCTGGGCCGTTGATCTGGGATCGGACGGCGCAGGGTTGGTTGGGCGCGCGGGGCGGCGGCGCGAGTCGCCGGAGACGACGCTCCCGAGGCGGAGGCTCACCGGAGATGGCCGAACTCGGCCCTCTGGGGGTCAAATCGACCCGGGCTTGGGTCTGGGAGGATGAGTGTCGCATGCGTGATCCATCTGGACCAACAGCGAGGTGTGGCAAGGCTCGGAGCTACGCGTGCAACGGTGGCGGCGGATCCGGGCATCGAGAACACGCCGGCGTGCGGCGTTCGAGCACCTAAAGGGCGCTACGGCCTACAACATCTAGCACAAAAGGACAAGGGAGGCTCGGGGGTGATTACCGAGGGATCGATGCGGGCGGAGCTGCAACGCAGGGTCACCGGCGTCGAGGTCGAGCAGCGGCGCGCGGCGCTGTGCTCGTGGTCCGGTCGGTGCAGAGGTACTCCGGGCGTCTGGCCCCCACAGCTCGAGTCCTGGCGGTGCTGCGAAGCAGGACCGAGGGTCAGGGCGGCCTGTTGTTCGCCGCCGGCGGGGAATCGAGTGGCGGACAGAACTCACCGGAAATGAAGTCCGGGCGCGATTCCGGCGAAGCACAGGCCTAGGGTCAAGGCAAAGGGCTCAGGTAGTGTCCTGGGCCTATGGCGGAGTGACTGCGGGGCTTATGGTGGCTCGTGGTGCAGCGGGGCGGCGGGTGCACGGCGGCGCAGGTGTGCTCTACACGGCGGTGCACTGGAATTCATGGGTCTAGGCTGCGGCGGTGTGCCGTGTGAGGGCGCAGGGATCTCGGGTGAGGTTTAAAGAAGACCGGCCGAGATTTGGGCGTGCGTGCCCCAGAAGGAAGGCCGGCGAGGATCGCGGTCGGGATCGATGCTGCACGGGTAAAACGGATCGAGCCGCTGCTCTGCGAGATCCCGGGCTCGGTGCCGCTTCTAGAAGGTCGAGGAGTGCGGGGTGGGCTGACTGGTGGGCCTACGGAGCCGAGGCAAGTTCACGGAGCAGGGCGGGGTCGCGACGCTACGGAGCGGAGCTGCGCGAACGAGCGGGCGTTACGGCGGGGAAGAAGGGCCTGACCAGTGGGCCAGCGTTGTCAGCCTCGGGTGAGCGGGTGCTCAGGCGTTGGCGCTGAGCCGTGCCGAGCGGAGGGAAACGGGCCACGCGGGGAGAGGTAGTGCGGCTGGGCTGAAGCGCGGGCACGGGGAAGGAGTTGGGCCGTGCGCGAACGTGGGCCGCGTGCGGGGAAAAGGAAAGGGGGTTCGCGGGCTGAGCTCGGGCTGCTGGGCTAGATTGGGTTTCCTATTTCCTTTCCTTTTCTATTTCCTTTCTCTTTTTCAAACTCAACTCAAACTATTTGAATTCAAATGAAATTTGAATTCAAACCCTAGGCACTCAACCAAATAAAACTTATGCACCAGCATGAATGCACAAACAAGTTTAAACCTAGAAAAATTTAATTACTTGTGAAAGAAAATTAATTCAAATGCAAGGCTAAGCATATAAAACCTTAGAAAATTAAATAAAGCCAATTAAATTTATTATTAAATAGAAAATTAGGGTGTTACATGGAAAGTCCTAGCCGAGGACAGTTGGAATCCTACTACAACACAATCGGGTAGTTTCCTTTGTACTGCAGCTAGTTCTACACATATTCGGGTAGTTACAAGAGAGGTAAGGTATATCTATGAACTATCCCTTACTCTAGAACATTCTATGTCTATAAGTAGTCCCGCTGCCCCGGGTCTGACAAGCCCCCGAGCTCTTCGTAGCCGAGTCCTGCAGGCGTCGAGTACTTGGCTTGGCGTCTTCGAGTACTTCAAGTAGTCAGAACGTCCTTCTGGTTGCTTCTGGACCTTCCTTTAGATACGTCGAGTAGTCCTCCAAGTACTTCTAGTTGCTCTGAGGCGGTGAGGTGCTCAAGCCCCGAATTCTTGATCATATATGGTGCGCGAAGTACTCGCGCTCCATATGGAGTAACCCTCGAGCCTTAGGTTGAATCGCAGAATCAGGCTGAGGGTGATTTCAGTCTTTTTTCCTTCATTATTTTCCAAAAAAATTGAAAAATAAATCTCTGATGCACATATCCCGCAGCCCCCGAGCCTTAAATCAAAATCCCTTATACTACGGGTAGCCCCCGAGCTATTATTTGGCATTAAGGACTTAAGACGTGGCATCGGATTTTATTCTTTAGAATATTTGCAGGATTCATCAGATCCGGTATCTGAAAAGACCTCTTTTTCGGGTAAAAAATCCCAAAAAAATGATACTAATGGATACGCCACACTGATTGCACCCGAATTAACTTCAGAAATAAAACCCGGGATGTACGGCTCTTTATTGTGTGCGCACGTGGGACGTTACTGTATGGAGAATCTACATTATTGCGTCCTTGAATGCATCCGTGAATGCTATAACTGTAGCATCACAGATTGTCCTCCAGTAAAGTCAATTGTGGCTATAAAAGGTGGGAGAGAGGCCTTTGCCAGAAGCACCAACGTGTAGAAGCCATGGCTTGTCTTTGGTGTTCTTGCTCTCGCCCTCCTGAAGTTTGTGTAGTCCTTTCCAACAAAAGATGCAAGAAGAGAACTTGCGAGTGACAAGAAAAGTCCCTGCTACCTCATCCTGCCACTCCCATGCTCTCATTGGATCCATTCTGGACATCATGTCTTTGCATCTTCCAATGAGGCAGGTTCTCTGTGGACTGGTTGAGTCTTGTTGTGTCACATCCTTGGGATTGCCTATTTCTGGGTGCCCAAGAACTAACATCTCTGGTAAGGAGACTTAATCTTGTCACAATGTATTCAGGGAGAAGGAGAAATTTCTCCGCAAGATGCTACAAGAGGACTTGCGAGGTGATTACTGTAATCTGCCTCCATACTCTTGAAACTTTTCTCCCAGAATACGAGTATCATTATTCCCTTGATGAGAATAACAAGTTTGTACTTTGTCATGGTCTCGGGCCGATCTAGCTGCAGCAGGCTTCTTAGGAAGCCAAGAAGTTTGCATGCAGACCCGAGTCGTTGTAAAGTTAGTTAGGAAGAAGTACTCGAGCTGTAATATCGAGTTGTTGTACTGTGTCGAGTACTTTTCCTTGTTCTGGAATGTAATCCCAGTCGAGGAAAGAAGAGTCGAGTAGTTAACTAGGGATGTGAGTGTTTTCTTTTTCCATAATGTAATCTTAGAAAAAGAAATGTCTCAGAAAATCCCATTTTTTCCGTGATTTGCAACGAACTGTTAGCTTGTTGGGTGTTTTTACTATGCTGCCACTGCCATTATAAAATGAAACGGTAACTAGGTTTAACCCCACTGGCCGCCATTTACTTTTACTGCTTAGATCTGTTCTTGCCTTCTAGCCCCCAGATCTAAAGTTTCCTGCTCCTCCTGGCTTCCCAACTCTGCCTTAGGGTTTTCGTCAGTTTATGCGCGTGAAGCGCTTTGTGGATTTTCGAATGGCACCCAAGAAGTCAAGCAAGGGGAAGGGTGCAGCTGCAGAGCCGACCCATGAAGAAGGATGGAACACAAGTAAGTGCTCCAAATCTGACCTAGAAACTTTAGTTTCGGCTGGTCTTTTGGTTCCCAGATCTGTTGCCCAATGGCGTCCTGCCTTGGGCAAAGATCATCCGTATGAAAATACGGGGAAAATTGTTGCTTTTGCACCTTATCTGGAACGAGGATTGGGGTTTCCTTGTTCGATTTTCTTTTCTGGGCTTCTGCGCTACTACAGGATCCAGCTTCATCACTTGACCCCCAATTCCATTGTTCACATTTCCATCTTCGTGCATTTGTGCGAAGCTTTTCTGGGCATCGAGCTCCATTTCGAACTCTTTCGGTTCCTTTTCCATTTGAAGCCGCAGCCGGATTCCTACGTTTTAGATGTAGTTGGCGGTGCGGGTCTCTAGCTTAGACAAAGAAAAGATAGGGTTTATATCCCCTATAATCTTAGAAGCAAAGTAATCGAATGGAAACCCAAGTGGTTCTATGTCGAGAACCAGTGGGAAAGCTTCCCGATGATTACTCCAGGCCCACCTATCCAATGGCCTGAGTGGAATATGAAACTAGTCGACGAGAGTCAGGTTCCTGAGCTACCCGAGCGAATTGCCATTCTTAGGCAAAATAACTTGACTGGAGAAGTGAACATGTTCGACTGGATGAGAAGAAGGATCTAGCCGTTACAGGCTCGGGAAACATTTGGTTTCCAGTATCAAGGAACGGCTGACTCATCAAGGTACTCGGAGGAAGAGATCTCAGATGAGCAAATACTTAGTCGTGTCCAATGACTGCTAAGGGATGTAAAGAAAGTTCCCTTTGTTCCTGATACATTTTCAGCTGCGAACCCTCCGAAGCAGGTACCAGATAAGAGTAGTCGATGTATAGTAATCGAGTACTTTATCTTAGTGTGATTCTGATAGAATTTTACTTTCTGTAGGAGGATGTGGAGCGCTTTAAAAGTAGTCCTTCACGGCCAGGCATTTATTCGCCCTTTTATTCTTCCATGCGCTTTTCAATCTGTCAACCAAGTTCTAATATGCTCATATGAATTTTCATATAAACAGTGCTGATGTCTATCCTTGGTTGTGCAGATGAGGAGGCGGCTAAGGAGAGGAGTGACAGGGAGCTAAGCCCTACTCCGAGTATGGATACCCAGACCGGGCATTCCAAGGGTGCTCGGTCGGTAGCGAGGAAGCATCGCAGCTCCTCCCAGACTACTAGCGATAGGTAAGAGGCTAGTTGATTGCAATTGAGTACTTTTGTCTTCGATTTGCTGGTTTTGTTTTGAACTTTTTTCTTTGTTCAAGTCCGGCGACTAAAATGCCACGGACAACAGCACCTGGGGATGATGCTGTGGTGGGACAGACCGTTCCTTCCACCACAGTGGACCTGTCAAAAGGGACTGGGACAACTCTTCTGGCGAGTAGTTCTAATGTAGATAAAGCCGGCGATGCGGTTAATCAGGTCATGATTACGAGGCCTGCCTGAAAATTTGGCGTCAAGGCGCTTGCTATGAAAAGAGCTCCCACGTAAGTTTTTTTTTAAACTTGTAATAGTAGGATTTGCCTTTATATCGAGTAGTTAACTCGTCTTTTTCAGAGACACGCTCCTGGGAGCGAGTGGAGAGACTGAGGACGTCCCCGAGTACTCCTGAGATGAGTGCTCGTGAGACTGAAGACATGGTGAATTCCATACTTTGGCATTCTCCATTACCTGATACCGAGAGGAGCGAAGAAAAGCTCCCGGAGGGTGGTGGAAGCGACAAGCTTCCTGAGGAGAAGGATGGCCAGAAGCTTCTAGGGGAAGGCGACAAAAAGCTACCTGAGGAGGCCCCTGCAGGTAAACTTGTACCACCCTGTACTTAGAAAGTACTTTTCCTTGCTCTTAACTCAATTAAGTAGCGTATTTTTCCTTCAGATTCCCAAAATCCAGAGAATACTGTAGTGATGACTCAAGATGTGTCAGAGAAGGCCATCTCTGAAGTGCGGGCGAGTACTTCCTAGGTCTCATCGGGAAGTGTCTTGCCGCAAGAGAAGGTGGAGCTTGCTTTCAAGCTACTGGGGGTAAGTAGTCGAACACTTCGAATACTTTAGTATAGATCGAGTAGTATACTGATCCTTTTATTTTTGCAGGAAGCATTGGGGCAAGAAGGTGGCCAAGCCCAGGACGTTACAGAGCTGGATGCTCTGAGAGAGCAGGTGAAGACGCTCTCGTCCGAGAAGGCTGCTCTCCAGGGGAAGCTTAAGAAGCTCTCCCAATCCAAGAAAGGTTAGTCTTTAGCATATATTATGTACTCGACTAATTGTTCTGTTTGGTGTTTATAAGATTTTCTTCATATCAAGTACCCAGCTTGCTCGAAATCACTAAAGATTGAGGAAAGCTTGGTACTAGATCTAAATATTCATATGTACCGAAACACAGATGAAATTGAAAAGCTCAAGAAGATCAAGACGGATTCTGACCAGGAGATGGTGGGAGCCATGAAGCAGCTGAAAGAGCTGTCAGAGTCCCGGGACTCGATGCAACAAGAGCTTGCCGCGCTGCGGGAAGTCAGGGATGCTGCCCAAGAAGTAGCCGAGGTTATGGAGGTCCCAGAAGGGAACGAAAACGAACCGCTCTCGCTGGCAGGGAAACTTCGTAAAGTACCCGAAGCCTTTGAAAGGTACGTCTCCACAACCACCCGTCAGTACGTGGGTCATGTACTCGGGTTGGTGAAGTCTTATTGGCCAACGACTCGTCTTGATGCACTTGGGAATGGTGCCAAAGCTGATTGTACTGAAGAACAATTCAGAAAGTATTTGGAAGAAACTTCCATTGTGGCCAACCAGATTGTGGTGTCCCTGAGCAAGCCTGAGTCTCCTTGAACATTGTTTGTAAATTGATTGGCGTGTGGCCACAAGTACTTTGGACAAATATTTGAATATTTGTGTAATGTTTAAGTACTTGTTCTGTGTTAGGATTGTGGAATCCTTTGATGTGTCGAGTAGTCGAACTCGAGAAAATCCTGAGTTTTGGCAGCATCACGCCTACTCAGTTATAATAGTAGATACGAGGAATTGTATCCGTAAGTGCCTTAGGAGGAAAAGTATTCTCGAGTGGGGTCGAGTTTGTATGATTCTGAATCAGAATTCTAGTGCTGACCGGTTAGGATTGAATCCCGCAGGATTAACCAAGTGGAAAAAGCACTGTAAGAATGTTGAGAAGTCGTAGCTTAAAGCAGATTTCCTTTTTAAAGGAGATGCTTTGTTAGAACGAAGCTCGTATGGACTTTGTTGTCCAATCGAGGGGAAAACTCTTATCGAGTATTTGGAGCGAAAGATGTTCCTTGATAGGTAGGTGAACAGGAGGCTCTTGTCAACCTATTTTAGAGTATCAAGAACTTATTCGTACTCCTTGAAGGATTTTCGTAGTTGATCAGTTAGGATAGACCTTGCTTGGTCACCCAGATAGTATATAACTGTTGTGAAAATATCCCGGACTACTTGATCTTATCGAGTAGTATGTCCTATATATGGACTGGATTGATTTCTAAAATAGGATTGTTAGGATTGAACTCCGTCGAGTTAACCAAGACGTAAATATTCTAGAAATATCCCAAACTTACTCGAGCAGGGCGAGTACGGTGTCCTACCCGAGGACTGGAGTAACTCTTAGGGCAAGTCTGTTAGGTATGAACCCCGTCGAGTTGCCCAAGATAAAAATGCCGAAAGAGTATCCCTACTCGAGCGAGGCGAGTAAGGTGTCCTCACCTGAGGCCGAGTGATTCGTAGGACAGGTCTGTTCGGATGAACCCCGCCGGGCTACCCAAGATGAAAATGTCGTAAGATCACTCGGAGTAAACCATAAAGGATACTCGAATGCTGCTTCGGTGCAGCTTTCCGGGTAGTATTTGAGATAGGGTGTTTTGCCATATGAGCGAGAGCCAAGTAGTCAATTTGCGGAGGAAATCAACTTTTATTTTAGATTTGTCGAGATTACAGTAATTGTAAAATGACAGACTCTGACTCTTAAGACCTACCCCTTGCCCGTTTAGACGTGAGCAATGGTTTACATGACTGAATAAAACTATTCGAAGATAAAACTAGTCGATACAGTGGTAGACTAGATTTTAGGTAGAGTCTCCTTTAGGAGTGGTGCCCCAAGGACCTTGCGGAGTGAGTCGCACTCGAAGATCGCGTGCGAGCTCTTCGGGTGAATGAAGCACTTGCGTTGTAGAGTCTTGTTAATCTAGGGTCCGCCAAGAGACGTTTCCCCATGATGTAGGGTGCACGGTTTACCCTGAGGACGGGTGGTTACCGGCTTGTAGTTCTTGAAGGATGCGGAAGTCTTTGGTGGGATGCGGTAATTGGAAGAAGGGTTGTAAGCCTCGAATTCCTTGCATTCCTTTCTCCTTGAGATGATGACATTGCGCGTGTCGCGACCAACATTGATCACATTGCGGAGGTCGCAGTTGGAGTAATCGTAGTTGTCGCCCTGGTGTTCCTGCTGACTGTTGGCTAGGCGCTGGTGCCTGAACGCCCTTTTCTAGTTAACCAGACGGCGACGCTCGTAAAGATCTTCTGCTGGGTGTTGCTCTTCTAGTTGCACAGTGACTGTTACTGTTGGAGGAGGTGCAGACAGATCTTGCTTGATGGTAGGTTGGGCCTCTGTGATTGTGGGAGGAGTAGTTTCCATGTTGTCGGAAAGGTACTCGTCAAAATCTTCAGAGTTGTAGTCTCGAGGTTGAGGCGCTCCGTGGGATCACCCTCAGGTTCCTAAACTTCGGAGATGCGAACCATGAGGATTTCACGGCAAAGATCTTGAATCTCTTGGTCTTGTTTGCTTGAGGACGGGTCTAGAGGGTTGCTTTGCTGGAAGGGCAGATCTGTTGGCTGCGAGCCAGAAGTGTTGGGATCTTGTGTCTTCTTTAGGTGCACTGTCCGTCCTTGCGGCTTTGCATATATGACCAAGTTAGGGAGTGAGTCCTGATCGGACTTGGAGTTCTTAGTCGAGTTGGACTTGACATGCTTGCTGTACTGGATTAGGTCATTCAGGTCGTCCTCCGAGTTGGAAGAATACTCGGAATCAGAATTGATTAGGCCACCTATTTTAAAGTATGTGTGCTTTGGGTGAGCGAGGAGCGGGATGCCCATCTCTACGCGGAGGGCATTCTCATTCATCCAATGTAGCCATGATTGAGTGCGAGTCAGCCCTTCTGGTTCTTTAATCCAGGGTTTATCGAAGATCGACTTGCTGGATTGTTCCGGAGCTTTGGCTTTTCCCTTCTTAAACTTGGCCAGTTCCCAAAGACCATCAGCATGTTCGGGTGGATTGGCCATAGCATCCATGAACAAGTCGACGTTGTCTGACCAGTCTTCGAGATCATCGAATGGTTCGAAGTTGTAGAGGTTGTTTATGAATTGATCAAAATCCTGATCGAACGATGACTCGGCTGGTTCAGGAGTCCAAATGTGAGTAGAATTCGGTGAAGGGCTCTGAGGTATCCTGGAGATAGACGGTCCCATCCGAACAAGCCGGGGGTTTGTCTCACCAGATCCCCCACAGATTCCTCCTCCCGATTTCTGCTCCTTGTTTTGCAGGGTGCCTTCAGCTATCTTAATGCAATCGGCGAGCTTGGAATCCACTCGATCGATCCCTGAGAGTATGTCGCCCGACGTTTTATGTAGCGGGCTCAACACTTCTGGGTTCTGTTGTGATGTAGATGAGCCAAGAGCAGTTTCTGCAAGTTTGATGCTGCCCTCTATTGATTGTGAAACTTGTTCTATTCCACCGAGAAGTTCTCAGTTGTTGATCTTGGGGCGTTTGATCGTCTTGAGATGAGTCAAGTATTTTTTGAGGGTTTCAGAAAAGTGAGTTTTTTCGGTATCAGAATTTGTGTCGGACTCGGCTAACTCAAAAGCTTGAGTTGGAGTCGACACGTTTTCTGATTTATCCGAACCGAGTTCGAGTAGAACTCTTTTTCCGTCGAGATCTGCTGTTTTGCAGATGTCGGCGAGATGAGTGGTGGTTTTCGGTTTAGGCGAGTTGGGCGTGACAAGGTGGCTGGAGAAGCCTCCCGATCCGTCAGCCGTGCATGCCCAGGAACCGAAAACGTGGGTTGTGCCCTCTGGCACGTTGTTGGCGTCGCTTGATCCGGCCATCAAATTCGCCGATGAACTCGCCGAATCCCCTACCTGGCACGCCAGCTGTCGGTGTTTACCGCCAAGCCTGCTCAGGGATACCCTTAGCAGTAAGGTTTGTAGGTAGGGATCGACTGCTCTGGAACTCGATGGTGCAAGGAACACAAAGTTTTAGACAGGTTCGGGCCGCAAGTTGCGTAATACCCTACGTCCTGTGTGGTTGCTTATATTGCCTTAGGTGTTGATGATTGTTCAGAGGGGGTCCCTGCCCGCCCTTATATATCCGGGGGGATAGAGTTACATGGAAAGTCCTAGCCGAGTACAGTTGGAGTCCTACTACAACACAATCGGGTAGTTTCCTTTGTACTGCAACTAGTTCTACACCTATTCGGGTAGTTACAAGAGATGTAACGTATATCCATAAACTATCCCTTACTCTAGAACATTCTATGCCTATAAGCAGTCCCGCTGCCCCGGGTCTAATAGGCCTCGATTAGAATTGTTTCGGTCGCTCCTCCCTCCTCTGTTGTTCAGAGGCCGGGAGTCGCGGGCTTCATCACCGGAGACCGTGTTCACGGCCTTCGGGGTCTTCGCTTGCTCGGCCTAATGTGGCCTCGGTCGGTCGCGATTGCGCGACCTCTTCTCGTTCATCTCTTCAATTCTCCGGCGCTTTCCTTTGTCTGAGATGCAATACTCTTTCATGATCTCAAAGAGTCTGTTCAGGGTCTTCGGCTTGCGGCGCTCGAGGTACTCTCCACATGGGCTAAGGTTTAAGCCGGCGATGGCAGC
The DNA here is from genome assembly GCF_016808335.1 of Panicum virgatum. Lineage (NCBI taxonomy): Eukaryota > Viridiplantae > Streptophyta > Magnoliopsida > Poales > Poaceae > Panicum > Panicum virgatum. The sequence goes on from NC_053146.1 coordinate 7,188,158, forward strand.
TTCGATGACGGTCTTTTCTGCTACATCTGGAGCTCTTGCGTGAAGCCTGACGAGGCATGCAAGTATTCTTGCAGAGTGGATCCTTCTTACTTCAAGTTGTGGAAGTCACATGAGTTAACTTCTTCAGGCTTCGGCGCTCTGAAAGCAGCTGTGAGTTCTCTTCGGAGCTGGTCCCAAGTGTGGATGTGTCCACCTGGGAGGTTGGAGTACCAATGATGAGCGAGGCCCTTGAGGGAGAGGACAAACGCTTTGACTTTGCATGCCGCGCCGCCTCCGGATGCTTCAATTGCCGCTTCGTACTTGAGGAGGAAATCTTTTGGGTCGGACTCTCCATCGAACAGCGGGAGAATGGTGGGGTTGAATTGTGGAGGCCACGGGAGCTCTTCGAATTCTGCGGAGAGAGGAGTGGCGAGGTCTTGTTGTTGGCGAAGCTGTTGCGGACGAAGATGATGTGGCATCCTGTACTCGCCTTCCTCTTCATCTGAGTATTGTTCTTCGATGAGAATGGGTTGTTTGCAGAGATTTGTGGCTGAGGCGCCTGTTGCACGGGTCTGGGGTCTTGGCGAAGGGGCTTCATCATCGTCAGACGATCTCGAATGGCCTGCCGCATGGCTTTGCAGCGAAGCTCTTCTACTTTTAACTTGTTGAATTGCTCCTCTAGCTCTTCGGCGGTGAGCTCCTGTCCTTTTCCCTTCGCTCTTGTTGCTACTGGCACATTTGATGCGTTGGCCTGAGTTTGCTGAGCTTGCTGCGCTTGACGGAGATGCTCGGATAAGCGTGCGTCGATTCTTCTCATGGTTTGGATGTCTTGGGTGGAGATGCCGAGGTCGAGGAGGTCGACCTCAAAGTCCCCGTCAGCGAGGTCTTCGGCCTCGAAGTCTTCGCGCGTGGTCTTCGGTGTTGTCGCCGTTCGTCGTGGCGAGGGTGTTGTCGTTCGAAGGCTGGGCTTCGGTCGAGGCGTTGGCCTCCGAAGCGGCGGGGTTTGGTTTCTTCGTCGCTGCCATGTGGTCGTGCCGAGGACGAACCGCGGGTGGGCGCCAAAACTGTTGGTGTAAGACACTCTCCGGAACGAAGAGGCCTCAACAGCCCAAGTGAAGAAAGGCGAAACCCCGAGAAAAGTGTAACCAATACAAAGGTAGCACGAAAATCAAAGCAACCGAGTAATTGCACTGTATTCCATCCCTCTCACACAGTTACAGGGGGTATTTATAGCCCAAAATCTCAACTACTCCCTGGCCAAAATCCCCTAACTACCCCCTAACTGCCAGCATCTGGGAATGTTCCCTGGGTAAATTCGTAATGTTACAACACTCGACACAAATTAGTGGAAATACATCTGGACACTCCGTACAGATCTCTGACAATGGGGCTGTCTCACTTTGAGTCCCTTCGCCATCGAGGATCTTCGCGGCGTCAGCGAAGGGGCTCTCGGAACCGCTTCGCTGTACGTCCCTTCGCCATGCGCGCCGCCCCTTCGTTGCGCACGCTGCCTCTTTGCTTCTCTTCGGGCGGGACCGGCCTTCACTCGGTACCCTTCGCTCCAGGGCCTCCGGGCGCGTCCTCTTCGCCTTTTGCAGCTCGCTCTGTCATTTCTTCCGCTCCCTTGCTCGCAACCGTCTGCTTTCGGCGACGGGCGAAGGTGGCGTCCCCAACACTTCCCCAATGCCGAACTGTTACCGCTGTCCGGTGTGTTTGCGAAGCTCGCAATGCTGCACCTGTGCCGCGTCCGATTCCACTGCACCTATGACATTGGCGACGGCCTCTCGTTGGGGCCGGTACCTATAATTCTCACGTAATTAATTGTCATTTTTACCATGATTTTCTGAAACAGCTACTGAAATGGACGGCAGTGCTCAAAACAATCACCTTAGTCGATGCTCAGAAAAAAAAACAATCACCTTAGTCCAAGATTATCTACGAACCGCGATAGGCTAGTGCGGTTTTAATGGTAGTTTATCTAACCGAGTATGACTATTGTTGACACGAGTATGATTGCACAGACGATTCACTCGGGTTTTCTTCCATTGCTTTTCTAGTGAAAGGTCTTGAAACCATTGAAAAGAAGCTCAGGTGGTGCAACCTGCTGCAACTGTTGCCTAAAAAAGTAAAATATCTGACATGCAAAATTACATGAAGAACACCAGCTGAAACTCATGGATTAGCTATGAATTATGCAGGCATTATATTATATTACTATGTCTGGGCATAATTTCCCGAACCCGATACCCGAACCCGAAATACCAGATCGCTATTTCGGGTACGACTTTGAGAAATCCGAATTTATTTTGGGTAATTTGGGTATACAATTACAGTACCTGAATTACTCGAACTACCCGAAATTAAGAAGAGTCCATTTAAGCCCATCCAGATTGGCAGCCCAATAACCCACAACTAACCCTACTTTCCCTGATTCCCCTAAGGCCCTGATCCCCTCGACCCCTCCCTACCTCCCCTGCCCCGACTCCCCTCCCGACATCGAAGTGCCCCATGCCCCCGACTCCCCGCCCCGCCCAGTGCGCGCGCCCCAGTGACCCAGCTTTCAAGTCGCGTCGTCGCCGGCCTCCAGCCGCATCCCGCTCCTCACCGGCCGCCACCGCCGCACCACCAGCAGGTCCGCACTCGCGTCGCTCCTTTGTTGCCCCCTACCCCCCACGCCGGCCGCATCACGCCCCTCACTGGCCGCGTCGCACGCCGCCACCCCAGCGCCTGCGCTGCCGCCACCATTCACACGCCGCGCCGGCCATCCCATGCCCCAACCCCAGCTACAGCCTTGGTGCCTGATCCTGCTATCTTAAATCGGGTAATCGGGATTACCCGATATCCGAACCCAAATTTTCGGGTACCCGAAATTTTAGGTATTCCTTATTTTGGGTGAATTTCGAGTAGCAGTTTTCATTACTCAAATTTTTAGTTACTCGAATTACCCGTATTACCCGAATGCCCATATCTATATATTACATCATTTGCAAAATATGCACATGGTGATTATACTCTCAACGTCGTATACCAACAGTTAAAATGTAACTTGTCACAGTCTACTCATTCATCAGGATATATAACATGGTTTTACGTTTTGCCTTCCATGCCTTGCAAACAGATGCAGCAGCTAGCTAATCCAAGAACTGAACCATCCTAATATGATCAATATTTAGGTCATGTTTAGTTCTCAAAAAATTTCCTATATTACCCTTCATATCGAATCTTCAGACACATGCATTGAAGCATTAAATATAGTTAAAAAAACTAATTATACAGTTTAACTATAAATAAAGAGATAAATTTTTTAAACCTAATTAGTCCATAATTAGATATTAATTGCCAAATAAAATGAAAGTGCTCGAAATCTACAAGACTCAAGATAACGTAGGTGCGTTCAGAAAAAGGAGGAAGAAGGAAACAACCTGACCCATGAAAGGTCATGTCCCACTTGCCCCTTAAGCTAATCTAAACTTCAAAAAAAAATACTAGACGCGTTTTTTCAAAAAGAAAAAAAAAACAAAACAAGCCTAGACACGTCCTCTTCTGTGAAGCTTCTCTCCCAAGCCTTGTCCTTTCCTCTTAAGAGCATCTCCAAGAGATAAGGTAAACTTGCTTGGCTAGTTAAAAAAAGGAAAAGAAGAGGAGAAATCAACTCCAACAGACTCTCAAAACTGCTCCCCTCGCTATTAAACTCGACATCCGACTAGGGATGGCAACGGGTACAAACCCGTCGGGTATCACTAACCCAAACCCGCACCCGCTAGGATAAAATCGTACCCGTTAAAAAACCCATACCCGTCGCGGGTATGATTTCATGCCCGTACCCGTACCCGTGCGGTTTTTTGTATCCGCGGGTTTCCCGTACCCGATAGAAGAAGCAACAAAATTTAATAGAAAACATAAACAAATACACAATGCATTATAGCCAAATGAGTCTATGAATAGGTAATCATCGATGGGAATGGAAGTACATGAACCTAAGTCTCTCTTAGCATGTGATTAGACCTTATTTTGATACAAGATATTGTGACATTAGTATTTTAGGTTATATGTTGTCGGGTTTATTGTACCCACGGGTTTGCGGGTTTGGTTACTTGAAGAACAAACCCTCACCTGCAAACCCGACGGGTACGAAGTTTATCCCATTAAAAAACCCGCGGCTATAGAATTTAGTCTATGCTCGCACCCAAATAGAGAAAAACTCATCGGATTTCGAGTACCCGTTGTCATCCCTACATCCGACGCTCCTCACTCGGAAAAAAGACCGAGCCTGCTCCGCTCGGCATCTCTCTGCCACCCGCCCTCCCGTTCCCACGCCGGCACGCCCCACCGCCCACGCGCCCTCGCGCACCGCTGCCGCGCCCTGCCGCCGCCCTCGCGCATGTGCCGGTGCTCGTCGAAGTCCTCCGCCGGTGCTCGTTGAGGTCCTCTGCCGGTCCCCGTCGAGATCCTCCGCCGACCATGAGGTTGCGCCGTGTACTCCGCCGTCTAGAGCCCTCTGCGAGCGGCCTCTGCTAGCTGCGGAAGACGGCGGGGGCCGCGAGCGCCCGCACCCGCCTGCGAACGGCGGCCGGCGTTGGGGCCGCGCGCGCCCTCTGCGAGCTGCGGCCGGCGGCAGGGCCCCGCGCGCCCTCTACGACCGGCGGCCGGCGGCAGGGGCTGCGCGCGCCTGCACCCGCGGCGGCTGGGCGAGATCCGGCGTCATTCGGCGGTGCCGTGCCCGCCCGCCGTAGGAGCAGAGAAGAGAGCTGTCATGGTGGGAGCACATGAAGAAGAAGGGGAGTAGATAATGTTGTGGGGTCCATGCGCCAGTGAGTTGGGAAGAGAAGATGAAAGAGAAGATTTAGCTAGTTTGTTGGAGGAAGAAAAGATATAAAGAGTGATTCCTAGTTAAATAATTAGCTAAATTCTCATTTAGAGAGTGTAATTTAGAGAGTTTCTTTGGAGATGCTCTAAGCTTCTCTCGTAAGGAAACCGAAGGCTCGTCTTCTCCCGCAAGCCTCCTCTCTCCTGCGAAGCTTCTCATGACTTTCTTGGCTTATGTTCTTGCCATAAAAGCCTTCTCTTGATGACTTCGTTTTCTTGCGAGCTGGACTGTCTTGCTTTTTTTAGATAAAAGAATATTGAATAATATCCCGTCCTCTATATCAAAGAGTTATATCTAGCCCTTATTACAAACTTAGAGAGATAAATAGGAAGCAAATTACAAGTCACAAAGCCTATTACTAAACTGCCACCCATTTCGTGCAAATATTTTCATCGCCGTCACCTCCAAGGTGCGACATGCATTTGCAATTAAGACTCTGTCCTCCTCCTTTTGCAAAATCACCCATGTCCTGATAAGATAAGTGGCTCTGAAAAAAATTTGGAGAACAGTTTGTTTTTTAATATTATGAAAAACTACATTATTTCTGGAGAACAGTTTGTTGAAGGACTGTCTTGCTAGTGCTGCCATTAGAGTGGTGCAAATCAATAGAAAGTTTCTAATAAAATTTCTTTCTCCAGCAAAAGAATTCAGGAAGCATTGGGCCGAATTGGGCCTTCTAGCGGCCCATTCTTCGCTCCACTGGTCTTGTGTGGTTCCCATTCTAGAGATCCTAGAATCACTTTTCTAGCCTCCGCATGAAGGATCAAATGAAATTTATTTGTAAATTTTTTTCAGTGATGAGTGTAATTTTTCGAGACGAATCTAATGATGGTAAATAATCGATGATTAGCTACAGTGATACTATAGTAACCATTCTCAAATCACGCGGTCAAAGACCTCATTAAAATCTTCAAATTAGTTTTGTAAACTGACTTTATTTGACACCATAATAAACTGTAAAAGTGTCACTATTACTTAGAATAGCATAACAAACAAACCAGGCCACTGCTAGCTCACTTGGGGTCGAGCGCTCCGCATTTATAACCCCCGAGGAGGTGCTAGTGCTGCCGTGCAAGTGAAAGCCTCCTAGGGTTCCACTGTTCTCCAAATTCCCCAATTCCTCACTCCACTCCACTCCACTTCGCTTCCTCCGCCGCAGGACTGCACGTGATCTGAGCCATCCATTTTCCCCGCGAACGGACCAGATCTGAAGCCACAGTGGTAAACAGTAATGAACAGTGCCCTAGCGAACAGTGATGACCAGTACCGCGCAGTGTTCCCCCGCGACTGCTTGAGTCTCTTCAGGGACTCCTGCAACGGGCTCGTCCTCTTCGAGCACCGCCGGGAGCCCCGCGGCGGCAGGATGGGCTACATTGTGTGCAACCCGACCACCAAGGAGTGGGAGGCCGTGCCGGCCTGCGGCGACCCTAAGCTTCCTCTGACCTACCCCTATCTGGCCTTCGACCCGGCCGTGTCCGCGCACTTTCACTTGGTCCAGTTCCAGGTGAGGGACGATGAGGAGTTCGTCTCAGTGCACGCCTACTCCTCCGAAACCAAGACGTGGGGTGGCAACCAGATCAACGAGGGGTGGCGTCAGGTCACAACGTTTCTTATTGCACATCCTCACTCCCGGTGCCCCTTTATCAATGGCTTCCTGCATTTGCTAGTCTTGGACCAGGATCAGATGAAGATAGCTGTTGTGGATGTACAAGGCAGGGCAAGAGGGATGATCCCGGTGCCACCTGGGCACCAGTGGATGTGCTATTTTGGTGAATCCCAGGGGCAGCTGCACTACATGTCTCAGGAAATATTAGATGATGGTGAAGGGAAGTACAATCTGTCCGTCTGGGCTCTTGAGGATTATGATGCACAGGAATGGGTGTTGAAGGGCACTGTGAGCACTTACGAGGTCTTTGGAGAAGATAGCTGCATAAATTGCACCGCAGAGCCGGAGTTCGAGGTGGTTGACATTCATCAAGATTGCAATGTGGTTTTCTTAACTCACCCCTTGGAGCGTAGTAATATGGTAGCATACGACATGGACAGTAAGGAAGTGAGCATTATTTCCACTCTCGATGATGGAAAGGAGCTGATGGGTACTGCTCGCTATGTTCCGTGTCGGTTTTTGTGAGGATTATCAGTCCTCACAAATAAGTACTGAAGGTGTGAGCTAAGTATGGAACACCTATCAGTTATATATATCTAGTAGACCTGGGAAGTGTGTGATCTCTTCACTCTTGGACATCGCTATGGGTGTATCACTCCATGTGTTCCCTAATTCTCAAAGTTGTCGGCGATTAAAAACTAGACTTCTGTGGGCAACTTGTTGGTACATTGAACAGAAATCAGATCTCCAACTATGGAGTTAGCTACCAACTGGGTACATCTAGTAGAATGAGGTGATACATGTTGCTGGTGCTTGTCATGTATTTTGTTCAGTTAACCCGTCAAGCTTGTTGGGACATGTTATGTAAGCTAGCTTTATATCAAGTTATCTCGATGAATGATGTTGCTGGACCGATGATGCATGTTATGTAAGCTAGCTTTATATCTAGTTATCTCGATGAATGATGTTGCCAGACCTATGATACAATCTATGTAAGCAGCAGTAAGCTAGCTTTATATCTAATTATTATTATCTCGATGAATTCTGTTGCTAGACCTATGATGCTTTGTGTTAAAGTTTAATGTATCAATGCGCTGTTGTGTTTCCGGAATTATGGAACTACTTATGTAATGGTTATATTTTTCCTTGGCTTCAATAAGTAGTTATTACTATCTGTGATTTTCCCTTTTGTTTCCTTCAGTACAATGCTTGTTTATTTACACTGAAAGACTGCATCGTTTGAGATGGTGTGAGTAATGCAAGGTAACAGAGAGTGAGATAACTAAGTAGAAAGCAGTTCATCGTTTATATGCGTGATTGTGTCTAGGATATCAGTTCTATGAAAAATTACTGCCCGGTTTGGCTACAGGCCTGTTTTATATTGCTGCAGCTAATAGTTAACATGGTCCTTCTATTGCTACTTTATTTAACTATACAAGTTAGCTTTGTGTGCGTATGGTAAACAGGACAGTAATTTTTATTGCTAGAAATGCCAAAAGAATTTGTTATTTATTGCTATAAGTTCTGAATTGTGGATGTTTACTTTGTGATAAATTTGTAGTAGATCAGAGGCTAGAAGATGAGGTAAAGTGCCAAGGTTGAGGCAATTAGACGAATGGGCCTGGAGCATTTTAATGTGATATTGCGATGGCTGAATGTTAGGTCCATTACATACTATGCACTTGATGCTACTGTGGGAGGTAATCGGGCTTTTAGCTACTAATTTCTGGACTGATACTTGAGCCATAGAGAAGTTTAGTGCTGATTTTAGTAGAAATATAGCTGAGGACAAGGATGTGGCATTTATATTTTCTACTCCTAGGTTTCAGGAGATGATATCTTAGTAGTTAGCAGTAGTAACAGTTGATAAATGGTGTTGAACTAGATGTGACAGATAGCTGCACACAAACAGGACGTGTTTATGCTGGCCTGTTTCTTTCTTATTCAGAGGAAAGTGGTGACTATTATACTAGTGCTTACGTGTTACATGCTTTCCAGTTTCCACTTGTGTCCTTTTGCAAATCTCCAGACTGACCTAAGCCTCCCTTAAGTCCCTGTGACGTTGCATTTTGCTTGCACTCGTAACCTGGTCAACTGCTAGTTCTCAGATGTGCCTGACGTATGCAGAGATTATGGTTGCAGTTGCTATATTCTGATGCGAGATAGTTGGTGCTGATTACAGCAAGATTTTGGCCATCTTGGTTGACTTGATGCGAGATGATTTTAGCTGGTTCTGTAATCTGATGATTTTAGCATGAATCACCGCGTTCGGCAGGCTGGAGCTGGAGGCTGGAGCTGGAGTGGTATGAGAGAAAAACACTGTTACCTGGCTGGTGGCTGGAGGCTAGAGCTGGAGTGGTGTGAGAGAGAATTACTGTAGGGCTGGAGCCCTACCCACCAGCCGAACACGGTGAATGAAAGCTGCCGTGAGGACCATCAATGACATTGACATAATAACCTCTGCCAGCAACCCGGATTCACGCAACCCCTACTGCTTTGCTTGCTAGCCGATGGATTCGTGCCACGTGTTCTGCCTGTGTGCCCGGATGACGTATGTGCTCGGCGTCCTCATTGACGCAAGCTGCTCACGCGTCGGCCTGATGGTAATGGACCACGTCCTTAGTGTCTTTTCGCAATCCAACTTGATTATTATATATTTTTACTTTAAAATTATATTAGATTAGAGTAGTCTAGCCCTTTTTAAAGTCCAATACTTGAATTATCTAAGTCAAATTTTAAGATCTTTTACCACTCCTGAAATTCCCGCTTCAACTTTTTTGAGAAATTGGATTTATATTTCAAATAAAAAATTTGATGGTTCCAATCCAGATCTTACAAGGATCTCCTTGAAAGAAAAGAAAATTCCCGCTTCAACTAAGCCCAGCGAATCAGGCATCGGGCGCATCTGAAATGATACAGGACAGAGGCTCAGGGTGTGTTTAGTTGGAAGTTTGGGTTTTGGCACTGTAGCACATTTTGTTGTTACTTGGCAAATAATATCCAATCATGGACTAATTAGGTTTAAAAGATTCATCTCATAGTAATAACTGTATAATTAGTTATTTTTTCAATTATATTTAATACTTCATGCATGTGTTCGAAGATTCGATGTGATGGGTACTATGCAAACTTTTTTGAAAACTAAACGGGGCCTCAACGAATCCAAACTAGAATAGTTTCGGCCCAGCTAACCGAGGTAACTACGGGCCCGGCCCAAAGCCAGCAAGCTACGCGTCAGTGCATTGTGGATCACTGCGGCAGCTGTCGCTGCAGATGAATCAGTGTGATGCTTAAAATACTACTAGTACCTTTTAAAAAGTAATAGATAATTAAAGGATAAAATCTATTTTTGACCATCCAACTCTTGCCTCGGTTTGGTTTTAGCCATCGAACTCTGTCGTGGCTCTAGAAAGAGGGCCACAGCCGGGTAGCGTAATGCACCCGCCTAATCCCAGAGGGTGGTTACTCGGGGAGGTGCAAGCGATTACTCAGATCTTCTCATGAAGCAAGAACACAAGAACACTCGAGGATTTAGAGTGGTTCGGGCCGCCGGAGCGTAATACCCTACGTCCACTGAGAGTTCTATTGCTCTAGAGTTCGTGGATGAGTCTATCCTCTGCCTCTAAGCCTCTTTTGAGACTTGAGTCCTTCTCTAACGGGCGTCTCCCTTTTATAGCGCAAGGAAGACGCGTACACAGGCGTTGGACCCTGACAGGTGGGCCCAACAAGGATGTATTATACTACGAAAAAGACATAAATGGTGCTACAGTGGTTGAAAAACTCTTTCCGAATACGCTTCATCGCACTGTAGACTCTTTGACCGAAAGGGGGTCTTCACTTGTCCCATCAACGATGCGCCCGTTGAGGCAGTGTAGGTTGCGGCTTAGACTGTTGGGTCTACCGCGTAGGCGTTATGATACTCTGTCGCCGAGCTGTCGTGTCTAACTGGTGTTGCAGACTGACGTGCGTGGCGTGGGTGGTGCCAGTGGCTGCTCTGTGCGCCTTGGTAACGCGCGTTCAACAGTACAGTCTGGCAAAAGTCACCTCGGGCTCTGCTGTGGCAGAGCGCACTTAACGTCTCCCGCATTGAATGCGGTAGGTGGGCGAGTCTTCCCGGGGAAGCTTCGTGGCTGCGCGCGTGCCTGCGCCTACGGACAAGTGGCGGCTCCGGACCTCCTCAGGCGGGATGTCTGTTCCCTCCCCGCTGAGGGTCTGGATAGTATATGGGGATCCGGGACCCCGTGGGAGGTCCGGGGCCCCGGCTATTTTGGCTGAGTGCTCCCTTCTCCAGGACACGTGGTGTCACCGGACCCTTTCCTAGCACGGGGCGGGTCCGGGACGTTGGTCTGGTGAGATGGAGCCGGACCCCAGGGGTCCGGCTGCTCAGCTCTTTATGGCATAGTTACGGATAACTACGCGATTCTTGACATAGCAAGAGGGGGTACCCCAGTCCTGAGGTACCGACAAGCTACGCGTCAGTGCATTGTGGATCACTGCGGCAGCTATCGCTGCAGATGAATCAGTGTGACGCTTAAAATACTACTAGTACCTTTTAAAAAGTAATAGATAATTAAAGGATAAAGTCCATTTTTGGCCATCCAACTCTTGCCTCGGTTTAGTTTTAGCCATCGAACTCCAAAACCGGGTATCTTTGACCACTGAACTATTAAAACCGTTCACATTTGGCCATCCGGCTGTTTTGGTGGCCGTTTTCGCTGACGTGGACGCCGCGTGGTAGTGGGGCCCACTTGTCAGCATTACAACCCCTTTCTCTTCTCTCTATCTCCCTCTTTCTCTCTCCTATCTCATCTCCTTCCTCCTCTCTCCTTCCTGCTCGCCGGCGGAGGCCATGGCGCGGCGTCCTCGGAGCTCCACCGGCAGCAACAGCTCTCTCTCTCTCTCTCTCTCCCTCCCTCCCTCCCTCCCTCCTCGTGCCCGGCGACCCAATTCCGACCTCAACCGGCGGTGCCTCCCTCTCCCCCCTCTCCCTCTGTTGCAGCGCGCGGCGGGCGAGCTCGGATGGAGCTCGCGCGCGCCGTTGCTGGTCCAGTCGGCGGCGGCGGCGGGCATGGCGCGTGAGGGGCGCAGCCACTCGGGCCTCGCCGACGTGCTGCAACAGGGGGATGGCACCACCTGCAGACGGAGTCGCTACAGGAAGCTCGCCGACGTCGTCGCGGAGAAGGCGGCATCTCCCGAGATCGGTTCGTGCCGAGGCGGCCAAGAAGAGGGAGGCGATGGTCACCTAGGCAAGCGAGGCAGCCGGGCGAGCTCGAGCTCCGCCTCGGGCCCGCACCGCCGGCTTGGCGAGCTCGAGCGCCGCCGCGGGCCAGCGCCGCCAGGCAAGCGAGCTGCAGCCCCACCACGGGCCAGCGCCACCTGAGGCCCACCGAGGCTCCCCGCCGTTCCTCGCGAGGCCGGCCGCCACTCCCGCGTCGGCCTTCGCGCCCGCGCCGCGCAGGCCACCGACCGTGGGAGCAAGGGGGGGCCGGAGAGGAGGGAGGGGGTGGAGGGCCGCACGCGCCAGAGAGGAGGGAGGGCCCTGCACGCGGCGGAGAGAGAAATAGGAGAGAGAGGGGGAAGAAAGAGAGAAATAGGAGAGAGATAAAAAAATAACAGGTGGGTCCCACCAACATGTGGCAGCCACGTCAGCAAAACCACACCCAAAACCACCGGGATGGCTAAATGTGAACGATTTTGAGAGTTCGATGGCCAAGGATACCCGGTTTTGGAATTCAATAACCAAAATCAAACCGAATCAACAGTTGGATGGCCAAAAATGAACTTTATCCATAATTAAACATGAACTAAAAATGGTTGTAGATAGACAAAGTCTAACCACACCGTGAGCTCGTCTTGAGGGTATTGAATGTTTGGCCCAAACTACAGCAAGTTCGAATTCCTGCATTGCCCAATCACAGGTAATCCCAATCGGCCGTGTCCAAGTCTTGAGAAGATTCCATTGGGTTTCACAAGGCTAACAAATTATTGCTATCGACCTTGTACCAGCAGTTAGAATGTAACTTGTCATTGTTGTGCCCTGCATAATTTACACCATCTTCTCAGTCGTAGGCAGCTGATCTGACCGATATTTTGAGCAGCTCGAAATTTACAAGCATCAGGATCTAGGTGCACCGGGGTACCTAACCTATCTGTCATGTCCCACTTGTGCCTTCAGCTAATCTAACATTGACTGAAGACCAATGTTTTAAATAGCAGGTTATAGGATTTAGTGGCAGGGTTCTCAAAACGCTATTAGTGCTGCTATATCCCGCTAGCAGCAGCTCCGCGAAACCACTATAGCACGCTATTTAAAACCCGGCTGAAGACTCGTTCAGTCCAATGGTTGTTTGGCTGCTTTCTGTTTCAGACGTTGCTTAATTGGTGTCCCAGAAGTTCCTTCATCGTCGAAGCTTCTCCCGGCTTTCTTTTTCTCATGATCTGGACTGTCCTGATCTATGGAAAACTCTTCATTATCAGCGAAGTCTTTTCGAGACTTGCTTCTCCCATAAACCTGGCTGTCCTCTTCTGTGGATGCCTCTTCATCATTGTCAGAAGCTTCTCCTGACTTCCTTTTCTTGCGAGCCAGACTGTCCTGATATGTTGAAACATCTTCACTGTTGCCATTGGCATTCCCCGACTTTCTTTTCTTGCGAGCTCGACTGCCCTGATTCATGGGTACTTCATCACCAGACGCAGCCTTGGATTGACTTGTGCACACACCATTCTCAGTGTTGGTTTCATCAATTTTAGATTCTCTAGGCTTACTGGCTAATTGTGGATCCTGGAAAACTGGCCTATTTGAAGAGCTACAATTAGTGGTGCAAATCACTGCATCTAACTGTGTCTTAACAGAAACAGCCACAGCCATTGCATGGTCACTAATCACAGTATCACTGGGTGGGCAATGAACAAGATTTGCCAGTGCCTGGTAATAGCGGAACAGCGCTAATGATGGCAGCGCTAATCCCCTGTCACGGCAGACCTTGGTCGACTTTATTGCATGTTTGCAAAGGTTCCCCTTCCTTGACCAGTTACAATCGCATAACGCAAACTCAGAACCTGGATTCCGTACAACATGTGACTTCTCCTTATTCTTCTGGCTGACCACTCTGGCACAATTGCCTTCAATGGTAACATCAGAATCTGGAATCTGCAATCCCTGGCGCCATGGGTTTAGGCCACTGCTCCATTCACTCCTCCAGTAACGTGAAAAGCTGTCCTTTCCTGAGTATCCATCAAGCCAGAAGTAAGAATGGACCTTTGTACCCAACTTATGAATCAACCAATCTGCACGCCAGTAGACGCTTTCATCTGTCTCATTCAGTAGCCGAAGTTTTAGCAGGTGATGGTAGCTCTCGATTGCCGAAGCTACCTCTGCAGTAGCCAACGGAGTGGTCTTTAAGACAGCTGTCCATGCCCCTGGAAGAGATTTAGCAGTCAACAGTAGCAGATCAAACAAAAATCAAGAAACCTCATCGAATAATTGAACACTTTTCTTCTTAACATACAACTCAAAACCTTGACAAGACACTAAAACTCAGATATGGAAAAGCAAAATATGATACAGGAAAAGTATATGAACTGACCAAGTCTTGGAAACCATAGTGCTCTGAAGTAGTCTAGAAACCCAGCACAATCAACAAAATCTTGTAGAAAGGCTTCAAATAATTCAACATTACCACCTCCTCTACATATACTGGATATAGCATCTCCAAGAAATTTGGCCATCGCTGAACGCTTTTCAATGTCTGAACATTTATTGACCAAATTTTTATGCCAAGCATGCCGGATACGCCACAAACTGATCAGTACCGGGCACTGGAACACTTCCCTGTTCAGTATGTTATATGGTCAGGACATACAGAACAAGGAAAGAGTATACTGAAGTAGAAAACCATTGAATACCTTATTGTGCGAACATCTGCCAAGGGATCATCAATAATAAAGCCACCCAATTGCCATGTAGGATCTTTTGTGTGAGCTCGGTCATAAAGAGCGCCCATCCATTTATATATTTCACCATGTGCAAAATTGGGGGTTATAATCCATGCAACAGGAATTGCATTTTTCTGCTGGTCGAAAACAAGGATGCTGTGTACAGGATACTGCAAAATGGTGAATGGCAATGCTACGATGAAATGAAATCGAGCAAATTTTAAACTATTATTGGAACATATTGAGTTATTGACAAAAGAATCACTGACAAACCTTTATCTTGTTTGTTCCAAACTTTGAATCAGAAGCCAGTAAACTACGGCTGCCAAACTGAATCATTTGCTGCAGCTGCCAATCCGTCTGAATGCCCAGGACAAAGGTGTCTGTGTCTGAAAAATCTTCATAGAAGAATACACAGTCCTGGTGATTTTCAACCCATATGTCGATACTTATAGCGTCATCATCATCAAGCTCATAATCAGAACGCCGTATTTTCCTTTCCAGTATCCTAACATATCTGTGAGTAAGAAGATCATCTCTATTTGATGGCCCTCCTTGCTTTTCAACCATTTCAGTATGCCTCTGCATTATGGTCTCCACAGGAATACCAACGTAGAGCAAAGACATAACTTGCAGGCGAAGCTCGTCTGATATGTATGGTGCAAACATTGCCTTTGTTCCTACAGCCATCTTGTCCATATGACCATGGCATGGCATGCCTTTCTTATCTACATGCTTATTATGGTTATATATCACAAGAGCCACAGATGGTTCAGCAATCAAGCGCTTCACAATAAAATGGCAAGTACATCCTCTCTTTGTATTAGGGCGTCCAGCAGCTGTTTTCCTCTTTTCTGCGAAGGGCCTGCTAGGCCGGAAATCACCACCCTTTCTATAATCATCTGGACCAAAAGAACACCAATACCTGCAAGCAATGGTGTCATCAAGTTCAAAATTGTACCCTGAATTTCAACATCTGGAATAAGGAATCGCACCAATAAATTCATTTTAACTTTTAAGTGGCCAGACAAATAACGAGCTGTATGTCTGACGAAAAGCATAATCAATGCTTCGAAAACTTACAGAATATACTCAAGTATCCCATCAACTTTCGGCTTGCAGTTCATTGTCGGAGGACGCCTTCTCCGTGCTTCAACATGAAATCTTGTTGGGCAATCTTTGTTGTTTGACTCTCCTCTGACAAAGTCATTCACCCTAGAAAATGGTATAAGTGCAAGCCTGTCCATAGAATCCTTCCAGCCTACCACCATGGACCACATGATATCTGCAGCTGAGAACTCCAATGTGGGTGGGTTCTGAACTGGAAGAGTCAAAATTTCATCCCACCTAGTCATCTGCATTCACAGCAGTCAACTCATCAGTCATCACAAACAAGGAATGGAAAAAAAAGCAAAATAGCCAATTGATCACAATGCCGCACGTTTTATTTTGTTATCTCACTCACAAGTGCATAAGAAATGTCATGGACCTTCCGTCCTGTGCAAAGGGATAAGCATCTTAAGACCAATAGAGTCATGTGTTCAGTTCGCATACTGGAGCTCAGTCGTGCGACTAGACATAAACCAGGCACTAAATACATTGTCAAATTTCTCCTCCCATATGGATTAAAAGACTCCATTTTCCCCAAATATGGCAAATCAAGAACCAGTATCCCAACAAGTTTACAAACTCTCCTAAATAGTTCGAGCAATGCCATTTTTGCAGGATATTCCTGGCTAGAGCCATAATGCAGGAGCATATAAACAATGTAAATTCACCATGACAGCAACACAGCCTCACAAACTGCCCCTTCTGCCCTATGATTCTGCAGCTTGGTTAAACCCCAAACCCACCTGGAACTTTGCCACCCAGGTTCGCGCATTCAATGGAGCGCTAACTCAGGATTGCGCTTTGAATTCACCGAATTAGTATTCTGCCCAACAGGGGCGAGTCCAAGATTTGGATTGGAGCATCCGTATTCAAAATTTGAAATGGTAATTTTTTTGACAGCCTAAATTATAGATTCATAAAATTGATCCTAACTTGCATCACGGTCACTATCACATTGTCACAAATACACAGACATTCGCAAATTGCAATCACAAATTACAAATTTACAAAGCATGGACAAATTGCTCACCTCAGCAACTCAGGTGCTGTCTGTGCTGATCACGGAGCGGATAAGGGAGAACGGACGAAGGCGCGGAATGGGTAGGGATGGAATCGATGCCTAGGCCGCTATGCCCGCCGGCCGCCGCGGAGCCCCCTGCGGCACCGCTCTGCGCAGCTGCGGGCGCACTGGCTGGCACCGTAGCGCGCCTTTGGGCTGCCCTCTGCTGCCCCGCAAGGTCTGCCGCCGTGCTTCCGCCGCCAGCTGCCGGCTACCTAGGGTTCGGTACTTCGGAACGAGGAACCGCGAAGGGGAAGGGGAGGGAGTCGGGCGTCGGGGAGAGTCCGAGGAGTGGAGCGCGTCCTGGGCTTGGAGGCTGCTTCTCAGTACCGAAATTGGGTCCTTGGGCCATGTCTGGGCCGTCGGGTGAGGAGGGGAAGGTGGGCTAGTATGTTTTTTGGGCCCCCACTTCCTATAGTATGTTTTAGCCTACGCGCACGCTCCCGCACCTTTAGGCCTGTTGCTAATTAACCCCATAGTGCAACTGCAACCGACCCAAGTTGCAGCCCATAGGTAGCCCACCCAATCCACAGCCCACCAAAAGTCGCAGCCCACAATCGCCTTTGCGGGCCGTTTCCGTCAAATTCTCAGCCCACCAAATAAAGGGGTATTTAACTGTTTGTGGCTGGACTCTTATCAAATCTAGGTTTTCTTTTTGCACGAAATATTCACCTCTGATGCCTATGCCTTTCATATAGTAGTAAAAGGGATGAAGGTATCTATTTGATAACTAATATAAAAAATAATAAAAAACAGTTGACACCATAAGCATCATTCAAATTTAAGGGAATAATGCTGTGAAAATGGTGAGGACACTCTTGACGGATAACGCACTCTAACGGAACTATTTTCATTTCCTCTGAAGAAGAAATAAATCTTATTTTTCTTGAGCCCGAAAGAAATATATCATCTAACAAGGCCTGTCATGTCCTGAACGTACTCGCCATTTTCCACAACATTCCCTATAATCTGAATCCATGAATAAAAAACATATGATTTGAATCCGAGTCACAGACACCTTGGCAGGTCTTAGCCGAGCTGGAAGAGTCTTAGGGAGAAGTTAAGATGCAAATGACCTTTTACTCCTCGAGAGCAACATATTGAGTGATTTATTTTTCTCTTGTGTGGCAAAAAAAAAGAAGAAGTCACTCAACTTGTTCTTCCGCTGTCAAAACTCGCGAATCACGGGCCACAATGATCGTGGCATTGCACACGTTCAAATTGGAGGCTTGGTCCGGGACTCCGGGTTTATCTTGGCCTTCGTCTATCCAAATTGAAGGCCTATTTTGTTTCCTCAAAAAAAAATGGAGGCTTGGTCAGTAGAAGATGTGGCGGGCGACCGTGGCGTGCCGAGTTACCTGCAGGAGAGAAGTAAAAGATCACGAACCTGACGGCGAGCGGCGGGCGGCTGCGGCAGATTGACATCTCCATCGACGACGAATTTTGATATTTGACATCGAATTCGTAGGTCTCATGTCTCTTGACATTAAATTCGTATGTCTTTCGAAATATGACATCGGACATGCGAATTTTTTCAAACGGGAGATTTCGGGGTTTTTTCTCGATTTCGCGATTTTCACTAATCTTTTCCTTTTTTTGGTCACTTGAAGTGCCCAAAATACCCCTGACTCCATCCCTTTAGGATCGATTGGATCATAATCGATCCAGTCCTCTCCTCCCGTTCTTGCGGTTCTCTGTTCTTGTCGCCGTCGCCCGCCTGAGTGTGGCCGCCCGCCGCAGGAGCTCCTCCGCCTGGCCGCTGCAGAAGGTCCGCCGCCCACTCCCCCCGTCAGCAGGAGGTCCGCGCTGGACGTCGGCCGGCCGCTTGCCCGGCCGCAGGAGGTCCGCGAACGCGCGCAGGAGGTCTGCCGCCGCAGGAGGTTCGGTCGCCCGCTGTCTTCATCTCCTTCACCTCTCTCTCTGGGTTAGTTCTCACTCTCGCGGATCTCTCCGCTCTCTCGCGTGGTGCTGCTGCAGGGAGCGCCGGCGCCCAGTCGCAGGGAGGCAGCTCTTCTGCGGGGATGTGGAGGAGGGCCCCTGCTACGCAAAACCGAGCGCTGCAGCCGGTCATGCTGGGCGCTTCGACCGCGCTGGGAGGTCGCCCCATCGGCCGTGGTTGATGAGGTGACGAATTTGCCGCTCATCATGTGTCCGTACTGCAAGGATTTGAGGCTGGTTGCTTTCACTTGCAAGTGGACTAAAAATCGAGGCAAGAGATTTTTCATATGCCCAAGATACAATGAATTGGTGAGGTTTCTCTCAAATTCATCTTGATTCGTATTGATTTACAAGTGGACTAGAAATCTGATTGGAGTTTTTGCAGGAGGAAAATCGATGTGGGTTTTATATGTTTCAGAATAAATATGAGCACTACCTTGAGACCAAAGGCTACCTGGAGCATTGCAGGACCAATGTTGACATGGATGGTGTGCATGAGGTGGAAGCAATTGAGCAAGTCAGGGAGGGATTGCATGATTTAAAGGAGGAGATGTGAAAGATGAAGCTGCAAATTGAGGACTTGAAGAATGAAGAAAGGAAAACGAAATGTGCATGTGCTGTGCTGATTGCGTTGTTGTTAGTTGTGGGATTTGCACTTAAGTAGAGCATTAGATCTGTGTAATGGCATTTGTAATGGAAATCTTTGTAATGTGGATTGTCCCTATGTTTATCAGTGCAATGATATGGAGATTTGATGCTATATGTTGTTAAATTTTTTTAAAAAAATTCGACAGCATGTCCCTGTATTCTGCTTCTTTGAGGGATGAATTAATATCATGATCAGTTGGATATATGTGAGCCAATAAACTTGACATGTTCTCACACAGAGTCTGACATTCTGACATGGTTCTGAAAATACAAAGATAGGTCCTGAAAATAGAATGACATGGTTCTGAAAATACAATAACATATTCTGAAAATATGCATAATAGGTGCTGTGTCTAGGACCACACAAAAGCATAATAGGTGGTAGCACACAAGCATAACAGGTGCTGTGTGTATCAAAATACAAAAGCATCACATGAAAAGGTCTTCACAGTTTCTTCTTGGTAGCTAGCTTCTTTTTAGTTGGAGTTTCTTCTTAAAAGCTGCCTTCTTCTTACTTTTTGGAGTACTGCTTGTTGTCACACCCTCTGTCAACATCACTTGTTGGCTGAAATAGATATGAAATTTGTGTCAACTTACATAAACAAGGCTGAAATGAAAACATTAATTAAATTCATGGCATGAAATACCTTTCTGTAGGGGCGGTGGCACCTTCTTGTGGTGTGCTGACGGTGGCACCGTCTTTGTGCTGTGCTGAATGAACATTCTTGCTCCTAAACCCTCTGTCTTTTTGATGTACTTGCACCTTCCTTGCTACTACCAGGTGGCCTCCCAGCCTTCCCTTTTTTTAGCACGGCTCTTCCTATAATTGTGTTAAATTTATAAAAATTTCAGAACTTCAAAACTGAAAATATGCAAGAAAAAATAACAGCTCATGCATACCTCTTCTTAGTTCCATTTAGCGGGCACTTTGGTGATGTAGTCCTATGTCCAAATTGAAAGCAATTCTTGCACTGAACCTGCCAGGCCCCTTTGCCTCTAGGTTTGTTGCCTTTGTCTTCCAAGCAGCTTGGATATCTATTTTTTCTTTGCCGGCCAACTTCTCTCTTGGACACGGCGGCAAGACCTTGAAGCCAAGATCCACATGAGGCCACTGGGACTTGTCAGGCAACGGTTTGATGACACCAGAGTAGGCTAGTCTGAAATGGTACACTGAGTAGTAAGGATGCAAGTAGCTTTCTATATTTGGGTTTCTTATTGTAGTGATGAGGGCCAAAGCATGTGGACATGGTTTTCTTGAGACTTGCCACTCTCTGCAGGTGCATTCATGACTTTTAAGATTCACCACATGTCTTATGATCTTGTGCTTAGGAGTGACTTCTGTCACCTCTGCCTCATAATATTGTGGCTGGAAAGTTCTTGCTGCAGGATACATTCTTCCAAATGCTGGCCCTTGGAACCTCTTCCGAAAATTCTTCATCAAATGTATACAACATTCTCTATGTTCAGCCCAAGGATACACATCTTGTATAGCATTTGCAATACTCTTTGCAGCATCTGAACTAATAGCTAGATGAGGTGGATTTCCAATTGCCTTTTGCAGCTATCTCATAAACCAAGTCCAGTTCTCAGTTGTCTCACCATCAAAAAAACCAAAAGCAACTGGGTACATCCAGTTGTGACCATCTAGTGCCGTAGCTGAAAACAGGTGACCATTCCACCTACCATTTAGAGCTGTTGAATCAATGCTCAAGTATGGCCTACAGCCATTCAGGAAACCATCAATGCTAGGTTTCAAGCAACAAAAGAAACTATGGAAAAATACATCTTCATCCTTCTGTACCAATTCTATCTCTACAACACTTCCCGGCATTTTTTTCTCAACCTCTGCCTTAAAATTGAACAAGTATCCAAAACTTTCTTCCCATGTGCCAAAAATGTGTTCTGCAGCCTTTTGCCTACCAAGCCATACAGTTGAATATCCAATTGATACCTGATACTTATCTTCTAGCTCCTTTTGCAGTTTCTTTGCACCAATGTTTGCATCCAATGATATGTTGCCATCTTGGTCCTCACTCTCCCGGTTGAAGCACAAAAGTGCTCTTCCTTGTTCAGTGTAATCTGCATACAAAAACAGCTTGGTTAGCTTCAAAACAATAGGTGTTTATCATAGCTAGGTAAACAAAAAATAATAAAGCTACATGTTAGTATAAAAACAGGTTAAGTTAGCAAAAGCTATACCCGTGCCACTCATTTTCCGTGCGACAATGGCCCATTTACAACCATTAGCTTTGCAATAGCCCCTGAACAATGTTTGATATGACATTTCAGTTCCAAGCTCGAACTGCCCTTTAATAGCATGCTGCCTTACTGGTGCCCGAAATTCTTCCATACTAAGGTACAATGTTCCAACATCCATAGGAGGATCCTCCCTATCATAGAAAGCTGCTTCTTCACCAGGAATATGATCATCAACTGGTAATTCAGTACCATCTAAATCCATAGCCCCAATTTCTTCGGCTGCCTCTTCTTCAGCTGCAGCCCTCTCTTTTTCTGCTCTTTCATCCTCTGCTCTAAGACCAAGAAATTCATACATTGCCTCTTCATCCATGACACAAACAGCAGCACCTACCTGATCTTGACCAATTGGAATAATATCCAGGCTGTCCCAATCAATTACATCTACATCTCCTACCTCATTATTTGATTGTTCAGGTGCACTAACATTATTTATGCTCACATTGCTCATCACTTCAGTGACAACTGAGTTAGAAACACAATCTGCAGGTTTGGACTGCACATCAACATACAGAAACAGCTTCTTCCGATTCTCTCTTTCTAAGAAAGCAAGAGACAAGGCTTTATCATCCACCAAGATCTTTTCTCCACCAGTGTTTGGGTCAAATTCATATATTGCTATCTGTTGGCTGCTCCCCCATTTCACCCTTGCTGCAATATCATTCTCTAGGTCTTTCATAGAATAAGAGTGAGCATTCACTGTCCATTCATCAGACTGACGTGGCACAAGAACAGAACTCCCATCATCCAGTACACGAGTGAATTGAGAAACCTTAACTGACAACCTAAAAGCTGCATCTGATTCCCCCGATTCCCCCCTACCGAATTCCAACAAAAAAAAACAAAAGAGCATACGAATCAGCCCTTGCCATTAAAACTCCTCACAAATCGACCTTCCAATTCCATGCAGCTTCCCCCTAATCGACGAACAAAGCTTAGGTGGCAGTCTAGGGTTTCAGAGATAGCTTTTACCCGGGAGGAACTTCGAAGGGGATCATGGGCGGCGCTCCTGTGGCCGCCGCTCCGGCCGCGGCCGGCGCTCCTGCGGCGAGCGGGCGTCCTGGCTCGGGCGGGCGGCGCTGTCGCGGATGGCGTCCTCGGCCCGAGCGGATGGAGAGGTGGGCGGATGAACACGGGAGAAAGAACAATACAGAGAGGTCATGGGTGCCGACCGGATCGATTTCAATCTTTTACTTACGAAATGGCTGCTATTCCCGGGCATCTCATTGGGCCACGTCAACGGAAAAATATCAGCCGTCAGATTGGGCACGAACGACGCGGAGCGCGTCCCTCGTCGACTCCTCCGTCCTGCAGCTCAGCGTATGGAGCGGGCCGCGTGCCTGATCCTGCACCGCGCCGGCGTCGTCCTCATCCTCCTCCCGCACCGCAGCCACTATCCTGGCTTGAACGCGAGCGTCGCAGCCCCAGACTCGTCGGCGGCCTGCTCCGGACCGGCCATAGGCGCCACCACGGCACCACCCACCCCCACATACCCACTGCTCAACAGGCCCGCCAGATCCAGCAGGATCCGGGATCTCCTAAAACTTTGCCCACGAGACCCACCGGTGAGCCACTTACATTGGTAAGTAGATCGACGTAACCCTACCCCTTCACCAATTTCCTGGCTCCCTCCCCTCGCGATCTCCAAATCCCGCCGCCGCCGCTTTGCCCTCCCAAAATCGCCGCCGCCGCCAGGCCGATTCCCCATCTCCCCCATTGCCCAACCCTAGCCGCCAGCCCGCCACCCGCAGGCCGTCCGCATCCGGCCCTCTGCCCCTCCGTGTCGCCGCTCCGGTCCTTCGCTGCTCCGTCCCTCCACTTCCCGCACGACCAGACGGGTGTGCGGGCGGGCCTGCGGCAGCCTGTGCCGCGGGCTTGCGCGGCCGTGCTGCAGCCATTGCGTCGCCCCGCCGCGGCCTCGTCCCTGTGTGCCGCCCGGCCGGCCGGTCCCCAAGGTCTGCTCGGCACCTACTGCCCCGGCCGGACCCCATCCTGCGGCCTCACGCAGCCGTGCTGCGCCCCTCGCCGCGGTTTGGTTCCTGACCTATGTTATTCATTTGCTCGTCCTTTGTCTAATTTCCCCCCAAATTGATTTGGTTCCTGACCTAGGTTCTGCGATGTGCGCGTCCAATAATCACTGCCTCCCTCTTTCGGCTGGTGCGAGTCTTCTTCCAAACCATTGCGCCTCCAATAACCATTGTTTCCTTTTTGTGCTGTACAATTTCATAATTCTGTTTATAGATCTTTTATGTGCAGTATTTCCTTTTTATATGTGCTATTTTTCCCCTTCTATCGTCTCCCCAGAATTTGCACTTACCAATCTATCAAATTAGCTAATGTGAGCTGCTTCAACCTTAATGTTGTTGCACATGGCTGTTGACATTTGGAGGTGTTGGATTATTGCTTTGTTTTTTAGTGAGGCAACAAATGGAATTTAAGTGACCCAGGAATCCACATTGGTAACCTACAAGTACCTATCATTTGCAGGAAATTAGAGGGAATGACTATAACAAAGTCTGATTGGTAAGCCACAACTACAAGTATCTATCATCTGCCCAGCATGACTATATCTAGAAACCTTATTTATACCTATCTGTCCTTGGCATGTGCATGCATCTTCCATTCAACATTGAGCATGTATATATGCAGTAATAGCATAGTGTTTTTACCTTGAACTGAGCAGGAGCAGCCCTGTTTTTTTACCAGTTTTGATCTCATACCTTTTAAAAGATGTCCAGGCAGATTTAATGCATGATTGACTTTGCAGATGCTCCAAGACAGGAGACAAGTTGCCGTGCCCAAGTAGGAATGGCTAGCTGCTGCACACTGAGTGCCACGCATGGCCATACATGGATGCAAGATCATTTTCACACCAAGAAAATCAATGTGCTCATGGATGGTATTGACTATTCCTAGCATAGACAAATCGTTTTGCAAGCCAAACATGTGATCTGTGCACTGATGTTTTGTACATAGTAGTTGTGCAAGCTAAACTTGTGATATCTGCAAGCCAAAGCATGTGGCCTGTGGAAACTAAATGGCATGTCTAGATACTTGTCTGATCTAGCTTGCTGCTTTTGAATTTTGTCAAAAGTTGTACTAGTTCCCCCTTAAAATCAAGCTTGAAATCCATTCCCTTCATGGCTTTACCATATGATCTCATACAATTTCAATCATGGATATTTAGTTACTTCAATGTTAGAGCGTTTTCCCTGCACATGTGTGTAAACATTTGCCATCTAATGATCTATGAACACATCATCTGTGAGATGTAAAGAGACACTTATGTGTGGGCTTTAACAACCTCTTTAAGCCTGAGATCTCCCAGAATATCTCTACCACAGATAGGGACATCTGCAATGGACAAGATATAGCTTAAAACTTCAAAAACACCATTGCTTATTGACTGTTTCAAAAAAAAACGATAACCAGCTAACTAGAGCCAACTTACCAGATTGCTGGAAGACTTTGACTGACAGTGCGCTGAAGCCACACATTGGAGACTCAGGGACACTGGGTTCTCTCTGATATCCTGCCCAGAAAATTTGCTGATACATGACAAAATGGCAGAAAGACATGATAGACTGGTTTTCAAAACCTACACGACCCTAATGTATTGTCCTGAACACCAACCTCCTCATCATACCCTGCAAACAGCGGATTCAGAAAAAAAAATAATAACAAGACGAGCAAGCCATGGATCTGCCAAATTACTAGCTTAGCCAGTATTAATATGACTCAATAATTCACCAATTACTTACGCAAGCTATAGTGTTTCCATCAACATCATTTTAATGTTACTGTTTCATTTGTACTGTGCAATGAATCTTTCTTCTCCTACATAGATCAACTCCACTTCTATTTTTCTTTTTTAACAAACTATACTAATGTGTTCATGGACTATTTGTTGCCCAAAAAATAGCCTACGAAAATAAGCTAACCAATATCTTCAAGTGGTTACAAAATGCATCTCCAGATAAACAATTATTGCCCACGGCATCAAAGCCTCACTCTTATATGAATCAAAAACTTAATCAAAGGGTCCTCTACTGGCCAGCGCGGCAATGCCGCGACGCCTTTCTAGTTGATACGATAGGGTGAGGGTATTTTGGGTACTTCAAGTGACCAGAAAAGAGAAAAGATTAGTGAAAATCGCGAAATCGAGAAAAAAACCCCGAAATCTGCCGTTTCGAAAAAATTCGCATGCCCGATGTCATATTTCGAAAGGCCTGTGAATTTAATGTCAAAAGGTGTGACGCCTGCGAATTCGATGTCAAATATCGAAATTCCTCTACTTCGACTGGCTGCGGTGCTGGTGCCAGCGGCCATCTGTGACCAGCTCTCCGGTGCCACCGCCAGCGGCCCGCTGCTGATCATAAATGCTATAATTAATTAGAGGTAACAATACTATTTCTCACTACTAGTTATGTATTCGATCCACCAAAAAAGTAATGCATTTGAAAATTTCCAGACATACACTTGTTTTGGAATGAAGGGAATAAAGAAAAACAAGGCTATGCTAGTCGCCTAACTCGGATGTAAATTGTTTTTTCTAATTGCCTTGACGATCTTACTTTCTAGTATTCATAGTTCATATTTTTCGCTCCTTGTTAGTTTTGATCACCTATCAAATCTTGAGACATTACAAGCCTCGGACAAATACTTTACCTTTTTTATGAAGTTATTATTGATGCGAGAGATTTATACAGGTTCCAAAAAAAAAGGGTTCAATATATGCGGCAACAGTTTGACACCAAATTTGCATGTGAAAATGATTTGTGGACACAAATAATAATGCATTGGTGATGAAATGGAACCTCTTTTATCATACTATATATAGTTGTCGCCATTCACTTGCATTGACACCGTTATAACAAAAGCTATGAGAAGAAGTGAAAGGGCGTGTAAGAACTTGCCGGTTCAGTCATATAAGTAGGGTTTGTGTACGTGGGGTGGGACTGAGTGTACATTTATTGTAAGTGTCTAAGTTATATTGTAATTACAAAGCTATAATAAGAAACACCAACATATATAAAGTGGGAAAGCTAAATGACATTCGAGCATTTCTTCCACCCTCCGCACTCGAATTTCGTGAGTCATGATTTTGAAAAGGGAAAGCGCGATCTTCATCCAACGGTGCGTGACATTAGTTTCTTGGATCTTCATCCAACGGTGCAAAAAAATTCAAGTGTATAACTGCTAAAAAAAATACTCAGGCAGACAACCCATATAAAGTTGTGGCTTAGGCTGATCGGCGCGCGCAGACCAAGTGTTGGTGATTAGCCACAAAATCCCGCCGATGTGGCCTCTCCTGCTGGTCCCATTCCTCCTCGCCGCCGCGGCCCATGCGTCCGCCGCCGAGCCTCCCGCGGCGGCGATGGCCCCGTGGCCGGAGCAGTACCACGCGTTGGTCGTCAGCAACCTGACCGCGCGCGGCGGGCGGCTGCAGGTGATCGACATCTACTACGACTGGCCCCGCGGGCGCGACCTGAACCTCGTCCGCCTCCAGCTCCCCGACGCCGGCGAGCCGCCGCTCCGGAACGTCGAGTGGGCCAACGGCACCTCCTACCTGTTCGACGCCACGTCCTGCCAGACCTACCACTTCGACGTCGGCCTCCTGCCGCCCGACTGGAAGAAGGCCGGCGACGCCGCCTACCTGGGCCGCGCGCGCGTCGACGGCTTCGACTGCTACGTCTGGTCCAACTTCCTCTTCGCCCGCTACTACGAGGACGTCGCCACCGGCCGCCCCGTCGCCTGGAATTTTGGTAATTTGGTACTCCTGCTACCTGCGAATCCCCGTCTCGCGATCTTGCCGTCTGTCCCCCATGGATCAGACTCAGAGTGATAGCTTCGTTTCGCAGGGATGGATGAGCGGCATGTGCTGAGCTTCGAACCGGGGGGCGTGCTGGAGGACTCGTCCATGTGGCAGGCGCCGGCTTACTGCTTCGATGGCAGCAACGGCGGCGACGCCGCTGGTGGAGTTGGCGGCCAGGGCAGCAGGGACGATCTAGTGAACAGCATGATCGGGTTCGCCGGGGCTCCGGCTGCAGCTGCATCTTTTGAACAGTGAGCTGTCTAGAGGCCTTGAGCCTTGATGATTGACTGAAGAGAGACTTTCTGCATGCGGTGACACCTTGTCTGAAAGAGAGTGTCACGAATCTTGTCCAAAATACTAGTAAATGGTATTGTTCCTTAATTATGTTCTTCTAATTGTTTTTTTGTCAATTGTCTGGAGCATTTTTCTATTTTTCTCATTATGTGGTTGCATTATTGTTCAAGCTGAAATATAGCGTACCCTTGGGTGTTAGAACATCTGCACTTTTTGATGATCTGTGCGTACATGGGCAGGTGCCCACCCATGTGCTTGGCGTCTGATGTAGATCTAGCCAGCGGTAGGGATTTATCTATGATACTAACGGGTTCTAATGGAGATAGAGATTAAACAGAGTAAGCCGGTTCCATAATATGTTTTTGACACTTCATGGGCATAGCGAGTCACTGACATCCTTATCTCTTGTCACTACATCCCCCCCCCCATCTCACTGTCAGGAGTTATTTTTGTAGACAAAATGCTAGAAATCAACTTAAATAGAAACTATCTCCTGGACAATTTGCTAGAGATAAATTTGGACATTAGCTATTTCAGTGATACCACATTAGCTATAAAAATGAAGGAGAGAAAAGAAAGGAGAAATCATGTAAGCGTGGATAGGGAAAGTAATGGAATAAGAAGAAAAGACAAAAAGGACATGAGTGTACTGGCAAACGGAGGCTAATGCTGGCGACTAGGGGACACCCGCCCATAGGAGCACATGATATTTCCATTTTTTCATGGAGAAAATATTTATCCCAACTAAATCAGTTGATCCCAACACAAAAAGTTAGTAATACGGAATGTGGTATAGTACGAAGATGATAATTTTTTGCTGGCTTTTGAGCAAACAATGTATTTAAAGGGTTCAATTGTCAAAATATGAATGTGTCAACCTTTTAAGTGCTATTTTGGAGGATCTAATGTTTCAGTTGGTAAATCATCGACATTGTAAGAGCAATTTCTTACCTCACAAACGATACTTTGTTGGTAGCTATTGAATTAGCAAACTATTAGTCTTGGAACAACCTTTTTGATCCAACCAAATAAAAGTATAGTCTCTCTTCCATTGGATTTATGATTATCATGGATCTAACTCTTTCTTTCTTATATGCAAATATGGAGTGCATCTAAATTAAAATAATTTCCTGATGATGCTAATGTACATAATTTATTTAGAATTTATATGGAACCCCTTCTACTGGTGTAAAAGAACGAGCCTCTTAAATAATTTTTTACCATATTGATAAAAATGTTTAATTTTGATCACAGCTAGAGTAATAATAAAACAAATAATTAAAAGTGTACTTCTATTTTAGATTTAAAATAGCTTCCAATAAAAACAGGAGGTTGGTAGACAATGAATGGACTCCATAAAGTAAAGTACGAACCCATCCAATCCTATTTTACAACTTTGCCACTGGTAATGGACCAATGGGCCCCACTTTACAGACCGCTTCCTTCCCCACTCGCCCACTCCGTTTGTCAGTACACTCATGTAAGCACTCGCCAAGCGATAAGCTCGGAATAAGCTGCAACAGCCGCCGATGTCGCCGCCGCCGTCGCCGCCCATGCTTCTCCCGCTCCTCCTCCTCCTCGCTGCCGGATCCTTCGCTACGGCCAATGTCAAGCCCGGCGCCCCCGCCCCGGTGCCGACGCCGTGGCCGGAGCAGTTCCACGCGGTGGTCTTCACCAACCTCACCGAGAGCGGCGGCCGGCTGCAGCTGATCGACCTGTACTACGACTGGCCCAAGGGCCGCAACCTCAACCTCATCCAAAACCAGCTCTCCGGCGACCCGACGTACGACGTCGAGTGGACCAACGGCACCTCCTACTACTTCGACTCCGGGTCCTGCCGCACCATGCGGTTCCCCGTGGGGATCCTGCCGCCGGACTGGCTCGCCGACGGCGCCGTGTACCTCGGCCGCGAGCACGTCGACGGCTTCGACTGCCACCTGTGGACCAAGGTCGATTTCATCTGGTACTACGAGGAAGTCGCCACCGGCCGCCCCGTCCGCTGGAATTTCTTCAATGGTAGCTACCACCTGCAGCAAATTCCATCTAGATATCATTTCGCTTGTTAATTCAGCGCCGCAGATTTCCAGTACCTTGACTCTGACAGTGTACAGGTTCTGCTCTGCAATTTGTAGGGATGCAGTCTAAAAATTCCATCTTTTTTAAATAGTTTTTTCCCTGATGCAGCAGTGGTATGGCATGTCTGTAGTTTCGTTGTGCGTGATGCGGTATGAATTCCTCCAATTGTCTTGTTTCTTGATCTGGACACTTGTCACTCTGCTTTTCTTTCTGCACTCTAATCTAGTCAAGGTACACAGTTCTGTGATTTTTTAGTAACTGCTTCATTCAGCAGTACACAGTTCTGTGATTTTTTAGTAACTGCTTCATTCCGCAGTACACAGTTCTGTGATTTTTTAGCAACTGCTTCATTCAGCAGCACACAGTTCTGTGATTTTTTTAGTACACAGATGCATCTAGAATCCACCGATTCAACATTTTCTTGATTGGGATCGGCGGATTGCTACTAATCTAGTCGTTATGCTTGCCTCATTGCAGTCTCTGCATTTCTGAAACGCGAATTTCTGATTGCAGTATCATTTTCTCCACTTCTGCAGAACTTGGTTGATGCAGCAGCATGACCATTTTTATGCTCGTGTTTCCCAGGGATGCAGCAGCATGTGATGAGCTTTGAGGTGGGAGGAGTGTTGGAGGACTCCAAGTGGCAGGCTCCGGCTTACTGCTTCAATGGCGACAACTCCGACACTGCCAATGTGGCTGCAGATGGAGTTGATGTGATGAACAGCCTGATGAGGTTCGCCGGGGCTCCAGCTGCAGGCTGCAGCTATAGCTGCATCATTTGACCAGTGAGAGGTTTTTTTAGGGTTGGCTGATGAGAGGCTTTTTCCCAACGGCGATATGCTGATCCATTCTGCTCCCTTAGTCACACTGTTCTTCTTGAACCCTGTTGTTATGTGTAGTAACAGCCATTCCGCGTCATGGTAATTTGATGAGTTGTGGCCACTATTCTCTTTTTCGAGGATGCAAGATCTATGGTCAGTACTAAATTGTATAAAAATAGGAAATAATTGCACTCTGTGCTCTGAATTCGGATTATGTTGCTTGGACCATGAATAAATTGCGAGTCCACGACTGAAATCTGTTGTGTCTACATGTGCAGAAAGGTAGAACTTGTGCTAAATTTGTATGCACAGAAAGGTAGAACTCGCATGTGCAGAAAAGGGAGAGGGACAGTAACCTTTCTTCTTCTTTTTTTTAATGGGGGGAGGGTAACCTTTTCCAATGAGCAGGAACTTGTGCTCGATCATGTGCTGAACGTTGCCTAGGCGAGTGGTTTTTTCGAGTGTAAACCAAAGAAAAAAGAGGGAAAAAGAAAGATAAATGGGCTACCTTTTCTTACTTGGCCCACTATCTTAGCAGGCCAACAAGCCCATGTATGCAGCCCATCATGATCAGTGCTAAAGCTGTATCTGAGAATTGGGAAGAATTGTACAGTACAATTTGTACTATATGTGCTGAACTTGCGACTCCGAATGACCGAATTTGACGACTTGCTCTAAAAAAATGACCGAATTTGATAGTACAGTTATAGCACGAATCCGCCGTGAGTTTAAATTTTATCAGATTCGTTCAAAACAATTCCTATTTCATTCAAAAATATGAACCAGTCATGACTCGTGAGTCATGCCTGAAACTGAAACAATGCACAAAGGTGGGCTAAACGTGGTAAAAAGAACCGAGGGACAAATTTCTACGTACTCAGCAAATCAAATTTGTATTTCTTTTTTTTCCGGGTAATCGAACTTGTATTTCGCCTTTGGGCTACAGTGCTTTACCAAATGTCCCTTGTCTGATTCTGATTGGAGTGTGTCATCACTTAGAAAAGTCAACATCAAGTTGCAGTTGACAGAAACGCACATTCAAAAAACGTGATGACGTATTGTTTGTTATCTCCGTGTTGCTTTGCTGCTGTTCATATTGTCGTTGTGTGTGTGTTTTTCAGTTTTTCTCTTTGTTTAGTCTTTTGTACTTTTGTGGTGGTCAAGCTCTGCTTGGCCGCATCAAGATTATGTTTGTAACTGCTTCCCTCTTAATGAAAAACATGCTCAGGCACGATCGCGAAAAAAAACATGATGCCACTTGAATTTGGAACCTGCTGAAATTCGCGCCACAGGACACACGCTCTTGGAGTCTCGGTTGATAAAAGTGAACATATACTACTATTAGTATCTATTTTAAAAAAAATGCTTGAATGTACGAACTATACTCAGACCTTTTTTAAAAAAACATTTGCTTTGTTTGCAATTAAAAATACAGGAAATGGAGGGAGCGAATGTTTGCGCAAAAAATATAAATTAAGCTATTTTACAATAATTGTAAAGTACCAAATGGTACTTTTACCTTGGATTTTTTCTAGCCGTTGATCTATGGAAAATATTTATAAAAAATTAAATTAAATTATTATTCGGTCCCACTTTTTTGTACTTGGTCCTACATTTTAGAAGCACTAGGTACTTTATTCCAGGTACTTTTGGAAATTTCGTACCTTCATGATCGTAGGATTTTAGTAGATGGACGGCTTCTATTTTTTTCAATCATTATAAAATTTCTCATATAAATTTTGTGCAGACTGCATGCATGCTACTCACAGTCTACTAACTGCATTAGCATTTCTATTTTCTCCAAAAAAACAAATGGCAAATACAATTAGTGTTAAATACTCCTAAATCTGTTATTGTTAGAGAACTAATTAATCCCCTCTTGTCCCTTCCAATCCGAGATCAATCGAACAAGTCTTTTCTGAGCAGACCATGTCAAATTCACCGTTGCATTCACTTGGATCGACATAATCGTCGGCGTCCATGGAATGACCGCCATATGCAAGCTTTGGCCTCGCCGGCGTTGATGGAGCTGTGTGGATGGAATCCTCAAGTATAAATATAGTAATATGATGATAATACTGGTTTTACTGATGCTTGACTGATAATGACTTTTCAGTAAATTCGTCTACTATTACCAGGTTGATTCATAGCTACTACTGATGTGTTGTGGAGTCCAAAATGTCCATGTACACTCCGTCTAGTCATAACTCATAAAGAAGGAACTTGTTCGGGTTGTCTAGTGTCAACCACTCAAAATTTTGGTTACAAGTTAGGATTGTGTTGGTTTTGAATATTTGAAAGCGATATGAGTAAACTTGAAGCGGAAAAAAGTAATGGCCAAAGTTGTGTTTGTGGAGATCACGACCAATCATTAATTTTGCAAAACTGCATAAAAAATCAAACACAAAAAAGGGAATAATTTCTTTTCTTTAGATAAAGGATTAAAGTGGGCTACTATATCTACATGAGTTTTTTCTATGCTCGCGTGTAGCTACTCTCACCATCAATATACCATCATGCGTAAGTCCACATACTCATTTATTACTTTGAGTATGTTCATATACTAATTCTAAGATACTTCAAATAGATATATGCAAAAAATTTCAGAAACATCCCTATTTTTAAATATGTTATGAGTATACATTACTATTATATATTAAAAATAAGTATGTCCATATACTCCATGTATGGTCACATACCTAATGTATATACCATCATATATTGTCTAGTATAATCACATACTTCACATACATACTCTTCATTGGGTCTGATACATCATACATCATGAGATATACATGAGGGAGTAGCTACAAGCGAGTGTAGGATGGATTTTTCCTATATATAGCTAAAGGTGACAAGAGTTCTTAGACTCTAACTTCGAAATGAGAGGTTTAAAAAATAAAAAAGAGAGCTCTAAGACATTCAATTTTCTTCTTCGTTCACTTTTAACCTTTGTAATCTCTTTACGCGGAACCAATCACATATCTTGTCTGGTTAGAAACTTGATGTACGTTTTGCTTATAACTTCCATCTAAGCAATGAATGAATGTAATGAGAACCTTCAGGGCGACGTCTATAAGAAGGATATGATGTTGATGGCTCCGGCACCGCTCATCCGTGTCGAGCCACGATCCGAAGTTAGATTTTCACATGGAGGACTGCTGAACCATGCGAAAAGCATCACGGCAACGCCCCAAGGGAGGGAAATAACGCCACCACCATTGTTAACCCGACATACCCAATGCTTCTGTAAGACAAATCATCGCCGCCTTGCAGGTGAGCCATAAGTAGGTGGAAAGAAGGGAAGACGAGGGAGATTAAGCCACACCAGCACCAGCACAGTACAGTTATCATGATAGGGCTCTTTTGGAATTATAGAGGAGTGTCTAAAAAGGGAATGACTGTTATGATTAAAGAACTTCTAGCTGAAAATATGGTTGATTTTGTGGGTCTTCAAGAGACCATGAAGAAGAAGTACTCTAATGCTTTTTTTAGGAAAATTGATCCTCATAAAAAATTTGTCTGGCATTGGATCCCCTCTGATGGTAAATCTGGGGGAATCCTTTGTGGAGTTAATCTAGAGAAGTTTGATGTTACCCATTTCTCTGTGGGTTCCTTCTCCTTATTTGTTAGTGTTATGTGTAAAAAAGAGAAAAAAGAACTCCTGCTGGTCTCAGTCTATGGCACTGCTCATGATGAAAATAAAGAGGACTTCCTCACTGAAGTCTCTCAGATTTGTGCTAGGAGAAATTGCCCCATGATCATGGGAGGAGACTTCAATATTCTGAGATACAGTTCTGAAAAAAACACGACTTTCACTGCCAATAAATACTCAGATCTCTTTAACTGGGTAATAAACACTTATGAACTTAGAGATTTGAACATAAATGGTAGGAATTTCACCTGGTCCAACAACCATGAAATCCCTACCCTAGAAAGGCTTGACATAATTCTAATTTCTGAAGATTGGGAAAATAAGTACCCACTCACTACCCTCAGAAAGATTACTAAAGAAATGTCTGATCACAACCCTCTGCTGTTGTGTACTGACCAAGAGAAGAGAAAGCAAACAAAACCTTTTTGTTTTGAAAATGCTTGGCTGAAACATCAAGACTTCGTGCCCAAAATCAAAGAAATCTAGGAAAAATAGGTTATATGTGACAGTGCTGTAGATAGATGGTGCATCAAGATTAACAGAGTTAAAAAGTTCATCAAGAGTTGGGGCCAAAGTCTGAGAGGGCACAACAAAAAATACAGAAATATCTTACAAGAAGAATTGCTGGCTCTTGAAAAGCTCGAGGAGGAGGACTCCCTACCAAGGCACTTATTAGAAAGGAAAATCTTCATTCAAACTGAGATGCATAGACTTTTAGAGGAAGAGGAGGAATACTGGCACAAAAGATCAAATTTGAACTGGCTGCTCAAAGGGGACCTGAACACTGAGTTTTTCCACAAAGTGGCTAATGGAAAAAAAGGAAGAATTAAATTTTCAGCCTTAACCAAAATGATGAGATTGTCAAGGGAGATGAAAATATCCTAAAAATAGCTACTGATTATTACAAAACCTTATTTGGGCCCTCAGATAACCCAATTTATAAACTGGATCCCTCTTGCTGGTTCCCTAAAGAAAAAATATCCCAAGAAGAAAAGGATATATTGGATAGTAATTTCTCAGAGGATGAGATAAAAAAATGCTATTTTTTCTATGGAAAAGAACACTGCACCTGGTCCTGATCATATGCCGGTGGAATTTTTCCAGACATGTTGGGAGATAATCAAATCTGATATCTGCATTATGTTTAAAGAATTTGAGAATCAGAATTTGGATTTGGGTAGATTAAACTATGGAACCATCACATTACTCCCTAAAATTAAAGAGGCAAACAGAATACAACAATACAAGCCTATCTGCCTGCTGAATGTTGTATATAAACTTTTTACAAAGACTTTGATGATTAGATGGGAAAAGA
Source organism: Panicum virgatum (assembly GCF_016808335.1). Taxonomy (NCBI): domain Eukaryota; kingdom Viridiplantae; phylum Streptophyta; class Magnoliopsida; order Poales; family Poaceae; genus Panicum; species Panicum virgatum. The sequence continues at coordinate 7,223,533 of NC_053146.1, forward strand.
TTCTGGATAGAATCCTAAATAAATGTCAAACAACCTTCCTTAAAGGCATGAATATAATGGAGGGTGTGCTGAGTCTGCATGAAATTTTACATGACACCAAAATAAGAAAGAAAGGAGAAATAATCTTAAAATTGGATTTCGAGAAGGCTTATGACAAATTGAACTGGGATTTTCTGTTAGAATGTCTCAACCAAAGAGGTTTCCCTCCTAAATGCTGTAGCTGGATTAGAGCTGTTTTGACAAGTGGAACCCTTAGTGTAAAAGCCAATGATAAGATATGACCTTACTTCAAAAGTGGCAAAGGAGTCAGACAAGGGGACCCTTTATCTCCCCTTCTCTTCAATATTGCAGCTGATTCCCTGGCAAAAATGGTTAGCATGGGACAGACCAATGGTATAATCAGAGGGTTAATACCAAAATATGTTCAAAATGGCATTGCTCTACTTCAGTATGCGGATGACACAATCCTGTGTCTAAGATGACTTGGAAAATGCTCAAAATATGAAACTTTTGCTATATCTTTATGAAGGCATGTCAGGTTTGAAAATCAACTTTGGGAAGAGTGAAGTGATCATGATAGATCAAGATCTGGAAAAATCATTAACCTTCTCAGAGATGTTCAATTGTGATGTTGAAAAATGGCCAATCAAGTATCTTGGAGTACCTGTTTCTGGATCTAGGCTGAGAGTGGCTGACTGGCTACCCTTGGTAGAAAAAATCAATAAAATACTTGATGGATGGAAAGGAGCCTCCCTTTCCATTGGTGGGAGACTGACTCTTCTCAATGCTTGCTTAAGCAGCATTCCTCTCTACTGTATGTCTATGTCTCTGCTACCTAAAACTATAATAAAAAAGATTGACTTGGTGAGGAAAAGGTTCCTCTGGCAGGGAGGTGGGACCAAAAGAAAATATCATCTTGTTAAGTGGACCAAGATATGTAAAACTAGAGAGAAATGGGGTCTAGGTGTCAAGGATCTGAGGAAAATGAACATTAGTATGCTCTGTAAATGGTGGTGGAAGCTGGAAAAGGGAGAAGGCTTATGGCAGACCATTGTGAGGCAAAAATATGTGAAAGATTCATGTGTTTCTCAGCTAAAAAGGAAGAAATCCAACTCTCCTGCCTGGAATGACCTTCTTACCATCAGGGATAACTACCTGAGAGGGAGAAAATTAAAGATTGGTAAAGGAACTAATGTAGACTGCTGGCAGGATGCATGGTGTGGCTCCATCCCTTAAAAGAACAATTTCGAACGCTTTTTGAGATCTGCAATGAACAAAATATAACTATGGCAAAAAGTGCCAAACACAATTGGAGATTTACTTTTAGACGTTGGTTGGATACTGAGCAACAGGAGCAATGGAGGTCCCTGAGGGATATCCTATTCTCTTGTGCTCTAAATGATGAGGACGATCTGCCAATCTAGAAATGGGAAAAATAAGGATCTTTCTCGGTGAAATCCATGTATTCCCATCTCTGTTCTAATGAGGTTGGAGTACATTTTAAGAACATTTGGAAAGCTAAAATACCTTTGAAGATCAAAATTTGGATGTGGCTTATTAACAACAATGCAATTCTTACTAAGGGCAACTTGCTCAAAAGAAATTGGTCAGGTGACCTGAGGTGTGCTTTCTGCAATGATATAGAAAAATTCCCCATATCTTCTTTGAATGCACTATGGCTAAATATATCTGGAGTTTGGTAGCCTATGTACTTGGGGCAACAAGCCGGCCTACCTCTTTTGATCAGTATTGGACTTGGATCTCCTTAGTTCTAAAAGAAGGAAATTTTTTTTTTGCATGACTGGCCTCTCAGCCATTTGCTGGGCGATTTGGCTCACCAGAAACAAGTTTTCCTTCGAATGAAAGTTAACTAGATCTCCTACGGAGGTCATATGCTTAGCAAGCTCTTTTATCTCATATTGGGCAGGTCTTCAGAAGGGAAGCGACAAGGGAATCCTGGAGTCTGGTGCTGATACCCTCAAGCAGGCGGTTCTGCACTTCCACCATCAACGCCAAGACAACAGCCGTTTGATGCTCCCCTGCTGAAGCTGGAGTTGGACGGTGCCGTCGGCTCTACTACAGGAGTGCCGCTTTGGCTTTTTCATTTCTGTTACCCCTTCTGTGTTGCTCCTGCTGTGTTCCCCAGAGTCTCCAGTGTCCTGGGTTACCTCCTAGTCTTTAGTTACCATCGGCTTCAAGTAGTGGTCTCTTTTCTGTTGGTTTGAAACTTGTGCTACCTGTTTTACCTTTGCGCTCGGTACCTATGACTTTGTAATTTCGTTGCTTCTGGTAATGAAATTCGGGCTCGCCCCATGCTGGAAAAAAAAAAGCACAGCCAACACCGCCCGCCGCCTGAACAAGCCACAACCATCGCTCCTCCTCATAGCACCACCACTTCAACAATACTCATCCGGATCAAGGATGACGAATCCCAGGTGGACTTAGCTTGATGACAACAAGTAAACATGTATGTGACTATTGTGAGCTCTTGGCGGCTTATATGGCAGAATAATCTACTATTCTCTTATTCTCTATGTATTGACTTTGTACTAGGGCTGCAGTAGATCCATGCGCCTTCCACGCAGGTTCACGTTCCACTATGAGAGCGTGGTAAACAAATGCCGTCATGGCGGCTTTCTCACTGTGGGTTTCATTCAAAGCATGCACGTCCGTGCATGGTCAAGCGTCAAAAGTCAAACCTTGTGCATGGAAAAATCAAGCGCACGTGCATGAATTTAGTGATCTGTCCTTGAAGAGGGAGTGTGATGAGTTTAGCTAGGTCTAGCTATAGCCATATAAACCAAACCCTACTTTTACAAAGGCACATAATTAAATTAAATTAATTAAGTTTTCCCATTTTGGAACTCATCAAATACTATTCTGGGAGAATATATAGTAGTGGTTATATTATTGTTGTCTTTGTGTGACTGCTAGGAGCCAATAATAATACTCAGGTGTTTGCCAATAATAATAAAAACACAAACATTTTTTCTAAAAGAAAGTTGCATGGCTAGTTTCGAAGCAACTATTCACGTGTAGGGTAAATAACCCCTAAATTAAATCCTGCCAGATTTTCTGATCGATCATATATATTCAACTCACATGTTTGTTGACAAATTTGCCAACTCGGCTTTTGCAAAAAATCATGCATGCATCGGCCGGAGTGCATGTGTGGCGCACACTGCAGGAACACGGCCATCACGCCTTTGAAGCTAGTGCAAGCTGCAGATTACTTTAGTTTCATCCATTAACGTAGAATATATAATTTACTATTTTTAAAAAATATTGTTTGATTGAGCTATAGCAGATAATGATGTTGGAAAACGATCGTATAACAAGCAAGTCAATTGTCAACGCGCATGCACGACTACCTACAACCCCAGCAGCCGAGAAGAATTCTCCAAGTCAAACCATGCGTTATCAAAATATCTCATCCCCAGGATAATTCTGGATAATACCTTAAAAATACTACAATTGTAGATCAAATGCAGAGGAAATAGTATTTGTACCATGAGTTACAAATCACATCGTGCAGCATGTGATTTTGATTGAAAGGGCCAGGCAGAGATGCATTAACACACACACACACACGTGATTAATAACTTATTATCTACACGTCAGTATCACCCAAATATTTGAAGATACTCTTTATTCTTTATTTACATATAATGACTGAAAGGTTGCTATACAGTTAACAACACGATGGTTTAGGTTATTAGGTACTCCCTCCATTCCAAATTGTAAGTAATTTCAACTTTCTTGGAGAGTTAAATATTTCAAGTTTGACCAAATTTATACAATAAAGTACTTATGGTACCAAATAAGTATCAATAGATTCTACAATTAATATACTTTCATAGTATATCTATTTGGTGGTATAAATCTTGTAATCTTTTCTATAATGTTGGTCAAACACAAAAATAGTTTGACTCTACAAGAAAGTTGGAATGACTTACAATTTGAGGGGGGGGGGGGAGTAAATTCCACATTATAGTTGTTTATTAAACCTTCCTCCTATAAAAAAATAATTTCATCTAGTGATTTGCCCTAAGTCAAACTTATTTTGAACTAAATCATAATATATAAAAATGCATTATCTTAAATGAAAAGAGTTACTTCATTTTAGAGTATGTGTATATGTATACTTTGCAAAAGTACATTTCAAATTTCATACTAAATCATAATATATAAAAACTTAAATATAAATAACAAATTATTAAGGAAAACATAGATATGCTCATATTTGTGATTAGAGGAAGTATCATTAGTGTGGAAATGATGTTTGATGTCGAAGAGCGTGCATATGCGATGAAAAGAGTATCTGATGGAGAAAGTTATGGTCATAGCTATTAGGCAACGCAGCATTTCAGGTGTCTTGAGTTGAGTCAATGAATGGGAAATGCTTCAATTAGGAAATAAAGCAATAGACGCTTTTGACATTCCTGATTAAGTATGTTTTGCCTTACCGTTAGCCAAGAATGGTTGTTATATGGAAGCATCATGAGTGTTAGTGAAGACACATGATGAACGGTCTTCTCCATGTCACTACTACAGAAATTTTTTCAGAGGCGGTTAAAAATGATTATTGTCACGGTAAATAAGACATTAACAGAGGCATTTTTTTGCCCGCCTCTGTTAATAGAATATAAAAAATTAAAAAAATGCAAAAGCCCGCCGAGCCCATCACGGACCCAGCGAGCCCATCGTGCTGCCGCCGGCCATTGCACCATCGCCCACCAGCAGTCGCGGCCCGCCGCGCCGCAGTGCAGAGTAGCCCTCCGCGCCGTGCTTGCTCGCGGCCGCCTCCGCCGCGCTCGCCCCGCAGCCCGCCGCGGCACCGTAATGCCGCCCCGCCCAGCCAGTCCGGAGGAGCTCGGTCGCCGTGCCATGGGAGAGGGAGGGTAGGAAAGAGAGGGGGAGAGAGGGAGGCCGCCGCGGTTTAAAGAGAGAGGGAGGGGAGTCGGAGCCTTCTATCCGGTCGAGTTGGGCTTGAGCGGGCCAGGCTTTTTACCTGAGGTGGTTAAAGAAACTGCCTCTCAAAATTGATTAACAGGCATATTTTGTAGGCTAATCTTAAACTAAGGAGTTACCTGCAATTTTGATTGAAATCGAATTACAAATGTCTAATATCTTATGCATTTTACCTATAATTTCTGATCAGCATATTTATATAGGATTACAGTATTAATTAAATTATCCTACTAAAACAATAGGCTATAGGTTCCTTATTGGCACTTTATAGGCATTATGTCCACGCAATGTTGTTGTTTTCATTTTATTTTTTTATTAATAGAAAGGACAATTCTTAATCTAAAAATAAAAAGGACAATACAAACTCGTAGTACAGGAAGGAAAAATACAAAAAAATGAAGAAGACACTGGTAAGCCCTGAAAAAACTAAGAAGCAACAGAACACCTACATCACGTCAAACCACACACAAGAGCTTGCATTCAACTGGATCGATGAATAAACAATTAAGGTGATGATGAACACCAAAATCCAAGAACAAGTCCAAGTTGGCCCTACATATACAAGCATTGCATTCATTTTTCCTTAATTTGTTTCACTACTACAGAACAGGCGATTTGTCCCGGTTGGGAAACCCTTTTTTGTCCCGGTTTCCCAACCGGGAACGCCAGGCCGGGACAAAAGGGTGCCCTTTTGTCCTGGGTCCGGCAACCAGGACAAAAAGCACCCTTTTGTCCCGGTTGGTAACACCCGGGACAAAAGGTCCATTTTTTTCCTGTTTCTCTTTTCTCAATTCTTTTTCTATTTCAATTATACTTTTGCATTTCAATTAAATTTATGTATTGAAATTCAGTGTGTAAGATCTCCACTAATATATACATATATATAGTTACTTATATAATATTTGTCCTAGATAGTTTCCATATATAAACATATATATATACACATATATATTATTGGAGGGCTTAAATATATAATACATACATACTCATAAATAGAAATATAATACATACACACATATATATTTACATAGGTATATTCATTCTTAATTATATATATACACGTATATTATCATATTTGTTGCGATTGTCAATGTTAGATTGTCCATCATAGTAAAATTCGCCTTTTGGATCGAGGACTTGCTCAACAATAAATCCGGACAATTGTTCTTGAATCGCCATAATCTTTTCCTCCGGTATGAGTTTATCGCGCATCTCCTCGACCTATGGAAAAGGGGGATAATTAATTTCGACTAATTAAAATACGAGTTCAAACATTAGCAAGTTTTTTACTTACTTCCTCCTCCCAATCTACCAAGGCCCTTGGAGGACCTACCAGATCGTGGATGTTCTCGCATACATAGTATGCGTATAAATTAGTGCCTTATTTCTGCCTCATGCACTTTATGAAAGAAGAAATTATTAGGTATTTACATGAATATATGGTAAAACTAATGAAACGTGCAACAAATCATCCAAGTGTGTGCCGCAAAATCTGTCTTGATCTTCAATTCCTTGTCCAATTTGCCTGGATGATTTTTAGCGACTTGTTTCCAAACCCTGTGCATGATTAGAACAATTATAGTCAAGTAACAAAGTGATTCAAAGTATCGGTCATCGACGGAGTAGTGGTAGAATTACTTTTTCATCATGTTAAGAAGATCACTGTATTGTTCTGGAGGTCTCCTTAATGAGTCCATAACCACCATCATGCTAATGTCGATAAGTATGAGCATTAGGACCTAGTGTTGACTGCAAGATTAGATGGAATAGTTAAGGTTTAAACAATTCGATGATACAAAATAAAAAGAGTTAGACGAAAGGAATCACTCACGCAAAGTTGTAAGGAAACAATATCATTTGCTTGTTGTGATGAACGCTTATGTACTTGAACAAGTTTTGGAATATCTCATCGGAATTGTCACGTAGAAGCCTCCAATTACAAGTAATTGGGTCGATGAAGCCGAGGTGAGAGTATTCCTTTCTCATGCAAGTTTGTATCTCCATTCTACATGATACCGAATAAATCAAGGGATCAGTATGTTGAGAACATGCAAAACAATACGTAAGGAGAGTAAAATACTTACAGAACCCACAAGCCGACCATAGAGATGTCAAGGTCTTCCTGATGGAACAGTTGGTAAACTTCTTCCCAGTTTATCCATATAATGGCCTCCCCCCCCTAAGAAATCATCATTTTCAATCTTTGCACCCTGCATGAAGATGCAATCGGCCATCGCACGCATGTGGTGCTGGTGCAGCTTATACATTTGCGTTGGAAGCACGGACACTATTTCGGGGGGTCCAAGAGATTTGCCCAGCTCATACGTCCATTTGACGACCACATCGGCCTTTGGAACATCTTCCCCCCTGCAATCTGAGCCGCCGCCAGGTTTGCTTCTTTCAAAAATGTAACAAAGTCTTGTTGTTGCGTCGTTTGTCCCACTACGAGAGGCTCTATTGATTGTTTCTTTTGGGCTCCGAGCTGTGGAACGTCGGACGACGATGACTTTGATTGTCTCTTCTTTTTTCTCAGTAGTTTTGATAATTGTGCGGTTGTAGTCAGAAGGGGGATCTTGCGGAATGAATTTTCTCTTATTTGCTTCGCACATTCCCTTAAAAAATTTCAAATCTCCCGGATTTATCACTTTCTCGGGCTCCGGCTTCGGCTTGAAGTGCTCTTTAACTCTTTCTTGAGTTATCCGATCGCATTCTTCAAGGCTCATGTCCTAGGGTTTAATAGGAGCCTCCTTAGTTTTTTTCTTCTTTTCCTTCTTCTTTGGAGGCTCCTTAGCCGGTGCAGCTACCTTCTTTGTCGGTAGCTGTTTCTGTTTCTTTGCCGGCGGCGGAGGGGGTGACCAAGGAGGTGACGGTGACGCTTGAGTGTTCATCGGCGCATGAGATGATGGTGATGGAGAATGTACCGGTGAACCTTGCCGAGATAGTGCTGCCCTTGGGGAGTTTTACGGAGATGTCGGCCTTGGAGAGGCATGCTGAGATGCCGTTCTTGGTGTTCGATCATCCGACTTTAGGACAATGTAGCGCTTATCCTATAGGATGTAGCCATGAATGACTTCTGCTAGTGTCCTCTCCCCATCGCCTCTAGGAATATCAAGCTCGAGCGTCTCCCAACCCTGGCACACCTGCTCCATGCCAACTCTTGTGTATCCTGTCGAAATTTGCTGCCCGTGGTACACGTCGCCTGGTTGGGTTGGCATGGCGGTACCGTACGCAACAGTGAACATTAAGTTCTTAATGGCAGTCTGCAGGTCACAAGGTGTCCACTAGGTGATCTCATCCAGTGGAAATCGCTGCGGGGCCGTCGCTTCAACTGCGGCCTGGATCCCCATTGTCTCGACGGCGACGTCTGTGGAAGTGTAGCTGCTTTTCCGCTGAGACAGATGATCGGCTGCGACATTAGGCTCTGGAGGCACCGGTTGCGCTTGTTGTTGCTGGCTCATTGCTATGGCCACTTGGCGTTGAACCTCTTCCTCCAGTCTTTGATCATGTGACATGAGCCGTTCCTCTAGCCTTCGCAAGTGCTCCCGCCCATCATTCTTTCTTCTTTGCTGGCTTCTATATGATTCAATGTAATCCTTGAACCCATACTTCCACGGAACCACGCCTTTGCCTCTTGTGCGGTCCGGATGTTCTGGATTCCCAAGGGTGTAAGTCAACTCGTCCCTCTCTCTATCCGGCTGGAATGTTCCCTCAGCCGCTGCTTGTATGACCTCCTGTAGTCTCTGGGCTGCCAGCTAGATTTTTGGCCCATAGATGCAGGCCCTAGTCAATGGGTCCAAGCTTCCCCCGTGACCATAAAACAAGGTCCTTGACCTTTCAGGCCAGTTCATGGTAGCAGGTTTGATGCCTCTATCAAGCAGATCCTGCTCCATCTTCTCCCATTTGGGTATTACAAGCTTGTAGCCTCCTCGCCCTAGAGTGCAATGGTACACTTTCTTCGAGGCATTATCTTTGGCCTTCTGCACCTTCTGAAGCCCAAGCTCTGAAGACTTGTATTGCACAAATGCATCCCAGTGACCCCTGAGCTTTTCGAGCTCGCCGGTAAACACGGGCGTGGTCCTGGTCTTGATATATTTCTTCGTCAAAATTTTCTTCAATGATTGCAGCTGTTCGGCCATCTTGCTCAGGGTCCAGCGCTTGCATATCTCTTTTGATTCAGCTGGAACCATGAAGTTCTTCTTAAGCTCCCGCCAGCACCATTCTTTTTCTCTCTCGGGTACTGCATCCCGTTCCTTGCTTGGATTGGAAGCTTTCCATATCCTGAAGCTGATCGGGATGTGGTCCCTGATAATACATCTGGATTGTCTTACGAATTTTTTGGCGGCAGCTTCTGGAGCGATCGGTTCACCATCTGGACCAACTTCCGTTATTATGTACTGCCCTTCCAGTTTCTTTGTCAGGCCTCGCTTTGTCTTTTTCTGCTGCGATGATGATCCAGACGCTATACAAAAATATTCATATACTTATATAGTATTCATATAGATTCAGATGAAAATATGATGTTCAATACAAGTAAATATAGTTGTGATATGTACATTAGCTTTTTGTTCACCAGCAGCGTCATCCTGAATGGATGGTGCCTCAATTCGGTTACCGGACATATTCAAATATATGTCGGTATTGGTGCCATCATCAGCTTGTTCGGAGACATCTCCTTGTGCACCACCACCTTCGGCAATCATATTCAACAAGAACTGTTCGTCTTCCATGTCTGTTTGTTGTCGCGGGTCCATCGTAACTAAAAAATGAATACAAATAAAACCCTTAAGAAAATTCTCTAAAAAATTCACATATTTGCGAGGATTGGATCGGAATTCGTTTAGAAGGGGACTACGTTTGGATCGGACTACATTTACATGGACGTTTAGATGGAAAATACTCTAACCATTCGATCGGAAACATGTCGGTAATGGTTGGAAACGGCCTTAGGAACCGGTTTTCCAAGCGGTCGGGATCGGTGAAGAGACAGCGAGAGAGCGTTGAACGAATGTGTGTGTGTGTGTGTGTGTGTCGGTGAGTGAGTGAGCGAGAGACCGAGCGTAAGTTTGTGTGTTAGCGCGAGTTTGCGAGCTCGATAAGTAATATAAATGACACATTTGAATTAAGAATGAAGAATACATGTAATTAAAGTCTTTGAATGACATAATTAAATAATAAATACATGATAAATTAAAGTCTTTGAATACATCATAATAGAAATTCTCTCTAATTCTCTATTTCCTTCTCTATTTCTCTCTAAATTCTCTCTAATTCTAACTATACCTCTATAATTAAAGAAAACACTATATCCATAATTGAATTCTAATAATATATCTATAAATCAATTCTACTTAATATATAATAAACAAAACACTATATCCATAATTGAATTCTAATAATATCTCTAAATCAATTCTACTTAATACATAATAAAGAAAACACTGTATTCATAATTGAATTCTAATAATATATCTATAAATCAATTCTACTTAATATATAATAAATAAAACACTATATCCATAATATAATTCTAAAAATATCTATATGCATAATTGAATTCTAGTTAATATAAAACAAAAATTACTTAAACATAAAATTTTAAAAGAAAAAAGAAAATGTTGGCCGGCGGCCAACTTACAGGGCGGTTGAAGAGCGGCTGCCCTGGACGAGGCGAGCTGGCGGCGCGCAGCAGAGAGCGTGGCGGCGTGTTGGCGGAGACGGCCCTGGACGGCGGCACGCAGTGGCGGCGAAGACGAGGTGGCAGAAGGCGCGGCACGAGGGAAGGGCGGCGGCGCACCGGTGATCGGCCTGGCGGGGTCATCGTCGAAGGCGGCCGAGGCGTGGAGGTGGCCTGACGGTACTCGGCCGGCGATGGTGGGCGGCGGAGCTCGGGTGCGCGGCGCTCAGGGACGGGATGGGGGATGTCGACGGCGCTCGGGGATGGCGGAGCTCAGCACCGATAGCGCGATGGGGCGGCGGAGCTCGGACGGCGGAGGTCGGCGGCGCTCGGGGACGGCGGCGGCGGCGAGCAGGAGGCGCGGTGGGAGTAGGGGACGACGACGATGCGGCACAGATCAAGAAAACCACCAAGTGTTGGGAAAGGGGCCGGGGAGGAAGAAAGGAGATATAGGGGTGGGGGCCTTTTATCCCCGGTGGAGCCATGGCCCGGGACAAAAGGGCCTTTTGTCCCGGGTCGTGGCTCCACTTGGGACAAAAGGTGTTTTTAGGCGGGCCAGGAAAATTCCCAGCCCGCGGCCCACCTTTAGTCCCGGGTGGATCTACCACCCGGGACAAAAGGGCCCGTTTTTCCTCATTCCCGCCAAATCTTTTGTTTGTTTTTTGTTTTTTTTACTTCTCTTTTAAAATATACTTTCATTTGTTAATTTAGTTAAAAAAATTATGGTTCCAAAAATTATGGAAAAAAATTCTTATCTCTATATAGACTTGATACACGCAACAAAAATGTTTAATTTTCATTCAAGTGATTGGGTCAACGAAATTTCTAAATTTTTTGAAATCATATTTTTATGTTGACCATGCAAAAATATATTAGGTGAATAAATTTTTTAAAACTTTTGCTTTTCAACAGAAAGTGGGTTCTATCACGATATTTATGTTTAAAAAATGAGTTTTACATAAAAATAAGCAATTTCATGACATTAATGAGTAGTGTGTGAGTTTTTGAGATAGTGTGTGTTAGTGAGAGATTGTGTGTGTTAGTGAGAGAGTATAGTGTGTTAATGTGAATGTAATTTCATGAAATAAATAAAATTAGTTGAGTAATCCATATTATTGTATGAAATAAATAAAATAATAATATATATAACACATAAAGGATAATGGTACAGTACATATATAATAAAAGTATTCGAATTGTCATTACTTTTGTATAGAATAATAGGAAATGATTCAAGTACATGAAAGATTAGCGGTAACAGACTTTCTCTTGACAAATGTCCCTTGATTATGATCACGATGCAAGTATGGAGCATCATCATTCGCTAGCAGGATGCATGGATCAGCATTTACTTCGAAAGGTGGAATGGCAACAAAGTTATTATATTCTTCTGACAAGTCTATCTTGTCCTCCACTCCAATGATGTTTCTCTTCCCTGATAGAACTATGTGTCGCTTAGGCTCATCCTTTTGCTTGTTTATCCCCTTCTTTGGCTTGCTGGACATGTCTTTAATATAGAAAACCTGAGCGACATCCTAGGCTAGGACAAACGGCTCGTCTCTATACCCAAGATTATTGAGATCAACTATTGTCATCCCATACTCATCTTTTGTTACCTCTCCTCTAGATAGCTTAACCCATTGGCAACGAAATAGAGGCACCTTGAAATTGGGACCGTAACCCAGCTCCCATATATCTTCAATGTAGCCGTAATATGTATCCTTTTTTCCATTATTATCCGTGGCATCCATACGGACACCGCTGTTTTGATTGGTACTCTTTTTATCTTGGGCTATCGTATAAAATGTACTACCATTTATCTCGTACCCTTGGTATGTTAAGATATTCCAAGATGGTCCCCTAGCCAATAAGAACAGTTGTTCACTTATATCTAAGTTATGCATTAGATACTTCCGCAACCAGCTGCCAAAAGTGTGTATGTGCTCACGTGTAATTCATGCCTCAGACTTTTTCGGGAATTCGAAGAGCAGAATCTTCTTGTGTTCCTCGATATACGGGTCAACCAAGGATGATTGTTGAAGAACCGTATAATGCGCTTTCTTGAATAAGAAATCATTTGTGCAGACATAAGATTTCTTTCCTAATGTACCCTTTCCATTTAGTCTCTCCTCATATCATGAATCAGGGACCCCAATCGGTTTAAGGTCATCAATAAAGTCAACACAAAAGTCAATGACCTCCTCAGTTCCGTAGGCACTGGCAAAGCTTCCTTCTGGACGAGCTCGATTACGAACACATTTCTTGAGTACCCCCATGAACCTTTCGAATGGGAACATGTTGTGTAGAAATACTGGTCCGAGGATACCAATCTCTTTCACAAGGTGCACTAGAAGATGTGTCATGATGTTGAAGAAAGATGGTAGAAATATCAGCTCAAAGCCAACAAGGCATTGCACCACATCGTTTTGTAGCTTTATCAAATTGTCCGGGTCAATTACCTTCTGAGAAACTGCGTTGAGGAAGGCACATAGCTTCACGATGGTTAACCGGACGTTATCAGGCAGAATCCCCCACAGCACAACTGGAAGAAGTTCGGTCATAAGCACGTGGCAGTCATGGGACTTGAGATTTGTAAATTTCTTCTCTGCCAAATTTAGGATTCCTTTTATATTGGATGAGTATCCAGATGGAACCTTTATACTGCTCAAGCAGTCAAACATGCTTTTCTTCTCTTCCTTGCTAAGAGTATAGCTGGCAGGACTTAAGTATTCTCGTCCATTATCTCGCTGTTGTGGATGTAAGGCATCTTGTTCTTCCATACGTTGCAATTCTTGACGTGCTTCTAGTGAATCTTTTGTCTTTCCGTAAACTCCCAAGAATGCTATCAGGTTGACGCAAAGATTCTTCGTGAGGTGCATCACATCAATTGCATGACGAACATCTAAGACTTCCCAATATGGTAGCTCCGAAAATATAGATTTCTTCTTCCACATGGGCGTCATTCCGTTTTCATTCGGAATAGGTTGGCTACCAGGACCCTTTCCAAAAATAACTTCTAGATCTTTTACCATGTCGAAGACGTCTTTACCACTATGGTGCATCGGTTTTGTTCGATGGTCCGTTTGGCCTTTGAAATGCTTGCCCTTCTTTCGTACCGGATGCCTGATGGGAAGAAACTGATGATGACCCATGTATACAACCTTCTTACAGTGAGTCAACCATATATTATCGGTATCATCTAAATAGTGTGTGCATGCTTTATATCCCTTGTTCGAATGTCCTGACAAGTTACTAAGAGCAGGCCAGTCATTGATCGTTACGAACAGCAATGCTCGTAGGTTGAAGTTTTCCTGTTTGTATTCATCCCACATCCGTACATCTTCATCGCCCCAGAGCAATAAGAGTTCTTCGACCAATGGTCTTAGGTACACATCAATGTCATTTCCTGGCTGCTTTGGGCCCGGGATAAGCACTGGCATCATGATGAACTTCCGTTTCATGCAGAGCCATAGTGGAATATTGTACATACAAAGAGTCACAGGCCAAGTGCTATGACCACTGCTCATCTCACCAAAAGGATTCATGCCATCCGTATTCAAACCGAACCTTATGTTTCTCGCATCCAATTCAAATTCAGGGTACGTTCTATCTATTTTTCTCCATTGCGACCCATCAGCGAGGTGTCTCAACATCGAGTCTTGCTTGCGTTCCTCTTTGTGTCATCGCATCAACTTAGCATTATCTTTATTTCTAAACAGACGCTTCAAACGTGGTATTATAGGCGAATACCACATGACCTTCGTAGGAACTCTCTTCCGGGGATGCTCCCCCTCGACATCGCCAGGATCATCTTTTCTGATCTTGTAACGCAATGCACTGCATACGGGACATGCATCCAAATTCTTGTACTCGCCTCGGTAGAGGATGCAGTCATTGGGGCATGCATGTATCTTTTGCACTTCCAATCCTAGAGGGCAAACAAGTTGTTTGCCTTCATATGTTGTGGTAGGCAATTTGTTGTCCTTAGGAAGCATTTTTTAACAAGTTTCAGTAATTCACCAAATTCCTTGTCGGATACACCATTTGTCGCCTTCCATTGCAGCAATTCCAAGGTGGTGCCAAACTTCTTCAATCTATTTTCACAATCTGGGTACAACAACTTACGGTGGTTCTCTAACATCTTCTGGAACTTCAACCTCTCTGTTTCACTCTCAGAGTCTGCCCGCACATTGTGCAGTGCCTGCCCCAGATCGTCGATGGGATCATCTTCTGCTACATCTACTTCGGGCTCTTCCATGGAAATATCGTCATTGAATACACCGAATCCAGCATTCCCGGGAAAGTGGTCATCAAAATCTTCTTCTTCATTGTCTTCCACGGTAACCCCCTGTTCTCCGTGCTTCGTCCAACAAACATACTTCTCCATAAAACCATTTGCGAAAATGTGGCTGTGTAGGATTCTTGAAGAGGAGTAATCCTTGTTATTGTTGCAATGAACACACGGGCAGCACATAAAACTATTCTGCTTGTTTGCCTCAACCACAGACAAAAAATAATGCAAGCCTTCAATGAATTCGTTCGAACGTCGGTCAGCATTGTAGATCCATTGCCGGTCCATCTGTATTTTAAAGAAATCGATTTGAATTCTTTACACGTATCGAATAAATAAAATATATCAAACCTAAATTAAACTAAATGTACCATAACATGAATAATTAAAAGATCTACAATATCCATCATACATCATGATTAATTAAAAAGAGTACTTAATCCATTACAGAACTTAACAAAGGAGTACTCAACATGCAACTTAAAAATTCGCACAACAACACATAGATTTTCAACCGTCCTTGCGTGGGAAAGCAGAATGCTCTGACGGATTTCTTGCTGGCGCAGAAGAAGATGGCGGAGCTGAAACCTCCAAGTTTGGTGGTGACGAACCGTAACGCCGCAACAAATTCTCAAGATCAAACGGAGGTTCCTCGCCCCTTGCCACACATTCTCTATATTTTTTCCAAATAACGGAGCGCTACCCTATGAAAAGCATTAGGTTTCTTGCACCGACAACCTACTGGAGTTGTGCCCTTCTCTCCAGAAAGACAACGATTACCCCCACCGCCGCCACTCCCTCTAGCTGCTGAAGCCATATTTTACTGGAAAACACTTTTATTTTTCACAAAATTATAAATTCTTACAATTACAATGTAAATATTATTTACTATTACAATTACAATGATCAGATTAATTACTCTTGCAAATAACAATGAAAATATATAAAAAGACGAAATCTCTAATTAATTGAAAGAAATCTCTATAACTCTTAATTATTTTGACACCCTTCAGTTCCAGGAGAACACTCTTTTCAATATCCAGAAACCTTCTAAAAGAAAAAAAACTTTATTTCAGAAAATGTATATGTCGATAACCTCGACCCTGCGGTGATGACACTGCCTTTCGGGGGGCATGGTGTTGTACAAGTACTTCACAAATAGGCCAGTCGCAACACCAACATTTACGGTTGATAGGAACACAGCACTTGGCACAGGCAGCATGCTCGTTGATATGCTCTCAGTGCAACAAAGGCCACGTTGACTGTGCCAAATGTTGTGTTCGTATTAACCGCAAGTGCTGGTGTTGCGACTAGCCCATTGGTGACGTCCTTATAACGCATCGTGTATCCCCGAAATGTAGTGCCACCACCGTTGAATGGAGATTAACGACGTATACTTATTTCGAAATAAAGATATTTTAAGCTTCTAGATGGTTTCAGTGTGAGCATGAACGAATACATCACTAGCGTGGCAAAATAATCCATTCATAATAAAAAAAATCTAATATACTCATTTCATTAATTCATTCATTAATACAAAAATCAACTATCCACAATATGGTCATATATACAAGTAAATCACATGAACTGTCTATACTCATTCTAAAAATTTCTACTATCCACATACTCATCTAAATCTAAAAGAAAATCACACCTACATATGCAATCTAAATGTCCAAGAAATGAGCTACACATTTTCTCTATTTCTAAAGCATGAAATGAGCTACACAAGCCAAGGAAGAAGAGAAAAATAAGCCCCAAACCTTTAGCGCCGATGGATGGACGGAGGAATCAAAGATCTTCACAAATGTGGTAAAGAAATGAGCAAGAACTCCCCTCTCTCGAGCCAAGAACAGTAAGAACAAATGAGCTGAATGGCTCGGCCGGGAGGAGAGGGAAGGGAATAAGGGGAGCAAAGAGTTTTGTCCCGGTTGGAGCCACCAACCGGGATAAAAGGGTTTATCCCGGTTGGTGTCTCCAACCGGGACAAAAGGCCCCTGTCCCCCCCCCCCCCCCGCTGGCCCGGCTAGCCATTGGATCCAGAACAAAAGCCACCTATTGTCTCGGGCCCAAAGTCAGCCGGGACAAATGGCCTAGAACAAAGGCATGTTCTGTAGTAGTGTTTCTTTCACACACGTCCATTTCCTAGCATATGATTGTCACGTAACTGGTTCATATTTTTAAAGCTGAGTAGCTGTTGGAGTAAGTGACAAATGGGTTGCTCCAATGGAAGGCATCTGCACCTTCCTAGTCTTGCAGTCGAAAGGATCAGCCCATATGTATGAATGAATCCGGCTAGCTGCACAGTATAGAAGTACATACCAATCACACAAAAACAGAAAAAAAAATCATTGTAGATTAGTCTATACTTTCTTTGCAATCGAGTTGCAGGATGACTAGGGCACCCATGTTACAGGGAAAGTTGAAAAATAGTTGCATGATCACAAACATGATGCTAGCTAGCTGATGGTACAATCTGAGGATATGCTATTATTCTTGATTCTAGACATTAATCCCATCCGAACAGCATAATAATTGGCGTTTATTGAAAATTTGAAATCATGTTACTAATTTAGTTTTGAAGTAAGCCATGGATTCTTGCTACGACGTTCTAGAATCGGTTGCGCAGCCCAGGAGGCTGCATATACAAGTAGTTCAAGGCATTCTAGAGACGTCACAGCGCTAAGAACAAGAGATAGGAACATGAGTGTTGTTAAAATCTACACTAAGCCTAACCTTTTCCCCCTAACAGATCATGTCCAAAAACTGGAATCTATGGGCAAAGTACAAACTTTCAACTCTTGATTCTCGTATGTCCGTATGCTCATGCATGCTGCATTCAGAATGCATGCTGCATTCAGAAAGGTGACCAATTATTCTTTATGCATAAGTAAAACTGTCAGTGATAAATCGTGTGTGCTATATATGTGTCTAACAGATTCCCTTATTCATAACTTTCAAAAAGATTCCCTTATTGAGAAAAATTCTGTCTAACAGACGGTTCATACTAATTATCTTTAATAATATCACAAAAAGTAACGTTTCACAAACCGTCACTGATGGAGATTATCATTTATGATTTTTGAACATGAACTCTGAGTTCGAAAACTAGGTGACACCTACTTGTCGAATATCTTGACCGGCTTGACACGTAAAACCTGACAATTCAGGAACCCCAGTGAAAACAATTTCAAACAACCTGTAATGAACCAATTACATTTGATATCCAATATACATGCGCACGCGTAGAAACAGCACCAACTGACTGCTGATCATCTATTTTCCTCATCCAAGTTTATTGTACAAACAATTATCACCAAGTACACCTAAAAGTAAAAAATTCTGCGTTGTGAGCAATGAGCATGCTCAAACCAGCTGGTGTATCATTTGTTAAAAAGCTCTATATGGACGTATATACATGTCCAAATAAACAATCTCGATGGTGCATCCTAATAAATGACTAAATTGGCTGGAGCAGAGCAGTACTGATCTTCTGTATATGCATGTCAGGTAGGGTGAAGCCATTGTTATGAATGATCGAGAGCAATAGAGCGATGATTGCCATGTGTGCCGACCAGATCCGATCCCTGCTTTATTTGTCCTGGCCGTAAAACTTTTCTTATAAGTTTTGGTCGCAAACTCGATGGGGTAACAAGACGCAGCCAGTACAAGGGTACGGTGTTGGACTTGGACAAAAATGTTAACATATTTTATAAAATATGCTATCTAGCTTCGCTTTCTTTTTTGGCATGACCTTCCTCCGTTTACATCATGTTAGGCCAGTCTCAGTATAGTATATGCAAAGCTGCAACAAATGAAATTCATATCCAAAGTCCATCATTAAACTCCAGCAAAGAAAACACGGTACACCGAACCTTTTCAGTTAATTTATTTTCATACTTAAGGTATATGGGTCATTCAAAAAAAAATGAGTTAAGGTATAAGATGTATTCTTCCCAATTTGTTGATATAAGGTGCACATATATAGATATATTTTTTCATCGTCAAATTTTTCATTAATTAATCCTAATTAGTGTGAGGAAAGTATTTGGTCACTATGATTACATATGTATATTGTTTAGTGTAATTATATAAGTAGTAGTAGCTAGCACGGTCACGATCACTCATTTGTCTCATGTGGCCGCGCCTGATAAGGATGAACAAACCTTCTGGGACGACGTCCTTGATGTGCTGATCACTGAGGTTGATCAGAAAATTTCTTATGTCTCTATTCAACGAATAATTTCTTATGTTGCACACGCCAGTCCACTCTCTAATTGATAAATAAGCAAAATCTAGTGCTTGGTTCTCTAACCTTCTTAATACCTTCGTCCACTCTAATTAGTTTATCATATACTCCCTCCATTCCACATTGTAAACTATCCAACTTTCTTCGAGAGTCAAAATATTTCATGTTTGACCAAGTTTATATAATAAAGTAGTAACATTTATGGTGCCAAATAAGTTTATAAGATTAGATTCTATCAATTTCATAGTATATTTATTTGGTGCTATAAATATTTACAATCTTTTCTATAATTTTGGTCAAAAATAAAAATAGTTTGACTCACCAAAAAAATTGAAATGACTTACAATTTGAAAACGGATGGAGTATTTTTTTCGGAATATAGTACAGAAGCAGATGCTCACATACATGCTCGCACACTCACCCCTATGAATACACACACAGTCTTACCCATTGAGCACCTCCGAGAGACTGAGCCGGTAGATCCTCGAGATCGATGCTTAAATAATCCTGGAATAAATTCAGGAAAATACGAGCATTCATGCCCAGTCTATAACTCGAACCCGGGTGGGCAGGTTCCACCATAAAGAATGTTACCTCAGCTATGCTCGGTTCGCAAAATTAACCTCATTAGTACCGTACATAAACATATTGGTATAGGAGTAGCATGTTGAATCATGAACAGATAGAAATACAATACCGCAGCCACACATGACAATCGTCATGGTACTTATCAAATAGTTGTCAGTTTTCTTTCAGAACTAATAACTACAAACTCAGATGCTCACATGCAAGCATACAATTAACTATTTAGGACTAAATTAAAGTTCTTATATACTACTTCCAACAGCCACAAATAAATTATCGTTTTAAACATCCACATGATATTAATAATATTATTTCTAACAAATTCTAGAAGCATAGCAAAATTTTATTATTAGGAAACTACTTTTTAGACAAATATACTTATATATCACTTTTACATATCCAAACTCATCAACTCATAAAGATAATTTCTAACTGTAAATTCAAAGTATGTAGTTAATTCGTAGCTAATATAATACTATACACAACTTATCTATGATTGGAGAAGTACTAGTACACAATTATTTCAATGCTTTAACTAATCATCAACTCAAAAACAAATACTTAACCTAAAAATGCATACCATTGTATTTGTATTTTGTAGGGATGGAAACGGGAAGACAAATATCCGAAATCCATATCCGATTAAACATCTATGTGGTATAGGTATCCATACTCAAATTTAGTGTGGTAGTAAAGTGGTTATATCTGAATCTTTGTTGATTTTCAATATTCGATTCCATATCCGTATTTGACAATATCCGATGCTATATCCATATCCGTATTCATTGAAACTATTTAAAAGTCATCTCCATCTTTTATAACCAATGTTATATTAATTTTATAATAAGATAGAAGATGATTCAGTTTACTTTTAAATAACCTTAATTTCCTCTTCATGGGAGAAACTATTTATAATTTGTTATTTATATATTTATAGAAATTGCTTATATAGTTATTAAAAATAATTTTAGTTTTTCTCTTATTTTCATATATTTTTATATTAAAATATTTGTTGATAAATATGTTATTTTTTACTAGCTATCTTTGTTATATTATTATACTTAAGTTTCTAAATGTATAACAAGTTTATATTTAAAACTACTAATAAAGAAAATAGCTAAATATTTTTATATATCAAGTAATATCCGAATGCGAATCCGAATCCATTATATCCGTTTTGCATATGCATTCAATAATTTTTGAATTCATGTTCATATCGAAATAAATATGGTAAACTATTCGGATTTGATTCTATGCAAATTCGGTCCGTTTTCTTGCTTGCTATCTTGGTCGGTGCGTGTTTATCGTGAGAAATTCTCGTGAGGCGCGAGAAAGTCGCCTCGCGCCAGCCACACGACTCCACCGTAGGCTGCAGGCATGCGTGTATACGTGGCACTTGCCGGCCACAGGTGGGCCCTGTATTTTGCACAGACACTCCACGTACGTCACCGGCTTTCGTTGGTCTTGCTTGCTCACCCAGGTTGAGGGTCCATTCTTGAGTTCTTCAACTTTAGCTGACTGTACAATGCATCGTATGGTTCATGCCTTCCTTCAGCTGCAAGGTAATGATGTCGGTTTGGATGTACACGGACAATAGAGTGTAACTTAAAATTTTTATAGTAGTTAGTATACTGTGAGAATATACTTCAAGGTAAGTTTTTTATGCGTCAGCTTCAATATTCTGTTCAAAAAGCCAACTCCAACCCTTGAGCCATTAATATAATATATTGACAAAGAATTATTGTGAGGAACCGTCCAAATTATCTCGACTAAACCGGGTTGAAAGGATCGGTTGCTCTAGCCTAAGAGGGGGAGGGGGTGCATTAGTCACTAATAAAAACTTTGACATATGGTCCCAACTAGTTTGCACAAAACTTAAACTAAAACATGCTATCTAGATGTGCAACTAGGTTGTTCTAGTGTGAAACCCCTATCCCAAAAAAGTTTAGCAACCTATAGCCTTTCCTATCAAGAAATTATTCTATGAAAGTAAAGGCACACAAATTGCTAGTATGAAATGCGGAAGCTTAATGAGCGGGATAGGAGATAGCAAACTCTTGACGCGGGTGTTTATCCCGTGGTTCGGTTAGCCACAAAGGCGCACCTACATTCACGTTATTGTAGCACTCACTAAGAGTATTGCTACTCGGCCACCAAGTCTCTTCCGTGAACACAATCACGGTCACCTTGGCCCCGGGTTCCACTAAGGAGCTTCTCCACAAAGGATGGGGGTCTCCACGTCCCCCGCACAAAGATGTCGTCGCCGTTCCACACCAAGTCGGAGGGTCGATGACGTTGCCGGCGAGCTTCACGCTCCAAGGTGCCGGCGCACCAAGCTTTTGTTTTGGTTCGCTAATGAACCACAGCACAAAGGCTCGAAGCCTTGCAATCTCACTCACTAAGAGCTAATCCTTTACACAACACTCTCAAAGTGTGCTAAGGGCTAAGGATATGATCCTGATGCTCTTGTATGGCTTGGAGATGTTCTTGAGTATGTGTGGGAAGTCTAGCAACTCCAGCTATCTTCAAATGGCCGGGGGATGCCATATATATAGGCCACCAAGTCTTGTAGCCGTTGCTCCAACGGTCAGCAAAAAATCTGCGTATCATCGGATGAACCGATGCCTCTGGCATGGGTAGCGTCGGTTCATCCGGTCACTCTAAGCAACTGAAGTAGCCGTTGGCTTCTCTAACACAGTTGCAGCGACTCCAGGGACCATCGGTTAAACCGATGCTTATGGCGTCGGTTCAACCGGTCTCTCACAGCAACTTGTTGGGCTCTTCTCTTTTGCTGACGTCAATGCACCGACGCAATACTCCGATGCACCGTCGGTTGAACCGGTGCTGAAGAAACTTCTCCTGGGCACTTGACATCGTCTCTGGTACACAGTACGCCCAATGCACCGATGCCCTTTCTTGGACCGTCGGTTCAACCGGTGCCTATAGGCTGACTTGGCTTCGATTCCCTTCTGCACCAAACATCATAGCGTCGGTTCTTCCGACAAGCGTCGGATGCACCGATGCTTAGGCATCGGTTCTTCCGGTGCTCCTGATCCGAAGAGCTTTCAGGGCGCTGCCCTGAGACCCGCGAGGGGCGGCTCCCCCTCGACCCCCGTCTGCTAACCGGGTAGCGGAACCCCCGTAGGGGCGGCCATTCGGGCCTAGCTACGCCTATCTTCTCTTGTCTTTGTCATCACTTGAACCTAAACGCCTGAGAATGGTCATCTTAACAATCATATTAGTCCCATTGATTATGTTGTCATTCGATCACCAAAATCACTCGAAATGACATAAATGGTGCCATGTTCGTTTCACGGGTCATCGTCCATTGATCAACTCAGTTTAACCGAGATAATGCCGGTAGTCCCCGGTATGCGCCTTGAGCAATGCCCAGGATCAACTCGCATACCGTTTGTTCACTTCATAGCAACCATCACAAGGATACATATGAGAGCAAGATTTTAAACTTTTGATTACAAGTCTTAATTGTCTTACAAAAACTCATGCAGTTAACTATAACATAAGCAACTAAACATGAGGACTTTCAGCATTTATAGGTTCTTTACAAACTAAGGTGTATCCTAGGTCTAAGTGGATAACCTACCATGTTTTCCTTAAGATTCAGAGTCTAAACGCAGCGGATATTTAGAGAGTATTATGTAGCAATAATGATGTATTTGCCCAAGACACCACTTGCATAAGCTTTGAGCGATTTCCACCGTCCATCCACTTTGCCGGCTCTGGCGGGATGAACATGGTCATCACTCCTTAGAAGAGAACCTACAAAACAACTTAACGGCAGCACCATAAGTACATTTCGTACTTGCAAGACTTATCCATAATACTATACATTTGGTGGATGCAAGAGGCTAGTCAAGTTTTAACACTGATATATAAAAATGCGAGCATAGTTGTAAAGTGAATAAGCAAAAGACGTGGCATCTAATATTTCTATATCAAGCACCAGTACAACTGTATAAGTAAAGTGATCATGTAATAATGAGCTCAATTTTCCATGAACTCCATCACGAGACTCTACATTGGAGCGAACCTCAGAGAGCGTGCTCCATGACTGAGAGCGCGGCTATTGCAATAGATTAATATCCTGCAGGGGTGTACAACTTTTTCCACACGACACGAGACCATAGGCCATACTACCCGTCGGTCCGTAAGCAATGATTCACGTGTCAACCGTTCGCATACCCATCCCCAACGTTGAGACGAACGGCCGGGATGGACAGGTGCAACGGAACCGCCGACTACACCCCATCACAAACCGCGCTCAAGAAATATTATGGATAAAGTATGTAGTTTGTACGAAAAAGTGCTCAAGAAACCGGCGTCCAAAGAGACGGTCCTTAACCAACTCAAGCAAGTCTAAACCATTTGGATTCCACTTCCAACATGGCCCTACCACACTTGCTCAAGTACCGATCCATCATTCATATCTTGCTCATGTTTTAATCTTTTCCATCTACTCAAGTATGTTTAAGCAAACACCCTATAGCTCGCGAGTGATGGTGACCTTTCCATCTCTCGACTTCTACCGTAAACTAAACATGACTAAGCAATTTAATTCGAAAAGTTTAAACATGCATACTTTACCTAGTATAAGTTGTTCTAGAGCTAAAAGAGAAAACATGCCGAGTGGGTTCTACACAAATCACATGAACTAGATAGGGTTAAGCCCATGCACAAACAATATTTTATAATAGCGAATTAAGAATTCAAAAGTAAGGTTTGAGATACATAGGTGCCTGTCATGGTACTCCGCAATCGCGACACTCCGGAACATCATCCTCTAAGAAAGTAGAAAATACATGAATTAGAAATGATGCCATGAATACATATGCTTATGAGATGCAATGACTTATGAGAAACATGATTTAATGATTTAATAGTGCAAAACCATGATAAAAAAGCCTAAACATATAATACATATGGGGATCAAATATAACTAAAAGCAACGAGATTAAATAACTATCAAATGATCATATTATAGGGGTTTCCGGACACTCCGGATTTCAGTCCGGACACTTCGGACAGGCAACCCCGGATAGTCCCCATTTCAGCCCCATTTCAACCCAGATAGTCCGGACCGAAAAGTTACGCACAAAAACTTCTTCCTTTACTCCAAACACCAAAACTGATCTTCCAGGCCTCCAAAAATTTCATCAATTTTTGTGTTGATACTAGAAATCAAGAGCAACCCATTTTACTTGGAATTGGTAGAAAAACTATTGTAAATTTGAAATGAAAATTCTTCCCGTAATGCTATTTCTGAATTTTCGGCTAAGCTGTTTGGCTTCAAGATGGTTTTCTAAAATTCAGAAAAAATCACTTAAATTCAAGTTTTTCAAAGTAGTATTTTATCAAAATAATTCCCAACATAAGTCATATAATGAAAATGCAAGTTGCTTCACAAAGCATGAGTTCAAAATGCATTAATAATTCAAAATTAAATTCAAATGCATTCAAATGAAGTATGAAAATTTTTATGAATGCTAACAAGAATGCTCATGATGTAATGTTTAACATGATAATTACATTTGGGTCGTTACAATTATTAGTAAATCAAAGTTGTAAAAGAAAAGAAATGCGACGATTGTCACGCATGGATCGTAGGATAGACGGTATAAATGGGTTTATGTCTTTATTTGTTCTTATTTGGATAGTAGCTTGCTTTGTGCTCAACACTATACTTTGAAAAGAACACAAAAAAGGTGATCCATTCAATGTTTGTTTATCACTGTGAAGTAGACTCGCGATGCTTGTTCCATCAACCGAACTTTCCCAAATCCCAATCACTTGATGCCAGGTTGCACGCATATGACATAGTATCACACCGGCTCCGATCCGCTATTTGATTCGCGAGCCATGTAGAGAACGGAACGACTATACATGCTAGTTGACTCGCGAAAATGATTTTATCTTGACAAAGTTGCTGAATTTTGAGCATCTCTTTTACAAGTACGGTGTGTGTATATATAACCACCACTTGCTATTCTACACCCTAAGGTGTAGTTACACCTAAATAATTACTGAACAAATTAATTTTCAGTAATAGCCGCCAGGCGCGATTACTGACAGCCTTTTACTTAGCATGATTCATTAATACAAAAAATCAGTTCAGTAATTTTTGGTCAATTTGTTTAGTAATTTCATAGCTGGGTGTAGAATAAATGCTATACCACTTTGTTTTGTGATAGCAGCGGGGTGAATCAGACTTTCTACACTCGTATTCAGTGGAGTTTGAGCATGTTTTACCGTAGATATAGAAGCAAGTTATTCTAAATGCTAAACAGTAAACAGTCGGTCACCCTTTGTTAAGCGTTTAGGCCATTTAATTGGTGTTTAAACTGGGTTAAACGGCTTAAATGGTTAGCATAGTAGCACTATACAATATACATATTTATGTACATAAATGACAAATATGCTAGAGCGTCTACATATTTGCACATATAAAAAGTAAGAATTCTATCAAATAATCTTTTTGGAAGAAATCTAGATCCCAGAACACTTCATATACTTATGATGCTAATTAGTTCGGTATATATTGATTGTGGTAGTTGTAATCCTCCTATTGACTAAATTATGGATTAAATGGTTATTTAACTCATTTAATCATGTTTATCTAGACTTTGTTTAGACGATTTTTAATGGTTTAAATGAATTTAAACGGTCCAACTGTTTAATTCATTATTTAGAGCTTAAACGACATGGGTGACCTATGTTTACCATTTATGCGCTGTTTAGGCGGACTAAATGGTTATTTAACTCATTTAATCATGTTTATCTAGACTTTGTTTAGACGATTTTTAATGGTTTAAATGAATTTAAACGGTCCAACTGTTTAATTCATTATTTAGAGCTTAAACGACATGGGTGACCTATGTTTACCATTTAAGCGCTGTTTAGACGAACAGACCCTATACCTAGCAGGCCATCACTCAATTGTTGAGCTGGGTCCACCCTGTCAACACACGGTACTCTGAACCCAAATCCCTGTTAATACTATGGACAAAGAGATCACTAGACCTGGATGCATTATAGACCCCCAAACCAGGGCCATTGCATTGAGCTTACAGTGCGAGCAAAGTTGCCCAAAACATTATCTGAAAAGAAACCATAAAAATGTGAAAGATCACAAAGAATTCACTCCACCATGCATATCAGCTTATATAACTTTCAAATTAAAAGAGGTATGCCAGATCATCGTACATACATCAGCGTACAAGTGTGTACAACGTACGTATGACTTTAATTATTGATACATGTACGTAAGGTATACGTGTACATATACGTAGATATGAATGGACCAAGTCACCAAGACCAAATGGTAAAAAGGTATATGTGTACATAACTACATGTACTGATGTACGTATATATGAATGGACCAAGTCATCAAGACCAAATGGTCCAGTGGTCCAACAAAGAGACATTGTAGCCCGGCGCTAGTAGCGTCCGGACTCCGATCCAATCGGACGCTCCAACGAAACATTAACAATTAACTAGTGCAACAACAGAGATTACTATTTGTAACATGAAAAAATGATATGTAAAAATGAATGTGTGTTCGACGACTCTAGGATAGAAAATTCCCGCTACAACATGAACATATTTCATGTAACATCTATTGTGAAACATGTAGAAACAATGGTTTGTAATAATAATAATTAACTATTGCAACATGCATCGGAGCATCCGACCGCCTGTACTGTAGCATTACCGTTTGTAGCCACACACGTACGTACAGTCACGTCAATAGCGTTTAGCACGTCCACACTGATGACCCACAGCATGCATGCATTCATTGAGCTCGATCTTGGCGTCTTGCTTGCAAGGCCTGACCTCGGTTCTGAATCGATTCGAGCTGAGGCTTTCCATTTCACAGCTCTGTTCTTTGTGGCCACACGGTTCTCTCTGTGGCTCGAGCAGGGCAACAAGACATGCATCACAGCATCGGCTCGGAAGCTAGCTAGCTACAGCTACCGGCCAGAACGTGTGGCGGAGATCGATGAAGTTCTGGAGCTGCGGGGAGCTATCACCTGCAATGCAAACCAGAACTAACCAGGGTTTACCTTTTCGTTTTTTTTCCGAATCCCGCCGTTTGCCGGAAACGAAATTTCGGTCGAAATTTCGCCGAATTTCGCTAATTCCGAACGGAAAGAGAATTCAAATTCAAAAAACGAAATTTCGGTGAATTCCGACCGAAATTTCGGTGATTTCGACCGAAATTTCGGTGATTTTGACCGGAAAATGATGTCCGTTGTGATTTTCGTACTGTTCCCGAGGTCAAATGAAAAACTTTTGAATACCAACTTTGTTCAGTTTTTCGAGATCTACAACTTTTGTTTCAGGAACTTTTTCATTTGAGCAATGGTTTGAAAGTTATTTAATTATTTCAAAAACTACCAATTAAAAGTCTTGTCATTTCATGTGACAACTTTCATTTTCTCTCTTAGGCCTCAACTGGACTTTTATTATTCTTGTTATGGCGGATATTCCTATAAATTTTTAGGGACATTAGTTGATCCAATTGAAAGTTGTTTTAAATCCAGGACAAACATGATTTGAATTGGTTATCAATTCATTCATGTGACAGTGTTTGAATTTTTTGTTTGATTCAATTTGTATAGAGAATTGTTAAAGCATTCTGAAAGGTGTGTTTTCCGGCAGTTTTCCAACGGAAAGTTTTTCCCTGCTCTATAGATGGTGACAATTCTCTTGTGGCCTAAGATTTTGGTCACATGCATGCTGTGGATGCAAGAATTTGACCTTCTCTTCTTATCCTCGGGACTGGAATGGCGTCGGAGGAAATTCACTGGAATCAAGGTTACAGTCACCGACCTACTATTGCAATGCAAAGCTTTCTTCCACGAAGTGGGGGCAGATCAAAGGCCACAACTGACTTAATCTGCAGTTGCCAATGGAGAAGAATTGCCAATGGAATTTAACACGTATCAGCAATGGCCACAACTTCAAAAAAAAAAACTCCCAAGTCTCCACAGTTACCGGCTACAAAGCTAGAAGAAGAGCCAGATCGAGGGCCTGGTTAAGAATAATAGACTACAGCAGACAGAGGGCTTTAGCTGCCATCTCATTCGATCTCACCGCTACATACAAAAGAAAAGAGATGCTAGATGATAATATAAAAGCAGATGCAAAAGGCAAAAGCGAAGCAAGATTGACGATGAGCCTAATTGGACAGCACGAGGAAATCAGATCTACTAGTCTACTGATGAGAGTATAGTCCACCCGGGCCGGCCGATGAATCATCATCCTAGTTGTAGGTATGCATATGAAATTGAATAGGTACCTCACCAATATCATGATAAACCAAAGTCTAGTTGAAGTCGAGGGGAGAAAACAAATTTTTGCACATGAAATGACGAGTCATTCAAATTACGGTTTCAAATGTTAATTTTAGCCTAGCAAATGATCTTAGATTTGAGTGTGTTCTAGTCCTATTTGCTTAGAAAAACACCTAGTTTTTTATCATATTTTTTACATAATTTTTTACAAATTTTTTTGAATTTTTGAATTTTGAAACGAAATTTACCGAAATTTACCGAAATTCCACTTCCCGGTAACTACCGAAAACGAAAAAAATACCGAAATTTCGCCGAAATTTCACCGAAATTTTGAACCCTGGAACTAACACGTTAAACAGTTTGTTTTTTTTTCTGAAAATACTCCTTCCATCCTCAAAAGAAGTATGCAAACTCTCCCTTCCAATGAATATGAATCAAACAATTTTAAGTTGGGCTGAATTTATATAAAAATTACTATCACCGGAAGCACACGGCATCACGTGAAAATTAAAGTTTGGCATCTCAAGGAGAGAAGCCCTAAAGTCGTTGGACAGAAATTTTCCATCATGTGCAAGGCTGTATTTACCTTAGTTCTTTGCAAGGCTCCTTGTGCCATCACGTGCAGTATCCATGTGCCTGCATATATGTGTCACTAACAGTACCGGACACACTGCTCATCACGGTCCATCTCTGTCGAGCTGACTGCTGAGCGTCGTACGTACACATACTCAGCAAACTGTTGCAGTAAAAAAAAAAGTTGCAGCGACAGAGATGCTGCCGTGCCTCCGACTGTACACCATCTGATGATGAGCTCAATGTAAGCCGGTCCTGTTTAGTTCCCAAAAAATTTCCTACAGTACCTATCACATCGAATCTTCGAACACATGCATGAAACAATAAATATAATTAAAAAATAATTAATTACACAGTTTAACTGTAAATGACAAGATTGATTTTTTAAGCCTAATTAGTCCATGATCGGATATTAATTATCAAATAACAACGAAAGTGCTATAATGCCAAAATCCAAAAAATTTCAGGAACTAAACATGGCCTGGCGAACTAAACATGGCCTGACGTACCCAAGTTGTTCCGAGTTCAACGTCACACGTGATCCACGTGGAACCAGTCGCGAGATAACCTTGACAGCATGTCTTGCTAGCCATTAAGCACACGCAAAGTATATAATATCTAAATTGTTGCAGACACGTTTGGCCCAATTTTTTGGTTTTATGTTGCGCAAAAGTACAACTTTCTATCACTGGGACGCCACCTGTTACTGGCGTTATGGACCCACCCACCATGTGATGAGCAGTAGAGCCATCTCCAGGAATTTGGATCCCTAGTGCAAAATGCAAATTGGGACCCTAAAGTCTTTTAGAAAGATATTTTGTCTAATATTACTAATTTGAGTAGGTGCTTGTAGTCTTTGTATTTTCATACACATTTTAGAACAACTTTCTATTTTTAATACAAATGATGAGAATTGAACTCTCATGGTGCAACTGGTCAGCCCGAACCCACCCAAGAAATGGTTCACTAAGGCCCCGATCGGCATAGCTTTATGGGTAGCTTCACGTGAAGCAATGCCAAATGGCTTTCTTTTTTTGGACTAGCTTCAAGCTTGAAGCCATCCATAAAGCCAATATATGCTTCCACTAGCGGGGCGAAGCTACAACCGCTTCACTAGGAAGAAGCTCATAATTATCGGATTATAAAAAATAAAACATCCAAGCCATTGTTGATTAATCTAACCATTAACTAAACCTACATCTGAGATGTTTTTATTTTTTAATCTTTGAAAAGAAGCAAGAACAAGTGATTGGTTCGAGTATTTTATTATTAACTTATCAACCGATTTTTACCAAATTACCTATTAGTTGGATGGCTGATCTTCAAAATGCCCAAACACCGGATGCGCTGAGTGGCTGACGGGCGGATATACGAGTACAGGCCTATACCTATACATAGATTTGGAGGCCCACATATTTGGGGCCCTATGCGAACACCCACCTTGCACATCCTCTTCGACGGGGCTAATGAGCAGCACCTCCCCGTTTCCAAGCATATAGTCATACAGGTTCAGTGAGAAAGTTGTAGTTTAATGCAATCTAGTATCAAAATAGATGGAATTTTCTAAAATAACACTCAAGAGTTGTAGTTACGTACAACATATAGAAAAAAATTTAGATATAAAAATGTACTCTTGTTTATATTATTTTTGCAAAACAAAATACAGACATGGTCTCTAATATTCAACCATAGACGCTTGCTTGCAGCTTGCACAGACTACCTCTACAATTAATAAGCAACTTCAAGCTTATTAGTTTTTTGGAAGTGCTAAACGACGTTTAGTGGACAAGCTAAACGACGAGCAGCTTAGATAGTCCACTTAATTGTAGAGTCCTTAATAAGCACTTCCAGAAAACTAAGTGGACTAATTTGAAATTAACGGCACCCATCATCACGACACGATGGAATCACGACATGTGTAGTCCTCCCGACCTCACCTCCAGGATATCAACCCCGGGGATGAGGCACCCCTTTTTGGGTGCCAACAGGTGTATAAAAATGGATTTGATTAGCGTTAATTAGTTCGGCGAGCCCTGGCGGCCCTAAAAACGCAGTGCCACGACAATAGGCAGAGACCTGGTCAGAGCACATGCGCTCGTCTTGAAAAACTTCACTTGGGGTACGCTTCACCGGAGCACAGCATGGATAGCACGCTCTGACTTCTTCCAAGCACATGTCCTGACTCGGCCCAGCACGCACAGACAAGTTGTAAGCCAACACATAAAACTTGCGCCGGCCCTGCAGGGAAGAAGATGCGCTTGCCTCTTGGTCGTAGGCGTGCACTGCCTGATCGATGATCCCTCCGTAATCGGGTCAAGTCCACGGGATCTGGTTCGTTATATATATTGCTCGCCATCAGAGACCATGCATGAACTGACAGAGGATTCTCTGCACTGCCCTCCTACACGTGGAACAAACAAAATCCAAATAGGATTGTCAGTTTAAAATAATATTAAGAACTAATAGCAAGTACTTCTTCCAACATTTGAAAATAACCATAAATATGCTAAGATGTGAATTACCTTGAATATTTAGAATTACTTTTGGTCACAGCTCCAACAACATGCACTACTACAGATCGGGCTTTTTGTCCTAGTTCCAAACTGCCGGGACAAAAGCCTGGTGGTAGAACCGGGACCAGATGTCCCTGACATTTTTTGCGCCCCACGAGATTCGATCCCAGGACCCCTCTTGCCTCGCACATAGTTTCCTTGCCAACTCATCTAAACAGTACATGTGACTCAATATATGATGACTTCGTTTTGAACTATCACGTGGAGATACATTTAGTCCGGGTTGGTAACACCACCCAAGACTAAAGGGTCCTTTAGTCCGGGTTGGTGTCACCAACCGGAACTAAAAGGGTTGGGCTCTTTTAGTTCCGATTTATGGCTCCAACCGGGACTAAAGCTCCCCACTGCCTCCTAGGCGTTGGACTCGGGACTAAAGCCTTCATTGGTCCCGGGTCTAATGATGATCGGGAAATATGTCCAGGACTAAAAGCTATTTCTGTAGTAGTGATGTTTAACATTATTCAATACGCTCCTATTAGAATAGACAACATGTATATTACATGTGTGTGTGTAGCATGGCCAGAAATATTTATAACGAAGCGCATCGACTCCGTCTACGGAGGAATATCAGGTTTCATGTGTTGGCTACGCGACTTGTCTCTGCGTGCCGGGCCGAGTCAGGACATGTGCTTGGAAGTCAGAGTGGGCTGTGCTTAGTTTCTGAATGAAGGGAAATAGTATTGCTCTTTGGGATCGATACCTGGAGTTTTCGTATTCCACATTCCCTCCTAAAATTGAAGTATACTTAGTTATTTTCTTTATTTTTTTGCATATCGTATTAGGTTTTTCCTAGTCAAACTTATCCAAATTTTACCAAGTTTATAGAAAAATATAACAACATCTATACTGCCAAATATATGCAGTATCAAAATATATTTAATAATATATTCAATTTGGTATTGTAGATATTATCGTATTTTTCTATAAATTATTGGATTTTGTCAAAGTTGGATAAGTTGGACATAAGACAAATCTCGTATGACATGTAAAAAACGGAGAGAGTATCCGAGAGATCATGTGAAGTGTCGGTAATTACTTAGAGTGATGTATACTCCCTCCGTCCTAAAAATATAACAAGTTATTCTAAAATTCAAAATTTATCCCAAAAAATAAGTTATCTTACCCTATTCAGAAAGTGCATGTGCATGTAAGAATCGATTGATGCCAAATATGAATAATAAATAGGGGCAAACAAGATCATTTTACAATCTTATTAATTTGTCCTAGAATTTCTAGAATAACTTGTTTTTTTGGGGATGGAGGGAGTATATTTTACAGTGAAATGAAGATAGTAAACTTAAATCCGTATCACTGGGAAGCAACCTGCAATAATGGAGGAGTAGTTAAAGGATGGCCAGGCTAGATGTGGATTTATTCTAGGATAAATTTTGTAGCTAAAGTTGATTGGTCAAGGGAGTACTTTACAATGTGAAATGGTATTTCTACATAGGTATTCAATAGTATTTTCTGATTCAGCTAATTAATTATAATGGTACGCCACTCTAGTTTATGTTTTATTTTTCCCCTAAATTAATTAGGTAAAATGCCAATTTAGTTCATTTTATTAACTTATTGAGTCGATCCAATAACTCAAAATGTTTATGACTTGCATCCATTATTACATCTTCGAATATGTATTAAGATCGTGCATTTTCTCTCTGGGTTGGGCCATCCTCTACTATTTATTGTACTATAGGGCTGTTTGGAAGGAGCCCTCCCAAAATAGCTTCATTGGTAAAACTAAAGCTGGTGAAGCTAAAAAAATGTGGCTTCATCTGACTTCTAGTTTCTTTTTTTTTTATCTCAGCGCAGCTTGTAAAATGACTTCACGCTACAGTATCTCGAATTGTGCAAAAACAGCCGAAGCCGAGGCCGATAGGAGCCCTCCCAAACGGACCCTATACTAGCACATAATCTCGCGAGATGCAGCTTCCCACGAACCATCCTGGGTTTCTCGCCTTCTCACCCTTTTCCTTCTCGTTTTCCCCTTCCACGACTTTGTTTTAATTTCCTTCCTTCGGTTAATCGCTCGCTCATGACGTGTCGCTCGGCTTCCCGTGCCTATATTAACCCGCTTCTCCCCCTGCTTCGCCTTCACGCCTCGCTCCCTCTTCTTCCTCCTCCTCCATCTCTTGCCCCAGCGCAGCGTCGCCGTCGAGAGCGAGGTACACGAGCTAGTTTCCCACAACAACCGCAGCAGCTAATCACAGCTGTTGATCGCACGCCGAGCTGCATTCTTGCACGCTAGCTAGACCCCTGCCTCCAACAATGGCGCTCCAGGCATCGACGCCTTCCGTGTTCCGCGCGGTCCCGGCCACCGCCCACGCTCCCTGCCGGCGGCAGGTACGGCCCGTGAAGCGGAGAACGACGGCGCTCTGTTTCTTTCCCGTAGATCGAGTCCCTTTTGCGTCGATGCGTGCTGACGATGTACTGCGACGGTTTTGGATTTGTGGCAGCAGTTTCAGGTGCGCGCGAGCGCGGCGGCCCAGAGCGCCGGCGGCAGCAGCGGCGGCGCCGACGGGAAGATGGTCGTCCCCAAGGAGCCGAGGCCGAGCTCGGCCCCGTGGAAGGTGGAGTTCTCCGGCGAGAAGCCGGCGACGCCGCTGCTCGACAAGGTCAACTACCCGGTCCACATGAAGAACCTCTCGACCCCGGAGCTGGAGCAGCTGGCGGCGGAGCTCCGCGCGGAGATCGTGCACACGGTGTCCAAGACCGGCGGCCACCTGAGCTCCAGCCTGGGCGTGGTGGAGCTCGCCGTGGCGCTGCACCACGTGTTCGACACCCCCGAGGACAAGATCATCTGGGACGTCGGCCACCAGGCGTACCCGCACAAGATCCTCACCGGGCGGCGCTCCCAGATGCACACCATCCGGCAGACCTCCGGGCTGGCGGGCTTCCCCAAGCGCGACGAGAGCGCGCACGACGCGTTCGGCGCCGGCCACAGCTCCACCAGCATCTCGGCGGGGCTGGGCATGGCCGTCGCGCGGGACCTCCTGGACCGCAAGAACCACGTCATCTCCGTCATCGGCGACGGCGCCATGACCGCCGGCCAGGCCTACGAGGCCATGAACAACTCGGGCTACCTCGACACCAACATGATCGTCGTCCTCAACGACAACAAGCAGGTGTCCCTCCCCACCGCCACGCTCGACGGGCCGTCCAAGCCCGTCGGCGCGCTCAGCCGCGCGCTCACCAAGCTCCAGTCCAGCACCAAGTTCCGCCGCCTCCGCGAGGCCGCCAAGACCGTCACCAAGCAGATCGGCGGCCCGACGCACGAGGTCGCCGCCAAGGTCGACGAGTACGCGCGCGGCATGATCAGCGCCTCGGGCTCCTCGCTCTTCGAGGAGCTCGGCCTCTACTACATCGGCCCCGTCGACGGCCACAACGTCGAGGACCTCGTTGCCATCTTCGAGAAGGTCAAGTCGATGCCGGCGCCGGGGCCCGTGCTCATCCACATCGTCACGGAGAAGGGCAAGGGGTACCCGCCGGCGGAGGCGGCGGCCGACCGGATGCACGGCGTCGTCCGCTTCGACCCGTCGACGGGGAAGCAGTTCAAGTCCAAGTCCCCGACGCTGTCCTACACGCAGTACTTCGCCGAGGCGCTGATCCGGGAGGCGGAGGCCGACGACAAGGTGGTGGCCATCCACGCCGCCATGGGCGGCGGCACGGGGCTCAACTACTTCCAGAAGCGCTTCCCGGAGAAGTGCTTCGACGTCGGCATCGCGGAGCAGCACGCCGTGACGTTCGCGGCGGGGCTCGCCACCGAGGGGCTCAAGCCCTTCTGCGCCATCTACTCCTCCTTCCTCCAGCGCGGCTACGACCAGGTGGTGCACGACGTCGACCTGCAGAAGCTGCCGGTGCGCTTCGCGCTCGACCGTGCGGGGCTCGTCGGCGCCGACGGGCCCACCCACTGCGGCGCCTTCGACGTCACCTACATGGCGTGCCTCCCCAACATGGTGGTCATGGCGCCCGCCGACGAGGCCGAGCTGATGCACATGGTCGCCACCGCCGCCGCCATCGACGACCGCCCCAGCTGCTTCCGCTTCCCGCGCGGCAACGGCATCGGCGCCACCCTCCCGCCGGGCAACAAGGGAACGGCCCTCGAGGTCGGCAAGGGCCGGGTGCTCGTCGGCGGCACCCGGGTGGCGCTCCTCGGGTACGGCACCATGGTGCAGGCCTGCCTCAAGGCCGCCGAGGCGCTCAAGGAGCACGACGTGTACGTGACCGTCGCCGACGCCCGCTTCTGCAAGCCGCTCGACACGGAGCTCGTCAGGGAGCTCGCCGCCGAGCACGAGGTGCTCATCACCGCCGAGGAGGGCTCCATCGGCGGCTTCGGCTCCCACGTGGCGCACTACCTCAGCCTGGCCGGCCTGCTCGACGGGAACCTCAAAGTAAGTAGCTAGTCCACATCAGCAAACGCTTTTTTCGTCATTTTCAGTTCAAATCCGGTCGAAACTCAAAAATTCAATTTTATTCGATCGATAGCTTTTTAAGATTTCTGATGAACTGGTCGGCGCATGAAACTCATTATTCATTTTTGCGCGATAGCTTAGCATCGCCGAGGATATGTAGTATCATGTCGGTCGTTGCAATGCAAATTGTTAACAAGAATATATGTACATTATTAGGTCGCTATATATGCTAACCATGTTCTTGTGTTCTTTGCAGCTGAGATCCATGTTCCTGCCGGACCGGTACATCGACCATGGCGCGCCGCAGGACCAGATCGAGGAGGCCGGGCTGACGCCGCGGCACATCGCCGCCACCGTGCTGTCACTGCTGGGGAGGCCATTGGAGGCCATGCAGCTCAAGTGAACGATCGACCACCATTTGTTCAGTTTCTTCATGACCTTGGACACACACACCCCCCCCATCACCAACTGTTAAATAAAATTAAAGCAAATAGAGATGAGTTCAAATGTGGACGTCTTCATGCCGGTGGCTGCCACCTCCATCCCTGACCTAGGATCCCATGCTCACATGGATCTGTCTCAAGGCTAGTAGTCCTAGATAGAAGATGACATGGCAAGGCCATGCCCCATGTGTGTACGTGATCCTTGGCATGTTGCAGTGCTTCCAAACGCAAGAGGATAAAGGGGTGGTGAAACCGTGAGACGAGGCATCGCCATGCTTTGATTCCTGGAGCAGTGAGGTGGATTGCCATCCTAGCTCGCTGCCAGCTGCTGATCTTTGTCAGTGGCACCGGCATGCATGGCCCACACACATGCCAGCTGATCTTGCAATTGTTGTTTTTTTCCCTTTTTTTGTATAGGATGCATTCATGAGATGACAAGCATATGTAAACAACTCAAAAACAATGTAATTGTACGTGTTCAAAAACAAAGAAAAAAATGTGTCAGTTTCTGTCTCTGCTGAGAAAGACGGATGAGCACTGGCTTGTCTGGTGAGAAAAGGGTCAATTGCCATGTGAGTTGTGATCTCCTCCCGTTGGGTTTTGTCCCGGTGCTATCCTGAAGGCAATGGAATCATGCCAGTGAAGGGGGTTAGCATCTGAGAGTGTGTCGTTGAGTGAACATGCAGCAGGATATTCCCAGGTGCCTGGTTTTTCTATAAGAACTTGTCTGGACTCCCCAGTAATTGCAAAGTAAGTTCCACTAGTGCAGAGATTCTCTATCCTAATGAAGCCATGGCCGCCATCTGTGGATAGAGTTTATGTGGAAAGGCTTCTGATCTATTGGATGATCAGGTGCCAATGTCAGCAGAGAGTTAATTACTAATTAGTAGCATATGCTACGAAAAGAAATGAAGCTCACACTCACATGGAAACAGGCCTAAAGCAAGCAGACACTGCTAGA
Organism: Panicum virgatum; assembly: GCF_016808335.1. NCBI lineage: Eukaryota > Viridiplantae > Streptophyta > Magnoliopsida > Poales > Poaceae > Panicum > Panicum virgatum. The sequence continues at coordinate 7,261,579 of NC_053146.1, forward strand.
CAATAGGGGAGGGTTCAGAAAACATGTGTTCTGTCAGAAATGGTACTCTCAGCATGTGAGATTTAGGCTCGACTGCTGAGCATACATCCAATCAAATGACAATAACATTTCAGTAAACATTATAAGAGAACAGGATCTACACATTTTAGTATACATGTTGATGTAATGATGCTTTTTTTAAAAAAATGGTGGGTTATGAATACCATGGACATAAATAAAAATTGGAGGTATCCAATGCTGCATTTGCCTTTTGCATTAGTTTCTGAATCTGAAACGTCAGGCATAGGTGAGAAAATTCAAATGATAATGATAGCTATAGAAGTTCAGTAAACTACAGTATTCATACATCAAGTAAAAGAACAAAACAATCACTTCACACAAAACAAAATGTCCCAGTCATCGTTCCAGTACCACGTGGAAGGAAATCTTCAGAGAGAAAGAAGCACGTGACATGGAAATGTTTGGTAAGAGGTTAAAAGCAAATGCGCACGAATATATAGCCACCTTGGTCTGAAGCCAACAGTGAAGCATTTCTAAGACGATCTAGGAAATAGTACGCTTCGATTACGTCTTCTGAACAGCATGATTGTTTCATGTAAATTATACCGAAAACCACACATTAAGATATTATAGCGGCATGAACTTTCTGAGGCTGAAGGTGCAGGACTTTGACAATTCATGGGAAAGGGGACAAAAAAGGAACATGAAGTCACCATTCCACAGCATGAGTTCCCCAATGATCACACTTTTGAATTAAGGCGCCTTCGTTCTTTGCCTGACCACTGACCTGAGAGTTTGAAACGCACTGATAGCGACCACTGACCAGGACTACTTGAGTGGACAGAACTCACATGCTTTGAATTCATGTACACATTCTGAAAACATGGGAGGAAATCCTGTCAGCCAGTGGTAGCATTCATCTGCATCTGCTTACTACTACTGTTAGCCGGACGAAGGCGGCACGGAAGATTCAGAAACATCTCAAGCTGCACAGCAGATGATCAGTACCATGAGGAGAACTTGTCGATTCCATGCAAAAGTTCTCTTTGACATGGCTTGGAAGTTGGAATGAGAGAGCAACTAGGTTGTGCCTTTCCTGTAATATGGGCTTTGTAGGAGTGGTACATGGTGCAAACCACGGCTAGATGATGCCATTGTGATGTGACTTGTAAGACACACCGAACTCTTTTTTCTTCTTAATACAATGATATGCAACTCTTCTGCATATTCGAGAAAAAAGAAATGAGGGAGCAACAGACTGCGCCTAGGCTACCTCTAACGATAAGTCATTCAGTTAAAATAACTGAATAGCTATATTGGAGAAGCATTGCATGTTGTAGACTATTGACTATTGACTTGAGCATTGGAGCATTCCTCAACACCACATGGGGGCCGTCGTCAAAGCATTTCGATGAACAATTTCTCTGGTGGCGACAAATCCGAGCTGTCAAACACGAAAGCGAAGTAGGAAGGTACTGATTGATAGCAGTAACTGGTCCATGCACATGTTGTAGAGATCAACTTTCAGAAGCAGAAGGAACACGTGTGTTTGAAACGGTGAAATGTTTGTGAGAAAAAAGTACTTCACGAAGAGCATAGGTTATTATTGCGGTATTTTAGGATAATCGGTATTTTAGGATAATCGGATAGGAAATATTTTTAAAAAAAATCCTTAGTTAATGCCACAAAATACAGCTTATACGAAAAGGAATTTTAGCCTGAAGATGGCATGCGTAAACCAGAAACAGCCCTTCTGACAGATTTGTACATTGAAGTTGAATTCCACATTTTTGACATTTCGATACTTTTGAATTTCCACAGCAAATTTGAATATGTGAAGTAAATTTGGTAAGAAAATATGCCTTCTTGTATAGGATTACCACCTTAAAATGATTGTTATCAAGGTTATTAAAACGATAAAACGACGAAACGAATAGAGGGTAGATTTTAACGAAACGATGGACGTTTTATCGTTTAAACGGATGTTTTAACGTTTAAACGTCGATTTCACAAGAATGTTTTCTCGTGAAAACGTCGTTTTCACGATGTTTAAACGTCGTTTTAATAACCAAGATTGTTATTGCTACATCATCTTTTTTTTGAGATACTGTTATCATCATCTTCATCATTATTAAAATGTGGCCGGCCCACAGTGGGGGTGATTTGTATCGTTTGATTAAGACGGCCCATTCCATTTTAATCATCAAATCACCGTGTTGATTAAGACGGCCCATTCCATTCTAATCATTGTGGGCTGGCCACATTAGATTTGGGCTCTCAAGGATGGTGGAACGAGAGGATTTTTTTCATTTTTGTATTTAAAAAAAATTAAAATTTCAAAAATATATGGCAGTTTCGAAAAATTTCAAAACTATACCCCTGTCGCCCCTTGCCTGGGCGACAGGGGGCCTGTCGCCCTCTGGCTGGGCGACAGGACCTAAATGTAAAAAAAATTACATTTAGGTCCTGGCACCCGGGACGCATTAAATAGTGAACTTGTAAAATCAATATAAAATCGTAGAAAAATCGAAAAAATACAAACTCAACTGTTCTGGATTCTATGAAACAAGATCTACAACTTTTGTTATATAAAGTTTTTCATTTGATCAATGGATCTTGCTCTATTTTAAATACTAGTTTAATGCACTTTTATTTAAATCTCAAGATCCATCCTTTGGATGTAGGTCACCTTTGGCTAGAGTGTTTCATATGGTGAGCATAGGCTTGAAAAAAATTAGTAGATTCAGAAAACATTTCTAGAATAAGTTTTTAAATTAAATCTTGCAATATGTCTAGTTTAAATGGGTTATTTATCCATGCTGCTATACTGAGTTTTAGAAGCCATAACTTTTACAGTACCATTATTTTATTTCCTAAGAGCTATAAAAAAAGTTTGGTAAATTTTAGATAAACACAACTAGACCAAATGAATTATGACTAAGGTAAATGCACTAAATCAAGAAAAATAGTTCTTGTACCTAGAAAAATTTGAAATAATTCATTTGGTCTAGTTGTGCTTATCTAAAATTTACCAAACTTTTTTTGTAGCTCTTAGGAAATAAAATAATGGTACTGTAAAAGTTATGGCTTCTAAAACTCAGTATTGCAGCATGGATAAATAACTCATTTAAACTAGACATATTGCAAGATTTAATTTAAAAACTTATTCTAGAAATGTTTTCTGGGCCTACCAATTTTGTACAATCCTATGCTTGCCATATGCAACACTCTGGCCAAAAATGACATGCATCTAAAGGATGAATCTTGAGATTTAAATAAAAGTGCATTAAACTAGTATTTAAAATAGAGCAAGATACATTGATAAAATGAAAAACTTTATATAACAAAAGTTGTAGATCTTGTTTCATAAAATCCAGAACAGTTGAGTTTGTATTTTTCCGATTTTTGTACGATTTTATATCTATTTTACAAGTTTGCTGTTTAATGTGTCCCGGGCGCCAGGACCTAAATATAATTTTTTTTACATTTAGGTCCTGTCGCCCAGCCAGAGGGCGACAGGCCCCCTGTCCCCCAGGCAAGGGGCGACAGGGGTATAGTTTTGAAATTTTTCGAAACCGCCATATATTTTTGAAATTTTAATTTTTTTTAAATACAAAAATGAAAAAAATCCGGAACGAGATGGGCTTATTTTTCTGTGGCCTTTGACATTCAAATGGCTAGAAATGTTTCATGTTCCTGGCAGTGCTACCTCTTCAAAATGTGGTGTTGAGGATGGGAAAGAGACTGCAAGAGCAGTTCTGTGCAATGATTTGAGGTTTTTATTGGAAGTAGTTTCCTCCGCATGCAGTTATTTGAACCTACTCCTAGATATTTAAATGATTTTTGTTCGAAATTCGTTGCAATAGTCATCTGATTATGACCTACTAATCTCCAATGCTACCACAATCTAAAATTCTAAAGAAAATGTACAAGTTTATTGATCAGGTCTCATCAGACCATCTATCTCTACTGTCTGCTGGAGTATGTGCTGCCAGGCCACTACTAGAGAGAGAGAGAGGAAAAGATAGCAGCAGGCTGATCTCCTAATTAGCAGGTTGATCTCCAACCACTGATCTTGGCTGCCATTGATCAATCACATTCCCATGTGCATCTTGTTCACCATGCTCCTCCTCCTCCTCCTCCATGCCCTTGTACCTGTACCATTTGGCGCACGCAAGGAACACGAAGAAGTTGACCGCGCCGACGAAGCCGATGACGAAGTAGAAGCAGTCGAGCTTCCCCCTGTTGAGGTCCTCGGCGAGCCAGCCGTCGTCGCCGTCGGCGGAGCCGGCCGTCGTGCGGTGCACGATGGTGACCAGCAGCCCGCTGAGGTAGCTGGACAGCGCCAGGCCGCTGAAGAGGAGCGAGCCGGCGACGCTGCGCATGTTCTCCGGGAACTGCTTGTAGTAGAACTCCATCTGGCTCACCTGGTTGAACGCCTCCGACAGGCCCAGCGCCGCCAGCTGCGGCACCAGCCAGAACGCCGACATGGGGGACACGCGGCTCTCCGCCATGGACCCGCCGCTCGCGGCGGCGTGCAGCTCCGCGAGCTCGCGCCGGCGCTGCTCCGCCATGCCGGAGATGAGCATGGCCACGACGGAGAGCACCATGCCCACGCCCATGCGCTGGAGCAGCGTGATGCCCTCCTCGCGGCCGGTGAGCCTGCGCAGCCACGGCAGCAGGAGGCGGTCGTACAAGGGGATCCACACGGTGAGAGCCACCATGGGGAAGACGGTGAACGACGCCGGCGGCACCTCGAAGCCCCGGGCGCCGCCGACGCGCCGGTCCGACTGCGCCGCCTGCAGGATGACGTAGGTGTTGGTCTGCGCGAACGCGACGTAGTAGACGATGCAGGTGCCCCAGACGGGCAGGATGCGGAGGACGCACTTGGCCTCCTCCACCTGCTGCAGGCTGCACAGCCGCCATGGGTCCCTGGCGGCGCCGCCGGAGCCGTCGACCTCGCCCTTGGACTCCACCACGGCGGCCTTGTCGAGGAACCGGAACTGGTCGGTGTAGGGGAGCCTCGACACGAGTGTGCTCGCGTGGCGCGTCCGGAAGAGGGACGCGGCGGGGTTCGCCAGCGCCGGGGCGCGCCGCTTGCGGAACGCCGCGACGGTGACGCGGAGGACGCCGGCGAGGGGCACCCCCTCGGGGCGGACGCGCACGTACAGCCCCGCGCCGGCGAAGAAGAGCGCGCAGGAGACGAGCATGAGCGCGGCGGGGATGGCGAAGCCGATCCACCAGCTCACGTTGCTCTGCACGTAGATGATCGCCGTCGACGAGCCGCAGACGGCGATGGTCAGGGTGAAGTAGTACCAGTTGAAGAAGCTGTTGATGCCGCGGCGGCCGGACTCGGTGTGCGGGTTGAACTGGTCGGCGCCGAACGGCAGGCTGCACGGCCGGATGCCGCCCGCGCCCACCACGATGAACAGGAACGACAGCACCAGCACGGCGAACTGCCCCCTCGTCGCGCCCGCGCAATGCCCGTCCGCGCCGGCGGCGCACGGCGGCGGGTGCAGCGCCGGCACACCGGCCGTCAGCGTGAGGATGATCATGCCCTGTTCTCATCATTTCATCAAAGATTCAAGAAATCAAGTTCGTCGGCGACGCCGGCCGATGGCGGAGGAAGGCGGGCGGCTTACGATGAGCGTGGCGACGCAGCCGACGCACACGGTGGCGTAGCGGCCGAGGTAGAGGTCGGAGGCGAAGGCGCCGAAGACGGTGGCGAGGTTGGTGGTGCCGCTGAAGGCGTTGAGCGCGACGGCGGCGCGGACGCTGGTCATGTGGAAGACGGAGGTGAGGTACACCATCAGGTTCGCCGCCGTGCCGATGCTGCCCAGCTTCTCGAACGTCTCGTTGCCGATCACGAACGGCATCGTCTTCCACCCCCGGTACCGGACCTCCCGCCCGGCGGCGTCCCGCGGCGCCGCCGGCGCGGCCGAGTCCAGCGAGTCGTAGTGGCCCGCGCCGTCATCATGGACCGCGAGGACGGTGTCGCCGGCGGGCGCGTCGGGGTGAACGCCGTCGCCGGGGACGGAGGGGCGATCCATTGCCGCGGTTCCTCGCCGCGGTGGGACACGTGGCGGCTGTTGGCGGTTCTCCAATTTGTTGACCGCCCGGGGAGAGTGCGTCAAGGGATCTTGGAGTGGTTTTGGCGGTTACTACTTCTCAGCGGCGGTGGGGTCGTCTGTCGCTGCAGGTGGGACCCGGACTGGGCGTTTCTGCCGGGATAAGTCGGGTATTTAGAGACTGACAGGTGGGACTAATAAAAAATGAAGAACCGTTTGGGCTGCACTGCACGAGGGTTGCTGCCAACTGATGCAACAACATTTCTATAATTCTGTTCGGAAATGTTTCTGTAAAGAACATTTTTTTAAAATAACGGTAGCTAATTATGACACTATCACAACATGTTCTAATTATTTTCTATTTTATTTTGTTAGTTCAGCTGATAGCTGAAATGTACTTTAAGCGTGCAATGTTGAATTTCAACTGCAGGTTAAAAAAATTGACTATCCATCCTAAATTAATTTTAAACATAAGTTTAACTTCTAAGGATATCACACATACGGCATAAATGAGCTCACAGTGTTCATTGATCAAATTCTTATTCCTTTTAACAAAACCCTTACTCCTATAGGTAATAAAGACTGCAAAAAAAAACTCTAGTTGCACTACACTATGGGTATGAAGTGAGTACCCAGGGAGAAAGGGAAGAGTGAAAGCAAGAAAGAAAAAGAGAGAACAGAACATAGGAAAGGAGAATAGAAATAACTATGCCTCTTTCAGTAGAAAAGTTGAGTTTGGTGATGCCATTTTTGGCTTTTTTTATCAATGAGGTAAAGAGCAACGACAAAATTAGAAACAACCAAATTCTAGTGATGAATATTCATTAAATTTGCTCACCTACTCCGGTGACCACCACAACAATAATGATGGTTTTGCCGCCGGGTATAGTTCAAGGTACTTGGTACCAACGAATCTGTGGGCAGTGGGCACCGATTTCTCTTCCTTACATCTTCTCATGCTGCTATTGTCAAATACTCCTACAACCAACAACACTTTTGGCATCACTGCAAGGAAGCCCATGAGTCATTGCCCTTAGGTTTGTTGCTAGCGGCCCTTTCTATATGGTGTTGCCCTCATCCATATCCGACCACTGCAATAGGTGCATGCTGCCCTACCTTTTGCGACTTGTAGAGCTTAGATGGATTACTGATGGAGACAATCACCAACATGTTGACATGGTAACGCCTATAACATCATATTCCATCAAAGTAACATTAGCAATCCCAAATTGAAGACTACCAAATACGCCTAATTGCAAGGTACAGAGAGCTTGCTTGGTTAGGATCCAAAATTGAGACAATCACCAACATGTTGACATGGTAACGCCTATAACATCATACTAGAAATGTTCGTGGCGTTGCCACGAATGGCCAGTGTGGTAGCTGGCTTCAACATAGATGGGCCTTTTTGACTGTGCTGTAGTTTTCTTTTGTTTGAGGGATTTTGCATAAATCTAGGTAAGAATTGTATTTGAAGTAGGTCCTGGTTTGACCATTGGTCGAAAGGCAGTTCAGGTGGAACAGAACAATGTGGCGAATGCCCTGATTCGGTAAAAGTAAGAACCACTAAACTGTGGATACATTGTGGGCAGCGAGTTGTAATACAGCATATTGGTTGCAGTCTAGGCATTGCAGAAATTCATATACGATGGCCTAGCACAGGCAGTTAACATAATCTTCGTGCACAAAAGTTAGGTATGGTAAAACCTGATGTCACCTCGTATATCTTGTTCTATGTATTGAACTAAAAGATACTTAGTGAGAGTGTGTGTTAACAAAAGTTGTTTCTGCAACTTAGCGAAAGCAGCTGTCGACATTGCCGTTTCCTGCACACCAAAATGTCCTTCCGTTTGTGTGCCTTGGTGTTAGATGTGTAGCCCTGCCAGAGGGAGGGAAAATAAGGAAAGCTATATATGTCAATTAAAATAATAAATTTTTTGAAAGTTTGGAATTTTGGGAGTAGTATGTATATGCAATAGAAATGAAATGGTAAAAATGGATAATGTGAAGACTATTGGAGTAGTACGCGGTCAATGGAATTGGTTGGTGAAGCTTGCAAGTACAAACAGTTGGGATATCTTACCTTTGATCATTCTTTAATTTTAAGCTTATTTCTTTGCTGTTTGTCATGCTTCTTGTTGTTGTCGCCATGGTTTTCTGTACTGTCCCAAGCACTGTAATTATTTGAAATATTATTAGAAGCACTGTAATTATTTTTGTATACTTTGTATAGTTTTTTAAAATTCTTTAAGGTTTGCAGGACAACAAAAAGAAGAGATGATAAATTAGTAACTCATGACAAACCAGTAGAAAAATGCATATGTTGTAATAGATAAGAAACAAATGATGTAATGTACATAAAAATAGTAATACAAATAGGTGAATAATGGTTAGTTAGTTAGTATTACTTACCTTTTTTCACTCCTAGTCGTCACTTCTCTCGGATCAGTTGGTGGTGTTGCTACCTGTAGATACATGTAAAATTTTTGTTAGTATAAAGTGTGTAGAAATTAAAGTAACGGAAACTTACATAGTAGCACATAGTAATCTGATTGGAGGTAGTCTTGTATAAACATAGTTGAGGAGGAATAGAATACAGGGGCCTTTTGGTTTATGTGCAGGAGGGGAAACGCTATGAGGTCAAGGAGTCGAAGTGTGAGGCGTGGGCTACTGCTGGTCCTGTTCCTCCGCGAGAGAAATCCATTGGTAGGTACACTTTGTCGACTCTAAAATTAGGCCTCTAAGCAGCATACTAAACGGGGATAAGCACCAACCATGCTACTGCAAGCCAAAAAGTTGCAATGTACCGCTGGATCAAATTCAGCTGCTAAGCTGCCGCTAGCTGTATCGTTCAAGGTGGACTAAGCTATGCAAGAACAGCTACGGCAAGGCATTTCGTCAAACACCTTGCTTGCAGTTGCAGGGCAAGGAAGGGAGAGGGGAGAATCCAGAGGTCGTGGTTCCCGGGCACGTAGAAGACGGCCTCGAACCGCGCCCTGAGCACCCCCATGCTGCGCTTGAAGTTGTCCCTAGTCTCGACCACGTCCCCCGTCACGACGAGCGCGTCGACGCCGGGCCCCGTCCCGTCCGCGACCTCCGCGCGGGCCGGCGGCCGCCTGGGCCTGTCTACCGTGGCGACCTCGACTCGCCGTTCTTTGCTGCATGAGCATCCTGACGTTCGGGGCCGCTGCCCCAGCACGGAGGTCGAGGGGCTGGTCTGCGCCGCCATCGTGGTGTGCGAGGAGGCGGCCCGCGGCGCCCTTTGGCACGGCCTAGTGCCTAGAGCCGGCTCTGTGCGGGATCCAAGCGGGCGGTGTCCAGCCAGCGCGAGCGAGAGGTAAGGGCGCCGTGGAGAGCCTGGACACGACGGAGGAGGTGGAGTGTGAGGCGCGGATAGGCCTCCGACTGCGAGACGACGCGGCGGGAGAGAGGCTGAATGCCATTCACCATTCACTCCACCTGGGTGAATAGCGGATGGATACTCCAAGAGTCCGATACGGAAAGAAGGATCACGATAGAGAAGATGACGTACCTTTCGTTTGAGGGGAGATTTCTCTTGCGGTGCGATTGTGACAGCACCAGGAACGGGAAGAGAAGATATGAGCGTACGGGAACGGATGGTATAAGGACACGGGGTCAAAAAGCAGTCTCTTCTAGACGGGATTTTCTCGATACTTCACGAAGCCTTTGGAACTGCACGCATACGCAAGGCACGTTGCATTGCTGAACTATAAGCCTACGCAGCGCACGTTGCACCGCTCGATGACGTCCGTTTGATATCCAACGCTAGATGGAAATTTACGTGACGTGGCCCAATGACGTGCCCTCTTTTGGTGCGTGAATCGTAAGAAGAGATTCCATCAAAGTAACATTAGCAATCCCAAATTGAAGACTACCAAATACGCCTAATTGCAAGGTACAGAGAGCTTTCTTGGTTAGGATCCAAAATTTACCCTGCCAATACTAGGCCAGGTTAAAAGCACTATCGGCACCTAGCTCTCCTCTGTTTTCCCCACGCTACAGGGCAGCCAGGCGAGAGAGAGGGCGAATAGACTTTCTCCTCCACCGATCCGCCGGCCCCCCCTCCTCCGGCGTCCTCGCCGGCGACGGAGATGAGGGGGGTGCCCGGCACCTCGGCGGGAGGACCTGTGTAGCTGTAGGATTAGTCCTTAGTGCTTGTAGATCCCGCCGGCGACTTTTATATCACCGGCTAGGGTTAGAGTTTCCTCTTCGCTTCTCCGGCGGCGGTGGCGGCGACGGCGTCGTCTCCGGCGAGGATCGAAGGAGGATAGGTCTCTTCCAGGCGGGTTTCGGCGTTGGCGCCCTCGGTGGTGCGAGCACCGGCGGTCCCTCTGTGAGTTTTGTTCTCCTCTTTATCTTTTGCGAACGGTGGGGAGGTTTCTGTGTCTGGGCTGGCGGCGTCAGCAGCTCTGGACTGCTTTTCCGGCGGCCGGCTCTCTCCGGCGGCGGCGGAATCTCTCTCCTCTTCTGGTTCTCGTTGATGGGGCTGCCGAAATCCGTTCAGTGGAATCGATGCGTCGGGGTGGAGTCCTGGCGTTGGCTTATGCGGCTCATCCAATGCGTGGAGGCTCCCATCGACACGGAAGATGGAGTTCTCTGGGCTCCGGCAGCCTACGGCGGCCGGAATCGGATAAGACAAGGAGTCTCTGGTAGTTGTAGTGGCGTGTCATTTTCAATTTTGCCAAGGGCTTTTCTGTAAAAGTTTGGGGTTGTATTATGCTCCTTTGTTTTAATATATGCCCCTCCTTTCGCAAAAACAAAAAAAAAACTAGGGCAGGTTAAAACATGGGCATGCCAAAATTTATCTGCCAAAACAAGGTACAGAGAGCTTGCTTCGTTAAGATGACAAACCTAGGGTCTGTTTGGCAGGGATCCAGCTCCGGCTCCACCGGCGGCTCCTGCTGGAGCTCTACCAAACACTCTAAAAGTGAAGCAGCTCCATACTGTAGCAGGTGAGAAGGTGGAGCAGCAGCTTTGCCTGCGAGGTGGAGCCGGTGGAGCCACAAAAACCAGCTCCACCTGCTCCAGCTCCGGCTCCACCCATTTTACAAGGAGCCGGAGCCCTCCCAAACAGGCCCTAGGTTTGTCATCTTCCAGGATTCCAACTTCAATTAAGCTATATTTTGTTTTCCAACAATGAAGATTTTATGGGAAGAAATGAAGCAAAGTAGAAAGCTATGGCAGCCAACATCCAAAGAACATAGTTTGAGAACCAAGAATATACATCGATTTACATTGAGCGGCTGGAGCTAAGTTAACTGGATGACAATATTCTATCTGGATAATTATATATATAAGCTATCATAAAAAATAAATAAGCTTTCTCATAACTTTAATTCATGGGTTCTGATCCCAAGCAAATGCTGTGATCTTGCCTTGGGAGCTTCCACTTCTAATGCGAGCTATGCATTGCTTTACAGCATCATGGTTCACGTGAAAAATGAATTTCATGTTGCTTATCTGTAGGGTAAAAAAATATTTAAAAAAACAGCTTGGTAAGAGTTCAAAATGCTAAGCATGTAACTTACCAGGGGACAAGAATTAGTTGGAAACAGAGCACAACATCTACTTGTCATTGCATTATTTGTGAATCACACTTAAAAATCTCCTCCCAGTTCCAATTACTTTTCATGTTCACATATGTTCACATGAGTCATGATTAGTGAGCAAAACAATAGAGAGGAATGAAGAAAAGGCATTATAAACGCAAACTTTGACTAAGTTTAGCAAGTCACTAATTTACTACAGTTGAATAGCATCAACTATTCAATATACTGAAAAAGGAAAGGATGAGGTCTCTTTCTGGCTCTGGCTCATTTCTCCACTATTAGCATGCTTCTTATTGCCACATGCAGTTACATAAATAGGTGTACAACATATCATGTGAGATATGAACTAATGAACCGCAAATGAAGGAATAGCTAGTAATGTAGCATATCATCTTTAGTCAGTTAATCCGAAATAACTAGAATGCTTGAGTGCTTCAATCTTATGGTACAACAAAGCCGCAAGTTGATACGAATATGCATAATTAATTGGTTTACAACTTACAAGTCTTGCAGCTATATAACAAAAAGGGAGCCAGTACCTATAGTACTAGGGTATGGATCTTTAGTACACCACTGACATTTATCACCAAATGATGAATTGGTATGAAGAGCAAATTCCTAGCATAAGAAAGAAAAGAATGAAAGACCATACCTCAAGTAACGAGTCTGAAATTAAGCTGATACGTTTGTTACATGGTACTTCTTTGCTATTCACAAAAATTGAAGGCTTCCCTATATTTTTTATGTAGAAAGTTCCACCATCATCCATCTTGATAACTGCCTGTACATCAAAATACAGAATTGCAAAGAGAAGTGAGCAATAAGGGCAAGATAATAAACACACGAGGGTTTGCAGTTAGCCCGAGCCAACTTAAAAAAGAAGGGGAGAAATCCTGAAAACATAACTAGATACTCCTTACAGCATCAAAGCTTCAATCAACCCAATATTTTAACTTTACAAAAGGCCCAATTACCTGTCGACGAGATATTTTATTTGCCTTTCCTTCCTTTCCCAAATCGATATCAACATGTACCTCTCCTGTTTCTCTCCCAAGAGTTACCTGCATTAGAAGAGGATCAAGCATACTTTTAAAGATAGCATCAACATAATAAAGAAGCACATTTCAAAACATATCAACTGCAAACAAAAAATTTTAACCTGCAAGGTGATATTTAATCTTGCTATTTAAAGACTCTTTCAGAATTCAAAAGGCAGAAAATAATAACAACTAGGTGCGTTTGACAACCAACAATTAAGTGATGTCTCTTGACACAAATAACATTTGGAACAAATAGAGATGCCTAAACACTTCAAGTTCCACAACAGAGAATACATCCATGGATATATTAATTATTCCCGCTGTACAAGAGTATGTAGCTCTGCCTATTTGGACATTGACACATCTGTAATATGAACAAACAAGCTTCACTATGAATTTTAACAGTAATATAATAGCAGAAGTCATACTATTAACGAAAGTCCTTCTCATAATAATTCTAATGATACTTTTATCATGTGGCCAATCGAAATATTTTCTACATATTTATCTATCTGCAAGTTAAAGCTAAGGAAGTTTGGACAATCAAGATCCAAAATGTCATGCAATTTTTTAATTTTAGGAGTATCATATTTACTGCTAAGAAATGAAGGTTCAAATATAATGCTTAATACTACCTCAGGATCTGTTATGTAGAATTTCAATCGTTGGCCATAAAGAACGGCGAAAGCACCCTTAGACATGATAGATCTGTTCATATAAGAGCAAGCACCCTTAGACATGATAGATCTGTTCATATAAGAGCAAGCCCCTTTCTCTAATTTTATCAAATCCTTCCTGCTTTCAGGATACTGAAACCTTGAAACTGATGATACAAATAGCCCAAACAAAAAGAACTGGTTTTAGTGTCTGTAAGAACATAACAGATAACAACAGGACACATTAACAAAAGTTTCAACAAAAATGGACTTTTATCAGTGTCCCTTTACATTTACCTTCTGGTTGGATGAAATCGGATTCTTGATCCCACGGAATCAGGTCCTGATCAAGTATCTACAGTAAGTTTTTGAGAAGTCAGAAGCTCCAAGGTATGCAAAACCATGTAAATGCAACCAAGAAAGAACTATATGTACCAATGCTTCTAGATCAAAATAGTTAGGAACACTATTCTCACTGTCAGATCCTTCTGCTTGACTCAAAGTTGAAACAGTTCCAATGGGATTATGAAATTCTGTATCTGGCAATGCATCAGACAATTCATAGCTTTTGATAGCAGTTTCACTGCCTATTTTGGGTTTATCAGAAAGAAGTTTGCCATTCATTTGATAGGGGCCTTGAATTGACTTGTTCAAAGTCAAATTATGCAAATTATCACAATACTCATGTTTAACAAAACCAGAAGCTGTTTCTTCACCTCCATCAACGGAACGCGGAGCTGAAATACACATGTCTGCATTTCTACCACCAAAGTCATCATGCAGGACAAGTGGCTCATGTCCTATAATGCTACCTTCATTAAGAGACACCATTGTATTTTGCTCTAGGATGGCTGATTCCAGCTTTATTGGTGGTGATGGTGATGAAGGTTGGGCATTTTCCATGTTTATATGTTTGGCGAGAACCAAGCACACATCATGCTGAGAATCCTGGTCCATGGTGGAGGTGGGTTCTAAAGAGGACTGACTAGGCATATGATCATTGAAAGGGATTTCAGAATCTTCTGTGTTCAACATACACTCAGCATTATGTTCAGGATAAAGCACCGCCGATGAACCAGGTACAGTGCCCACTCCAGAAACATCTGCCACATTTTATTTCCTTTGGATCGGATCTATGTGGTTACCACAGTTGGTTGTGGCGAAGGTATGGGACCCGAGATCTTTCTGATTTGTGTCCAGTGCAAAATCTGTAAAGAGTTCACCGCTGAGGAGCCCAAGGTCTTCTTTCTCACTGAAACCCTTTCAATGGGAATGCATGAATCCACCTTCTGACACCATTGCACTGCATAAACCAGAATCAGGTATTACACTATCTAAAGTTGCCTGAAATGCAAGTGCGTCACTTATATTTGTTTCCGTTCTCTTATCATCAGAAAGTATAAGAGTTTTTGGTTCCAATATACGCGTATCTGTCAGCATATCAGGTGAATTAACACCCAGAACAATACTCCAAGTAGGAATGCTGGGCTCCAGGGAACACCATTTTTCACTAATTGCTGTGATTGATCTTGGCTCACGTGATAGTCCTGTGCTGTTCCCAGAAAATTGGCTATTCTTTTCTCCATCTTGATCTTGATCAATTCCCAGTACAGCCTTTAATCCTTTAGCTCCATGGTCCAACTGATCACTAAGATCTGACCTATTATCTGTAGTGATTATACTACTTCCACTGGTCAGACAATTCTTCATGCCATCATATCCATATAACTGGTCTGCATCTGCATAGCCATGCGGGCTTTCATCCATTACCATGCTGCCATCAAAATGCTCTGTATGGAATGAGTATTGTCCATTACCATTGGAATGTACATCTTTTCTGACAGAATAGTGTCCACCCATAAGCCCATAATCACTTACAGCGGTTACTGGTGGATCAACTTTGTGAACCAAATGATTGCCTCCACATACACAACCACTGCCATCAGTAGAATTACATGAGCAGAGTGCAATAACACAACCAAAATCGGCAGATGAACATGGTTCATGGCAAACTCTCTTTCTTATTGCATAATACTGATTCTTTACACTATCCATTTTCCGCTTGCAGAGGGAGAAGCATTTTGTCTTTGAGTTGAAAAGCTTCACTGTTTTAGCAGGATCGGAGACTGAAAGCTCCATCTCATACTTGGCCATGTGAGCAGATGCTTGTGCTGAGGTCTCTGAGTCATATAGCAATGAATACCAGCGATCCTGCAGTTCTTGAAGGTTGAATTTATGGGAGAAGCATACAACTCCTTTAGCCAATGATTCCAACGAGGATAACACAGAAGCAGTTAACACTTAACAGTGTACAAAAAATGATAGACTCTTGTAAAGTAAAATAAACTTAACCCTCACAGTAAAGAATTTTCAAAGTACGGATCAATTAAACAATCAATGACTTCACCCAAATATAGAATGTCAACTGCAATATATCAGTACCACTGTTACTATTCTTTGCCCTAACATATCAAATGTACAAATCAGTCCACATGCAAATATAAAGTATGATGTAGTGTATATCGAGTATGTCCAACATTTGAAGTTGTAGTCCATGTTTAATTGTCCACCATAGAGATGTACACGTTCAAGGTGTGTTAATAGTATTTTGCTTTTTAAATTTGTTTACTTATTCATTTGCCTAGGTCAACTTCTTATCCAAGCTAAGACCACGAAGCCAACGACACAGAATGAAAAGTTGGGAACATAAAGATAAAGGTAATCAAGGGATAGCAATGTTCAATGCTGGAACTCCAAATGACCAACAATGTCACCCTAACATTAGTATTCATTTGCTTTCACTCATGCAATCCTAACACAGTGTACCGCTTTCGGCTAGTGAAAAAGCTGGCTGATTTCGGCTAATTCAATAGTGTTATGTGAGAAAGAATAAGCCGGAATAAGCCGAAAGCAGACAAGCCGAACAAGTCATGGCCATACATAAAAGTACAAGGTTTTAGAACTACTTTTGCTAGATATGGTAGTGAGACTCCACGGTTCGTATGCGATGTATGTCAAATCATTGAAATAATGAAATGAAAAAAAGTCATTTTTCTTTTCATGAGTTATCACTTATCACAGTGCCCATTCATGGCATGAGGAACAGCACCAATAATGACACAATGTGGTAAGCATGATATTGGCAAGATGGCCCTGCGTGTTCGGAAAAAAAAAATTGGCAATACGGCTAATAGATTTCACATTATTTTGTGCAAGCTTTCCATGAGAGGAGCTAACTGCATAATAAATAGACAATGAAAATGAAAGCATTAAAACCATTGGCTCGCATATGTTAACAGCATGGAATTGTGTAGAACTGCAATTCTTTACTTGTGTAATACATAAATGTAAATTCTGACACACAAAATATGGCTTTAACGAGCACCAGTAATAGTTGACTAGATCCTACAAAAATGGAAATTTCTCAGCACAGAACACCAAAGATGAGATTGGACACGTGCTAATAAGTAGAGATAAGAAGTAAAGTAGAAAAATAATTAATGAAACAAGTTAAGTAACAGAACACTTTCTAAAAAACAGAATACTAATAACTTCTCAAGCTTGTGGCGAATCTAGGTAGTACGGTAGTTAGTAAATGCAACTCCAAGAGAATAGTTCTTTTACAAATAACCTTGGTACACTAAACAGATCGAGAAAATTGCAAGACAACAAAATAGTAGCATCAAAAAGCAGCGGAACTGACACATACTATCACTACAAGTCAATTGTTGCATCAAACTGACTCGAATCTTATTACCAAATTGTCCAATAGATCCTAAAAATTAAAGGCTGTGTGTTCATATAGTACTCACTGCAATGTATTGTATCAAAATCCACACCCCTATATTAAAAGAGATTGAACCGTGACCGTACAACAAGTCCATACACTACACGAATGGAACTGTCCAGGAAGTGCCAATGGGCAATGACAAATAACAGCAAAACAGTGCAAGCAAAGCAACACGAACGTAGCAGAAGAAATAACAGGCTAGCATTATATATGGTGCCTTGTCACATCACATTTCTTAACATATAACAAGGCCCCCTACCCTCTACAAGTTACAACGATGTCCATTAACCAGTCACTCGGACCATTAACTATGCTGAGTAACAGGGATCAAACATTCAAGCCTGACTTGAGCAAGCCAACCATGAGGAGAATTACAAAAAATTACAAACAGGAAGTAGACTGAATCAGAAAAATTAATCAGGTAAGGCAGCGAGTTTCAGCATTCCAGGTCCTCAAGTCAAGCGTATATCAGTAGCTAAAACATTCTCCTCAATAGGCTACAGGTAGGGAGCACGATCGCATCTTCAATTCTATTTCCGCCGAGCGATTAGCTCCTCCAAAATCGCACACACGACGGACCAGCACCGCCCCCCACGAACTGAACCCGAAACACGCAGCAATTCCAACAGTGCCGTGCCGCGAATCGAACGCGATGAGCACGCCCGGCGCGATGCTGCGGTCGGGTGGGGCGGGAAGCGGACGAGGAGAAGCGAAATTCCGCTCCTGCGGCGCGAGGCGCGCCGGGCGGAGCGTTCAGTGGGAGTTGCTGGCGGCTGCGGAAGGGGAATTCTCGGTTCGGGCAGCGTGAGTTACCTCGACGGCGTTCTTCAGGAGGACGTCGTCCTCGGCGGTCCATTCCGCCGCGGCCGAGACGGTCCCCATGGCGGCCCCGCCCGCCGCCGCCCTTCAGGGTTCTGGGAATGCGGCCGGAGCCGCGCGGCGTGGTGGTGGTTGGGTTGGGCTCTTCGGGGAGAGAGCGAGGAGGAAGAGGAGAGAGACGCGGCAGTGGCGGTGTGGAAGGGAAGCGGGTGCTGCTAGCCTGCTGCCTAAATGCCTAATGGCGAATCGAGCGGTGCGGGGGCGCAGCCGCGCAGCTCAGCGCTTCCCACGCCTACCGGCACGCCACCGGGCCACAGGTGCTGGCAGCGCCGCCCACCGGGCCGGGGATTTCTATTTGTCGCGCGAGCTGCTGCGTGCCAACGTGTCGCAGAAGGTCGGAAGCTAACGCACGCCACCCGCTGTCTCTTTGTTTTGTTTCCGTGGACGGTCAAGGTCCATTAAGACATTAAGCTTTTCTTCGTTCGTATATCTTCTTCTGTTGCAGCTAACGCATGCCACCCCTTTCTCTAG
This sequence comes from Panicum virgatum, assembly GCF_016808335.1. NCBI lineage: Eukaryota > Viridiplantae > Streptophyta > Magnoliopsida > Poales > Poaceae > Panicum > Panicum virgatum. Next base: position 7,280,053 of record NC_053146.1, read on the forward strand.
TTTTGTTTCTGTGAACCGTGAAGGCCCATTAAGCTTTTCTTTGTTTTCTTTTTCTTCTTCCATTGCAACGTGGCGTGCAGTGAACTTTGCTGCAACTGGCTAAATTAAAAATTTCGGAACATTATGAAAACTGAACAATTTACTAAACAAGTCAGAATATTTCCGAAACACTTTTGAAATGTTTTCAAAACATCTGAATGCTTCGAAACATTTTGGAATGTTTCCAAAACATCTGAATATTTCGGAACATTTTGAAATATTTTCCAAAACATCTAAAAGTTCCGGAACACTTTGGAATGTTTCGGAGGAATTTGAAAGTTTCTCAGAATAATCTTGAATGTTTTTAAACAAATCTAAATGTTTTAGAAAGTTTCGGAACACTTTGAAAACAGAACAATCTTAACATGTTGCTCAACAAGTCAAAATGTTTTCCGAACACTTTGAAATATTTCCAATTTGTATTTCCAAAAATTTGACAGCAAACATTTTGAAATGTTTCCAAAACATCTGAATGTTTCATAACACTTAAAATATTTCAGAAACACTCCGCAATATTTCTAAACAAATCTAATATTTCGAAACAATCTGAAAGTTTTCCAGGTAATTTGAATGTTTCTAAACAAATCTGGATGTTTCGGAACAAATTGAAAGTTTCAGAACATTCTGAAAATAGAACAATCTACTAATCAAATCATAATGTTTCCAAAACATCTAAATGTTCCCGAACAATTTGAAATATTTTAAATCTGAATGTTTCGGAACACTCTGAAAACGGAACAATATGAACAAATGTAAATATTTTCGGAACACTCTGTAATGTTCTTAAACAAAACTAAATGTTTCGGAACAATCTGAAAGTTTTTCGGAACACTCTGGAATGAAACAAATCTAAATGTTTCGGAACAAACTGAAAGTTTCGAAACACTTTGAAATGTTTCCAAAACAAATGTAAATATTTTCGAAACACTTTGAAATGTTTATAAACAAATCTGAAAACGTATCAAAAAATACTAGGAATTGTTTTCAACAAATATGAATATTTTGGAACACTTTCGTGCAAACATTTTTATTTTTTAAAAACATTTTGTGGATAAAACTTTCACTTCCGCTTAATGGGCCGGGCACCTGCTTATTGGGCTAGGAACCTTACTTGATTCCGCTTCCGCGCGCACGCCCATCTGATTCTTCTGCGACGCAACCTTCCGAAAGTCGCTGAAAGCGACGTATAGACGCCCCCCACCGGGCCACAGCTCTGCTCAAAGATGAGAAGCCCATCTAAGAGCTAACCCAGATTGGGCCCCAATTTCCTAGAACCCCTCTGTCTCTTCTAGCCCACCTTCTTTGGAAGAATGTTGCGTCCCGGCCTGATGGGCATGGCCGTTCGTTCAGGTCCGCCTAGAGGCCACCGATCCTCTATATATATATATATACATATATATATACATACATATATATATACATACATATATATATACATACATATATATATATACATACATATATATATATACATACATATATATATACATATATATATATATATGTTCCGGTAGATTTTTTTCTCCCCACTTTCCAGTGTTTGAGATTCGTGCAACTATCTCCAACCGTTGGATCAATACATCCAAACCCTAACCCCTCACCCTCTCTCCCTACCGTGCTCTCCCTCCCGTGCCCCCGCCGCCACGCACCACCCAACGCAGGCCGGCGCCCGCACCGCCGCCGGCCCTTCCTGTCTCGTCGCCGAGCCTCCCCTGCTCTGCCGCCGCGCCTCCATGCCGCCGCGTGCCGAGCTCGCCGGCTCCCGTTGCCTGCTCGCGCCGCCGGAGTGTGCCAAGCTTGCCGGCCGCTGCTTGCCCGTTCGTGCAGCCGCCGCTCCAAGTGGACCCGCGCCACCGCGCGTCGACCTCGCCGGAGAAGAAGCAGGCTGTTCGCCGGAGAAGCACGTTCAACATTTCAAATTAGTATTTCCAACATTCCATTCTTCTAATTTCAACATTTCGTATTTACAGTTCCAACAATTTGAAGTCAAATATTGAACCTGTTTATAGAAAATGTTGAGTGAATTCTGTTAAGATGTTGAACATATTTGCAACAGCTAATTGGGCCAAATGGACTTTAAAAATATATATTTTATCTACCTTCCACAAGATATATAGGAGCCCCCCTAGAGGCCTGCCCTTTCTCAGGATTCCTATGCATTTTCCGGAAGAAAGTTTCTTCCATACCTTCCACTTTAAGATATGTGCATCAGTTGAAGCTAACGGACAGGATGAGACTAGGACAACGTCACGGCGCGCTAATGCTATCTGGGTTGGCGTGGGGACCCCTCAAAAGGCAGGTGCGCTGGGACATTATTGGCTCACTAGAGTTTGAATTTCAAACTTTAAACTATTTTTTTCTCTTAAACGGTGCATTCAATTTGGATTCCGTTTGAACCATCATCTCTATGAGAATTTTTCTAACAATTTACGATCCCATATGATTATATGTTTGGCTTTTTTTAATTTCAACATTCTAGGTGTATTAACTCAACATTTTAGATATACTGTTTCAACATATCTACATAAAATGTTGAACCACACTTGAAGTATTGTTGAATTCTGTATTTTGAAATATTGAAACAATATATACTACTCAACATTTACTTATTTTCTATTGTTGAAAAAAGGAAAATTAAAAACCACTAGCAGGACGTCCGGATCATGGGAAAACAAATGAGAAAAAACTGTTACGTTGGTGCCCACGACACAGGGCAGTGCACGTGGTCGCGCTCCAGCTGTCCTGTGTGCGCTGCTGGTCTACCACCACGCTCACGCTTTACCATCTGTTTGTGTTGGAATTTGAATATATTTAGACGGGCTGCGGACGCGAGAAAAGAAGAAACTGTGAGACTACGGCGGCTCGTAGTTTATGGGCCTACTGTTGGGCCGTTAATGGATTAAAGATATGTGTGTTAACTATCTTTTACAAGATAAATAGGTGCCCCCGCCCTTTCTGGAGGCAAATGAATCGACGATAAAGTAGTGAAACAGAGTTTTTTATTTTTATATTATTTATTTTTTAATTTTTCAAAAATATGTACCGCAAATTTTTTTTTTGCAGATCTGGCCTCCTATCGCCAGTTCAACTGGCGGTAAGGGCATACCGCCAGATGAATTGGCGATAGGGGTACTGTAGGGATGTTATCGCCGGTTTATCCGGCGGAATTTTTTTGACCTGGGCAGCTTACTTTTAAAAAATTATAACTAATTTATATGAACTCGGATGGAGATAAACTTTATATGAAAATTGTAGACCTCGACTAGATCTACAACTTTATAGTTAATTTTTTTTCATTTGGAGACATCTTGCTGCTCAAATAATCGACACAAATTTCAGATCTAAAAATAAAATTTTGGTCTGAACACTGAACAGCACACCTTCAAAAAATCATAATTAATTTATATGATCGCGTATGGAGATAAACTTTATATAGAAATTATAGAACTCAACAAGATCTACAACTTTGTAGTTCAAAATTATTTCATTCGAAGCCATCTTGGTGCTCAAATAATTGTCACAAGCTTCAGATCCAAAATTAAATTTTAGATCTGGAGCATTTATCGATTATTTGAGCATCAAGATGACTTCAAATAAAAAAAGTTTGAACCACAAAGTTGTAGATCTCGTCGAGATCTATAATTTTCATATAAAGTTTTTCTCCTTCCGAGTTCATATAAATTAGTTATGATTTTTGAAACGTGAGCTGATTAGGTCAAAAAAAATTCCACCAGATGAACCGGCGATAACATCGCTACAGTACCCCTACCGCCTGTTCATCCGGCGGTATGCTCTTACCGCCAGTTGAACTGACGACTGGAGGTCAGATCTGCAAAAAAAATTGTGGTATATATTTTTTGAAAAATTGAAAATAAATAATATAAAAATAAAAAAAAACTCAGTGAAACAAGTACACAGCAATCTTTGTTAAGCGGACCGGTTAATATTTCCGTGGACAAAAAAAATGAAGCCCTGTTAATCCGTAGTCGGCCCAGCGTCCAGGAGCATCCTCTTCGGGCCTTTTTTTCATTTTTATATTTAAAAAAAACAAAATTTCAAAAATATATGCCGAATAGGGAAATTTTCAAAAACGGGTGCCTGTCGCCCCACTAATGGGCGACAGGGTGCCTGTCGCCCATCCAGTTGGCGACAGGACCTAAATATAAAAAGAATTACATTTAGGTCCTAGCGCCCAAGGCGCATTAAACAGTAAACTTGTAAAATCGATATAAAATCGTAGAAAAATCAGAAAAATACAAAATCAACTGTTCTGAATTCTATGAAATAATATCTGTAACTTTTGTTACATACAGTTTTCCATTTGATCAATGTATCTAAATCAAGAAAAATAGTCCTTGTACCTAGAAAAATCTAAAATAATTCATTTGGTCTAGTTGTGCTTATCTCAAATTTACAAAACTTTTTTTATAGCTCTTAGGAAATAAAATAATAGTACTGTAAAAGTTATAGCTTCTAATACTCAGTATAGCAGCATGAATAAATAACCCATTTAAACTAGACATATTACAAGATATAATTAAAAACTTATTCTAGAAATGTTTTCTGGGCCTACCAATTTTGTAAAAGCCTATGCTCACCATATGCAACACTCTGGCCAAAGATGACATATATACAAAGGATGGATCTTGAGATTTAAATAAAAGTGCATTAAACTGGTATTTAAAATAGAGCAAGATACATTGATCAAATGAAAAACTTTATGTAACAAACGTTGTAGATCTTGTTTCATAGAATCCAGAACAGTTGAGGTTGTATTTTTTTTATTTTTCTACGATTTTATATCGATTTTACAATTTCACTGATTAATGCACCCGGGCGCCAGGACCTAAATGTAATTTTTTTTACATTTAAGTCCTATCGACAACTGGATGGGCGGCAGGCACCCTGTCGCCCATTAGGAGGGCGATCGGCACCCATTTTTGAAAATTTCCCTATTCGGCATATATTTTTGAAATTTTGTTTTTTTAATATAAAAATGAAAAAAAACGCCCTTTCAGGCCCATGTGGAACGTAGCCGGTTCACACAGAAGCAGCAACGAAATTTTTTTAGGCTGTGTTTAAATCACTTTGCATTTTGCATTTTGCATTTTTTGTATTTTTAGAAGGGAATGTTCAACATTTGAAGTATTAAATATAGATTAATCTAATGCTTGCAGTAACGAAATTAATTACAGATCTCGTCTGTAAACTACGAGACGAATCTAATGAGCCTAATTAAGCTATCACTAGAGCATGTTTACTGTAGCTTTACTGTAGCAATTTTGTGTCTAGCCACGTCTTAGTTAGGCTCATTAGATTCGTCTCGCGATTTACAGTCCATTTGTATAATGCAATTTATTTTTTGACTACATTTAGTATATCATGCATGCGATTTAAAAAAATTGTATTTTGCGTTTTGAAATCTAAACAGAGCTTTAATGGGATCTAAACAGTGCCTTCATAAGAAAGCAAGAACGAAGTTGTTCTCCGATTCCAAGGTTGGAGAGAAGACATGTCTGAAGTCTGAAAGTACACCCTATGTTCGTGCCGGCGCCCGGCGAGGAAGCTGCAGTGGTACGGTACCGTACACTCTCTGTACGCGCGACGGCGCGAGCCTTCGCTGCCAGCTCGCCACGGTGCCTTCCTGTCCGGGTACTGTTCCCGTACGCGGCATTGCAGGTGGGTGTTGCAGTTAGGCCCCGTTTAGTTCCCAAAATTTTTCCTACAGTATCCGTCACATCAAATCTTTCGACACATGTATGAAGTATTAAATGTAGTTGAAAAAATAACTAATTACACAGCCTAACTGATTAACATGAGATGAATTTTTTAAGCCTAATTAGTTCATGATTAAATATTATTTGTTAAATAACAACGAAACATGCTACAGTAACTTTTCACCTACTTTTCCCAAACTAAACGCGACCTTAGCGGCGGTCGGCTTCTTGGATCGGAAGGAGTAGTAGGTACCTGCCGACCGACCGTACTCACGGCTAGTCACACTCGACTCCCACTCCCACATCGTTCGTCGAGGAAGGCGTATGGCGGTATGGGTAGGGTAGGGTAGGTAAACAATACAAACCAACGCGATCGTTCAGACTTCAAGACTGAAGAGCAATTCTGAGAGAGACAAATTTATTTATAGTAGTAGTAATAATGCTCCAGATACGATTCCTCTTTTCTTTTTTGAAGAAATCCAGACAAGATTTTTGCCCGCCAACAGAAAGCAGCAGTATACTTGCCTCTGCTCGATCAGCTTGCTGCTCCACTGCTAGTACCTCCTTTTTGTCTGAAACTTGCCATGCGACTGTGAGGTCTGCAGATACTGCCGCCCAGCCGATGGCCAATGTCTGTCAGGCACTTGCACTTCATCTTCGACCAGAATTTTACTCTGGGTGTGTTTAGTTGGTGAAATTTTTTTGGATTCGGCTACTATAGCACTTTCATTTGTATTTGACAATTAGTGTCTAATTATGAATTAATTAGGCTCAAAAGATTTATCTCATCATTTACAGCTAAACTATATAATTTGTTATTTTCATTAACTATATTTAATGCTCCATGCATATGTCCAAAAATTTGATATGATGGGAAATCTTAAAAAAAATTGGTAACTAAACATGGCCTCTGAAGATCATGGGCAGCTTTTATGTTGTTTCAGACAATTCAGAGGGCCGCCCAAAGTAGTATTAAAGGCGCGGAGATTCGGCTTATCGGTTTCGTAATCCGGGGCTCAGCTCCCTGCTTTATCTTATCTGGAACCGAAAGTGGATCCGTCGTCCGAACGACATGTACTTAGGGCTTCCCTAATGTTCATAATATAGAGATCACAAGCCTCTTACGACAGACCTTATACATTACAGGGGCCGGTTCTAAAGGGACCCTGAGCTCAAAAAGGTTGAGACCGGACCTCAAGCTTGAGGCCGGGTCTTAGAGAATAAAGAAATCAGAGGGAGAACGGTGTCACGACTGTTATGTGCGGCTGACGAATGGCGTGGTGGCACGGGAGCTCGGGTGCCAAATGCTGACCGCATGTCAAGATTTCTTTACTGCATGGTAGGACCCACGCTTAGGATCTCCTCGGCTTTAAACATAACAATGTCGACCTCATGCCTATGTGGGGCCCACCATAAGACCGGAAGTGGCAGGATACACTACCGATCCTCCACCTCTGGAGGTAGGTCCCGTCCGCTCGCGTCGCACCCCGCACGGGCGACCGAGCGGCTCCTCCAACCCTACCCACCGCCACCCTCTCCACGGCCTCCTCCCGCCGCGCCGCCGCCCGAGCGGGCTGCAGGAAGCCCTCGCGGCCCAAGGGGAAGGTGGCGGCGGGGCCCTCCCCCTTCTCTCCGGCGGCTAGGGGCGGGTGCGGCCGCCCGGCTCCCCCGGAGGTCCTCTCGTCAGCGCGGGCGAGCATGCGGCGGCGGAGGAAGGGGCCCCCAGATCCCGCGTCGCCCCGGCCAGATCTGGTGGCTGCGCGGCGGGGGCGCGCGATTTCGTGGTGGGGCGCAGTGTGGGGGTCCGGCAATGACGGAGGGTGCTGGAAGACGGTGACGGCGGCCTTGGCCGGCACGGGACATGGACGGCGGTCAACACACTGGCTGGGACGCGCTGGCGCGGCCCTGCGCGGCGGCGGCGGTGGCAACGCCCTGCGAGGTGCAGGGCGCTGCGGTTCAAGGCTGCGGGAGGCTCTGTGTGGGCAGCGCCTGAGTAGCTGCTCGCCCTTGGCAATGGTTGTCAGGTGGCTTTTTCGGCGGACAACTGCGTGTGGGGGGGACGTAGGCGAGATGGTGGTGGTGCTTCCTTTCTACTCTCCTTGACGATTGTGCGGATCCGGCGTCGCTTCGGTGGCGGGGCCAGGTGGCTTGCGCTGGGTGCTCCCAGCTTAGGTATGTTCTTGCGGTGCCGTGGCGACATTGTTGGAATGTTCCGAGCCATCCCTCCGGCAGTGGAGTTGTGGAGGAGGCGGGGAGCTTGTTTGCTGCTGCTTGATTGGGAGCGTGCGTAAGGCACGGTGTTGATCCGGGCGAAAGCCTTCACCGGCACTCTTGCGGGCGGTGGTGGTGGCGGCGCCCTTGGGGCGTCGTTCTTCCCGTTGGGGACACCACTATGGGGCACCATGTCCTGAAGCATGGGGTCTTGGGGTGAAAACCCGGCCCGGCTTGCTCGAGCGACGGCGGCGCCATCGGCGTCATGCCCTCCTTGGAGGCGCCGCTTATGGAGACTCGTCTCGGCTTGTAGTAGTGTGGGAGTTGGCTTGCATGGCCCTTGTGCAGCGGCAGAGGAGGTGCGCAAGGTCAATGTGTTGGCAGCAAGGTGCAGAGAACCCATGGGTGCTAGAGGACTTGAGTTGGCGCGCATGGTGCAGTGGTGACCTCGGTGACGGTTGGGTGGAAGCTATGCTCTCAAAGCGGTTTCAGATATCTGAGTCTTTGGCAGAGGAGTGTGAGGCGGTGGGAGAGGCGAGGCCCCCACGCAGAGTGGCCGAGATCAGTGATTTTCAATGGTGCTGCCATGGGAATTTATGCTGACGCAATGCTGGAGCAGGGGGATCGACGATCGTGGGTGTGCGATTTGAGGGTGATAGTCCCGTGGTGGAGGAGTCCTGGTAGCTGCTTGAGATTGTAGCGGGCTGCGGTTTTTGGCGTGGCACAGCGTTGGTGACAACGGCGCAGCTTGACGGCTTGCTCTTGGCTCCTCTCCCGGGTGGTGGTGGTGTAGTGTTGCGTTGTGTGCGTTTGTTTGTGTGGTGTTGGTGTACGCTTCGACGCGTTATGTACGAATGCTTCTTCTTCTTATATGACAGAGCAGTGCTCCTGCTTTTATTTTTAAAAAATGCCCTTAATGGAATAACGAACGGTTTTGGATCCATCAGGCATCAGCTGCCTAATTAATACAAGGGGTGTGTTTAGTTCACGAAAAGTTATCGAAAAAATTGTTGTAGCACGTTTCGGTTTTATTTGGCAACTATTGTCCAACCATGGAGTAATTAGTCTCAAAAGATTCGTCTCGTCATTTACAACCAAACTGTGCAATTAGTTATATTTTTTAACTACATTTAATACTCTATACATGTATCGTAAGATTCGATGTGATTGCGTCAGTGAAAAATTTTGGGAACTTTTCGCGGAACACAGCCAAGGTCTGCACTGCAGTGAAAGTACTAGGCTGCAGGATCATGGCAGGAAGCAAAAGGGTGTGCTTCAAATGGAATCCAGGGGCGTTTACTTCCCAAACAAAAAAATTTTGGGTGTCACGTCAATGGTTTGACCAAATATTGGGAGGGTTTTTCGGACACTAATTAAAAAACTAATTTCAGAACTCAGTTGGAAACCGCGAGACGAATCTTTTGAGGCCTTTGACCGCATCATTAGCACATGTCGGTTACTGTAGCACTTATGGCTAATCATGCACTAATTAGGCTCAAAAGATTCGTCTCGTCGTGTACATCCAAACTATGTAATTAGTTTTGTTATTTAATTACATTTAGTGCTCCATGCATGTGTCCAAAGGGAAAGTCACAAATTTCGAGGTGAAACTTTGAGGGACCGAAACTGGCGACCAGAGGGGGGTGAATGAGAGCCGATCAAAATTTCTTCGGAAATTGAAACGTCGGTCTATGTCCCAAAATCACCGCAAGCCCTCCAACCTAGGTCAGCGAGAATAGCTATGGACAAGCTATCTCGAAGCAGAAGACCCAGGTCGCAGCGCGGAAGCAAAGCGAGTCGAAACGCAGAACTAGATTGCAGAGACCGGTCAGACCGGTTGCACAGACCGGTCAGACCGGTCGGGCTGGGAATTTAAACTGCAGACCGGTCAGACCGGTCGCTCCCAGACAGCCCGCCAACAAAGCTCCAAATGTCAAATCTCGAGCAATGAGTCCAAATCGAACGAAACTTGGAGGAAAGCTTCGCATCTACCCCATGAACATATTCCTAAAAGATCTTTCCCAAAAGATTAACAGATCGTGAGAAATTGAGGGAAGATCAAAGAGAATTGGGGTTTTCTCAAGAACCCAAAAATCTCAATCCGTGAGAACTCGCGATTCCTGCAGGTTTGGTACTAGGCTAGATAGATTAGAATCGTCACAACGAGTCCATCAAATCACGAATCGAAGAACTTGACTGCTCCAAACACAAAACACCTCAAAGGAGGAAAAATCAAGTCCAAAAACACAAAGGGATGGGGAGGACGAAAAGCTCAGCACACACGGGTGAATCTCAACACAATTTCATTCATAATTCACGGAGTAATTCACCTCTACAAAGGCTAGAGCCGACCACACCATCATCCACCCTCTAAATCGAAGAGATTAGCTATAATCTAACCTCCCTTTGCGTTGGAGACCTTGGCCCTAACCTAGAGCAGGGGTAGGGAGAAGGAAAAACGAAGAGAAAACAAAAGGCTCAAGAGACTCAACCAGCCACAGGCTGGTGGGGGGTATTTATACCCGGCTGCTGCGGCCAGACCGGTCAGACCGGTCCAGGGGACCGGTCAGACCGGTCGGGTCAGCAGCACCCTGCTGTACAGCCTCGATCGACGGCGGAGCTTCTTTCTTCGACTCGAAGTTTTTGCTGCGATGCCGCCACGTCGACGAAGATCCGGTCCGCGGTTTTGGAGGGTCTGCGAAACCCGGGTAGGTGGCCGGTTTTGAGAAAACCGCCAAAACCTCACGCGCGGGAAGATTCCCGCCTCCACGCCGTGGCCCTAGACGCCGTTCCTGCCTCGGCCTTCTGACGGACCTAGACGCCGCCCGACGCCCGTCGCCTCCGTCAGTTCCGAGACCGACGCCCGTCACCTCCACGACTTGGCGTCTTCAACCGCCGTCCGACTCCTTGGTTTTGTGGCGCAAACCAAGAAACCCGCCTTCTGTCGCCGCTTGCGCCCTCGATCCAGGAGTGGACGCCACAGCTGCCGCCCGGTCCGAGCTCCGGTCCCGGCTGCCCTTCACCGCCGTCCACCGCACGGTCCATCGGCCACAGCACCTCCACGGCAGCTCCCCGTCGACACTCGACGCCCGTGTACCTGCAATCTAAAGACCAAGCGCACAATCACACCGCACGGTTGACAATTCACTCATCACAGGCAGGATAGGGTACTCTCTTTCCTCAAACTTTTTGGTAACTAAACACGCCCGAGCTGCCGCGTGGGCACAGTACTCACCATCACCACCTCTCTGAGGCCGCGTTTAGTTCCCAAAAAGTTCCCAAACTTTTCCGTCACATAGAATTTTTCAACACATGCATGAAGTATTAAATGTAGTTTAAAAAAATAACTAATTACACAGTCTGACTGATTACCACGAGATGAATCTAACGACGTTAATTAATCCATGATTGGACATTAATTACCAAATAAAAACGAAACATGCTACAGTGTCGTAACCCAAAGTTTTTCGCGATCTAAACGCGGCCTGATTTCTTTCTTTTCATCAGAGATAGTACTGTTTGGACCTATAAGTAGCTAATCTTAGTTCGAACGGACACAGCGAGACCAGCTATCCAGTTAGCTGATTCAACCCTCAGATTCCAGCTAACCTACTAATAATGGATTAGTTGTGTGAATCCAAACTCGCTCAAACCTGTTTGCTCATGATTGCGCCGAGTTAGTCCGGAAATGTGGCCAAAGTTTCCATGCATCTCAAAGTAATCCACTCTGCAGGGAGCTTGTTTTCCCCGGCATTTCTGGTTAGCCCCGTACAAGGCCCTTGCTAGTCGCTACGGCTAACCATACAACACAAGCACACAGACTGAAATCAAGCTGGGCAATTTCATACGCCAGACCAAACAAAAGGTGCACGGGGGCAGATAAGATTCTCCGTACCACGATACGACGATGGCCGCCGGCCCACGCGAATTTCTTTCCCACCAGACTGTGCCGGCCTGACCGGTTGTGTCTGCCCATCTACCATCTCCTTCTCTCTTTTTTTTTGAAAAAAAAATACTGCCGTCGCCTTGGCACCGGCTTTCCAGGCGATCTTTTTCTTTTTGAAAAATGGCTTTCCAGGCTATCTTTTTTTTTCTTTTTGAAAAAATGGCTTTCCAGGCGATCTTTTTTTCTTTTTGAAAAAATGGCTTTCCAGGCGATCAAAAGGGCGTTCACCATTTCATGGTTGCCCTTGCTTGTTCGGCAGCATTTCAGTACATCCTGTCTTTTCCTCTGTTTGCCTTTTCAGTTTTCTTTTCTCAAGTGGAGTGATGACTGATGATCCACCTCTCGTTGTATTTTCAGTTTTCTTTCCTCTTTTTCGAAATATTTCAGTTTTCTTTCTCGAGTGGATTGATGATCCACATCCTACTACCTATCTATCCCAGCTTTCGTGCTGTCTGCCTCCACCATCGTTTGCAAGGCAAGACACGTACGCCATAGGCTCCTAGGCAGTGTGGACCGTGCATCAAGGATCACCATCACCTCGTGGGGCTGAGTACTTTATTTTTTTCTCCTTTTTGATAGAAACTGTGCTTGCTTTGGAGGCTCGGGCGAGTTGGCTACCATGTGGTTTCGTTTTGGCGCGTGTTGGGTTCACATTGAATCATCCATCGTGTTAGATGACAGATTGAGTTCGGTTTGATGCCTGGCTTTCCTGTGTCAGCGTGAGCCTCACACTCTTTTCGGCATCCCTGCTTTCTTCTTGCAAGTGACAACCTCGACCTCGTTTTATGTTTCAAGGTCTGTTTTACCACATATAACAACCTTACCATGCAATTTTTTTTTAAAATTTTGGCTAAAATTTAGCCTACCCCATTAGCACTCCCGCTTGGATAGGCTAGTGGTAAACTTTAGCACTTTCATTCATTAGTATATTTATGTGCTTGTTCGGTTATTCTTGTTTTTTATCCTTTAATGTTGACATTTTGCATAGTCTAGCGGCCGACGAAGGGATGTAAAATCGTGATTTTTGTAATATTATTTCATATGGTTTTCAAAAATAAAATTAGCTAAAAAAAATTGTGCATGTCATGCTCATCGACTTTGATCGACATCCGCCCAAAAGACCGGTTCAACTAATTAAAGTGTGCATGCATGGGAATAGCTGAGATCATATATAGACAATATCATTTTTTACTAGAATATTTGTTCCATGCATTGAGGGGAATAGCTCTGCTCGAGTATCCTTCTGATCCACGCTCCATAGTGGTTGGCTGGACACACATACTTCCACTAGGATGGCACCAAAAGGAGCCCTCAAATTCCATGCCGTACACCTCATCTCTTCCGTGCAATTCCGTAGCCCCTTTGGTACGGAAAAGACCACAAGCTAAAGTAGATGTTGTGGACTGTGGACCATAACCCATGTGAGCTAGTGGGTTGGGTGCATCATGACTGTGCTTTGGGTTGTGTGGTTTAAATTATTTTTTTGTGCAACTTTTGTTACACTGAGGGGATTAAAGGTTTGGGGTTTGGAAGTTGGCTTTCTCTTGCATTTGTAGACCTCACCTCACTTTGGAAAATTAGGTTTTCGTGACAATGATTGTGCTACTTTTGTTGCAAATGGAAAGCTCGTTTCCCCCTTCCCTTTTCGGAGAACGAAAAATGCTTATATAAAGCATGCTTGTATATCATAATACTGCAGTAGTTGTTCTCCTATAATTTGTAGTAGTTCTCCTTCCGATGAACAGAGAAATTATGCACGCAAACTCTATGGTACAGCTCGTTCTCATATGGTTTATGTACAGCCAAGTGGACATCACCTTCGGTCAGGGGTGGATCCGTTGGACCCATGAAGCTCCTCTAAGTCCCCCTATATATATATTTTTTTTTTGCCATGGATGCACAACAAGAAGAGGCTAAAGTTGTCTATAGGTAGAGGAAAGTCCTCCCTAATTATTATTGATCCGTCACTGCCTCTGCTACTCCCATGACATGAGTTTTCATGGCTCGTCATGTGTTGTCTCCGAGGAGTCTAGTTGGAAGAGAATCGGACTTGCAGCAGAGGTACGGCAAGCAAAATTAGACGTGTGTTGCTTCCTTCCATATCGTTCCCTGCTTGCAATCCAATCTTGAAAACTTAAAACAGGATCATGGTTCGTATCCTGGTCAATTTGCTGGCCACCTTAGGGCTTGTTTGGTTTGGAGGAAATTGATGCGGATTGGGATGGATTAAATCCCCAATGGGTCAAAATCCACCTCAATCCCCTCCAATCACTCCCAATCCCTTCGGAGAAGATTAATCAACCGAGCCCTAAAAAGACCGCAACTTCAGTTTATTGCCGAGTGTGGACTTTTGACGCTGAACTCGCCCTGTTCATTGGTTTAGCAAAACCGGATGCCGGCCCGTACCCAACCCAGATTGACCCGTCCTCCCGGTCTCTAGCACGGGTTGGAGCCGGACCGGTGTGACCGATATGACGGACGCAGTCTTGCGCTGGTCTGTGGGCTGGACCGTGAAACCCATCGAGAATGCAATAGATCGAAAGGAAAAAAAAAGTAGCGGCGGCGGGGGCTGCACATCGGCGGACGGCAGCGGCGGTGGCTACTGCAGGACAGCAGCTGCGAACGGTGGCGAGGCCCAGTGGCCGGGACGACAGCTGCTGCTGCGGCGACGGACGGCGCTGCGGCGGACGACTGCTGCTGCAGCGGCGGACGGAGCTGCGACGGTGGCGGATGGCGCTGCGGCGGGCGTCGGCTGCGGCAGACAGCAGCTGCGTCGAACGGCGGCGGACGGCGGTTGCGGGCCAGATGCTGCCGTGCTGGATGTCTCGAGAAGTCGAGAGGGAGGTTGCGCTCGCTACCGAGGCATGCTTGCCTCTAGGCTGCCGTATCTCGCGTGGGTGCGTGTCTGTCCGTGAAACCGGCTGCCCAAACCAAACCAAGGTATTAATTAAGCCGTCAGAACCCGTTCAAACCCAGCCCGCACCGGACCGACGTTTTTATTTTGGCTTGGGTTGGAAACAAACCAGAAACCGGTAAACCCAAACCATGAACAGGACGACGCTGATGCCCCGTTTGGTTGGGTAGCACAAAACACTGTAGCTCACTTTGACCAATAATTAGAGGTACTAAATAAAAGTATTTTACAAAACTAACTCCACAACATCTGCGCTACTTCGCGAGACGAATCTAATGAGGTCTTTGACCGCACGATTAGAGAATAGGTACTGTAGCATTACTGTAGACAATCATAGATTAATTACTATCATTAGATTCGTCGCGAAAAGTTACACACATCTGTGAAAAAAAATTATAAATAAACTTCATTTAGTGCTCATGCATTGAAGATTCTTTTCCTAGCTCGTTTTGTGGTACCCATCCAAACGGGGCCTGAACAGTCAGATCCATCCGTTCAACGGTAATCTCATGTGTGCTCGTTAGTCAGTCCACTCTCCACGCTGGTTGGCTGAGCAGTCCTGTGTTTCCACTGACCACTGGTACGACAGCGCAACGGGAACCCCCGGAGTCCACGGCCGTACAGCCCGTTCCCCGCCCGTACAGTTCCGTACCGCCCCTGTCCGGACCAGCCCGCATCGAGAAGCGGATCGATGGTGGCCACCCACCCCACCCCACCCGGCTCCGTACGCCCCTCCGGGACCGCGGGGCCCGCCACGACGCGTCGACGCCCCCCTGCATTGTGGCCGAGTTGAACGGTGGCGAGACTGATTGGACTGGGTGACTAATGCACGCGCTTCAGCGGCGTGTGAACGCGGGACCTGGTGGGCCGATCCCTTTTGTGAGGGTTCAGAATCTCTTTTGGTTGGCTGAAACCTGAAGAGAACCGAAAGAAAGAAAAAAAAGATCCGGAAGTGACCTGGGACTGACACTGAGGCTGTGATGACAATGCGAGGTTTTGGAAGTTTTTTATTTTCCGTTTCTTTCTCTCTCTCTAGAGAGAGGACAGATGGGTGGTCGCAGTTGGAGGATGGAATTTAATGCCCAAAGGTTTTACAGTGACATGTTAGAATTTACTAAACCTGAAATCTGACCAGTCAGTCTCTTATGTTGCAATTTTCGTGGGCTTCAAACTTTCGAGGAGACAAAAGTGACTAGTTTCCGTTTGAACCGTCCACTTCAAAATACATAGGGAAAAAAGAGACCATTGGACCGCAGTTTGGTACTACTGTTTTCACTGTCAGTTTTAGTACTTTTGTCATCTGGAAGAAGTTGAAATCAGTTCTGAAGAAAAAAAACGGCCAGGGCATCTGTGGCCATTCCTCACTAGTTAATTTTTTTTCCCTTCGACTTAATGTCGGTGAGCATGACAGGTTGTGACAAAAACCGTGGACTTGACGAAGGAGAGGATCAGCTTTGCTTTCGTTGGGGTCCACAATTGTGGAGAGAAGAAACGGCATGGACAATCTGGGGCCTTGACCCCAACGGCTATGTGTGATGTCGGTAAAACAAGGGCAACGAGAGCCAGGGCTGCTGCTCCACATCCACAAGCTCGCCAGCATTTACTACGTGGTACTCCGTACTCCAGCGAATACAGACCATTACCCCATGACCATGAGAGTATAGTTGACTTGGGATTAGATTGGTTTGAAGATTCAGAATTATTTTCTGTCATAAACTCGAGACAAAAGATGCAGCATATTGTTAATGAGTTTATCTTTGCTCACCTTCTCAAGCTCGAGTACGAGATCACCGATCGAAAGCCCATCCTTCAACTTGGTTTCACAGCATGCCACGTGTCTCACGCGGACCGTGAATCGGGAGATCATCATCGTAACCACATAATCTTTTAAAAATCCACATGTATACTTAGACTAGATACACTAACAATAATCCGTGAAGATTTGTCAGTAAGATAAGTACTGTGAACTATGGATGTGCCTGTCTAAGTAGTGGACTACTAATTGCATTTCCTACTATTCTAGTACTGTCTCAAAGATCCCAAAACCTCTGCATCTGCAGTTGCCGTCTTCCTTAGACCCTGGATCATTGCTCATTAGGTCATGTCCTGAGAAAATCAACCTTGCACTAGAAAAGGAACTAGGGAAGCAGAGGCGCCCACCACCTCCAATCAACTCATGGATGATGGCTCCCATACCCAACCCTGCCAAAGAATATTTATGCCTGCCATGTGATAGGTGCATGGGTACATGGGAGCCCTGCACTGTAGTTTCCTTCTCGCTGCAAGAACAAAACCCCCAACCTTTTTGTGCTCATATGATGCGGACTTGTGCTGCCCTGGTGTTCGGTACCTAGCTAGCTGCTGTTGCTAGCTGCATGTGTTCTATCTGAGCCTTGGCATGTGCACCTAGCACAAAAGGCCTTTCACTCCTGGCTGCAACGATCCAAACTGCGCCGGCCGGCAGCTCTACCTAGAGTGCAGTTCAAGGTGCATCTTGGAGTTTTGGGCTAGCATGATCTGAAGTGAACCAATCCTGACCGATCTGCCTACTCTGTCTGGCCTAGGAGTACTTCATTAGCTTTATAGTCGAGCTTAGAGGTTTGATTACGGTTTAAGTAGGTACGTATCTTTGTAGGTTTTTTTTATTGAGATAAGGACTTGCACAGCCAATGGAGTAAGGGTATGATCTTGTACTTGTAGTACCTGTGTGTGGAAAGAACTGAATTGAGGGTGCGTTTTTCTAACCTAACGCGATCCTTAGTTTTGTAAACTTTATAGCATTGTGATCGACCTACTAGCATCCTGACCCAATAAGCAAAGTGTTTACTGACTTTGAAGATGGAAGAAAAGTGCATCACAAGGTAGCGACAATGAGGGTCTCTATTAGCTTTCTTTACATGTGAATTTTGACGCGGGCGTGTGGACAAGTGAGATTTGTGAATCTCTCTGTGGAATCCTTTTGAAATTTCAGCAACACCTAGCAGCAAGATAGGAGATCATTTCCAAGTAGACATCTCAACCACACGCTAGACGGTGCGGTGCGGCTCCGAAATTTTGGGGGCGAAAATTGTGCAGCTTCTGTTGCCCTTGCCGCGGGAGAAGGACTTGGCTCACCACTCGCCAATACCTGCGCATTTAATACTTAACAAAGATGTATCTAGGTTTGGACTTTGGAAACTCGCGCGAGCTCGATCGACGAAAACCAAAAACCAGAGGAGAGGATCAGCTACCAGCTCTTCTCCACGGCCCCGCCTTGATTTCTTCGGAAAGGATGTGGGCACGCTTGGCGCTAGTAGTGGCAGCTTGACCGAGTCGTCGTTTAGGTTGGACACGATCCTATTAATTATATTGGAATTGGATGCTGCTAGCTGGGTCCAACCAAATTAAAGTCTTGTCTAAAGTTAGTAGCATATCCATTAGCACTTTTATACATGAATTAGCATTTGGATCAAAACACCTCGCTCAACTTTTGAATTCTTTTTTTAAAAAATAAAAATCTCGCCGAACTTTTGAATGCATTCCATCAAGAGGTGTGGCAGAGGCTGGAGTGGCGGTCGGCGAGGCAACGTGGTTCGGTAGCAGGCGCAGGGGTCCTGCCGTCCTGGTCGCCCGGGATCCGGCCGGCGGGGGGCTCCTGGGCCACGCGGCGTACCCGGCGCAGAGGATCTCTGGTGGGGAGCACCGCCACGTGGGCGGGGGGAGCGCGGCGCCGGACGCGGACGCGCGCGGCGTGGCCGTAGCTACGGAACCGTACCGCCGCTTGTACCCGCCTCACCGTCCCCCTCACGCCGCGCTCGCGGGGATCCTCTGCGCCGGGTGTTAGGGTGTACTGTACACTACAGCCGGCCGCGCTGGCGAACCAGTACGGCAGTACCTCGCGGCGTACAGCGAGTAGATGTGCTCCGATCTGCCAGGATGGGCAAGGTGTGTCTGTGTCTGTCTTCCAGCTCGGCCTTCAGCTCCGGTTTTCTTTCTATTCTTTTCTCGGGATTCGATTTTTGACCGAAACGAATGAGGCTCTGTTTCTTCTTACCCGTAAACACAAAAACGCAAAATTTTGCGAAAAAATCTTGCTACTTTGAAATATTAAATAAAGTATATTTACAAAAGCGAATTCGCGCATTGTGTACTCTGGATAAAAATTCCGCAATTAACCCCCTCTCCCGCTTTTCCGTAGTCCACTTGTCTTGTCCCCCGCGGTCCGTACAAGCGGCGTGCGGGCGCCGGCGTGGGACCCAGCGCGCGCGTACGTGCCGTGCCGGCGGCCGGCGAGGCGCGATGGGGACGGGTCCCATGCCCAGAAAGAAACGGGTCGCCGACTAGCTTTCACTCGGCGAGCATTTGACACCTGGTTTGAATACCGTTCGAGTGCGTCACTTGTTTCCAATTGGCTAAAATTGGTGCCGAACATCGTCGTAATTCGTAAATGCAGCTTGCTGTTCAAGTTCAAACTCTTCTTTTTTCTTCTTAAAAAAAACGAAAACGGATTGCTGTTCAACACTGGCACTGACCCAACTTGTGGCTACTAAAATATTCTCTCTCCCGTCTTTGGATGCTACGAGCAGGGATTCCGGTGAATGCGTGGCCTGCAGCAGCATGATGGGCCATGGATCATAGATGGATGCATCTCCATCTCTGTGCAGTGCAGGTGTACGCCACACATGCGCAGGGGCTTTTCATTCGAGCTCCTGGTTTGATTATAGTTTTGTTAATGCTAGAGATCGTCATGTAATGCCATGGGGCATCTCCTCCCTACCATGCGTTGTTTGGGGAAGTATATTCTGGCAAATTAAAACAACATGGTTACAGATCATCGAAAATGCTATTTCCAAAGAAAAAGCCGTATACTATACTTTGACAGCTTTTGTATGACGACAATGTCCATGGCGAGTTGACAAATGGAGGTTATCGCTCAACTCAGGTACATATCGAGCGCATCAGCCAAGGAGACGAGAATGACCTTTTGATGCTATTGTTGGAGGGGATCAAATCGGGGTGTGTCTTGTTTCTTAGCGTATTTAGTATGCGCCTGTGAAGGACATTCCTGGGATGTAGAAACCCCACACCAAAAATACAGGAGTTTTTTTTTTCATGGAAACGGTGGTGTACTTTTGGAAGAGGGCTTGCTTACTACTTGATTTGTGTGACCTATAAGTGTGTTATGTATTTAATTTGGAGTTGGTATTGATTCGTATAGACTCACGCAAGTGCGTATATATGTCTCTCATGCCTCATGTTTTAACTTTATCAAGACGTTGTCCATATTTGTATGCTAGGATTTGTTTTGAAAAATTATGTGCAGCACGGCGTAAGATTTGTAGGAAACATACATAATACTGATTTATTCAACCTAAATTTGATGCTTCAAAATTTTATCTCTGCATCGAAAGACACATAGCTACAGCCATTGTGTTTCACACACGCGCCCTCTGGCACGATGCGCAACTTGATCAATCCACGACGTTCAACATGCCTCGTTCCTCGACTCCGAGTTCAACGGAGGCCTAAGGGGATCCTTGCACTGCGAAGTTACCTTAGCGCAAGTGCATCCATGTTCGACCCAACGTACGTAAGATCATTGCACGGGCGTTGTCCCATCCTTCGTCAACGCTGTGTTTGACTCACCCAAATGGCTCTAGCATGACCAAACAAATGCTAGACGGTCTTTTGTTCTCAAAATCGCCGATGCGAATAGGCATGTATATTCACATCCGACTTAAACTCAGCACATGAAAATTAGTGACCACAATATATCCCTAGAGACCGCATCCCTCTATCACACTAGTTTCGTCACACAACTCACCATTTCCCGATACATGCACCTCCACCGCCTAAGGAACACGACAAGTACGCACGCGCTAGCCCACACCGCGACGCGCAGGTGTGCCATATCTCCAGCAATAAAGGGGTCAACTCAAAAGAAAAAACCAACCCCCCTCGAACCATGCAACGCACCGCTAGTCTTTCCCTTGCACCGATCACATGAATGACATATTAGTGTCGCACATTCACACCCCCTCTAGTCATCCACGCCACCGTCAAGTCATCCACGCACCTGACGGTGGCGTAGAAGCCGAAGGTCGAGCACCGGAGCCGCCAAGCAGACACTGGCGCACAGCACGCCACTCAGTCAGTGGCCGCAGAGGATCCCCGCACCACGCCTGTCCAGTCCCGGTCTTCCGCTGCAGCCCCCACCCCTGAAGATCCCACGCTGGTGTCGCTCGCCTCGCCTGTCTCCCCTCCTACTATATAGGCGTGTGCCGCCGAGCCAGACTGCGCCGTGCTACTGGGGGCGTCGTCGTGCGGTAGCCAGCCAGCCAGACCGCCGCGCTCGGCAGAGGGGAGGAGCCGAGCCGCGCTCTGCTGCCGGGGAGCGGGAGGGGAGAGGCGGCCGGGCCGGGGAGCCAGGATGGAGGACAAGGCGGCCAATCTGGACGCCGTGCTCAAGGAGGCCGTCGATCTCGTACGCCCCTCCCCCGCAGAACTCGCTCACCAACCCCTCTCTCTCTCTCTCTTCGATTCTCGCCTGCGTTTCCCCTCTCTCTCTCTCTCGCGGTTACCTTCCCGGGGGGTGAATTCGGACCGTCCGGTGGCGCTCTGCTGGGTTCATCCCTGCCGCGTTGCGTTGCGTTGCGTATCTGTGGTGTTTTTCGGGAGAGCGTTTTCGTTTGGGGGGGGGGGGGGGGGGGGGTTGCTGGTTGCGGCTTGGTGATGGACTAGTACTACTCGCTCGATCTCGGCGGGATTCCTCGTTCTCCGCCCCGCGGCGGCGGCGATTTGCTCCCGGTTGCCCCCGTCGCCGATCCGGTTGCCCCGCGGCGCGCTCGATTTGCGTCGGCGTCGGCCTCGTGCTGCATCTCACTGCTGTTACGTTCGAGTTCTCTTCATTTTTTTTCCTTTTTATTTATGCTCCACCTTTTTTTTGTACTAGTACTAGCTTTTTCAATCCGCACGTTCGCCCTCCTTTTTCTGCCCAATCCGCGCCGTTTCCCGCCGCTCCCGAGCAGCGATTTTTTTTCTTTTTTTTTTGTTTGCTACGCGTGCGTTCCCCTCAAAAGCTGGACGATTCTGTTCTTGGTTCGCGCTGATCTTTGCGCCGTGGTTTTGATGCGACGGTGTTGCTGTGACCGCGCAGGAGAACATACCGATCGACGAGGTGTTCGAGAACCTCCGATGCAGCCCGCAGGGACTCACCACCGCGCAGGCGGAGCAGCGCCTCACCATCTTCGGACCCAACAAGCTGGAGGAGAAGCAGGTGAGGGAATCCGCGGCCTTCGGCTCATGTCTTTCCTGTTCCTGTTACTTGGTTGGCAGATAGCGTGATGCGAAGTTCCCATGATGGATTTGTGTGTGGGCGTGCGTGTTTGCAGGAGAGCAAGGTCCTCAAGTTCCTGGGCTTCATGTGGAACCCGCTGTCCTGGGTCATGGAGGCGGCCGCCATCATGGCCATCGCCCTGGCCAATGGAGGAGTAAGTGCTGATTCTCGCAGCTCGTGTCTTGTTGGAACTTGTGGGTTCGGAGGATTTGATGAGTCTTTTTCATGATGTTTGCAGGGGAAGCCGCCGGACTGGCAGGACTTTGTGGGGATCATCACTCTGCTCATCATCAACTCCACAATCAGTTTCATTGAGGAGAACAATGCCGGCAATGCCGCGGCTGCTCTCATGGCCCGCCTCGCCCCCAAGGCCAAGGTACAGTACTGAGAGGATCTTCTTTGCTGTTTGGTCACAAGCTGTTGTTGCCTGGAGGTCGAGAGTACTGATTTTTGTTATGTTGTGCTAAAGGTTCTCAGAAATGGCCGGTGGAGTGAGGAGGAATCGGCTATCCTTGTGCCAGGAGACATCATCAGTGTGAAGCTTGGGGATATCATTCCAGCTGATGCTCGTCTGCTTGAGGGTGATCCGCTGAAGATCGACCAGGTCATTGCAAACTGCAGTTGCTCTGCTCTTGTGTATTGGTTGATCCTAAAGTTGTGCTTCTTCTGACTTTCTGAGTTGCTCTTATGCAGTCTGCACTCACCGGTGAGTCCCTTCCAGTGACCAAAGGCCCTGGTGATGGAGTGTACTCTGGATCCACTTGTAAACAGGGTGAAATTGAGGCTGTTGTCATTGCCACTGGTGTGCACACATTCTTTGGCAAGGCAGCACATCTTGTTGATTCAACGAACCAAGTTGGTCATTTCCAGAAGGCAAATCTCTAATCCTGTTCTCAGCACTTCCTTACTTTATTCATTGCAAAATTTATGATCTGATGGGAATCTATTTGCTTCACTATCCAGGTTCTGACTGCCATCGGGAACTTCTGCATCTGTTCAATTGCTGTGGGAATGCTAGTAGAGATTGTCGTTATGTACCCCATCCAACACAGGGCTTACCGACCAGGAATCGACAATCTGTTGGTGCTTCTGATTGGAGGAATTCCAATTGCCATGCCCACTGTCCTTTCTGTTACTATGGCAATTGGGGCACATCGCTTGGCTCAACAGGTATGCACTTGTACAACAATAAAACGTTTGGTGTTTTTTTCTCGTACAATCTAATATGAGAATTGAATACACTAAAAGTTTGCATACTGGTTTAGGGAGCAATTACCAAGAGAATGACAGCAATTGAGGAAATGGCTGGCATGGATGTTCTTTGCAGCGACAAGACTGGGACATTAACCTTAAACAAATTGACTGTCGACAAAAGTCTCATTGAGGTAGGCTGCTGTTACTAGAAGTTCAATTGTCTTTCTGTCTATGGATCGTTGCAGCAATTATAAGTTTATAACATGACTGCAAATTAACTGAATCAGGTATTCCAAAAAGGTGTTGACCAGGATACAGTAATTCTGATGGCTGCCAGAGCTTCTCGTACAGAAAATCAGGATGCCATAGATGCCACAATAGTCGGTATGCTGGCTGATCCAAAGGAGGTAATCAGGTTTCTTTTGAGTTTGTGATCTGCAGCTTATTTATTTTTCTTCTAACATATTTTTTCTTCTGCCTGTTTGACAAAGGCTCGTGCTGGTGTTCAAGAGATTCACTTTCTGCCATTTAATCCAACTGACAAAAGAACTGCTTTAACCTACCTTGATAGAGAGGGAAGAATGCATCGTGTTAGCAAGGGAGCACCAGAGCAGGTACTGTTTTCTTGCACATTCTAGGAACTCAACATTTGCGATGATGATTTCACTTTCTAATAGTGGAAGTTAAACAGATCCTGCATCTTGCGCACAACAAGTCAGATATTGAAAGAAGGGTCAGAGCTGTGATTGACAAATTTGCTGAGCGTGGTCTGCGAGCACTTGGTGTGGCTTACCAGGTTTGTGCTCCCTTGACATGAATTATTGCTACACTCTTTAGTTGTTTCTATTGTACTTGACCGACAATATTCATGTACAGGAAGTGCCAGATGGTAGGAAAGAGAGTCCTGGAGGACCATGGCAGTTCATCGGGCTCTTGCCGCTTTTTGACCCCCCTCGTCATGATAGTGCAGAAACGATCAGAAGGGCACTCGATCTTGGTGTCAATGTAAAGATGATTACAGGTCTGTCATATTTCATTGCTGTTCACCCTTTGTTGGGTTGATTTGTGCTAAATCTGGAATTCTCCTCTGGTTCCTTGGAAACATGTAGCTAATAATTTGTGTTTGTAGCTTGGGCGTGCTAACAGTTTTCTGTGCTGTAGTATTGATTCAATCTATGTTTTCCTTTCAGGTGATCAGCTTGCTATCGGGAAGGAGACAGCACGCCGGTTGGGAATGGGTACCAATATGTACCCTTCATCTGCTTTACTCGGACAGGATAAGGATGAGTCAATTGCTACTTTGCCAGTTGATGAATTGATCGAGAAGGCTGATGGCTTTGCTGGAGTCTTTCCAGGTGCAATTTTGGAGATTATCTGTCTGAGTACTCTTGTTTCATATGGTCAATTTTCTGCACCATCTGGTCAAAGTACTGATATCTAGTTCATCTTTTTTTCCCCCCTATTGCTTAATAGAACACAAGTATGAGATTGTGAAACGCTTGCAAGCAAGAAAACACATTTGTGGTATGACTGGGGATGGTGTAAATGACGCCCCAGCTTTGAAGAAAGCTGATATTGGTATTGCAGTAGCAGACTCCACCGACGCAGCACGGAGTGCTTCGGACATCGTCCTCACTGAACCAGGCCTTAGTGTGATTATTAGTGCTGTGCTGACGAGTAGGGCAATTTTCCAAAGAATGAAGAATTATACAGTATGCCAATCTGTAGTGTCTTTTCAGTTTCTTAATGCTCCATTCTTTGATCAGTATATTCATAGTGCATTTGTGCTTGCAGATATATGCTGTGTCAATTACCATCCGTATTGTGGTATGTACTTGTACTTCGTATTTAGAAAATATTGCTCTGTTGGCTGTTTTGACAAATAATTATCTGACCTCTACATTCTTTGTTGTCACAGCTTGGTTTTATGCTTCTTGCGCTGATATGGAAGTTTGACTTCCCACCATTTATGGTCCTCATCATTGCTATCCTCAATGATGGTAAGCCTGTTTTTTAGTTAAATCTACATACATTTCAAGTTTAAGTAGCAGATTAGGTTACCTAACAGCCTCAACCTTTTGACATGAATAGGTACCATTATGACTATCTCGAAGGACAGAGTAAAACCATCTCCACAGCCTGATAGTTGGAAGTTAGCTGAGATCTTTGCAACTGGAGTAGTTCTTGGTGGATACTTGGCGATGATGACAGTCATTTTCTTCTGGGCTGCATACAAGACTAACTTCTTCCCGGTATGGAGCAATAGTTTCTTAAGCATTCTTTAAATTTTTGAGCAATTTAGAGTATGGGTCAATCGATGTACTGATGAACATCATTGTCATGGTTCCTAATCTGCAGCGAGTGTTTGGTGTCGAAAGCCTTGAGAAAACTGCACAGGATGATTTTCAGAAGCTTGCCTCTGCTGTGTACCTTCAAGTTAGCACGATCAGCCAAGCTCTCATCTTTGTGACAAGGTCTCGCAGCTGGTCATTTGTGGAGCGTCCTGGGTTCTTGCTAGTTTTTGCTTTCTTGGTGGCACAGCTGGTATGTGATAAGAATGCAGTTTCAACGTTTCATGCTGTACTGCCATATACTGTCTTTTTGGCTTTTGCGGTTAGCCTTGCTCACATTGTCTTGTTTGCAGATTGCTACTGTGATTGCTGTATATGCCAACTGGGCGTTTGCTGCGATCAAGGGCATTGGATGGGGCTGGGCCGGTGTCATCTGGCTTTACAACATCGTCTTCTACTTTCCGCTGGATATCATCAAGTTCCTCACCCGTTACGCTCTGAGCGGGAGAGCATGGGACCTAGTCCTTGAGCAGAGGGTAGGGCGGAGAATGCTTGTTGATATTCAACATTCAGTTTGCTGATTGCTACAAAGTATAATGATCTGCGTTTGCTGGTGTACACATTCAGGTTGCGTTCACGAGGAAGAAGGATTTTGGGAGGGAAGATAGGGAGCTCAAGTGGGCGCACGCTCAGAGGACGCTCCACGGGCTTCAGGCACCGGAGGCAACCATCTTCGAGAACAAGACGACCTTCAATGAACTCAACCAGCTCGCGGAAGAGGCACGCAGGAGGGCCGAGATGGCGAGGTATATGCTATTCCAGAGCTTCTTGATAATAATACCATCTTGGCCTCCTTGAGCATCTTCACCGAATGTGACACCTGAATCGCCCCCGTATTTGCTGCATACAGGTTGCGAGAAGTGAACACCCTGAAGGGGAGGATGGAGTCGGTGGTGAAGCAGAAGGGCTTGGACATCGAGACGATCCAGCAGTCCTACACCGTGTGATGGATTGATTAATTATTTACAGGCGGCTTCTTCTTACTATATGTACTAGGCAGCAATAAGGAAAACCCATGGTTGGGCCTCGATGATGATGATGATGATGATTACATGTTTCTGACGTTGGTGGGGTGCTTTATCGCCATAGTCTCACCTCACCCCCTACATGCTGCTTGCTGTCCATTAACCACCCCCGGCAGACCATTTACCGGCATTGAGATGACGAGATATACTCTGTAGTCCATAGTAGATGATGATATAATACATCTTTTTTGCTTGTGATTATCCTGTGCTATCTGGTCCTGGTTGCCTGCTGCCTGGATTCCTGAGTCTGAAGTTGGGTGTAGGCATGAGCATGTGCAGTGCTGCCGGTGCGGCATGGACATCATCAAATGGCCTCACATGGCTGGGGAACGCTGGCTGTCCTGGGCTCTCGCCTGAAATCGTGGTGTGAGGCTGCATAGCATCATTCATTGGCTCCAGGGATTGGAGAATCTGGGTGGGATGAACTGGGAATTCTTGGCATGTGAGGTGCTCGTTCTCAGGATCTGATGGTATCTGGTGATCCACATGGGCATGGTGCAGGGGTGTGGCTCCACATGGGTAGTCCCCGCCCAGCATCACGCATGTTGGAGGACGGCAGGACGGTGCCTGCCTGCCGGTGCCCTGCGGTGGGGATCTTACTGATCAGAAGATGGTCGGGTGGGCAACAGAAGCGCGCGCTACCGCTGCGGCGGTGCCGGGCTGGAGACTGGAAGAAGTCGCACGAGCCAGCCGGGGCCTGGGCCGCAAGTCCATTCAGCGATTGCCGCGTGAGGCCCGAGACGAGAAAGCGCTTGAAACCTCTCGCTCTCCAGCCCATCGTCTCCAAGTCCTGGGCCGCAAGCCCATACTGACTGTTGAGCGGGGTGCCCCGTCTGCAGATATGCCGCCGGTGCTCGCTGCCGTCCACACGACCGACCCCGCTGCCCACCATATCCAAATGATCCCCGGCAAAAACCTCCCCAATCCCCCGCGCCCCGCCGCGTCACCAGCGGCCGCCGCATCTACCCCACCCCGACCATGCCCTCCCTCGCCGCGTCCACCTCCTCCCTGCCCGCCCCGCCGCGCGGCGGTAGCGACGGCTCCCCCACCGCCACCGCGCGCTCCTCACTCAACCTCCTCCGCTCCCTGGCGCGCGCCCGCCGCGCGGACCTCTCCCACCGCGCGCTGCTCCTCTTCCGCACGCTCCACTCCTCCCCCTCGCCCTCCGGCCCCGCGCCCCCGCCCCACTTCTCCCTCCCCGCCGCGCTCTCCGCGGCCGCCTTCCTCGCCGCGCTCCCGGAGGGCCGCCAGCTCCACGCGCTCGCCGCCAAGCTCGCCCTGGCCCCCGCCCACACCGTCGTCGCCAACTCCCTCGTCCACCTCTACGCCTCCTGCGGCCTCCCGGGCGAGGCCGTCGCGCTCTTCCGCCGGATCCCCGGCCCGACCCTCGTGTCCTGGAACACCGCCGTCGACGCGCTGGCGGGCAACGGGGACCACCTCGCGGCGCTGGACCTGTTCCGGGAGATGCGGCGGGGCCGGCCGGACCTGGCGCCCGACGCCTACACCGTGCAGAGCGTGCTCGGCGCCTGCGCGGGCGCCGGCGCGCTCTCGCTCGGGCTCTACGCGCACGCGCTCCTGCTCCGCGAGCTCGGCGCCGCCGCCGCGGGCGCGGCCGTGTCCCGCGACGTGCTCATCAACAACTCGCTCGTCGACCTCTACGGCAAGTGCGGGGCGGTCAAGCTCGCGCGCCAGGTGTTCGACCGGATGCCCGCGCGGGACCTCGCGTCCTGGAACGCCATGGTGCTCGCGCTCGCCAACCACGGCCGCGTCCGGGACTCGCTGGACCTGTTCGACCGCATGACGCGGGCGGAGAACGTCGTGCCGAACGCGATCACGTTCGTTGCGGTGCTCAGCGCGTGCAACCACGGCGGGCTGGTGGAGGAAGGCAGGAGGTACTTTGCTGCCATGGTCAGCGAGTACGGGATCAGGCCGAGGATTGAGCACTACGGGTGCATGGTGGACATCCTGGCGCGGGCGGGGCTCATCGAGGAGGCCTTGGACGTTGTGGCCGGGATGGACTGCCGCCCCGACTCCATCATCTGGAGGAGCCTGCTCGACGCGTGCTGCAAGAGGAACGCGGGGCTGGAGCTCAGTGAGGCCATGGCCAAGCTGGCGCTCGATGTCCCTGATGATGCCGTGAGTGGCGTCTACGTCCTGCTATCGAGGGTCTACGCGTCTGCTCAACGGTGGAATGACGTGGGCATGATCCGGCGATTGATGAGCGAAGAGGGTTTCAAGAAGGAGCCGGGGTTCAGCTCCATTGAAATGGCTGGCTCCGTGCACCAGTTTGTCGCGGGTGACACGTCGCATCCTCAGTCAGAAGAGATTTACGAGAAGCTGGATGAGATTCAACAGAGACTCACGTCTGCTGGATACAAGCCGGACCTGTCAGAGGCGCCTATGGTCGCTGACGCTGATCGCACCAAGGGCGCCACCCTGCGTTTGCACAGCGAACGGCTAGCCATATCATTTGGCCTACTCAATGCAACACATGGGGCACCAATTCGAATTCTGAAGAATCTTAGAGTGTGCAAAGATTGCCACACGATCAGCAAGCTTATATCGAAGATCTACGATGTGGAGATCATCGTGAGGGATCGAATTCGGTTTCACCACTTCAAGGATGGATCATGTTCGTGCAAGGATTACTGGTGATTCTTGAGCCATGATTACCGGCGATGCTGTCTTGAAAGATCCTGCTGCTGTTCCATTCGACGCATCTCTGCAGGCATCCAAGAGGAGGTGAATTCCATGTCCAAAGATCATGATTACAAAGATCACCTGGAGATCACTGACAGGTGGCTGTTCAGCATGCTGCGTTAGATCATTCTGTTCACCATGTTTGCTCTAGTGAGATACTGACCGGGAGCTGGATCTGTTGGCATCCACTGTCTGGTTATATATTGACAGCATGAGGTGATAGTTCACAACAGAAGGTAAATACTGTCTAGAAGTAAAAAGGAGAAATGGTAAATCCGTTGTAAGATACTTGTACGATAGAAGCTCATTTGATCAGTTTTCTTTTGTGGAACATATATAGCACTTGTATTAAATGCATTTTAATGGATAATTCTTCACATGCCATCCAAATCTTGTGAATCTCTCCCTCTTAATGAAAAACGTGCTAAGGCACAGTCGCAAAAAAAAAATCTTGTGAATCCATTATCTGCCGTAGCTGTATT
Organism: Panicum virgatum; assembly: GCF_016808335.1. Classification (NCBI taxonomy): domain Eukaryota; kingdom Viridiplantae; phylum Streptophyta; class Magnoliopsida; order Poales; family Poaceae; genus Panicum; species Panicum virgatum. The sequence continues at coordinate 7,309,947 of NC_053146.1, forward strand.
GATGGCACATCTAGGATTGAGGATTTTCAATGGCAGATGACGAAATGTCCCCAACATTATGTTGTCAGCTGTTGCAACATTGACAACAAAATGAAGTTTTCCGAACAGTCTCCTCAATCTGGCAGTGTGTTACTCTACTGAACATCCACCGTGTGCACAATAATCGGACTCCTAACCTGACGCACACCGTCGGACCACACGACGGCGGCCGACACGAACTCGTTCCCATCCGGCAGCGCGCCGGAGACCTTCACGGTGAACGACAACTTCTGCTGCAGCCTGCTGAACGCCAGCCTCCTCGGCGCGACGGCGACTCTGATGTACGGCCCTGAGCCGCCGACGATCCTGGCGGTGTACACGGAGCGCCCCGGCGCTCCGACATTGGTGGCGGTGCGCGGGAAGCGGACGGTGAAGTTCTTCCCCGGCGCGGCGTGGTGCACCATCGTCGGGTAGTTGAGGTCGGCGGTGGCACCGCTCTCGCCGCTGGCGGGGCACACCGTGGCGTCGGAGCCAGTGACGGCCCGGAGCTGCGTGGAGTTGTACCCCTCCGCGCAGAGCATGCGGACGTAGTCGTCCTCGCGCGCGTCGTAGACGAGGCCCGGGTCGCGCGCCGCCGCCGGGTTGAGCTGCCCCGCGCCGTAGACGAGCTCGCCGCCGCCCGGGTTGCGCGCTGGGTCCATCGGCGTGGCTACATGCGCACGGTGTCGCCATCGCGTAAGTTTGCTCACCTGAAGCGGTGTACTATTGGCGGAGCAAAGCTGAGAAGAAATTGAGGCGGTCAGTTACCTGTGGTGATGAGAGCTGACATGATCATCGCCGGCGACCAGCCGGGGTGGAAGGACTTGACGTACGCCGCCGCGCCGGTGGCGTGCGGGCACGCCATGGAGGTGCCGGAGATGACGTTGTACGCCGCGAACCTGTTGTCTCTGAGGTTGCCGGACACCGGCGACAGCGGCGTCCACGCCGCCAGGATGTCGATCCCCGGCGCCGACAGGTCAGGCTGCAGGTTTCAGGGGAAACACATTCATGGCCTACAGAATTAGCACCTAGTATTTTTCTTGATTGTAATTTGCTGCTTCCATTCGATCTTAACAACCTTCAGGATCCCAGGACTGATCAAGTTTGGCCCCGTGGATGAGAAGGAGGCGACGATTGGCGCGTCGGAGTTGAAGGTTGCCTTGGTGCTGTGGATGCTGCCCACAGGATTACTGCAGAACAAAGCAACCGTAAGAGGCGTGCAAGCTTATGTTGTGGGAGCTGATTCAACATTGCAGAGCAACAAAAATTTTGTTCAGCATTGCAGGAATTTGTTTCACTATTTTCTGTTAGTCGAGCTGTTGGGTTGGCTGAATCTTACCGTGTTCTGTTGATGTATGCTAGAATTTGGGTGAACTGATCCTGAGTGATTGTCACTGCAGGGAGGGGAAACACGAACGCGACGTCGGGCTCGGCGTTGACGATGACCGTGCCGGCGGCGCCGGCCAAGAGAGGGCCGGTGCCGTTGCTTCCTCCAGGGCAGAGAAGGATCTTCCCCCTGTATGACTGTCCGGCAAGAGAATCCGGTTGACAAGAACTGCAGCACAGAGGAGTTCAAATTTGTGAAATGATGAACTATACATCAGTGCAAAAAACCAGTTTCATTGTGACATGGAGTAACTTTTTTTCTTCTATTATTGTTGTTGGATTACCCGTTGAATGGGAGGGCAAGTGGAGCTTTCTCAAGCTTGGGGAAGATGTTAACAGAGGCACCCTGTTCAGGACGAAGGCATCATATGATTCTGAATTCTGATCAGCAGAAAGTTACAGCACCTTGTCAGGTTCGGAGAAGCAACGGGTGCGTGGTCACCACTCACCACAATGGTCTTGCCGTTCCCGAGGACCAGCTTGGCGACGAGCCGGCGGTCGGTGCTGCTCGCGGCGACGGACAGCATCCACGGCGCGACGTTGCCGACGCGCCCGCCGGTCAGCGCGGAGTTGCCTGCGGACGCGGAGGTGAGCACCCCGCGCCTCATGGCGTGGAACGACCCGATGGCCGCCGCGTTCTCGAAGTAGGGCGCCGGGAGCTTGCCGCCGATGGAGAAGGAGATGACGTCCACGCCGTCGGCGATGGCGTCGTCGAACGCCGCCAGGATGTCCTCGCCGGCGCAGAAGTCGTCCCAGCAGACCTTGTAGATGGCCAGCCTGGCCCCCGGCACGCCGCCCCGGGCCGACCCGGCGGCCACGCCGGCGAGGCCGACGCCCTCCACCACGCGCCCGGCCACCGTCGACGCCGTGTGGCTGCCGTGCCCCGCGGTGTCCACCGGCGAAAGGCCGGCGCGCCCCTGCCTGTACGCGCGGGCGCCGATGATCTTGCTGCACGCACGCGCACGTCAGCACGTGTCAGCCAACAAGCATTGGGGGACACGACACGACACGACGAGCGGAGATGCATGTGAGCCGCACTTGTTGCAGGTGAAGTTGAGGCAGGCGCCCTTCCACCTGCCCGGCGGCGGGCCGAGGCCGTCGTCGGAGAAGGACGGGGAGTCCGGCCACACGCCGGTGTCGAGCATGCCGACGATGACCTCCCCCTCCGTGGGCAAGCTCCGGCGCGCGTTCCTGGGGAAGCCGAGGAAGTCCCACGACCTCGTGGTCTGCAGCTGGTACGTCCGGCTCGGGAACACGGAGACCACGCCCTCCGTCCCGGAGAGCTTCCGCCTCTCCTGCTCCGTGAGCCTGGCCGCGAAGCCATTGATGCTCCTCTTGTAGCTGTAGACGATCCTGCCCAGAGCTGAGCTGCATGGATGGTAGCTCGTAAAATCAGTCGATACAATTTGTTCTGCACACTGGTGCCTAGTTTCAGAGTTGTAGACGTTAGAATTGTGCAGAGATTTGTGTCAAAGAAAAACGGGAAATGGTTTCAACTTTCGTGTTCTTCAGAAAATAATTCCTTCCGCCAGTGAACTAGAGAGCTCGACCTGCCATCGTCGAGGATCTGGTTCAGCAGCTTGTGATGGGCAGCTTCTGCGGCAGAGAAACCGCCAGTCGACTCTGACGGCTCATGCTGATGCTGATGCCCCATGTACACGATGTACACCTGCTTCTCGTCGCCATCGCTGCCGATCTCAGAAGCATCTAGGGTCCCGAGGAGGAAGACGGCAAGAAGCAGGGAGACGGCGAGCGGCTTGAGCACAGTGCCCATCGTGTGTTTCCGAATTCGGAATGGAAGTGTGGATCATATAGATGTGCACGTGTGCGTGGTATATACTATTTCTATAGCAGACGACGCTCACTCACATACGCAGCTCGATCGAGAGACTGGGCATATACCTCGCTCGCATCGCCGCGAATTGGTGTCACTTGTGAGTCTGTCAGTCTGACGATGAGTTCATAGACACGCTGTTGGGCCGTTCGCTGGGGTTAAAATCTTTTTACCCTGCCGAAATGGAACGGCCATCCGTCGTCAAATTTGGCAACTACTACCAGGGCCGTTCCGATACAATCTCGGGGCATGTACAAAAGTATAAAGCGGGCTAATTGACTAGCAAAATAGAAGTATTTTTTTTGAAATGGGAAGTTTTATTAATTTTAGACAATTACATCAAGGTGATACAATCATACTAAGATCCAATCCGGTCTCTCTATAACTAAGATGCACACAGCCTTTAAAAATTAAAGCAAACAAATAAAACCATGACAAAAAAAAATCATGACGCAGCAAACTACAACGTGCGGCTTCATTTTCAGTCTCTTCACAACTATAGCAACACCTGGACTGCGAATAAAGCTCCCAAAGACAACGCCTCCAACGAGAAAGCGGCACGCACACACACCGTCATTGCAGTGATCCAACCAATTAAGACCAGACCATAGGTTTTCACCCTAGAGAGAGCAATTCTTCGAAGTCCAAATAACACCTTCAGCATGGCCATTGCCAGATACAACCAGTTAAGATCAGACCTGAGAATTTCTTCCCGGAGTAGAGGAATCAGTACTGAATCTAGTGCCACAAAGACGAAGTCACTCAGTGTTGCTTCCCCCTTCTTACTACTCCAATGCTACCATGCATGCCAGATTTGGCCATGTAAGGAAAATGGCCCCATTAGACCATTGTTTTGTGATTTTGGTGATTGAGTAACAACGCAATCAATGAGACTAATGTGTTTGTCAAGTGAACAATTATAGATCCCAGGGATGAAGCAAAAAGGCCAAACAAAGCAAAACATGAAGAAAGAACTCAAAGAAACATTGAATTGGACGAGTTCTACAGAAATCAGTTGCACCGGTTGCACCGGTGACCCAGAATCGGTCTAACCGATTGGGTTCGGATACACTGGTGCCCTACCACCGGTGCAATGGGCAGAGCAAATGCCAGCCAAGGAGAGAAGTTCAAGTAGCACCGGTTACACCGGTGGTGCTATTTTGGGGCATCGGTGCAAGCACCATGCTCGTACCGGAGAGCATGTCAAGTAGCCGAGGAGAAGTTCTTCAGCACTGGTTACACCGGTGGTCACCGGAGCAAGACACCGGTGCAATGCTGCGATAGTTGCAAGGAAGAGAAGCTGCAGCGGATGAACCGGTGACAGGGCACCGGTCTAACCGGTGACACACACGTCAGCTGTCAGAAGGCCAACGGATAGTGCAGAGTTGTGACTGACTGGATGCACCGGTGCCATACCACCGGTCTATTCGGTGCCCTCGCAGAGAAGTGGCCAACGGCTCCCAACGGCTCTATTCACTTGGTGGCCTATATATATGGGTTCCCCCGGCCATTTGAAGTTTGCTAGAGTTCAAGAACATCACACCCACATCCAAGAACATCTCCAAGCCATCCAAGAGCTTAGTGATCATATCTTTAGCTCTTAGCACATTCTTGAGAGTGTTAGTGCTAGGTTAGCTCTTAGCGAGTGAGAAAGCAAGGCCTTGGGACTTTGTGCTGTGGTTCTTTGTTGAACCAAGAAGATATATTGGTGCGCCGGCCCCTTGGAGCTTGATGGCTCGCCGGCACGTCATCGACCCTCCGACTTGGTGTGGAGTAGCGACGACATCCTTGTGCGGGGGACGTGGAGACCTCCATCCTTTGTGAAGAAGCTCCTTAGTGGAACCCGGGATCAAGATGGTCGTGGTTGAGTCCACGGAAGAGACTTGATTTCCGAGAAGCGATACTCTCAGTGAGTGCTTCAACAACGTGGATGTAGGTGTGACTTTGTGGCTAACCGAACCACGGGATAAACACCCGCGTCAAGAGTTTGCTTCCTCCTATCCCGCTCTTTAAGCTTCCGCATTTCATACTAGCAATTCTTGTTTACCTTTACTTTCATAGAGTAGCTTCTTGATAGGAAAGACTATAGATTGCTAAATTCTTTTGGGATATGGGTTTCACACTAGAACAACCTTAGTTGCACATATAGATAGTTTGTTTTAGTTTAATATTGTGCAATTTAGTTAGAGCCATAAGTCAAGGTTTTAAGTTGCCTATTTCACCCCCTCCCCCTCCTAGGCTAGAGCACCCGATCCGGTCTTTCAGGCCAACTTCGATCGGCCACGAACTCCATGCTTTGTAAACCATCTGTAGTCTTATCTCCCATGATGACCATGCTGCAAAGTAGCCAATTGGTACCCCTGCATGGTCCACCAGATCCATGTACAGATAGAATGCGTTTCCAGAGTAAGAGATTTCGCGAATTGAAGTCAAGGTGACTCTAGTATCTGGAACTATATGAAAGACACAGACGAAATTTGAAGATGTAGTGGCCGGAAGTAGTTGCGAAAGGCTCCCAAGGACTGCGTGTGGTTTGTAGGTATTTCTGTTGCAAACGGCTAGAACCGGTCGTGCGTGTCCTCGCTGGATACGTCCATGAACTGGATTGTGACCTTGCATACGTGTTCGCCTCGCTTGAACCGAGGCATGTTTGGTGTCTGGTGAGTGAGTCCGGCGGTGAGTTCAAGGACACGTTGTTGGTTCATTCTCCAGGCTAAATTTCTAGGTTTTTGCCGAAAATGGCACGGTCAAATTCGACAAGTTATACGCTTCAACCAGCTGGTTTTCCTTCCTAATTTGCTTCAGCTGCTGTAAAGCCAGTTTCAATAGAGAGTATCATGCCAATTCCAACCCAAGACACCACTAGTAATTTCTATATTTGTCATGTCATATAGACACTACTTATAAAAACTATATCTACAATGGATAGTTTCTTCAAAAATAAATTACTATACAATCATATCTTTTCTCTCTTTTATCCCTCTCCAATTCTCTCTCTTTTTGTCTTGACTAGTGGATGTGCACGTGCCACAGTCACGTGTCTAAAGAATAATTATATTAAAAAAATATTATTATACAGTAGCTATTATAGTATAGAGTACAAAATAATGAGTATTAGGGGCCAAGTCATCAGCTAGCAAGCCATTGCCAAGCACTGAAAAGCTCACCTGGTGCTGTTGACATAGGCCATGATCTCGTCGAGCTGGCCTTCGGTCACCACGAGTGCGGGCAATGGCATGGTGAGAGCGACGTCGGGTGCCATGCCGGCAAGGACCGCTCCTGCTGCGCCGGCCAGGGCCGGGCCTGAGGCGTCGGTCCGAAAGCCGCCCTTGAGCGGGTACACGAGGATCTTCCCTTTGTATGAAACTCCGGCGAGGTCATCTGGATCACAAGAACTGCAGTGCAAAAGAAACCATGAGCACTACGACACCTTTTGTGCACAGTCTTGTCGATCAGGAACGTGTTGTTCGGATTACCCATTGACGGGGAACTCAAGCGTCGCATTGATCACCGGTGGAAAGGTGTTCACGGATGATCCCTGCGTTAAAAAGCAGGTCAATGTGGTAGCTGATCGAGAGCCACGGTTTGGAATGTTTGGAGCAGGGTTAACAATATCGGCCGAAATTTCGCGACATACCCGATATTTCGGTTTTATTGGTGGGGTCTATTTTTTTACTAGTCGAAATTATATTTTAAAAAAATTCACTATAAAAAAAATTAAAAATAAAAATAAAAATCTGGATATTTCGGTTTTATCGATGAGGTTCGGTTTTTTTTCTACCGGAATTAAACTTCGGAGAGAGTGAGACGATGACGATGCTTTAATTGTTTGAGCACTGAGCCACTGACCACTACGGTCTTGCCGTTCCCGAGCACGATCCTGTCGACGAACCGGCGGTCGACGGTGATCGCGGCGACGGCCAGCATCCACGGCGCGACGTTGCAGACGCGGCCGGCGCTGAGGCCGGAGTTGCCGGCGGCGGCCGACGTGACCACCCCGCGCCTCGCGGCGTGGAAGGACCCGATGGCATCCACGCTCTTGAAGTAGAGGGCCGGGAACCTGCTCCCGATGGACATGGAGATCACGTCCACGCCGTCGGCGATGGCGTCGTCCCAGCACACCTTGTAGATGGCGAGCCTGGCGCCCGGCCGGCCGCCGTGGACGCCGTGTGGCTGCCGTGGCCCTGCTCGTCCAACGGCGACAGGCCGGCGGTCACTCCGTTCTGGTAAGCTCGGGCGCCGATGACTTTACTGCACGACACGATCGACATGCTTCAACCACGAGGTAACAAACGAGAAACTAGGCCAGAATCCTTGCTCAAACATCTGAAGATTAGCATGACAATTGACAGCTGAAGACGAAGATGTGTTTCGTACTTGTTGCAGGTGAAATTCTGGCAGATCCCCTTCCACCTGCTCGGCGGCGGGCCAAAGCCCTCGTCGGAGAAGGACGGCGAGTCCAGCCAGACGCCGGTGTCGAGCACGCCGACGATGACCTCCCCCTCCAAGGGCAGCTCCTCCTGCGGCGTTGGAGGCAAGCCCAGGAAGTCCCACGACCTTGTTGTTTGAAGCTCATAGGTCTGGCTTGGGAAGACTGACACGATTCCCTCCATGTCTGACAGTGACAGGTAGTAACGCCAACGTTAGATTCAGGAGTTGAACTCCATCGATCTTTGGTCAATCAGGCTGGTAGGAGCCGTTGATTGTGCATTGAGATCAGATGCGTGTAACTGTGTATATCTCAAGGAAAAATCAAGAAAACGGTCAGAATCAGTATCATAATACGAAAAACGGTGGCAGTCAGTACGAGATTTTTTCATATTTATGAAACTAACAAAATTAAATACGGTGAAAAACGACTATAAAATTAATTGAAAATGATAATTTTTAAGTTTTTTAAAAGCGGAAACAGTTGGAAATGATATCATAAAACAGAAAACGGTCGGTCGGTACGGGAATTTTCGGTCCCACATTCACCCATATATAAGGCTAGAATATTGATCAGAAAGGAGAATTTTTTTTTTGTTTTATCTGTTTTGGATCATACCAGCTAGTTTGTTTGCCTGTTGTTCAGTTAGCCTGGCTGCAAAGCCATTGAAGCTTCTTTTGTAACTACGGAGGATCCTGTCCGAAGCATAGCTGCAAAAAGACAAACACATATAGGTTTACACACACAAAACTTCTATTTTCTAATAGAAAAAATCTATAAACTTCATCTGATCGATAAACAAAATCCCAAAACAACGAGGTCGAATAGCATGATCTATTCTGAGACGCCAGTGCCATACGACCAGATACGATGTAAAGAGAGTACTGGACGGACCAGGGGCGAAGTCAGACCACAAAACCACCGGGGTCGGCACACTTAATCACTGGGGTCATACACATGATTGAATAGTATTGAACAGTAGTTTCCCATTGAATTTAGCAAATTCCATCGGGGTCCGGCGACCCCGGTGGCACAAGGCAGCTCCGCCCCTGGGACGGACCGTACCTGCCGTCGTCAAGGGCCTTGTTCAGCAATTCGTGATGAGCAGCTTCAACAGTAGCAGACAAACTTTCAGAATCCGAGGGACTATCCGGTTCAGAGCTGGGCAGGTGCCCCAGGTACACGACATAAACCTGCACACATCACAAACAATGAAACCAATCGCACTCGCACGCATGGTTGATGCAGCAGCAGTGCCATCCATATGCTTGCAAATCGATGATCCGTATGACCTGCTCGCCGTCGCCGCCATTGATGGAGTCAGAGGCGGCGATCAGGCTCGCGGCGAAGAGGGCGAGGAGAAGACGACGAGCACTACCGTGACGACGACCCATTAGATCGCACGTACGTGACGGAGGAAGAAGCTTCTGAGGCGTTCAGAGTGTGAACTCGAACGATCTGATGATGCCTGAATCGACCGAGCTCCATTGTATATATATCTGTATATACTTGTGCAGCCTGCAGAGCTGTGTTGCTTGCTCCGTATCTTTCTGTTCGTTCAGCAGTCTAGATCACGGCAGGAAACAAGGGAAACGACGTGAGCCGTGAGCCGTGCGCGTGCTTCGTGTCCCGTAGAATCCTGTCTCAGATTCCGAGAACACCTTTGGGATCTATGGGGGTTAAAACTAGGATTTACTCGGAAGCTGCTGTCATTTGGTTACTATCATGTCCTAGCAAATGCCGCTGCTATTGTTTGCTGTGCTAAATGACGCAAATCCAATCAAGCAATCGCCCGCTAGTTCTGAATCCAACGCTCGATTTGACACGGTGCTGTCCGTACCCACAAAATCAAATAGAAGGCTTCCATCCCAGCGCACCCATGTGGTGGACCCCATCCTGATTAAAGCACCGCACCTGTGTGGTGCACAATTTTCTGGTAGAGAGCGCTATTCTTATTTGCCGCTGCCACCGAGCGGAGTGGTGGAGCTCCAACGGGAGTCCAATAAGTTTTTTTTTATCATAATCCTATCTCAAAATTTTGGTCACCAATTTATGTTCATAATTTTTAGCTTAATTCACAATTTTTTTTCACCTTTTTTTCTCTGTCTCAGATCCAGATTATGTGCCCAATTTTTGTTCATAAATTATGTGTACAAAAAATAGTTCACAAATTATGTTCACACATGGTATATATTTATTTTTTCATAACTTTTATCTACATAATTTATTTTTCATGATTCATGAAGTATGTGAAAAAAACCTTGGCGCACAAGTTATGTGCATGCTTTGTATTCACTAGTTATGTGGAAAAAAAATTGGTGTGCGCCATTCTATGTTCATAGGTTATACAAGTTTATTCATAAACTTTTTGCATCTAAATTTCTGGAGTGTTAATTTATTTGTATGTATAAATTTTGACTAGGTAATATGCTCGTGCGTTGCTACGGACAAAATTGGTAAACATCGGCGACGTATAGTCATCCGTGAGTTAATTTGTAAGGATCTACGTGATCGAGTCGTGACCGAAGTGCTGGTTCGATACGCATACGGGATGGACTAAAGTTGACCTGTTAATGACACAACACGGACTAAACTTAAAGTTTAGATGGAAACATTACGCGCTTTAGAACTAGATCTAGATGTAGATATATATGTAGATAGAGAAATTTTGTGTACGAAATTACATGCGCCAGAGAAAAATTGACAGCACGCGAGGCGCCGAAGAGGATGCGGAAGGCTCGAGAGAAGCTAGAAAGGTAATATAAACACATCCGGGCACGCGTACTCTATTACCAGAAAAGGAAAGTATGCTAATGTCGGAAATTGATCGCTCGATTGCTCGAATCCCTCCCGACGCGCGCCAGCTAATTAGCAAGACTCGCTAAATGAGCCATTAGTCCTTTTTTTCAGTTACTATACTTGTGTCAGAAAATAGTTCCATTTTCAGGATCGGAGATTGGAGCTCAGGCAAACCTTCGGGTTTGGGTAGACTCGTAAGGCTTAAGTATTTTCTTAGATCTTGTTCGGTAAATCCTCTCCACGCAGGGAGATTGAAAGGGACCGAGGAGGCTTTTGACTTATTACCCTCGTAACCCACTCTAATCCTCTTCAATTCCCTTGCAACCGAAGGCAAGGGCGGTTTGGGACAGGAAAGCACAATCCATTTTCTTGCCAAAATAGAGCAACGGATAATTGATTTTCTTAAATATATATCAGAGTGTAAATGCGTCAAAATAGTTGAACTATTGAAAACCGTGAAAGCTTTTTTTTAAAAAAAATACCTACATAATAATAAGACCTGACATTTTTTTTAGAAAAACCACCATTATCATGATACTATTTACCACGTGTCTCCTTGTTCGAAGCATGCTAAGAAAAAGGATAAATACTAAAAACACACGCAAATTTTTTTTCCAACAACACATATGTTTGCATGCCATCCTTATCTGGGTGCATGTACAATGACATAAACATGATAAGACTTATTAGGAGTTGGGTAGTTCCTTTTCTATCTTAGAAAATATCAAATTTAACACAAGTAAAGTGCACCTTTGGCGGAGTTAGGGAGTTTTGTTGCCGCAAAAATTGGCTGATGATCTCCGCAAAGCACAATGCGCTAAGAACTAGGAGCTTCTTATCTCCAATGCAAATCCTGTTATCGAGGTTCTGGATGTGCCAGTTAATTTGACTTGTAATTGATAAGAGAAAAAGATTTAATCAGTAAATAACACAGAACATGTCGGTTGTAATTCGGAAGAGTTCCGAAAGAAATACCAGCCTTAAAGTCAGATACTTGGAATGAAATATCAGCCTTAAAGTCCGATACTTCGAATGAACCATCGCCTATAAAGCCAATTTATCAGCAGTAGATAAAGTCAAAAACAAACTCTGAAACACATCTACCAATCAAACCTAACCCCATCATCACTATCAGTCGGATCGAACCTAACAAGGACAACACTGATAGCAGGGCAATGGATTAAAAAATTGCTGATGAGTCTAAATATAATAGAGAATATTTTTATCTGTATTTTTCAATGTTTTAAATCGCCGGTTAAGATGTTTAGCGGCAGGGCTGCCGTTACGGCGTTTAGCGGGCCATAGCCGACATTTAGCGGGCTAAATGCCATAACGGCTGCCCTTCCTAACAACTATAGCCATCTATAGCGGAAGCTATAACCGGCTATTTAAAACTTTGGTATTTTCTAAGAGTATCCAGATCAAAGATCCAATCGACTATTGGATAGGCAACACGGTCTTGATGAACAGAGCTGATAGAAACTTGATTAAGATAGAGTAAATCATCTATTATCTTAATACAATAGTGCTAAAAGAATCCACCATGTTCGCCGCTCTAGAAATTACCACATTAATCCAAAAAAGAGAAAATATATACCGTTGGCATTTATGAAGATCTAACTATTCAAACTAACATAAAGAGTCCATATCAAATACGGCCCATAAACATGTGTTAGGTTCGGGGTTCAATAGGAAAGCTCCTACTCCTCGACGAGATTGTTGGCATGGGCATCTCTTGCCATCTGCTTCTGTGAATGGAGCCTCGGCATCATCTCCGTGAATGGAGCCTAGCAAGACATGCACATCTCGAGGCCTCGAGCTCTACTGTCAATGAGAGCCAGCTCCTCGGCTGGGAGAGGTCAGCCACGAGATTAGAAGGCTCTACCGTCAATGAGCTCAAGCTCCTCGGCTGGGACAGGTCAGCCACGGGATTAGAAGGACAAATTAAAGGTGACACTGAGGCAGCTAATTCACGGGACTAGGATCCCAACGAGAGACCTAGAGACATGACAGGCAGCACCAGCAAGAAGATAAGGGTAACAAAAAAGAAGAAGTAGAAGATGGCAGGTGGGGCATGTAGATGGTTTTGACTTCCCAAATAAAAAACTAGATGAACATACTCTTACAACAAAAAAAATTGGATAATTTAAGGTTGGATCCATCCCTTATCCCCAGACCAAACACATGATCAATATATAATTTTGAAAATTTAAAAGAAAAATAATAAAAGATTTGGTGATTGGAAGATATGAGTCTGTATCCCATACAAGTCCATACATTTACATGTATCTAACACACATAGTAATTTCATATTCAGTCACGTACATTTGGCAAGTCAAAGAGACACCACTAAGAATTTTAAAGAGATATAACTATTAATTGATCAAGATTGTAAACATACGTACATCCACAAATAAAAGGTTATAGTACGGCTACAAGACATAAATTAAGGAAGAATGCTAGGAGCGTATTCTGGTGACATTAGCTTTAAGATCTCATTGATAATGTCAGCAATGATACTTAAAACATAAGGTAGAGTTATTCACATTCGACAGCTGACGGCCACACGGGATCGGATCAGCGGAGGAAATTGGGTAAAAAAAAAAGCTACATACGACGATAATTACAACGAAACACTCGCATGGCCAATCAGTGGTGATTGGCTCAATGCCCCAGATGATTGCTATTTTAAATCTCTTGAGTTGCACCGATCAAACTAAGAGGTCATGCCATAATCAACCAGGCTGAATCTGACTAAGAGCACGACCGCTCACCACGCTACGTGTCTGCTAGCTAGGAATATGCCAGTTTGTTGAGAATCTACAGAGTGGATATCATAAAAACGCTCATCATCATTACATTGTTGTAGGTTTACAAGGTTGAATTCTCAACTAAATTTTTTTAAAAAAATTGAGATATTGGCAGCATGGTCATCACACTGCAACAAGCTACAATTTAAAATTTTAGAATTCTAAAAGAATAAGTCCATCTCCAATACAACAATATGGAAGAGACTAGCATTATATAATCACTATTTCACGTTGATGAGGACAGAAGATGCCTACAATTATGTAAATATTATTTTCTAATCAGATTGCTTTGCATCTTGATGAGAGATAGGTGATATAATCAGCTATTATTTTTTATCCTTATCACCCGCTATTACCTTGGTTGGCTTCAATAATGCCATCCAGATTGCAAGCAAAGACATAGAAAACAGCTAGAAAAATAAGGATCAAAGGAGCTAACCATGGCAGATGTGAGTCATAATCAACATGAATTATTTGAGCAACAAAGCAAATCAAAGATTACCAAGCGAGCTTGCCACATAAACAACTTCAAGTGGAAACAATTGATTGGTTGGAATAAGAGTTCCAGAGGTAAGCTAAGGCAGAGCACAATTTTGAGAGTGGCCAAGGGGGAAAAATATTGCAACTACCATGTAGGTGCAAAACTTAACAAGAACATATAGGCTGCAGAACTAGGACAAAAATAAAATAGACAAAAATGACAGCATGGTGTGGCTATGGTAGATCTGTGATGTGATTCCAGTCTAAAGGATGATAAAAGAGTGTCTGATGTTAAGAGGGTCGAATTACAAGGGTTTATGACTATGGAGAAAAGCAGTGCATTGACCTTGAAGAAGTGCAACTGGAATATTGTAACATTTGAATAAGACCTCCATGGTCAAAAGATATAGAAGAGGAGAGAGGCAAGGGCTAAGAGATCTAGAAGCGATTAGAGAGTGCTCAACTAGCTGAGCGTAATCACGATAAGGACAAGATCTATTGTTCTTTCATTTGGAAATCAAGACGTGATCCTAATTAACTTAGTTGGGAGGTTGAGTATCACCCTAACATAGCTCAGCACCATTGTTGCCACCGAGGGATGGCAATCACCACCAGTGATGATTATGAAGCACCGAGATGGTGATGTCCCAACGTTAGTGAGCATTGTTATCGGTGGATGCCTAACAGATCGAGAACCGGAAAATTTTTTGGAGAGAAGAATGACAATGTAGTCATGCCCTATTGGGGATGTGATCTAAACAATCAATTCAAACCAATATTTGGCATGCTCCTGTCCATAGCAAGATGCGTATCATGTTTGACGAAAGAGGATGATACATCCTCAATGGTTGAACTGTAGTGGCCAAAATTCCTAGGAGCAATAGAGCCAGAAGAGAGAGACGGGAGCACATGCGTGTCTGAGACCACCCCACTCCGTACTTTCAACTCCACTAAAAAAACTCGATGGTGAAGTACCTGCATTGAAGCACTCTTTTACCTACCAAATCCAATAAAATGTACAGGGAAAGTCTCCATCTCCACAGTTTGGTAGAGTTGGAGTATTTGGGAGGTAGTGCACAACATGAACTTTAAAAACGTGAAGTGGCTACAAAAGAGGTTTTCTTTTAGGAGCACAAAAAATAATTTGTTGATGTTAGCACATCTTGGTGCAAAACTTAAAGGTGCATCAACTATGAGAAAAAGGGTAAGAATGTCATGAAAATGTAGCCATTGGAAATCAGAGAACAAAGAAAAGAAAATGAAATATTTGCATAAAATGTGCACTAAAGAGAATTCATCCAATTCTCACTATGGTTTCAATTGAAATTCAAAAATAAATTTCGATTATTATCTATGATAGGCACTCACCTAGATCTTCTTTAAAAGCTCAAAGGATAATTTATCATCGGTCATAACAAAGATTCAAAAAAAATGACATCAACGAAAAAATTCTAAAAGAATATTTATGTTAAAATGTAAAAAATATTGTAAAATAAAAAATCTAATTTTCAAAATAAAAGATTCTAGCTACCCGCGCTATTTGAGAGGGCCACCTTGCTAGTTATATCGACTAAAAAGTAGTAAGAGATTGGGCGATACGGCCCTACTCGAACATGAGAGAAATCGATAACTGGTGATATCAATTAAAACTAACAAGAGACCGGAATGATCCCTGAATCTTGCAAGATTTAAAAGAAATCGGTCAATTGGTAGATAAACTAGACGAAACTATGTCAATGTGTTAGTAATTAAAGACTAGAACATCTGGTAAAGATGAAACTTATAAGCAAACCGGAGATCGAAACGACTTAGCTCTGTTTACTGAAGAAATCGATGAGAAGTACTATTACTCCTACTCCTAAGGTTTTGGCAATGAGCTGAGAAAAGTTGTATTGATGATGATTATTTTTTTTTGGACCCTGACTTTAACTATTTATATCATGAAGCTAAAAACTCCAAATCGATTAAGATAAATTAAATTTGATGAAAAAGAAAGAAATACCACTATATTTACAGATTTATAAAAGGAAATCAAACTCTTGTAGAATCTTTTGCTGACATTGTTAGTCTGATTCGTAGGCCCTGTTTGGGAGGGCTTCACTTCCGACGGCTCCAGCTATTGTAGCACTACTGTAGATTCTTGCATCATGACCATGACATTTACAAATTCGTCTCTTCAAAACAAGGCTTTTTATATTTAAACCTTGCTCACAACTTGAAAATAATGTTGGATTTGAAACAATGGCGAAGACATGGAGGACCGCCGGCGCCATGGACCCCCCTTTTACTCGATGTACTCCGCATGTGTGTTACATTAAGAAAAATTAAAATTTGTCTTCCTAACTACTCATCCATTATTGTCTGGCCTCAGTTGCTGAAATTTTCAAAATTCTCTCCTCGTTTGAAATTTCAGCCCCCTTCACTTTTTAAACTCCGAAACTGTGGGAGTCAGCTGTGTACACCACCACCGGGCTCCTCACCTGGTGCTCGTCGTTGTACCACACGACGTCCGCGGAGCGGACCTGGCTCGGCCCTGCAGGCGCCACGCCGGACACCGTCACGGCGAACGAGGCCTTCTGGCTCGGCGCGGTGAACTCCAGCTTGCTCGGCGAGACATCGACGGCGAGGCCTTTGGCCTCCTCGGCAGACAGAAGGACCTTCGCGTCGTACGCGGCGCTGGCAGCTCCGACGTTGGTGACGGTGCGCGGGAACCGCACGGTGAAGTTCTTCCCCGGCTCGACGCGGGCCGCCATTGTCGGGTAGTTGAGGTCGCTGCCGGAGCTGCTGGCCGCTGACGTCGAGACGTTCGCGCAGGCCGTCGTGGCGTTGGAGCCGGTGATGAGCGCGAGCTGCGTGGCGTTGTACCCCTGCGCGCACAGCATGGTCACGTAGTCGCCCTCCGACGCGTCGTACACGAGGCCCGGGTCGCGCGCCTTGGCCGGGCTGAGCTGCCCGGCGCCGTACTTGAGCGCGGTCCAGCCGGAGTTGGCCGGCGTGTTCATCGGAGTGGCTGCATCGCCATCAACACATGGAGATTGAACCGAGCTGTCCGTGGCACGGAAACGTACGGATCGGGATAAGTGATGCGCGTATGGTCTGTATCTGTACCGGTGGTGATGAGAGCCGACATGATCATCGCCGGCGACCAGTCGCGGTGGAACGACTTGACGTACGCGGCGGCGCCGCTCGCGTGCGGGCACGCCATGGACGTGCCGGAGTCGATGTTGTACAGAACCTTCCTCTTGTCGCCTGGAACCTCGCTCGGCGACGCCACCGGCGACCACGCCGCTATGATGTCGATCCCCGGCGCAGATAGATCAGGCTGCAACTTTCGTGACAGATTTCAACTCCGGCATCAGGAATTCCCGTTAGATCACCGATCGAAGAAGTGATTGATCAGTGGAGTCAATGAAGCACAAACACCTTCAGGATCCCGGGGGTGATGAGGTTTGGGCCTGGAGAAGAGAAGGATGCGGCTACTGGAGCTTGTGGATTCACCGTTGCCTCTGTGCTTTCTATGGTAGCCACAGGATTGCTGCATCAGAAACAGGCCAACGATCATCATCAGACAATTGACCACCACCAGCTTGTGAGATCGAGTCGAGCACAAGTTCAACTAATAGAACAAGCTAACTCTCAAACAAAAAAAAAGAACAAGCTATGGCCACCATGTCACTGAGCTCACTGCTCACCTAGTGCTGTTGACATAGGCCATGATTTCGTCGAACTGGTCCCGAGTTACAGCGAGTCCGGGGAGAGGCATGGTGAAGTGGGTATCAGGTGCCTCTTCCAAGACGACGGCGCCCGCCGCACCGGCCGAGAGCGGACCGGAGCCATCGTTCGGATCGGTCTTGTTCTTGGGCAAGCAGAGGAGTATCTTCCCTTCGTATGAACCTCCAGCCAGATCATCTGGTTCACAGGACCTGCAGTGCCAACATGAACGCAACGCAAGCCAACGTGTTGCTACCGATCAGAATTCAGAATTGAAGGCAAGATATTTTTTTTTTCAAATTTTCAATGAATTATAATCGAACTCCTCCAAATGCGCATTGAACATAGAATTACCCGCCATTTGGGAATACTAGTGGTGCATTCTTTAGCGTCGGGAAGGTGTTAATGTAGGTCCCCTGAGTGAAAAAGAAGAACGCCGCGTTAGCAGAATTGCGGAGCAGAAACTTTTTTTTTGTCAGTACTCAGTAGCAGGATTGGATTGGATCAGATCAGAGATGACCACAATGGTGTCGCCGTTGCCGAGGACGATCCGGTCGACGAACAGGCGGTCGATGCTGCTCGCCGCGACGGAGAGCATCCACGGCGCGACGTTGGAGACGTGGAAGCTCCGGTGCAGCCCCGAGTTGCCGGCCGCCGCGGAGGTGACCACGCCGCGGCGCATGGCGTGGAACGAGCCGATGGCCGCCGCCTCCTTGAAGTAGCGCAGCGGGAACACGGGGCCGACGGAGTAGGAGATGACGTCGACGCCGTCGGCGATGGCGTCGTCGAACCCCGCTAGGACGTCGGCGTCGGCGCAGTCCTCCCAGCACACCTTGTAGACGGCGAGCCGGGCGCCCGGCGCGGCGCCGCGCGCGGTGCCGGCGGCCAGGCCACCGAAGCTGACGTTGCCGACCGCCCGGCCTGCCGCGGTGGACGCCGTGTGGCTGCCGTGCCCGTCCTCGTCGAGTGGGGACACGCCGGTGCTGGATCCTTGATTGTAGGCGCGAGCACCGATGATCTTGCTGAAAGTGATGCCATTCTTCAATACTGCTGAGTCTGTGTTTCATGTGTGATGGAATCATGGAAGAAGAAGGGCACATTTCGTACTTGTTGCAGGTGAAGTTTTGGCAGACACCCTTCCACCTGCTCGGGGGTGGACCGAGGCCGTCGTCGGAGAAGGACGGCGAGTCGGGCCATATGCCGCCGTCGAGCATGCCGATGATGACATCTCCTTCCAAGGGTAGCTCTTCCGGCGGGGTTTGAGGTAAGCCCAAGAAATCCCATGACCTTGTTGTCTGAAGCTTATGTGTCCTACTTGGGAAGATTGACACAATACCATCCATGCCTGTAGGTAATGGCAATAAAGAAAAATATTGTTGTTCCAAAAGAAAGTAAGAGTTTTGCCATGGTAATTATAGAAGGAAAAAGTTTGATTCACCTTCGAACTATCGTAAAAAGTTTCATTCTTTCAACTACAAAACCGGATAATAATAGAGGGCATCCACATGTTGAAATCGGGCAAATTTGCCCTTTGGAGTAGTTTGGAAGACGGTTTTCTAAAATGTAAAACTAGTACCAAAATTTTTCTGAAATGTAACCTATCTATTATTGCTCTATTTGAATCTTAGTTATTCAAAAAAAATATACGCAACTACAAGCAAAAAAATATTATGAACATAAAAAAAATTAGATCTGAATGACTAACAAGTATTGCGTCAATAGATAGGTTATATTTTTAGAAGACTTTTTAAACCCATTTCATTTATTTATTTAAAATAAATTCCTTATAAAGTTTTAGTTCAAATTTGAATATTTTTAATTCTCACAAAATAGAAAACCATCTTCAAAACCACCTAAGGGTCCAAATTTGCCCAATTTTAATAGTTGGATAGCCTTTTTTATCTGGTTTCGTAGCTGAAGGTTAAAAATCAGACTTATAAAAGTTGGAGGATGTAAATCGAACTTTTTGTTTTATATAAAAAAAGAGGAACGAGTCCAGTTTATATGGAAAACCAGATCCAAAATCCTATTAGTAGGAGTAACACCAGTGCCCAACTCACTCAGGCTTGCAGGAGCATAAAACCAATATAAAAAACAAACAAGCGGAAAATATTCCTCAGAGCGACTTCAACAACTTTGCTATAGACACTCAAATCAACCACTACCAGCCTGTTCGGCATGAAGTACTTGCTACAGTGACCAACCGCTATATATAGTAATCAGCCGCTCCAGTATCTCTCACAAAACTAGCTGCTACAGTGAATCAGCCAGTGCTTATCAGCCAACCGAACAGGCTGTACAACCCATCAGTACCAAAGCAAAAGTTCTCACAATTTGTGGCATTGTATTTATGGCAACCCAAAAGTTCATGTTTCATTTTTATTTTTCATAGAATCGTTCACGTGTCAAGTTGGTATTCTTTTGTACTTACTTTGTTTTGCTGATAAATATTAGATATTGTTAAGAGGGCGTAGCAGAATAATCCGGCTCCTATATATACACCATGTACCGGCGCCCCATCAAGCCTAGGTCTAAGCAGCGTACAACCATCCAAGGCATGGGGCCTTACTCAACCTAAACAATTAGGCATGTGCGAGGGCTACCTTTGTGCATTGTGCTCCCCCACCCCACCATTAAAATTCGATGTCAAACTAACCTAACAGATATGTGAGGCTCTCTTTTTTTTCTGGGGAGAAAATCAGAAAAGGAAAGGAGAAAAATTTGAATTGTGAAATTGCCACATACTAGATAGTTTATCGGCCTCTTGTTCGGTTAGCCATGCTGCGAAGCCATTGAAGCTTCTCTTGTAACTACGGAGGATCCTGTCGGAAGCAGAGCTGCAGAAGACAAAAAGGCATAGGTTTACACTCAGCCTTCTTTCCCCCTAGAGGAGGAGAAACTCTAAACATCGACCAAATGCTGAACTTTTCTCTTGTAACTTCAGCCTATATAAGGTATAAGGTAAGGTTTGTTTGGATCTGAGATAAGAACAGTTGATGCAATCACATTTGTCAAACCAGCATGTTATATATATCTACGGCTTTCTGCTTTTTTATGTTTGAAACCAAGGCGTAGGCCCCTATAAAATCTTTGCTAACATTTTTTTTTTTGTTATTTTCATCCATGAACAGCTGTATTGTTGTACTATATGACAACGCACATCACCATAATAAGGGCGAATCCAGCCAACAAATGAAGCTACGGCTCATCGCCCCCCGCTCCATTTTATTTCCCAAAAATGGAGGGAGGGTTTAGGGGGCTATTTTAGGGAGGTAGAGGAGCTTGAGCCCCTAGATCGATCCGCCACTGCATGATAAATTTAAAAAAAAAGTGCAGTTGCAGCAAGGGGTGCAACAAAATCGACAAATCGTGTATATCTAGCATGATCCATTCTGAAATGCCATAAGCTAATAGAGACTGTGCTATACTTAGACCTTCCGTCGTCGTCGTCGTCGAGGACCTGGTTTAGAAGGTCGTGGTGAGCAAATTCTACAGCTGCGAAATCTTCAGCTTCTTCAGGCTCCGGCAGGTGCCCCAGGTACACGATGTACACCTGTTCATCACGAGCAAACAAGAAATTGTTCACCTTGGGATCGGTACGTTGAAGACAAGAGATCGCTGCCAATATTGGTTTCAGCAGGCTCGATCAGGGTATCATGCTGAATTGCTGATTGATGATATATCCTTCTAACCTGGCTTCCATCATCGCCTAGGGTCTCGTCGGAGGAGCTCGGGGTCGTCGCCGCGGTGAAGACAGCCAGAAGGAGAAGGCACGTTCTGATGAGAGGCTGCATTGTGTATGGTTAATATTGTGTGTATCTCAGGTGTTGGAAGCTTGAAGCATGAACTCCCCAGTGATCTCAATTGTGTATATATAAAAGACTGAATCATCCATGATGGACAAAGCAGCAAGCACACCAGCTTGCATTGCAACGATCCGGTCTTGTCTTGTTCTCTGGTCTAGATATATAAAAGACTGCATCATCCTTGTTGCTTGCTCCACAGTCTTGTCTTGTTCTCTGGTCTAGATAGGATATACTTAGTGGCCAGCGGCACCAACAGCTCAAGGGCCTGTCCCCTACCCTTCAGCAACTGACAGCGAAACATCCTAGGAAGATCAGTAGAATCCCCTTGCTGTCTGGCAAAAACAACAACAACAAAAAAAAAAACCCGGCACCATTGCTAGCTTGAGCGTCTTTGCAGTGCACGTGGACTATGGCGGAGCCGAAGTGATTTTCTTCTCATCGCATCACCTGTCCAAATCTTTCTTTAGGGTGTGTTTAGATTCAAAAAATTTACACCAAAACACGTCATATCGGATGTTTGGACATATACATGGAGTATTAAATAAAATCTATTTACAAAACTTTTTGCACGGATGGGTTGTAAATCGCGAGATGAATCTAATGAGCCTACTTAATCCATGATCTGCAACAGCGATGCTACAGTAAGCATTCACTAATCATGGATTAATTAGGCTCATTAGATTCATCTCGCGATTTACAATCCATCCGTGCAAAAAGTTTTATAAATAGATTTTATTTAATACTCCTAAATAACAAGATTCCCTTTCAAATTTTTTTTGCTAAATGATCTAAACACCACTGCGCGTTAGTTGATAATTTAGATAAATCTTTACATTTTGAAAGAATCAGATAGCATATAAAAATCGAATTGAAGGTAATCCATCTTTTTAGGGGAAAAATATACAGTACCTCTTTTTGAGGGAATCGACAGGGGAGAGCCCTGCCTACTTTTTTATATATAAATGAAATTAGGTATTTACGTATGGTTTCTACATACTGTCTCCAGCATGTCTTGTTGCTTCTAGACCACCGGGAAGAATGGATGAAGGAAGGGTAAGACACATAGTGTCGCATGTCAGGAAGTGGGTATTTTAGTCCATACGGAACTATGGACGCCTGCACGTGGGTCCAAAGCTGCATGAGACGTAGAAAGAACCACATTTCATATTTCGAACGAATTGTAGTGGTATCGTTCCGAATACATGAATGTAAAGGCGGCACATCTTAGAAGTTCAAATTTTATTTGTGACATATATTCAATTAACCCTAAAAATTTCTAAGTTAGGAGATAAAGGAACCTGCCAATTGAATTGGCCATTATGATAAAACTCACTGGGAACATTCATTTCCTCAAATTTATTTTGTTTGATGCATGGTTCCCTTTTAAATTTGTGGTCCTCATCAAATTTGTCATTACATAACTGGTCCCTCATCTCAAGTGAGGTTCATACACTTTCACTTTTTAACAATGAACGGAGGGCTTGTTTAGATCATTTTGCATTTTGCATTTTTATATTTTTGGAAGGGAATCTTCAACATTTGAAATATTAAATGAAGACTAATCACAAAACTAATTACAGATCTCGTCTGTAATCTACAAGACGAATCTAATGAGCCTAATTAATCCATCATTAGAGCATGTTACTGTAGCATTACTGTAGTAATTTAGTATCTAATCACATCCTAATTAGGCTCATTAGATTCGTCTCGCGATTTACAATCCATTTGTGTAATGTGATTTATTTTTCGACTACATTTAGTACACCATGCAAGCGATTTACAAAATTTTTACATTTTGCGTTTTGGAATCTAAACAGGACCTGAAATTTGAAATCTCACACTACGAACATGTACATTGAGATTTTGTTCTTAACATCTTGCCTAACTAAAATAAAAAAAATACTGAAATATCTCCAGCGTAACTTCCATTGTGTATGTTAGATGTTAGATCGCACAGCGGCCCAGCCTAGCTCCTTAGCAAACCAACAACACCATAGTTTTCGTGACCAATAGGATGAACACAACAAATTTATTGCCTCAAATGGTGCACCTTTGGGATCCCATATATATGATCTTCACTGTTTATTCCTGGCATGTAAAATTCTTGAAGAAACCTGGTGTGGAACTGGTAAGAAACTTACCAAGTGGTTGTTATTCTCAAGGTCTAGAAATTTTCACGTTAATCCGAGAAAAAAGAAAAATTAAAATTACCCACCACTGTCATTATGAACAAATTAGCCTAAAAGTACCCATATACATGTTTATAAATTACCCACCAGTACCATTAAAATATATTTATATTTATAAATATAAATCTATCCACCATTTTGCATATCAAGCTACATATCGTGCATACCTATAGGATACTAGCTATACAAATAATTAACATGTTTTAGCACATGTATATCTTATTATATTACCAAAATCCCAAATGCATATTCATGATTATATTATTATTAGTCAAAATAAATAAGATAATTCTAGATTTTGCACTATATTAGACTACCACCCTCCAAATATTTATTCCCGACATTGCTACAATACAATACCGCACCTCACAATTAACACCACAAGCAGATCAGGAACCAGGACAATATCAATTAGGTCGTGATTGGCATAGTAAGTTCATCAGGCTTGAACATGAATATATGTTGCTGAAATTCTGAAAAGAATCTTGTGCTCTGCACTATGGAGATTTGTTGGCTTCCAAAAAGCAAAAAACTTGAATCGATTGTTACCCAACAGAAACTTGGCCATGGAGTCATGGCGTCATGCAACAGACGATAGAACTAAACATAGTAGCAACTGATGACTAAGAGGACCATAAAGTAGGGAAGCTAGCAAAAGAACAACTGAGTAGTTAAACTAAGTAGTAGGCAGCATTACTGCAAGAGCTGGCAGACAAGAAACATGTTACTACTACTACTACAGCGAATGATAGTAGTTAAGATGGAGGAGATAGGCAGTCGTGACAGAATTAGGGTTGTGCGCTTGACATGCGGCCACGTCACTGACAAACAAAAAGATGTAGGCAAAAGAAGGCACCACTGCACTAGCAGCAGAGAAGCACTCTTGATTACTGAAGCAAGTAGCATGTGCTGAGAAAAAAAATCAAGTTTATGAATAATAATTAGATAAAAATGCAATATATATTTAGAATATCAATACTAGCCGCGCAAATATATGGGTCACTTCACTAGTTTTGTTTGATGCATGGTTCCCTTTTAAATTTGTGGTTTCATCAAAATCGTCATTACATAAGCGGTCCCTCATCTCAAGTGAAGTTCATACACTTTCACTTTTTAACAATGAACTGAAATTTGAAATCTCACACTACGAACATGTACATCGAGATTTTGTTCTTAACATCTTGCCCAACTAAAATAAAAAATACTGAAAAATCTCCAGCGTAACTTCCATCAGCCTAGCTCCTCAGCAAACCAACAACACCATAGTTTTGGTGACCAATAGGAATAGGATGAACACATCAAATTTATTGCCTCAAATGGTGCACCTTTGGGATCCCATATGATCTTCACTGTTTATTCTTGGCATGTCAAATTCTTGAAGAAACCTGGTCTGGAACTGGTAAGAAATTTACCAAGTGGTTTTTATTCTAATTATTAAAACCTTGCACCGTACCACTTCCAACCGTTGATTCCATCTCTGTTTAATCCTGTCCCTCCGCTATGCGTAGACCACCACCGGGCTCCTCACCTGGTGCTCGTCGTTGTACCACACGACGGCCGCCGAGTGGACCTGACCCTCCGCCGCCGGCGCCACGCCGGACACCGTCACGGTGAACGAGGCCTTCTGGTTCTGCGCGGTGAACTCCAGCTTGCTCGGCGAGACTTCGACGGCGAGGTCTTTGGCCGCCTCGGCAGACAGAAGGACCTTCGCGTCATACACGGCGCTGGCAGCTCCGACGTTGGTGACGGTACGCGGGAAGCGCACGGTGAAGTTTTTTCCCTGCTCGACGCGCGCCGCCATGGTCGGGTAGTTGAGGTCGCTGCCGGAGCTGCCGGCCGACCTCGAGACGTCGGCGCAGGATGTGGCGTTGGAGCCGGTGATGAGCGCGAGCTGCGTGGCGTTGTACCCCTGCGCGCACAGCATGGCCACGTAGTCGCCCTCCGACGCGTCGTACACGAGGCCCGGGTCGCGCGCCGTCGCCGGGCTGAGCTGCCCGGCGCCGTACTTGAGAGCCGTCCAGCCGGAGTTGCCCGCCGAGTTCATCGGAGTGGCTGCGTCAGCAATTCAGCATCACACGGTGCGAAATTGTTTACCGAGCTGAGCAAATAATGGAAAAGTTGCGGAGCTCTACGCCAGACTGACCGGTGGTGATGAGAGCCGACATGATCATCGCCGGCGACCAGTCGCGGTGGAACGACTTGACGTACGCGGCGGCGCCGCTCGTGTGCGGGCACGCCATGGACGTGCCGGAGATGATGTTGTACGGAGCCTTCCTGTTGTCCTTGGGGTTACCCGTCGGCGACGACAGCATCGTCCATGCGGCTATGATGTCGATCCCCGGCGCCGATAGATCAGGCTGCACAAGAACACACAAATAAAAAGTTTTGCAAAATTTTCCCAATTTGACCGTGTCATTTCCAAGACCGGCAAAATAAAAGTTTTGCACAAGACCTTCAAGATCCCCGGGGTGATCAGGTTCGGCCCCGGAGAAGAGAACGAGGCGGCTACCGGAGCTTGGGGATTGCCCGTTGTCTCGGTTCTGCCAATGGTAGCCACAGGATTGCTACAAGGTAACCAAGCATCGTCAGACAAGCTGAAATTCAGCTGAGAAGCTGTGTGTGGTCAGTGACCTCACCTAGTGCTGTTGACGTACGCCATGATCTGGTCGAACTGGTCCCGAGTCACCGTGAGGCCGGGGAGCGGCAGCACGAAGGCGACGTCGGGTGCGCGGGTGAGGATGACGGCGCCTGCCGCATCGGCCGAGAGCGGGTCGACTGGATGGCCGATCTGGGCCGGCGGCAGGCAGAGGACGATCTTCCCTCTGTAGGAACCTCCGGTCAGGTCGTCTGGATCGCAAGACCTATAAAGGAACACGAGAATTTTTGTCAGGAATTTTGCCGGTATCTGTTCGATTCATACGAAATTTCTGCAAAATTTCGAATTCATGTGCCATAGAATGTTTTGTATTACCCGTTGGTGGGGAATGCAAGCGTAGCATTTGTTAGTGTTGGGAAGGTGTTGATGGAGGCTCCCTGTAAGAGATGAACAATGTAATGGTTGCCACGTGTAATCGGATATATTTGTATTCCTTTTTTTTAGACATATATTTGTGTTTCGGTGAAGAAAGATTGGTAGTAGGACAGAAAGAAGTTTAGTTCCAGCGCGAACCACAAAGGTATCACCGTTCCCGAGAACGATCGTGTCGGTGAACCGGCGATCGATGCTGCTCGCCGCCACCGACAGCATCCACGGCGCGACGTTGCAGACGCGCCCGCCGCCGGGGAGCCCCGAGTTGCCGGCGGACGTGGACGTGACCACCCCGCGCCGCACGGCGTGGAAGGAGCCGATGGCCGCCGCGTCCCTGAAGTACGGCGACGGCAGCGAGCCCCCGATGGAGAAGGAGATCACGTCCACGCCGTCGGCGATGGCGTCGTCGAATGCCGCGAGGATGTCGGCGCCGCCGCAGCCGCCCCCTTCCCAGCACACCTTGTAGACGGCGAGCCTGGCGCCCGGCACGGCGCCGCGGGCGACGCCGGCGGCCAGGCCGTTGAAGCTGACGTTGCCGACTGGCCGCCCGGCCACCGTCGACGCCGTGTGGCTGCCGTGGCCCACGTCGTCGAGCGGCGACAGGCCATCGCTCGACCCTCTCCTGTAGGCGCGAGCTCCGATTACGCCTGCTAATGGCATTGAACCCACCCCAAATCCGCCCCTACCCATATTTCAAGAGCCTTAACTACCACCCGTCCCGACCCACCTCGTCGGCCCAATGCCCCAACCCGCCCCAACCCGAAGTCACCATGGAAGATGATATGCGACTTACGTGCCGATCTACTACCATAGCACCTCAACCCGTCCCAACCCGTCTATGTCGTCAACCCAACCCGCCCCAACCCATTTCATAGTGTCACCCGTTTCCACCCATCCAATAGTACCCGTATTAAAACCCACCCAAAAAACCCATCAAACCCCGCCCCATTAGCAGGAGTAGCTCCGATGATCTTACTGCATTACGCCACGCGACATTCTTCAACGGTGAGCCATTCGTGTTACAAACTGATCGGTTCTTCCGTGACATTGAAGAAAAACCATGTCCATACTTGTTGCACGTGAAGTTCTGGCAGGCACCCTTCCACCTGCTCGGCGGCGGGCCGAAGCCGTCGTCGGAGAAGGACGGCGAGTCGGGCCATATGCCGGTGTCGAGCATGCCGACGATGACGTCTCCTTCCAGCGGTAGCTCTTCCTTGGGCGTTTGAGGGAAGCCCAAGAAGTCCCACGATCTTGTGGTCAACGGCTCATAGGTCCTGCTTGGGAAGACTGACACGACGCCATCCATGCCTAAACGTAAGCAGAAGAGAGTGTAAGAGCTAGGTTCAGGCATGTCTCTAGAACTCCTAGGTTTGGTCAAACAGAATTTGATGTGATCTGGTCGATGGAGCTTTCATATCCTTGTTGAATTAACCTGGCAGATGCCATTGGTTTTGAAATGGTGTGTTAGCTAGTCTCAATTCAACATCACTGAAGAAAGCAATAGATGTCCAGCCAAAATGAGAGAAAATGAAAAGAGTCGCTTTTCTTTTCTTTTCTTTTCACATACTAGATAGTTCATGTGCCTCCTGTTCGGTTAGCCTTGCTGCGAATCCATTTAAGCTTCTCTTGTAACTGCGGAGGATCCTATCTGAAGCAGAGCTGTAAAAGTAAAAAACAAATAAATAAAAAGCGTTGGTTTCAGCTCCCTCCAATCTTTGTATCTTTAGGAGGAATGTTGAGTATTCTATCCTGCCTGCGATGAGTGAATTGTCAACCGTGCGGTGTGATCGTGTGCATGGTCTTTGGATTGCAGGTACACGGGCGTCGAGTGTCGATGGAGAGTTGCCGCGGAGGAGCTCAGGCCGGGCGGCAGCTGTGGCGTCCACTCCTGGATCGAGGGCACAAGCGACGACGGAAGGCGGGTTTCTTGGTTTGCGCCACAAAACCAAGGAGGCGGACGGCGGTTGAAGACGCCAAGTCGTGGAGGCACGGGCGTCGGTCTCGGGATTGACGGAGGCGACGGGCGTCGACGGCGTCTAGGGCCTCGCTGCGGGCGAGGAGGTGACGGGCGGCGTCTAGGGCCGTCAGAAGGCCGAGGCGGGAACGGCGTCTAGGGCCACGGCATGGAGGCGGGAATCTTCCCGCGCGTGTAGTTTTGGCAGTTTTATCAAAACCGGCCACCTACCCGGGTTTCGCGGACCCTCCAAAACCGCGAACCGGATCTTCATGGACGTGGTGGCATCGCAGTGTAGACTTCGAGTCGAAGAAATAAACTCCACCGTCGATTGAGATCGTGTACAGGGTTGCTGTAGATCCGACAAGTCTGACCGGTCCCTTGGACCGGTCTGGCCACAGCCAGGCGTTTTTAAGTCCCCCCTCACCTGGTCGTGGGGGTTGAGACTCTTGAGTCCTTTTTCTGTTTTCTCCTTCCCCTTCCCCGTGCTCTAGGTTAGGGCCAAGGTCTCCAACGCAAACGAGGGTTAGATTATAGCTAATCTCTCAAATCTAGAGGGTGGATGATGGTGTGGTAGGCTCTAGCTTTGTATAGGTGAATTTCTCTGAGATTCATGAATGAAATTAGTTTGAGATTCACCTTTGTGTGCTGAGTTCTCGTCCTCCCCTTCCTCCCTTGCGTTTTGGGTTTGAATTCTCCTCTTTTGGTGTGTTTTGTGTTTGGAGGAGACAATCCTTTGAATTCGTATTTCGATGAACTCTTTGAGACGATTCTAATCCATCAAGCCTAGTGCCAAACCCCCTGGAATCGCGAGTTCTCACGAATTGGAGTTTTTTACGTTCTTGAGAAAACCCCAATCCACTTTGATCTTCCCTCGAATTATTAAGATCCTTTAATCTTTTGGGAGAGATCTCTTGGGGACATGTTCAGGGGACAGATGTGAAGGTATCCTCCAAGTTTCGTTGGATTTGGACTTCGTTTGCTCGAGATTCAACATTTGAAGCTTTGTTTGCGGGCTGTCTGGGAGCAACCGGTCTGATAACGTCCACTCCAGCCCGACCGGTCTGACCAGTCGGAGCGAGCGGTCAGACCGGTCTGAACCAGTGAAACTGCTGTTTGGAGGGTTTCTCGCTATTGCTTCCATTTCGCTTCCTAGGGCGTTTTGTTTAGAGATAGCTAGTCCATAGCTACTCTCTCATATCCTAAGTTTGAGGGTTTGTGGTGATTTCTGGGATATAGGCCGATAGATCGATTTCGAAAGAAATTTTGATCTGCTCCCACGGGACAGATGTGAAGGTATCCTCCAAGTTTCGATGGATTTGGACTTCGTTTGCTCGAGATTCAACATTTGAAGCTTTGTTTGCGGGCTGTCTGGGAGCAACCGGTCTGACCGGTCGATGAAACCGGTCTGATAACGTCCACTCCAGCCCGACCGGTCTGACCGGTCGGAGCGAGCGGTCAGACCGGTCTGAACCAGTGAAACTGCTGTTTGGAGGGTTTCTCGCTATTGCTTTTGTTTCGCTTCCTAGGGCGTTTTGCTTAGAGATAGTTAGTCCATAGCTACTCTCTCATATCCTAGGTTTGAGGGTTTGTGGTGATTTTCGGGATATAGGCCGACGGATCGATTTCGAGAGAAATTTTGATCGGCTCCCATTCACCCCCCCTCTGGTCACCAGTTTCGGTCCCTCAATTGGTATCAGAGCTTGGTTGAGGTTTTCAGTACCTTAACCAGTTCGAAAACCACTTGGCGACCATGGCGAGTCTTGGTAAGATCACAGTGTTTTCCGGCGAGGACTATGCTTATTGAAAGGTTCGCATGCGTGCCTTCTTGCAGAGCATGGGAGCCGAGGTTTCGGAGATCACCAAGAACCAGGCTTACGAGGTGCTTGCCATTCGGACCACACCTCTTTAGGTGTCCAAGCACGAGGCCAACGCCAAGGCTGTCAATGCCTTGTTCGCTGGCATTTCTCATGCGGAGTTCTCACGCGTCCAGGGTTTTCAGGAAGCCCACAAGGTTTGGACGTGTCTTGAGAACTACCATGAGGGCACACCTCAGGTCAAGGCCAGACTGTTCGAGACTCACCGTCGTGAATATGAAAATTTCACACAAGGGCCGGGTGAGAGCATTGGCAACATGTTCAGTCGGTTTCAATCGATTGTGAACAAAGTCAATGCGAACAGATCTGCTGATGCCCTTGAGTACACGAAGCATGAGAAGGCTCTCAAGTTGCTCTACGCACTTGACCGCTCTGTGTGAGATCTCAAGGTGAACACGATCATCGAGTCTGCAGGCTATGAGACTCTGACCGTGAATGATCTTTTCAGCAAGCTCAAGGCCACGGAGGTGGATAACCAGACACGAGCCAAGCTCAATGGTGCCCCTCCTTCCAAGAGCATCGCTCTTGTGACTGGCCCAGGTGGATCGAGCTCTAACGCTAACTCTGCTCTTGGCTTTTCTCTTGCCTCTCTGCCCTCTGTTACAGATGAGCAGCTAGAGACGCTGAGCGACGACGACTTGTGCCTTCTCATCAGCAAGTTCCAGCGTGTCTACCACAACCGGCAGAGGCGGAAGAACCCCGGGTGCTACCACTGCGGCGATCTGAACCACTTCATCGCTGAGTGCCCCAAGAAGTCCGGCGGTGGCCAGAACAACAAC
This sequence comes from Panicum virgatum, assembly GCF_016808335.1. Classification (NCBI taxonomy): domain Eukaryota; kingdom Viridiplantae; phylum Streptophyta; class Magnoliopsida; order Poales; family Poaceae; genus Panicum; species Panicum virgatum. The sequence continues at coordinate 7,341,047 of NC_053146.1, forward strand.
CCCGACTACTACCGCCACAGCGACCGCGACGAGGGAGGCTCCAACAAGGAGCGTCGGCGCCACAAGCACCGCAGTCGTGACCGGGGAGGACTCTTCGACAAGGAGTCGCTCAAGAAGTGCTTCCAGTACAAGGCCAAGAAGCGGGAGAAGGCTTTCCTGGCGCAGCTCAGCGACCTCGACAAGAGCTCCGACACCGACCGTTCTTCTTCACCGACCTCTGACGACGACGACAAGAAGAAGAAGAAGAAGCGGGACAAGGATGCCACCGGCTTCATCGGCCTTCGCTTGGCGGCCGGTCGGCGCAAGGGTTTCTGCACCATGGTGGGTGAAGCCAATGGTGGTCGTGCGTCTCTAGTTGGACATGCTACACCGACGCACGCCGACTCTTCTCCTGGATCCGAGAGTGATTCAGAGGTAAACTCCACCTTCGACCTCCTTGATACTGAGGTTAGGGAGTTGTACGCCGCTCTCGACAACCAGAAGAGGCTGCTTAAGGAAGCAGCTAGAGAGCGTAGAAAGCTTAGGGCTGAGCTGGCTTGTGCTAGGGAGAAATCTAGTGAGGACGAGTGCGCTGGCTGCATATCTCACATGAATGATCTTGTTGCTCTCCGTGCCAAGCATGATGAGAACGTCGCGAACTTGGATATTGCCAAGACCTCGCTTTCTGACGTGTCTCACGAGCTAGCCAAGGCCAAGCATGAGCTTGAACTGGTTAAGGACGCTCCCATTGTTAGTGATGTGCTTGAATGGGATGAGTGTCCTATCTTTAAGTCTGATCTAGCTTCTTTGCAGTCTATGTTTGCCACTGTTGTTTGTGAACTAGAGGAGCTTAGATCTATGCTATTCTGCTTGGTGCCTGTAAGCTTTGTCCCACGCTTAGGTCGGAGCTAGATGAGAAGAACGCCTTGATTAAGTCTTTGGGGAAGACTAAGGTCGGGGAGTCTAGCCCACCTATTGATTGTCATGTTTGCCCTGGTTTGATCTCTGATTTGGATAATCTTGCGGTAGAGAAAGCCAACTTGGAGAATGAGAATACCTATCTTAGAGCGATTCTGAGTTGGGTTTCTAGCAGTGAGCCGCAGTTGGACATGATGATCAAGCAGTTTAAGCATGGTGATGGTTTTGGGGTCGGTTACACATACACGAAGTCAGACTTTGACAAGCTGTATGGTAAGATCGGCAAGGCTGCTGGAGCTCCAAGTGTTCTAAACACTGCTAGCACGAGCACGCAGCCTTTGCTTGTTGACCCCGTGGATGGTGTGCTTAAGGAACCATCAAAAGCACCTCCACAGAAGCAGGTTTGGGTTCCAAAGCCCAATGAGCTGAGGAATCCCCTCGATACGCCCCCTGCTGCCACAACCCAGGTTGCCCAGAAGAAGGGGGCTGCTCCTCCCCATCCGCAGGCAAGGCCTCCGCCTCCCAAGAGAGAGGTGAGGTACCACTGCGAGTACTGTGACAGAGAAGGTCACCTGGAGGAGTTTTGCTTCAGGAGGAAGCGGGCTGTGAGGCGTGAGCAGGAGAGACGCAACTCGGACATGTACTCTGCTCGGGTGCATGGTCCTCCTCGGCGTGGTGGTAGGCAAGATGCTAGGGCGCGCCGTGTAGGTGGAGGATAGGGAGACGGTGGTGTTTACCGTGCTTCAGCGGGTGGTCGCTTTTACCGGTCGTGCTCCTGGTCGTCCTCAGTACGGCTATGGAGTACGGGACCGAGGCTTTGGAGGAGGTTACGATGCACCACGCTTTCCTCGCGGTGGTGGTCGTCAGCCTCGCGGTAGACGGGACAGGGGACACATTTTTTATCTTGCTAACCCTTCTGTAGAGCAAATGTCTCGACACTGGTTCACTTCTCACTTTGCTAACCCCGGTGTTGAGACATTTGCTTACTCTTTATCTCACCATTGATGTGCAGGTTGGAGGCTTGGAGAATAGGTGGATCATGGATTCCGGTTGTTCGTGCCATATGACCGGGAATGACAAATGGTTCTCCAGCCTCACCCCAACGCGCCACAAAGAATACATCATATTTGGGGATAATGGTAAGGGCAAGGTACGTGGTGTTGGCGCTGTTAGAGTTTCTGATCGCTTCACCCTGAGAGAGGTTGCTTTGGTTTCAAATCTTGGCTTTAATTTGCTCTCTGTTTCGCAACTTCTTGATGAAGGGTTTGAAGTTTGCTTCAAGGAGGGATGTTCGCGTGTTTTGGATTCCAGAGGAGACCTGGTTTGCCGGATTGTTCCTCGTGACCGAGTTTTCTTGGTCGATTTCTCTGGAACTCCTTTTGGCCCTTCTTGTTGCTTGTTGGCTGGTCCTTCTTCTGATCTGTGGAAGTGGCATAGGAGACTTGGACATTTGAGCTTCGACTTGTTGTCTAGACTTAGCTCACTTGGCCTAATCCGAGGATTGCCCAAATTGAAGTTTGAAAAGGACCTTGTTTGCCATCCGTGTCGCCACGGGAAGATGATTGCTACTTCTCATCCGCCTGTTAATCAGGTGATGACCACTCACCCTGGAGAGTTGCTACACATGGACACAGTTGGTCCTTCTAGGGTGATGTCAGTTGGTGGGAAGTGGTACGTTCTTGTGATTGTGGACGATTTTTCTCGCTATTCTTGGGTCTTTTTCATGAGAACCAAGGATGAGGCTTCCGTGTTTGTTCGAGACTTGATCTTGAGGTTGAAAAATGAGCTACCCCAGGCCATGCGAGCGATTCGCAGTGATAATGGCACAGAATTCAAAAACGCTCGTTTTGACACCTTTTGCAGTGATCAAGAGCTTGAACACCAGTATTCTTCTCCCTACACTCCACAGCAGAATGGAGTTGTAGAACGGAAGAATCGGACGCTGGTTGAGATGGCGAGGACGATGCTCGACGAGCATAGGACTCCTCAAAAGTACTGGGCTGAGGCGGTCAATACCGCTTGTTATGTGTCCAACCGCATTTTCTTGCGTGCTTTCATGCACTAGACTTCTTATGAGTTGCGATTTGGACGCCAGCCCCGTGTTGACCATCTCAGAGTTTTCAGTTGCTGGTGTTTTGTGCTGAAAGAAGGAAATCTTGATAAGTTTGAGTCTCGCTCGTCTGACGGTATCTTTCTCGGTTATGCATCTCATTCCAGAGCATACCATGTGTTGCTTATTGATTCTAACATCGTCAGGGAGACTTGTGAATTCACTTTCGACGAGACTGCACCGTGCAATGCTTCTGTCTTTGAAGTTGCAGGAGAAGATGAGCTCGGCACCTCCATCTTTGAACATGAGGAGGAAGAAGCTGCGGAGGGTGATGTTGAGGCTACTACGCGTGCTGTGGACCCAGTCGCCACTGCCACGAGCTCGGACGATGATGACGGCCCCGATCCTACTACGTCTACTTCCCGGGGGCCAGTCGAGCAGGTGACTCAGCCTTCACCAGCTGCACCTGAGGAGGAACCAGCTTTGGTTGAGGAGGAGGCAACTTCGACAAGGGAAGCACCGTGACACATTCAGCGTCGTCACCCACCTCAACAGATGCTAGGTGACCTCAACGAGAGAGTCAAACGGTCCAAGGTAACAAGTATCGCTGGTTTTGCTCATTCAGCGTTTGTTGCCTCTTTTGAGCTCAAAGATATTGGACACGCTCTTTCTAATTCTAATTGGGTCAATGCCATGCATGAGGAACTCAAAATTTTTGAAAGAAACCAAGTTTGGGTTTTAGTCGAGCCTCCACCTGCTTGTAATCCCATCGGAACGAAGTGGGTTTTCAAAAACAAGCAGGGTGAGGATGGGTTGGTTGTTCGAAACAAGACTCGTCTTGTTGCCCAGGGGTTTTGACAAAAAGGGATTGATTTTAAGGAAACTTTTGCCCCTGTTGCTCGTTTGGAAGCGATTCGGATTTTTCTTGCATTTCCTGCTTCTAAGGGTTTTAAAGTTTTCTAAATGGACGTTAAATCTGCCTTCTTAAATGGTTTTATCGAAGAAGAGGTTTATGTAAAACAACCCTCTGGTTTCGAAAATCCCAAGTTTCCAAACCGTGTTTATAAACTTCAGAAAACACTTTATGGTTTGAAACATACACCTAGAGCTTGGTATGATAGACTGAAAATATTTTTGCTGGCTCAGGGTTTTAAAATGGGATGCGTGGATAAAACTTTATTCCTCATGCGGTCTGGCAATGACTTTCTATTAGTTCAGATATACGTGGATGATATTATCTTTGGTGGCTCTTCTCACGCTCTTGTCTCCAAGTTTTCTGAGCAGATGTCCAGGGAGTTCGAGATGAGCATGATGGGTGAGCTGTCGTTCTTCCTCGGGCTGCAGATCAAGCAAACTCCTCAGGGCACGTTCATCCATCAAGCGAAGTACACCAAGGACTTGCTGCGGAAGTTCGACATGAGTGACTTGTCTCCTCAGCCGACTCCGATCAGCACATCGACGGCGCTTGATGAGGACTTGGACGGTGAGGCGGTTGACCAGAAGGAGTACAGGAGCATGATCGGCTCTCTCCTGTACCTGACGGCGACGCGGCCGGACATTCAGTTCGGCGTCGGGCTTTGTGCGCGGTACCAGGCTTCTCCGCGCACCTCCCACAGGCCGGTGGTAAAACGCATCTTCAGGTATCTGAAATTCACCCCTGAATTTGGTTTTTGGTACTCTACGGATTCTTCTCTGGTTTTGGTGGGCTTTTCTGATGCCGATTTCGGTGGGTGTCGGTTGGATCGCAAGTCGACATCCGGCACTTGTCAATTTCTCGGTACATCTTTGGCTAGCGTAGCGCTTTCTTCCACAGAAGCTGAGTATGTTGCCGTTGCTAGCTGTTGCTCCCAGATCCTATGGATGAAACAAACCTTGCAGGATTATGGACTGAGTTATGATAGGGTTCCCATTTTCATAGACAACATGTCCGCGATTAGCATTGCAAAGAACACTGTCCTACACTCCAGAACCAAACACATAGATATCCGGTTCCACTTCCTGCGAGATAATCATGAGAGAGGCCACATAGACTTGATCCATGTCCCTTCAGAGAGGCAAACCGCAGATATCCTAACCAAATCTCTTGAGCAGAACACTTTTGCTCGCTTGCGAGGGGAGCTTGGGGTTTGTTACTCCTTTTGATCACTGACTTTTCTTTGGTTAGCTTTGTAGGTTTTATTTGCTTCTCTTTGTTTTATAGGTTTGGTAGTTGCATTATGCATATGCATTGTACATATTTGCATTTTGCATTGCCTCACTTGCACTAGCATTCTTGTATACATTGATATGATCTTCTAGTGCCTGCTAGTGTGAGTTGATAAATTTGATCATGTATAGCTTGCTCCACTGTGTATATGACATCATCTGAGTTAAGCTATTTTGATTTGAAAATCTGAAAACATGATCACCCTGTCTTGGCTACTAGCATGTTAGGGCGTGTTGATATGCTTTGCTATCTTATTCATGCTAGTGTAGCCTTTCGTACAGCAATTCATACTTGAAATGATCTAAATTTGATAAAATTTCTTGAACTGTTCTTGAAATGGATTGAAAAGATCCAGGTGGGATTGCTTGTCGCACTGATCGAATTTTCGGGACGGCTCACTTTGCACTTGTGAGAACCCGGGCAATGCTGTGCATGACTGAAATGGGTGTCTTAAGCTTCTGATTGTCTTTGGCATAGCCTTGGTCTCGTTGCTAAGTAAAGCATGACAAGCTTTCAACCCCTGGCATTAAGAATTGCTTGATATAATTTGATTGAAAAATGAATGTTTGCAACATGTTTTGGCTGGTTTGGCTCACCTGTATGAGTATGATTAGCACTGCTTTTCTTTCCCTACTTGTTAGTGCTAGATCATGAGTGATGCTTTTATTTCTCCTAAACTGAACATGCCTAGCTCTATACTGATTTGATATACCCTGTTGAGCTAGATACAGATCTTGTTTATGGATGCACACGTGCTTGCGACTAGATGTTGCTCATACCCTGTTGAACTAGATGTAGGTCTCGGGACTGACGGAGGCGACGGGCATCGACGGCGTCTAGGGCCTCGCTGCGGGCGAGGAGGTGACGGGCATCGGGCGGCGTCTAGGGCCGTCAGAAGGCCGAGGCGAGAACGGCGTCTAGGGCCACGGCGTGGAAGCGGGAATCTTCCCGCGCGTGAAGTTTTGGCGGTTTTATCAAAACCGGCCACCTACCCGGGTTTCGCGGACCCTCCAAAACCGCGGACCGGATCTTCATCGACGTGGCGGCATCGCAGTGTAGACTTCGAGTCGAAGAAAGAAACTCCACCGTCGATTGAGATCGTGTACAGGGTTGCTGCAGACCCGACCTGTCTGACCGGTCCTTTGGACCGGTCTGACCGGTCTGGCCACAGCCAAGCGTTTTTAAGTCCCCCCCTCACCTGGTCGTGGGGGTTGAGCCTCTTGAGTCCTTTTTCTGTTTTCTCCTTCCCCTTCCCCGTGCTCCAGGTTAGGGCCAATGTCTCCAACGCAAAGGAGGGTTAGATTATAGCTAATCTCTCAAATCTAGAGGGTGGATGATGGTGTGGTAGGCTCTAGCTTTGTATAGCTGAATTCTTCTGAGATTCATGAATAAAATTCATTTGAGATTCACCTTTGTGTGCTGAGTTCTCGTCCTCCCCTTCCTCCCTTGCATTTTGGATTTGAATTCTCATCTTTTGGTGTGTTTTGTGTTTGGAGGAGACAATCCTTTGAATTCGTATTTCGATTAACTCTTTGAGACGATTCTAATCCATCAAGCCTAGTGCCAAATCCCCTGGAATCGCGAGTTCTCACGAATTGGTTTTTTTTTACATTCTTGAGAAAACCCCAATCCACTTTGATCTTCCCTCGAATTCTTAAGATCCTTAAATCTTTTGAGAGAGATCTCTTGGGGACATGTTCACGGGACGGATGTGAAGGTATCCTCCAAGTTTCGTTGGATTTGGATTTCGTTTGCTCGAGATTCAACATTTGAAGCTTTGTTTGCGGGCTGTCTGGGAGCAACCGGTCTAACCAGTCGATGAAACCGGTCTGACCGGTCTGATAACATCCACTCCAGCCCGACCGGTCTGACCGGTCGGAGCGAGAGGTCAGACCGGTCTGAACCAGTGAAACTGCTGTTTGGAGGGTTTCTCGCTATTGCTTCCGTTTCGCTTCCTAGGGCGTTTTGCTTAGAGATAGCTAGTCCATAGCTACTCTCTCATATCCTAGGTTTGAGGGTTTGTGGTGATTTTCGAGATACAGGCCGACGGATTGATTTCGAGAGAAATTTTGATCGGCTCCCATTCACCCTCCTCTGGTCGTCATTTTCGGTCCCTCACTTTAAAACTTAAAAGATTATATAGTCTGCTTTCACCCAATGCTAAACTTTATGTTCTGATGAATTCTGAAGTATTAGGATTAGTAATTTATAGTTAGGAACAGATGATCATCTCCATAGCACTCATCAATTCCAACACACCCTACTATCATATACCTCAAATCAACTGGCTCCTACTCTTTTTTTTTCAAATTTGCAACCAATAGTTGGTACCGACTATATAGACGCCGGACTCCGCGCATCTTGGAATAGAATTATCCTTGTTACTTTGGTCCATGTATAGTAGTAGTATTGTACTCTACTGATGCAACAAATTAATTAAGGGAAAGTCTGATTTACAACTATAAAACCGGATAATAGATGACATCCAACTGTCAAAATCGGACAAATTTGACCTTTACGGTAGTTTGCGAAGGTGGTTTTGTATTTTAAAAAATAAAATAAAATTTATTTAGATCTAAAAAATCAAAACTAATTAATTTTAGATTAGAAAAATATGAAGCTAGTACATTTTTTTCTAAAAATGCAGCCTATCTATTATTGTTCTATTTGAATCTTAGTTATCCAAAAAATAGGCATAACTACAAGCAACTAAAAATTATGAATATAAAAACTTGGACTTTCGAATTTTTTTAGTTTAAATTTAAATATTTTTAATTTTTATAAAATGAAAAACCACCTTAAAAACAGTCAAATTTGCCCCGTTTCAATAGTTGGATGGCCTCTATTATCCGGTTCATGGTTTAAGATTGAAAGTCGGATTTTTATGATAGTGTTCAATGGTGTAAACCGGGCTTTTCTCATTAATTGGTTGTTGAAAATAATCCTTAATCTTGGAAGCGCTACAAAACTATGTCCACTAATAAAAAGATTGCCTAGGATGATGAGAACTGAGAAGAGAGTTTTAGACCTGCTGTCGTCAAGGACCTGGTTCAGCAGGTCGTGATGAGCAAATTCTACATCAGAGACACCGTCCTCGGACTCCGACAGGTCCGGCGAAGCCAGGTGCGTACACGATGTAAACCTGCTCCTCACGAACGAATTAATTAATTAAACCGTTAACAACGAAGGTGACAAAATGCATAGATCATTGCAGATCCTAAATAAAATACAAAAAAAAAATACTATGCAGCAATCAAGCACGATTGCAGCATCCAGATCGCGACGATCAGCCGAGAGATCAGATCGATCCGTCACTACCGGAGCCCACGAGTTCACCGTGTGCCCGAGGCACACGGCGAAGAACCGTAAGCACACGGCGAAGACTTTGCCGACGGTGGCCGACGGCAAAGCGCCGACGGCAGCTACAGGGACGGCGAAGCCCTTGTTTGCCATGTGTCAAAAGTCGCACACACGGCGAACCTTTTCGCCGTGTGTATATATAGGCGCACGGCGAAAAAAAACGAGAAGACGCCGTCCGGGCTAGCTGACGGCGTCGGCGTCTGTTCGCCGTGTGTCTGCACCGTGGACACACGGTGAACTTTCAGACTTCGCCGTGTGTCCTTGGTTCTGGCACATGGCAAATCAGTAAGTTTCGCCGTGTGTCTAGTTTATGATGCACGGCGAATTATGGTCAGTTCGCCGTGTGCCTAGCCCTGGCACACGGCGAACTAGGTTTCCAGGGTAGTCACATGGTCACTTTGCCGTGTGCCTAGTCCCTGGCACACGGCAAAGTGACCAACCAGATCCTATTCTTTTTTGTTTTTCACGTATAAAGGACCCCATATCACAACATATATATCACAGGCATTACATATCGCATATATATCACAGCTAGCCGGAAATAACTTCAAACACATCCAGAAGTCCAATGCAAAGTCTAGAAGTTCACAAATACATATCTAGAAGTTCACAAGTCCATAAATATTGAAATAAACAAGTTTATGGCTGTGGTGGGTCGTCGAACGGTGGAGCGCCGCCGAACTGAGGCGGGAACAACTGCTGTGGGAGCGTCGGTGAGATGCCCGGCGACAATTCTGGCGTATTCGATGCCGCCGATAGATTCTGCAAAAAAAAGTAAGACAGTAAATTGCAGGTGAGACAAAAACCAAGTTCTCAAGTTATAATAGAGCACTAAAGGATCAGATGTAGGTCCCCTAAATCGTTAAGTGAGTAATGTAAGTCACAATCTCTAAGTCTAAAGTTCTCTAAGTGTCTAATACTTCAAAAAAAACTAAAGGGTTTTCAAAATACTCACCGGAGGAGTAGTAGGAGGAGGAGCCATAGGGAATTGCATGGCTGGGATGGGATTACCTATTTGGACAGAAAGACCTCGAATGTAGTTGTACATCTGGGCCATCTCGGCCGCCTGCTTCTGCTCGTTCTCTTGTCGTATCCTCCTCTCTTCTGCAAGTGCCGCCTCGTATGCCGCCTGTTGCGCTTGCATTTGGTGCTACAATAGTTCATGATAATGTTACAATGCAAAGCAAATATACGTACAAAACGAATGAATTATGAATAAATAAGAAATAACCTGAAGTTCCTGCACTTGGAGCTGCGACGCGGACAGCCGTGGCCGTATGGCCGGACTATTGGCCGTGCTTCTCGCTCGAATCTGGGAGAGGGTGGGAGTGCTGGCCGTGTCTAAAAGGCCGTCGCCAATGTAGTAGCGCCCATGTTTTTTGCCTCCTCCCACCCTCATAATGACTTCTCCATCAAGGGGCTGGGTCCTCGGATCCCAGTCTGCCCCATGGACCTGTCTTCCCATCTCTGTGTACGCCTGGATACGACTGTGGACGGACGGGTTGCTGTACGCCGAGGGCGGGTCGTCAGGGTTGTAGGTGACGTTGGATGTCGCCTTGCCCTTGCGGGCCAGTGCCCATCCCAGGAACGGCGAAATTTTTTTGCAGTGAATAATTTAATGTTCAAAATTTGATATTGAACTTTTCAAAAAACAACTAAATCTAAACACTCAAATTTTTTATATGGCCTCAATAAATTTGATGAGCTTTTTAACTAATTCCATTCTATTGTTTCATGTCATAATTAATCACATTTTACTTATGCCAATTATAGTAGTTTATTTGCAATTAAAATATTAAAAATACCAAATGGAGCCGAAAAAATTTGAAATTTCAACATGACTAAATCATTATCGCATATTGTCTATATAAAAATTTTGAACGTCAAACTGAAATTTTTCTATCATAACATGTACAAACTTAACCTTCTCTTCTTCTTCTCTCGGAAACTTCTTCGGGAAACTCTCAGTTTGTAAGCATCATCATGACAAAATATTCGTATCGTGCTCAAATTTTTACCATACATTCGACGTATGATAGCATGAAGTTCAGGCAAATCTCATAATTTTCTGACATCGTTCGAATTTTACATAATTCAAAAACTATTTGCCACCACGATCGTCGTAATGTTTCATTACCACAATCTTTGAAATTTTGTTTCAACTACTACATAAACTCTAACACTACAGTCAATATTATGAATATCATTTTTTCAAAAAAAATTCCTATTATTTAATACCCTTTGGAATTAAATTAGATTTACACGAAATAAAACAATAAATTGAAATAAATTAGTTTAATACAACTAATATATCTATAAAAATCTCATATTCAAACATAGAGTACCAAACAAATTATGAAGAGTGTAGAAAAAATTTGGAATCAAAAACATGATTTTTTTTCGTGTTCGCCGTGTGCTCAACTAAGGCACACGGCAAACATAATCTTTGCCGTGTGCCTAGAGCCAGGCACACGGCAAAGGTCTATGTGTTGCCGTGTGCCAGCGTGGACACACAGCGAATAGGGACTGGCGTGACGTCTGTCCAAGTGTTGACGACAGCCGGGGAGTTCATCGTGTGTCAACAGACTGGCACACGGCGAAGATGGGAGTTCGCCGTGTGCCTAGCCCTGGCACACGGCAAACAATAACGGCCGTGAGGCCCCCTGACGGCAGAGGGGTGTGCCCCGCACGTGATCCATGTTCGCCGTGTGCCTACTAGCTGACACACGGCGAAGAGCAAGGTTTGCCGTGTGCTGGCCCTTGGCACACGGCGAAGAGTAAGGTTTCCAGTGTGTTTTTGCTTTGCCGTGTGTTCTTCTGGCGACACACGGCAAAGGAGGTCTTCGTCGTGTGCTCGAAATAATGCACACGGCGAAGATTCTGGCACACGGCAAAATACCGTTTTCCGGTAGTGCGTCCAACCTGCCCTTCGTCGCCGTCGCCGACGGCTGTTTCAGAGGCGCTCGTGCTCGCGGCGAAGACGCCGACGAGGAGGAGGAGGAGAAGCGTTCTGGGACGAGGCATCGTCATCGCATCCTACGTGCTGGAAGAAGCTTGTTGGGGCAGTGCTTCTGCTCGATATATATATATATATATATATATATATATATATATATATATATATATATATGTATATATGAAAGTGTGTGTCTGTGTGTATATGAGACGCTCGTCGATGGCAGCCACGCACCAGCCTGCAGTTTTGCATTGCTTGGTCCGTAGCCTTGCGCAGGAGCGAGCAAGGCGACAATGGCGTGGCGCTCGGTGCCCTGGCGCCCTCCCCGGCCGGCAGCACGCGTGGACTTGCCAATGCAAGAAACACATCGGGCTTTTTCGTGTGGCGATTGCCGAAGGGTACCATGCGTCGTTTTCCTAGAATGGTTTGGACGATAGGTTTAGGGTAAGGTTTTCTTGGAATAAGCTGGCGTTCACGTCGTCTAGCAAATATCCCCGCGTCGTTTGCTGATATATAGTCCCTCCGACCCTCTAATATTCCAAATTATTAGTCGTTTTGTCTCTTCTAGATAAATATGATTTACTATGCACATTGAATACGTGTAGATGTTTAGTAAAAAACTATAAATCTAGAAAGAGTTTTGCTCCAGTGGTCCCTTCCATGAAATTTGCACAAATCTTAAAGCACTCGGAATTTAATTTAATTTTTTCTCGAGTGGGTTTAATTTGGGCCTGGCCCTTCCCGTGCCCTAATGAGGCCCGATCCAAATCCAAAAACTCAAGTCGCCGTGCCCCTCCAACCCCCGCTACAAATCTTACCGATCTAGGATTCTACTCGGAACTGAAGCAGTGTACGTTTCATACTTTATTTGTACAAGTCCCGTGCATACCGTGACCAAAGCAAACGGTGTCGTTCCGGCAATTCAACCTCAGGGAAGTCGGGTCAGCCTGACCTGCCATCCATCGAGAGGGCAGGGTATAGCTTCCAACGGCGGCGGCGCACCGGCCGACGAGAGGCAATGCATATGCGCGGCCACAACGCACGCGGGCTCCTTCCGGTGCCGGCTCCACCGCGGCGTTGGCATGCCGAGGTCAGCCTCGTGCCAGCAGTTCGGCGACGTCGTTGTGCCGGGCTCATCGTACAAGCGGAGGGCCGCCTCCCAGCAGCAGTTCGCCGTGCACTCTACCACCGTCGGCGGCGCGGCGGCATGTCGAGATCCTCTTCTGAGGAGCTGTTCCACCCTTTGGACTGGACCTTATTAGGGCATGGGTAGGGCCGGGTCCAAACTAAAGCCAATCGGAAAATAATTAAATTAAATTCCGGGTGCTTTAAGATTCATGCAAACTTCCTGGAAGGGACCACCGGAGCAAAACTCAAAAACTAAAACGACTAATAATAATTTGGAACGGAGAGAGCACGACATAAGAAGTTACTTGTTATTTGGCCTTAATGTTAGGCAATTAAAACTTCATCAACCTGAGCTATCATAGATCCTATGGCTATTACAGTGGATGCCGATTAGGGTATTTCGAATCGATGGCTAGACTATTTCTAAGTTCGTAATAGTTTGCAGGATTTATCTTTGTTTTGTCGCACCTCCAAAAGGGAGTATCTAATTGTTTCACTCTCTTTTGTACTATATAGGTGTTAATATATTTAAATTTATAGTCAAAGTTAGAGAAGTTTTACTCAGAAGAAAAAAATAAAATGACCTAAATTGTTAAACAATAGTCGACTAATTTAATTTTCCAATCTAGTGTGCCGATTGCCGTACGCCATCCATGCATCATGGGCTGGTTTCTTACTGGCCAAGATATTTGTTCAGTATCTATATTGGGCTTCTTATAGTCTCCTTTTGTGTGCATTACTTCAACCCAGCTTAGCTTTTTGTGCTATTGCGTTGGCTAAATACCTGTTAGGAGAGAGTGGGTGCCAGCAGTTTGTAGATGTCACGTGGCTTTGTTAGAGTGCCTGGTCTATTTTTCTCTGTTTTTTTATTGCATTTATATATGTTTTCTTTGTTTTGTTACTTTTTTCTTATTCTTCTTTCACATTTGCACCCTATAATTAGATTTATGATATAGAGTTTTATTTCCATTAAACATTCCATGATTTGGTCATTGTTTCATATTTTTTTATAGTTCCATCTCATCTATACTAAAATTATAAATTTAGTATAAACATGGCCATCACAATAATTATTTTCTTCATGATCAATGGGGTAGGCAGAAAAATGGCTGAGATGCTCTTGTTTTTCATTAATGTTTCTTTACTTGTTGATTCATTCGTAAAAAAATGATTGAAAATATTATTGGTTTCAACCACTCTTTCCCGTGAAAGAAAAAACTTGGATGACGTGTCACAAATCCATGGGATGAAAATTTGAAGTGATAAAATATAGCCAATTGTTATTTAGACACCCAAAAATGTAATCATAGGCCCACTTGTTCTCTACCCCAACTTTTTAGGCCAAATCATCGTTCACTAACACAAAAAAAAAAGAACTCACTGATCCGCTCCATGGATGCAAAATTTTAGAGGAGAAACACAGGGCACAACACAAGCCGTCGTCGATGGCTCTCAACTCCGATCAATTTCACACTTTCTTCAATTGTGCAGTTTGGGTACCCACAGGAGCCTACTAACTGATGTGGTCCTGTTTAGAGCATCTCCAGCAGATTTGGTATAATAGATACATATTCCTAAAAACTGCCAAAATACTTAAAATCTAACAAAAACAGCTCCAACAGATTTGGTATATTGATACTTATCCCTAAATTTTTTAGCAAATTACCTAAATTTCTCTCTTCTTGACCCAAATATACCAAACCAAATGCTGGATTGCTAAAACTAGAGGTGTGTAGCGGGAGAGGCAATTGCTCCTGGACGGAGATTTCCGCATCGTCTCCGGTCGCCTGCCGCCTCTCCGCAAGGCCGCCCCCCAGATGCCGGCACGGCGCCGGCTGCCGGTCGCTGCTTGCTTCGGGTCGAAGCGGTGCGGCGTGGCGGAGCGGAGCAGCGCGGCGTGGTGGAGGAGCGGGGCCGGGTCGGAGCGGCGCGGCGGAGGAGCAGGGTCGGGTTGGAGCGGCGCAGCACAGCGTGGCGTGGCGGAGGAGCGGGGCTTGGTTGGAGCGGCGCGGCGGGTGGAGCGGAGCTGTGCGGTGGATGAGCGGGGCCGAGCCGGAGCTGTACGGCGGGCGGAGCGGAGTGGGGCCGGGCCGGAGCTGCACGGCGGGGCTCTGACGGCGACGAGGTGGTGGCGGGGGGCCGGAGAGGAGGAAGAGGCGTAGGAGGCCGGGGAGGGGAAGAGGAGGCGGCTGACATGAGGGAGGAAGAAAGGAGGATTTTTATGTGATGTTTTGCCAAAAAGTCCGCAATGAAACATGTAATTTTTGATAATTTTTCTGTGTCTTGGACCTTTTACGAGAACCCCTACAATATGAGAGTATTTTTATAAAGCTTTATAGGTATCCAGTTATACCAAATCTGCTGGAGTGGAGGACAAAACCATAATCTAAATCTTCTCTCTCCTATACCTAAAAGCAAATTTAGGTATTCAGATTTACCAAATCTGTTGGAGATGCTCTTACAATGATCCACCTATATGAATCCAAATGATACAGAAATTATCCTGCGCGATCAAGTGTATGGGATGGATCTGCCAATTCACATGGTGTCCAGAAAATGCCAGCTCGACCCTTAGTCATTCCACCTCTTGAAACGCTTGAATGCACAGAACACATCTCCATTCTTAGTACAGTCTCAGTGTGCATAGTTTCATGGTATAGTTACTTAGACTAAACTAGGTAACTATACTAGATGGGTTTTATGGCGATGAAACTCTCCTCACATCTCATGAATCTTTATTCTTCTACTTTCTTGTCATATCAGCAAAATTGATGATATTTAATGACATGAAATCCTTCATAAAACCCTCACTGAGACCGGCCTTATATGTATACAGCTCAGCAAATTAAAACTGGACAACCGCTCAGAGTGTTGTTGTGGTGGCCAAAAGGAGGTTACTGGTTGAAGAAGACAAAATAATGTGAGAAGTGTTACGGTGCTTGGGAGGAACCTCTAGTTCCTCCTCTCTAAAATAATCAGAGCCATTGATCTTTAGAATCCATCTTTTTCTCTAATGAGGGGTACTTTAGTAATCATATTAGAAGCGAATAGATCGGTTTATCCCTTTGTTTTCACCAGACGCCGGCGCACCCGCACCGGCCGCGATCCCCGACGGCGCGGCCGAGCACCACGCCCAGCCCAGCCCCGCACCCCGCTCTGCTGCGCCTCCCGGCCGGCCGCGATCCACGACGGCGGCGCCACACCGCGCCGTGCAGCCGCCCCATGCACCCCGCCCAGCCCCGCACCCTGCTCTGCTACGCCTCTCGGCCGGCCGCGATCCGCGACGGCGGCGCGACGTGCAGCCGCCCTACGCCCTGCTGGAGGGCTGCAGAGGAGAGACCCTCGCCGCTATCCCGCGACGAGTATTTGGCTACCTAGGAGATCGGCAGCGCGAAGCAATCATTGGGTGGCGTGAAACCCGAGCGCCCAGGCAGGGAACCGCCTACGTTGCACCGGCAAGGCTTACAAGATCACCAAGGTGAGTCCTGCAACCATTGATATGATAAGATGTAGTTTCATGTGCTATGTCAGCAGGAGTGTCGTGGCAAACGCATGAATTTTTATGGTAATACTCAATTGACATGTATTAGATCTGTAAAATCAATTGTGGTGCACCGGTGCCCATCGCCAGCCCCGCTCCTCCCAGACGACAGTCCACACCTTGACGCTGTGCTGTTTGCCCGGCACCCGTCCCTCCCGTTCGCGCTACCATCACTGGACCAAGTGATATGCAGCGGCAAGGGGTGGCCTTCGACGGTGGCGGCAGCGACAGCGATGAAGACGACGCCAGTGCCGCGCCGCAATCCCCGGACCAAGGCCATGCGCTGGAAAGGGCCTGGCCGGCGGCAGCGCCGGCGCCGGTGGCGGCGGTGGCGCGATGAGGCTTCCATTGTGTATTGACTGATGAATGAAAGGATAAAAGAACATAAGAGAATGAGAAGTACTAAAATACTCTTAAGATGTTTTTCATAAGTGATTTCTGGCCCACAAAATAATAGTTCTTGGCCCACATATTTGGTTCTTCATAACTGATTCCTGGTTCTTCATAACTGGTTCTTTCTATTTTTAAACCATTAGATCTGGAGCTCTCAACGGTCCATAAAAACTCCAAGCACTGTAAAATTTCTCATATAATGTTGGCTTACCAGCTGGCTTGTGCTTTGCAATATGCCAGCATGGCCACAGATGATCATGGCCGGGATGGTGTTGCAGGGGCGTTAGCTGGTGCAGTGGTGGAGCCAGCAATGGGATTCTGCAGAGGTGGCGTAGAGGCCGCTGTCGAGGTCCGTTAAGAGTTGGAGGGAGCCACAGGGAAGAAAGCGCGCCGGCGTGTGTGGCACTGGCCTGGCACCCGGGGAAGCAGGGGTGACAGATCGAGGACAGCTCACGCAGGCTGCGTTGCAGCTTGCAGGTGAGGATGTATCCAGCAGGGCAAGTTTGACGGTGACGTAGCTAACGGCGACGTGGATACCGTTTCGATCTGATACGTGGCACTTTGTCATTGGAAGCCCTTGGAGACACATGGACCATCCTAATTCCCATGCACTACTTAGTTCGTACACGGTTGAGATGAAAAAAATGGTAGCACCAAAGACATTGGTGACTGTAAAAAAAAACAAGTATTATAGAAGAATGAAGAAACAAAAAATGACTGAGGTCAATCCTCCACAAATTCTGCGATTGCATGATATTATTGTTCCTACTGGGCAGAAATAACCAATAAATTTATTGTGTGTGGTTTTTAATTTAACCTAAATGTTGGGTTACTCATCAATCCATATTATTGCAAATTTATTCACTAGATACACTAATTTAATATGGTCCACGAGGGCCCCTCCGTGTGCTACCAACAGGAGGAACACGTGCATTTCAATACCTACTTGTGGATGGAGCTTTTATTTGCGACGGTGACATATGTTGAGCGTGGAGGGAAAGTCGCATTGTTCAATACAAACACCAGGAATAATAAAACAAATTACTTTTTGTACTAATATTTGAGTCCAAATTAAATTCTTGACGTATATACAGTGAAGAACCAACGAGTTTTAAATTTTTAATATCATGTGTGCGGTGGGCTGGATTTGATCTCAGCACATCTAAGCACAAAAGATATATAACGGCGCCGCGCCAGGCAGACAAGTTTTTTTTTTTTCTGCAAACCTTGCGGAGAACTGTAACTTAAAAGCTTCACGGGCACGAACATATGTCAAGCAATATTGATGCCCCAGCTCATCCGATCAGCTAGCACAGTTTTCAGCCAGCACGCACATACTCAGTTTTCTAGCAAAGCACACAAAACTCTACTAGCTAGGGTGAAAGACTCTCTCTGATTAAAAAGGCAATGAACTTACCACTAACACTATACATGATAGGAGGGGATCGAACCCCTCGTTGTGGGTGGGTGGGGGGGGGGGGCTTGAAGGGGTTACGACTAAACGGAAGGCGAAAAACAGGAAGGACCTTTTTCACAAAAGAAGATTTTACGACGGAAGAGTGGTTCCTCTGCGGTTACTAGAAAGGACTCATCCCACTTGCGTGTAGGCCTGTTTTTTTTTTGCCAAGGTGAAGAAAGGGATGAGAACGTGGTCGGTACCAGGGTGTGTATTGTTTTGCGGATCTAATCTTGAGTGTGTAATTAATTTTTGCTCTTTATATGTTTTCTTTCTTGCATATCATTATTTCTTGTCTAGGCTCTCCTCGCGAAGTAATAAAATAAAATCAGAAAATAGCCTGCATGTTCATTTATAAAAGCACAGATCGTACAGTTTAATTGGCCCCCCCGCTATAACCCAAGCAAAAAAAATCAAATATTTCTTTTTTTTAAAGGAAAATCAAATCAAATATTTCTTCACCAAAACTTTACTAATTGCATGATGAAGACATCAATCTACAAAAAGATCTGCGGTGCAGCACAATCATTTGAATTTGCCATCATGACAACACCAAAGCTAAGGTTGCAAAACTTAAGTATCTTTGCAAAGCATAGGCAACTGAAACATATATTGAGCCATGGTTACATCCTAACAAAGATTACAGAAGCTGGAGCATGTAAGAATAATGTCTGGCCGGTTACATATTAAAGAGAGCAAACTACAGAGGTGGCGAAACTTTTGTAACTTACAACAAGATGAAAGCAGAAATACTACTACTCCTACTACATTCAAACTTGATTGATTTGGTGGCCATCCTCTAGAGAGGGTACAGTCTGTGCCTTCAACCTTTTCCTCACTCATCAGGTTCGAAGGACAATGCTTCATCATCAGTTTCTTCATCTTCAGTTTCGGAGCACGAAGATTCATCAGATTCGGAGTCGGATGATTCGTCCAAGCCCATCTCCCTGACTTCCATTTCGTACAGTTCGGAATAGTGGACAGACCTGCAGTAATCCGCCAGGACTTGAATGAGGGTGACCGGACGACGAAAGCAACCTTCCGGAGGACACCATCCGGAAGCAACATGGAAAACGGTCATGGTTGGAGGCTTGTAGTCGTCGCCTCGAAGCAGGAGTGGTTCCACGAAGTAGATGCAGCCACCTTTGATGCCCCGGAACTTGTCGGCGTCAATGGAGAGGCACCTGACAGGGCCGGCGAAGATAGTGCGGTTGCCGATGCTGCTGACAGGCTCGAGCACTTTCCTCTCAGTGTCTACCCTATGAACCACTACCGGCAGGTGATTGGTACTAGCAAAGTATGGTGGTCTGGTCACAAGCAACAGATCTCCCCCAAACTCCACGAGGTAGTATTTGCCGGTCCGTAGCCATGCTAGGTGACTTGTGTCAAGGCTGGTGTCAAGACAAGGAGTCATGGTGTCCATCGAGATCGTTAGCGCGGAGTGGCGCCTTTGTTCCCCGGCAGTGGCACTAGAAACAGCCGACATGATGACTGCTCCTTGCTGATCCGTGGCATAAACTCGGCCGGCAAAGGACGTCAAGCACGTAGGGCTGTTGTAGAGACTGCTCAAGTAGTACTTGAAGCAGTCACTATTTTGACCCGCCCACATGATCTCACCACAATCACCAGATATGAAGACCATCAATGGTAGTGGCGCCTTCATCACCGCGACCGCCCTCACGCCTACCATAGGCATGGGCGCCTTGAAGTGGGCGATCGAGCCTGTGAAGGGGTTGAGCACGCGAGCATGGTGGGGCTCCATGGCCTCCGCGAGGAGGAGGAGGCCGCCTCCTGTGGCGCCGATGAAGAAGTACCTGCGGAGAAGTGGGATGCTCTTACGGAGGAACCGGCCGGTGTCGACGTTCACGAGCGTGATGAGGTCGCCCCGTTGGTCAAGTAACACCCACTTGGTGGGCTGGAAGCAGGTGGGGTCGGAGTAGTCCGCCTTCACTGGGTAGTCCTTGGTGGCAGAGCGCCAGTTGTGTGAGGTGGCGCGGAAGGCCATGTAGTAGTCGATGTCGTCGTCGGCGAGGAGGCGTTCGCCAACGTTGTTGTAGATGTCGAAGGGGAGCGAGGTCCAGTCGCGGCTCGCCTCCCTCTTTTGTGTGGGGAGTGTGGAAGGCATGGTGACCACTGTTCTTGGTTCTAGATCTCCTTATGCTTCTACTTCTGCTTGAGTGGTGTGGAGTACTTCACGGCGCAGTTGGTGGCTATATATAGGCGTGAATAGCCCTAGGTCTGCACAAGAAACTTTAGGAGTCTCTGGGTAATTTATGTGAAAATAAACCAGGTGCTGTGCAGCTGTAAATGAATGGGCGGTGACGTGCATTGCTTCCAATTCTCACCCTCAACTTTCATCTATATGCATGCATTCATTTCTATCTAAAAGAATGGCATCATGCCCCGGGCAGCCTTAGTGACTTTAGCAAGAATTTATTACTGTATTTGAGTTTGATTTCTTTATGCTGCACCTCTCTAGTCATTCTTTAAATTTGGTTGGTGGCAATTAAAGATGGCTTATTTTTTGAAACATGCATGCGGCTTTAAATGGATGTGTGCAGGCATGGAAAACAAATAGGAAATATCAATAAGACCTAGAACATGCATGCTTGCTTGTTCTCCTGTATATGCCCTGCATTTTGAGGCCTAAATCTGGCTCGGCCATTGAATACCATGAGCAAATTATTACTTCTTCCGACTCAGAATATAAGTAATTTAGAATGTTCTGCAGTAGAGACTTTGGCCACTAATTTCAATTACAGTATGTCATCTTAAAGATTAGTGATAGTCAAAATTTAAAAGTACAATGGAAGTTGGAGGTTAAGGATTAGTAATATCAATTTGCGTTGTGGACATCGAGTGACAAAAAAATACATTTACTTTTAACTAATGGATTACTTCGATGAAATGACAAAATACACCTAATCTAATTTGTTATTTTAAGTTCTTTTTCAAAACACAAAAGGAAAATTGCATAGGATCTAGTTTCACAAATAACATCATAACAACAATATGAAAAAAGAGAGAATGGACCACAATTCATCCAGTTCAAGCTACTCAATGAAAGAAAATGACCAGTTTATGCTCGAATCTTTAGTTGCAGAATTGGAGACCTAGTGGCGAGAGCACTACAAAACTCGACCTCGGCAATTCGAACCGGCTGGTGGAGCCGGCAGCCCCAATTGATCCACCAAGCCTCATTAAAAGATTAGAACACAAGATAAAGAAGAAAAAAATATGCACATATATGGCCCAATACGAATACATTATGAAAATCGCGTGTTATTTGGAAGGGAGGAACTAGAATGGGATGAATTGATTTCCTTGGCAGGAAATAAGAAAGATGCGAGCGCCAGCTAGTGAAAGATCAAGAGAAACGGAAGGAGAAAGCACATGACAGCTTGGGAGGAGGAAACGGAAACATCATTGGCTACTTCTTAATTTCTCCTAGTCTAAGTTAACAACTGAGGGGGACCACTGTGATCACCCACATGGAACTTTCCGATATACGCCCCCTTCCGCCCCCCCCCCCCCCCCCCTCTTGTTAGATATATACCCTTATATATTGGACCACCTCTCTGCCTATTTGTCAACTTATTTTGCTTGCTGCCATATATTTCGATAAACAAGCCAAGGAAAACAACTGCTAGAACATCAAATGAACACAACCCCCCCCCCCCCAAAAAAAACTCATAAAATGCTAAGTACCCTATTATTGATTAATATTGGGACCAAAATCTAAACATTTGTTTTTGTTTTTTCATTACCCCGTCCGGCAATAGGTTAGCTTGCCAAATAATTGGCATAAGGTCAGTCACCCCTATTTCCCATGTAGTAGTGGTGAAATTTATGTTGGTGGAAATCAGAAGCATGCATTTTTGCATAATTGTACATTCGGAAAATGAAAATAAAAGTAAAAATTAAAAGATTATAGATGCGCATTCACTACTCACTTGCTCTTGTGCCCAATATTTCTAGGATGAAGTCCCATCGGTCCACAAAACTCGTTAACCTACTTGCACAAGCATTAAAGCCTATAGGGTAATGATTGATAATGTTGTTTACAAATATAGCATTTCTCAATAGCCCGAGCATGAGTCTCTTGTTTTGATCATCTCAGCTACTATGTCTTATCCCAACAAGGTTTTGGACCAAACAAGATGTTCTTTGACCATTTCTTGTACTATATATCTTTTGCGAAATAAAAAATGACAAAAGGCAGAACAAGTTTAACTAACAAAGAATGTAAAATTGATGGAATGGTGAAGACTATGATTTAAGGATGAAACATGCAAATTGAAGAACTTCAAATACATAGACTTACATATTCACCATTAAAGAATTTGAAAATGCATTGAACTCTAGTATCATCTTAATGTTCAATCCTGTCGAAGAAATTCCTTCCAAGAAGCATCTATGTTCATGACTAATTGTTTAATAATCATTGTTCCAGGAACCATGTGTATTGTTATGAACATCAAAGACGAAAACAATCATGTAGCATAATCACAGTATTTTCACTACTTGAACCAAGTCATCCACTAGTTGATTTGACCTAATAGTTAAAGTTAAAAAGTTGTTCGACTAGTTCGATGAATGTTCTAGGAATCTATTGGTTCTAATCCAGCATATTACTCGTAGTGTTAGTCCAAGTTGAATACAAAATGTTCCATTGATTAATATCAATGTTCATCGGCATTGAGAAAAGGAAAATACAAATATTTTGACTGACAATTAAATATTGCCTTGCAAAACAAAATATAAATTTCACTTAAAAAGGAAAATGTGTAGACAATGGTAATACAAAAAAGGAACAAATAAATCAAAATTACTTTGTATGTCTCCATGCAGCCAACAATATGGAATAATATAAACAAAAAATACAACATGTAACATTTCAATATGATAGAGAGAAAAATTGAGTACAACCACTACATATAATGGGACAAATTCTACAATACCACTTTTAAGAGTATAAAGAAAAGTACATATAATCTGAATATTAAAGTATAAAAAAAGGTATTATGTTTGCTCTAGGAGAAAGAAATTACTATTTTAATGGAAAAAAGAGAAAAGAATCAACACCATAATCCAACATTCAATGTAATTTGAACCATATGGCTATGTTTACAATCTGTAGTTAAGATAAAAAAAACTATTTTAAATCTTTTGCGGCACTCTAGTTGTACAATGCATCATGCATATTCTATCTTTACTTTTGTCTAATTTTTTATCCTAATTTCTATGATCAAAGTAATTCATATGGCTAGTTTTCATTCTCTATGTAGCATGGACTTTTTGCTAAACGTTTTGATTTCCAATTCATATGAAAATAAATATGTCAAATTATTTTATAACTTTTAGTTGTCGTGGCCTCCTAGTTTAATTAATCTAGAATGTTAGATTATAGCACCCAGCATGTTTTCCAATCCAAAACAAAAAAAATAACTTTGACTTTGAATTAGGAACTATATGAATATTTTAACACATGGGAGGGATAGGAATACACAGCGTAATTGACCATGATGAGTAAAACATAAACGTGTTTAACATGTGAGATCTCTTCATTTTTTTTACCCTCTGTCATGGGTCATGGGTAGGTCATGGGGCTGAGGACCTTCAAATTGGTGATTGAGGCGTTGAAAGGGTTGAGCACACAAGGGTGATGGGGCTCGAGGAATTTTCAAAGGTGTATTGTTCTATGGTATAATTTGAAATGTTTTGTTATTGAAAATCACTTTCTCTATGGTATGTTTTTTTATTTTTCAAGTAGCTAAAATACATTTTTATGTGGTACGTTTTGCATTATTTTCTTATTTATTTTTTATTGAAACAATTATTTATTATATTTTTTCATTTGCTTGTCTGTAAGAATAATTTGTCCACAATGTAAAAACAATTGTTCTTCATATTAAAATAATTGCTCACATGTGGATCCATTTTATAGACTAATTTGTTCGTGATGTTAAATTATTAGCTCACTTCAAAAACTAAATTGTTCCATGATGTGAACTAACATGTTCATGATGCTTAGTTTTTGAATGCTGACACGCTCCAGTCTTTTTGCTTGTCATGTTTAATCTATTGTTTGTCGACAATAGATTAAGACTTGTTCCTATTGTTTTTTTTCGACGAACCAACGGGGGGCAAGATGTCCACCTGAACTTGAATTCAATCGGAAGCTGCCGAGGCAGCCAAGTTTACAAGCGGCCACTTGTATTTTGGAGCAAGCGCCGGCCACTTGTTCCTATTGTGGAAATATTTGTTTAGAGTAAAGTTAAATATCTTATATTAAAAAGTGTAAAAAGTAATTTTAAAAAAAGTCTTCCAAATATAATCAAGTGTGGTCTTATTTTGAGTTAGAATCTTGTTGCTGAAACATTATGGTGAAATTGAAATTTAATTTGGATACTCGAGCTAAGATTTATAACTTCCTTTAGTTTTCAACACCTCTTGCAGGTGGAGTAACATCATCAATTGATTTTATTTTACTTTCAGTAGCCTGTCACTTTTCATTGTCCATGCGTCAATGGTGAGCCGCTTTAGGCAACAAGAAGACAATTTGTCACCTCGCCCCAACACCTCCCAAGTCCCAACCGTCACCACCGCTCAAAACTTCCATACGCCATGTTGTGCCTCCGCTCATAATAGCCACGACGAGCGCGCAACGCCCGGAGCGCTTCCCGCCCACTTCCCACGCGGCCACGCCCACGCGCACCACCGGCCGCCGGCATCCGGCACGACCGCGACACAGGAGGACCACGCCGCGGCGCGCCGCCGCCGCCGCCGCCGCGTCGCCGATGGAGCTGTTCGAGCGCGCCCGGACGGTGCGGCTGCGGAGCCACCACGACAAGTACCTGTACGCGGACGAGGACGAGGCGCACGTGATCCAGGACCGGAACGCCGCGTCCCCGAACGCGCGGTGGGTGGTGGAGCCGGTCCCGCACTCCCCCGGCGTGCTCCGCCTCCGCAGCCGCTACGGCCGCTACCTCTCCGCCTCCAACGAGCCCTTCCTCCTCGGCGTCACCGGCCGCAAGGTGCTCCAGACCCTGCCCCACCGCCTCGACTCCTCCGTCGAGTGGGTGCCCATCCGCGACGGCGGCGGCGGCAGAGAGCGCGCGCGCGGCGCGCGCCTCCGCACCCGGTACGGCAACTTCCTCCGCGCCAACGCGGGGCTCCCGCCGTGGAGGAACTCCGTGACCCACGACACCCCGCACCGGCACGCCGGCTGGGTGGTCTGGGACGTCGAGGTCGTCCAGGCCATCTTGACCGGACCCGATCACTCCTCCGCCTCCGCCTCCGACGCCGCCGCCGCCGCCGACTACTCCTCTCCGGCGCCATCGTACAAACCTCCCTCCCGCCCATCGTCGCCGTCTCCGGCTCCCGTGCCAACATCGGCGCTGAGGCCGCCGGCGCCGCCGCCGCACCACCGGGAAGAGTACTCAGCTCCGTTCAGAGCACAGCCCCCGCCGCCGCCGCCGGGCTATATCGCGCCCCCCGCTCCTGGCCTGTACAGGCTCGAGGTCTGCTGACGAATCGGGCAAGCTGCATCGCTGGTCCATGGCGGCATGGTGACTCACTACTGCTGCTTGTGCCTGCGCAGTCGACGGAATCCTTCTCGGTGCCGCTTCACAAAGTGGAGGGGCGGGCGATCCACTACCACATCGGGGACGACGACGGGGATGTGAGCCCGGGCGAGGAGCCGAGCTACCTGACGTTCAATGGGACAAGCCTGGAGGAGCTGCTGGAGATGCTGAAGCAGGAGACGGGGCTCCAGGATGTGATCATGTGCTCGCGTAGCCCCATCAATGGAAAGCTCCTGCCACTCCGTCTGCAGCTGCCGCCAAACAACGCCGCCGTGCACATCGTGCTCGTGCGGGAGTCGTCAAAAGGTGTGCTTTCTTCACCATCGCCGGTTGATGTTTGTAACATTTGATTCGCATTCCACACTTCCTTCCATTTTTTCTTGTTTTCACGCGCCTGAATGCTGCGCTTTTTGCTTAGGCATCCTTCTGAAAATACGGGTTCAAACAGGGGGCGTCTATTCCTCGCTCGCGCGAGCTCGCGCCGAGCTGTCGCAGCTACGCTCCGCCCCCCGCTCCCCCGCCTTCCTCCGCCTCCCAGGCTCCGGCGCCGCCCTCGGTGCCTCCGCCGCCGCCCTCCGCCGCCGCCTTCCCTAACCGAGCTCGCCGCCGCGCGCCGCCGCCTTCTCCTCGCCCCCGCCGCCGGCCCCGCCCACCGGTTGTCCGGCCCCGCCCGGCCGGCGGCGCTACCGCGCCGCCGCGCCCTCCGCCGGTCGATCCGCCGCCACCGCCTGGCCGCCGCCGCCCCCGACCCCTCCTCTATTGCCGGCGGCCATGGAGCCGCCCCGCCCCCCAACAACCCGGAATGATAAGGCCGCCACCGCCCTCCACCACCCCGGCCGCCGGCGACCTCGCCGGCGGCCGCTCCGCCCACCTACCACCCCTCCCCGGCCACCCCTCCCCTTCCCCTAGCTCGCAACCCCCGCCGGCGGCCGCTCTCCCCTCCCCTGCTCGAGGAAGACGATGAACAGGGCGAGCCGGGGGCTTCTGCGATGCGGCGCGATGAAATCGCGCGCGCTATGAATAGATCTCCCGGTTCAAACAGGTCAACCGAGAGGTTTCCAGTTACTGGCATAGATGGCCAGGGTGCCGGGTTACTATGTGACTTAGAGAGAGGGCCATGAAAGGAAGGCTGCTATGGTGGAAGTGGCCACGAGGCGGTGCGGTAAGGCGGCGGGCAACACCAGACCACATATTGGCGGTGTGAGGGGGTGGGGGAGAGAGAAAGAGGATGGGCAGAGCCGGTTTAGGGCAGAGGAGGCGATAGTGTGGCATCCTTGTCCATAGATGGCCAAACAAGCCGCTCGGCCCAGCATGGCACGGGCCCATCTTGGCATGGCCCATTCATGGCACGACCCGTTGTGGTATTGGTACGTTAACAGGTCATGTTGGGCCCCCCCGACGTGCCTCTCCAATGGCCCAGGCATGGCTTGAGGGCTAGTTAATCGTGTCGGGCTGGGCCACTGAGCGCGACAGCTGAGTGGGAGAGGTCTAGCAGCTGGCCAGAGGCCGGAGGACGACGCGTGGAGGCTGGGGGGCTGCTGGCGGTGGGAGGCGGGGCACAGAGAGGGGGCCATGAAAGGAAGGCTACTATGGTGGAAGTGGCCACGAGGCGGCGGGCAACATAAGACCACCAGATTAGCAAACGGGCGATGCTAGTTTAGGGCGGAGGGGCAATGGTGGCATCCTTGTCATCCTAGATGGGGGAGACAGGCATAGATGGGGGAGACAGGCATAGCAGGGGAGCTCTGTATGTAGAAAGAGATGTCACAACATAAGGGAGGGAGATAGCACTCTACATATGAGATTAGAGGCGAGTCATGGTGTGTCCAATCTCCATCCAACTGCCAAAATTTGTTGCCTGACCAAAACACAATTTAGAAAACTTGAAGTCAACCGTTAGTCTAATATTGGCATTTAGAAAACCTCATGTGGTCCAAGCATTATTGATATGTTTTGGGAAAAATCTAAACACCACTCACGTGTTTCATCTCCTTCTCGCACTTGATTTCTCCCTTCATTTGGATGCTTTTGATTCTAACAAATTCCTCCCCAATCCCCTCTTTCCCATCGAGTATGAGGTCATCTGCGGTGAGATTAGGATTGCTGAGGTATGGTAGGAGGGGTTGCCAGGATCAAGACCAGAATTTTCAGGGCCTTTACACGATAGGTTTGGAATCCAGCAACTTAGGGTGCATTGGGCATAAGCATAACATTTGATTCTCATTCCACACTTCCCTTCCATTTTTCTCGTTTTACACCGCTCCTATTTTTGACGCACTTGAATGCCACATTTTTGCTTAGGCCTCCTTGTGGAAATGTGGGTTCAAACTTCAAACACGTCAATATAGAGGTTTCACACGCCTGAATTCTGCATTTTTTTTTGCTTAGGCATCCTTGTGAAAATACGGGTTCAAACAGGTCAACTAGGAGATTTCCGAGTTACTGAGATTGGTGGTCGGGGTGCCGGGTTACTTTGTGACTTAGAGTGAGGGGCCATGAAAGGAAGGCTGCTATGGTTGAAGTGGCCACGAGGTGCCGTGGCAAGGCGGCGAGCAACACTCAGACCACCAGATTGGCACGCTTGTCATCCTACAGCTTGTTCGGCTGACCATAACCGGCTGGGCTGGAGCTGCCGCTGGACTAGCCAACCCAGCCATCATGTCTCTCTATTGTGTGCTGCTGCAGCCCGCGCCGTGTGCTGCTGGAGACCGTGCCGAAATTTCAGCCATCCGAACATGGCCCTAGATGGGAGAGGTAGGCATATATAGCAGGGCTGCAGGGGAGCTATCAGCTCTATATGTAGAAAGAGATGTTACACCATAAGGGAGGGAGGTAGCTCTCTACTCATGAAGACGAGTCATGGTGTGTTCAATCTCCATTCAACTGCCAAAATTTGTTGCCCGATCAAAACACAATTTGACTTTTAATATGATATCGTGAAATTTTAAGTTAACAGTTAGTCTAATATTGGCATTTAGAAAACCTTATGTGGTCCAAGCATTATTGATATGTTTTTGGAAAAATCTAATCACCGCTTTGGGTGTTTCATCTCCCGCCATTTGGGTGCTTTTGATTCTGACGAACTCCTCCCCAATCCCCTCTTTCCCCCATCGAGTATGAGGTCATCTCCGGTGAGATTAGGGTTGCTGAGGTAAGGTAAGAGGGGTTGCTAGGTTCAAGACTAGAGTTTTCAGGACCTTTTACACGATAGGTTAGGAATCCAGCAACTTAGAGGTACACTATTAGGCTACCAGCCCGACGATGGTGGTGAGTGCAGGAGAGTTGACACCACCGGCTAGGGGTAGTGGATGGCGGCGATTGGGAGGGGTAGGGTTGGGGGCTTCACTAGGGGTGCAAATGGGTGATCCTTAGCTAGGTGCACCTCTAACC
Organism: Panicum virgatum; assembly: GCF_016808335.1. Lineage (NCBI taxonomy): Eukaryota > Viridiplantae > Streptophyta > Magnoliopsida > Poales > Poaceae > Panicum > Panicum virgatum. The sequence goes on from NC_053146.1 coordinate 7,370,010, forward strand.
CTTTTTAGTTCAAATATTTGTACTGCTTCTTTAAAATAAGATCCTATTTTGGAGAAGTAATACAAATATTTAAACTAAACAGGGTTAGAGGTGCATCTAAGGATCGCCCATTGCACCCCCTAGACTTCACGGTGTGCCTGGATTAATGCTGATGGTAGTGAATCTCGTTGTATTTCTGCCACCGGAGACGCCAACTGGAGGATGAAGCGGTGGCGTCGCAAAGCAAAGTCTTGCTAAAAGTCATTTCAGGTTTGCCTAAAGAATCAACATCAGCAAGAAAATGACACCCCAATCGGTCGTGCCATATAATAATAAAGCAAATTAACGATTTAGATCAAAACAATCGAGTATTCGGATGGCTCGAAAACAGTCCTACCATATAAGCCATTTTTTCAATCTTTGAATATAACATCTTTCTTAAGTATACCTATATAATAGATTTTCAAGACTGGGTCAATTTTGCCCGACTCATGCTTGTTTGTGCTGATGAATAAATGTGTTGAGCATTAAGTAAAGGAAAAAGATAAAATACAAAGGGCACATCATGGTTCAAACCAGTGACCTCTTGATCTGTGGTGAAATGCTCTGCCATTGAGCTATGGACCCATTTTATGCTTAATAAATAGTAAAATGCTATTTTTTTTGTTACCTAAAATGATACTGGATTACTAATGGATCAAGAAGCTACTCAGTAATATTGAAAAACTACATTTTGTGACCAAGATGAACCAAAATTAGCAATAATTGGTACAGTACAATCTGTAGTGTTAATATCATTACAGTTATTTTTGGTGTTATATAAATGGGTGTTTACATTGCATTGAGTGTTTTTTTTTATCTCGGTGGTGACTGTTTCTGCACATATGCATGCGCTATGTTATGTTGCCCCCTAACATAGCTTTTTCAACCGTTGTGGTTTTCAGTGGCAAAAGCTTTCACATGACGACCTTCCAGTTTACAAAATCTGAAGATTGTGGCAACAAAGGGCTAGCTTAAATCAAATGCAGGATTTGGGCATCTGGTGTGTGTATGAATATTGGCTTTCTGGTTATACCCGGTTCCACTAGCCAAACATAAGTAGATGTTATTATTCCAATCCGCCGCCTCCCATAGTTCTCATTCTGTATTTGGTTTACATGTAGATATGTACTATATCTCATTCTCAGAAGTCAGATTGATCTTTGTAGCTGAAATTGGGACCCTTGAAAATTTCTATACCACTTAATTTCTGAATTCTTAAAAGCATCTGAAAGTTGTTGAAGGTATTGCGCTAAAAAATCTGATCTTGAGAATGTATACCAAGCTACAATTTTCCGTACCTCCTTTGGTACTTTTTGATATATACTCCCTCCTTCCCTGTTTATAAGGCATACACGTATATCAAGATTCAAACCTTGTCATCTTTGACCAATAATTTGACTATTAAATTTTTATTTTTATAATGCAAATTTCATATGATTGGATTCATAATCAAATATATTTTACAATGATTATAAGTTTATAATCAAAAGTGATATAATATATGATAAATAAATGGTCAAAGTGTTGTTTAGAAGACCGTGTCATGTTCCACCATGCCTTATAAACGGGGAAGGAGGGAGTAGACAGTAAAAAGGCCATGGTGAACAGATCCATAACTGTTACCTCGGCAGGTAACAGTTGTGTAGTGCTTCCTATGTTCCTTCTTGTGGAATAATATCAAGTACCTAAGCCAGGATGTGCCCCTGAAAAATGCATGAATAAACGAGGTGACAATTTTGTTTTGTCAAAGACAGTCATTGGAACCATAGCAATATTGCTCATCGTATTCTTTTGTTTTTATCTCCTCCTAGTTCCTATATGTCACTAAGCCACATTCATTCCTAGATTTCCCATAAACCATTCAGTAATTAATTATGACAATACATTATGTATTTAATGGTAAGCAATATGTCCATCATATCAATAGCGAGACTTGTATGATAATTTAATCAATCTCAATTCTCAAGTTGTTATGTTCCTATATTAGCGCTTGACGAGTAAAATAGAAAAAAATAAAATCCTGATCAATCGACTCGTACTATATATGTAACTACAAAATACATTTAATCTACAATATATACAATTTTATATGATAATCAATATATTTATGGATATGGCCTCCAGTACGAATGCACGGGCATATTTGCTAGTGAGTTCGAAAAAAAATGAAGTTAGCCCAAGTGGCAATAAATAACCATTTTGCCCTATTTGTTGCAAATTCCATGCTTTCGTTCAGATTTCTAAATCGCTTGCATAGTGTACTAAATCCCAAAATGTAAAATATAAAATTTTTGTAAATCGCTTGCATAGTGTACTAAATGTAGTCGAAAAATAAATCGCTTTACACAAATAGATTGTAAATCGCGAGACGAATCTAATGAGCATAATTAGGACGTGATTATACACTAAATTGATACAGTAATGCTACAGTAAATATGCTCTAATAGTGGATTAATTAGGCTCATTAGATTCGTCTCGTAGTTTACAGACCAGATCTGTAATTAGTTTTGTGATTAGTTTACATTTAATACTTCAAGTATTGAAGATTCCCTTCCAAAAATGTAAAAATGCAAAATACAAAATGAACTAAACAAGACCAAAGATTAGAAGAGAATAAACACACGTGATGCTTTATTTCACCCCACCCGGTTCGTGCAAATCAAAGCAGCAAAGCTCGTTGCCAACGGTGCCGGTGGCAGTGCACCAGCATCAGAAATAAGCGTCCTCGTTTGGATCCAAGTGCTAATGGATAAAAGTGCTAACTTTTAGCACTAACAGGAGTGTGCTTATAGGATGAGCTTAAGTTTAACTATAATTTAAAAATTTTAGTAAAAATATAAGTGCTAATAGATGCAACTTTAGCCATCCAAACAGGCTCTGACCCATCCGCGCCGGCGCTGACACGGCCGGCAGATTCGGCCTCATCGGCCGGCCGGCGCCGTCGACGATCGTTCTACATATAAACGTACGCGCACAAGCAGCTAGCAACGGGGTACTAACCTCTGTAACCGCCAGTCCTCTGCCTTTCCCGTCGCCTTCTTCGCCGCGCGCTTTCCTCCGGAGGCTCTGATCCTTCCCTTCTTCCGTCATCCGTCTGGTCAGCGTCCCTTGTGTGAGTACAGTTCACCTGCTCTAACTGAGGAACTCGGCGAGCACGGTCGATCGAGGATGAGCGACCCGAGGTACGCCGGCTACCCTTACCCAGCGCAAGGTACGTGTTGTTCTTGTTGTCGTTGCTTGTTCGTGTGCTTGTAGCTAGCTATAGCTAGCTAGCTAGCTAGCTGCTTCACTGCTCGATAAGCTACCAATTAGCAGAGATCCTAACCTCATGTGCTTGCTTTCTTGTTGTTTGCTTCCAAAAGGTTACTACCAGCAGGGACCGTACCAGGGCCCGCCGGTGATGGCGCCGCCGCAGTACCAGTACGCGCCGCCGCCGCCGCGGTCGCCGGGATTCCTCGAGGGCTGGTACGTCGTTGTTCTACAACCTTGATGATTCGATTACTTCTACTTCTCTCGGCCAACTTCAGTTCGTTAATTCTATCTCACACCGATCGTTTCCTGTGCACCTGCAATAATCCTAGCTAAATATTATTCTTTCTCGCAGCCTGGCGGCGCTGTGCTGCTGCTGCCTCCTCGACGAGTGCTGCTGCGACCCCTCCATCGTGTTCGTCTCCTGAATCGAGACCATGATCTGCATCAGCCGTGTGTGTGGTATGCGTGATTTGTGCTTCCTGGATCGACTACTCATGTCCACCACGTTCCTGCTTGGTAATTCGTAGCAGATCAGAGCTGCTGCCTGTATGGAGCTTGATGGTTTCACTTACCTGTTTATTTTCTCTCTTTTTTTTGGATCGGAACTTTCTTTGTGAAACCTGTATGTGATGCTTTCGACTTGATTTCTTTGTTGCTACAGCATCTTGTCTTGAGAGGAAGAGGTGGAATCAGTGTATGAAAATTAAGGATCAAAAGACAGGGAATAAAGCAGCAGCCGGCCATGCATTTTCATTTTCTCATGCACCAATCTTGGGGGCACTTTATTCGGAATGGAGTTCCCGGATCCAATTATCAGCACGAATTGTTCGTGCAGAGTTCGCGGGCAATATCACTGGGATCCTAGCTGTAAAAGAGATTCCGGGACAATATATATCACGGACAATATCCCCCTTCACTTAGTAGCAATGTTATCCTACGTAAACGATAAACGATAAATAGTCAGTCATCCTTGATTTAGCGTTTAAACCGTTTAAATAGTGTTTAGCCGGGTTGAATGGTTTTGTATTATATCATCAAAATATGCATGTTCATGGCTTCAAAAATAACTATTCTAACAAATATATGTATTTATGCATGTAAACGATCAAGTACAAATATATATTTATGCATGTAACAAATTAAGTATACATACTTATTAATGTAAAAACTTATGTATAAGTATATGTATGCATGTAAGAATGCATGTCGATTTGCCTATGTCTGCCTAAACAGTGTGTTAAACGGCCGTTTAGCCTGTCCAATAATGTTTATTTTCGTTCCGTTTATCCTATTTAGAGCAAATTTAATAAGCAAACATACATTAGCAGGACTCGTCGGACATGTCAAAAAAAAAAAGACATACCTGGCGGAGAGAGAAACAAACAGAGAGAAGGGACAGACGAAGCATTAAAGCGCATGAGGTGGAGCGCGCGAGACGCTGGCGAGCGGGCGTGTTTATTAGACGTGCTGTTAGACCATTAACCTCGTCTTTTGACTGTTTAAACGGTTAACTATTTAATCACCATTTATAGCCTAAACAACACAGTTTATGTTTGTTACCGTTTAGACGCTGGTTAGACCAGGTAGACGAACGCTGATTAGTGTAGTAACCACTAATTGAATTTAGTGGGGGTGTAATAATGGGAAGCAAATCCTCTACGTTGGTCCCACTGCCGTGGGGTCACTGACTAAGTAATAATGGGGGTGATTACTTTGTTATTGTTGATTGTAGCTGATCGCTCCGCGCATACCTTGATGATTTCAGCTGAGTAAAAATTAGAAGCCAATCAAGCAAAAATTAGAAGCCAATCAAGCAAAAATTAGAAGCCAATCAAGCCAAACGATTCGAGCAACTACCGTCGGACGTCGAAGCGTGGTCCCACATGACAGAGACGCTCCCCCCTCGAGCTGCTTGAACTGGACCAACTGAGCCAGCCACACTCCCCTTCCCCTCCCCCTCTCGCACCAAACCCTCGCTCGCTCCGGCCGCCGCCGGGGGTTCCGAATCCGGCCACGCATCATGGCCGCGCGGCCGCCCCCGCCGCTGCCGGACGAGATCGTGGAGGAGATCCTCGTCCGCGTCCCGCCGGACGACCCCGCGCGCCTCGTCCGCGCTGCCCTCGTGTGCAAGCGCTGGCGCCGCCTCGTCTCCGGCCCGGGCTTCCGCCGCAGGTTCCGCGAGCTCCACCCGACGCCACCCGTGCTGGGCTTCCTTCGAAGCGGCTTCGACGGCGACGGCGACGGCGGCACCGTCCGCTTCATCCCCGCCTGGTCCTCCCGCCGGCCCCGCGCCGACCGCCGCGGCTGGCGCGCGCTCGACTCCCGTAACGGCCGCGTCCTCCTCCGCAGCCACCCGTGCCCGAGCTTGCTCGAACCCGCCGGCCTCCCCGCCCTCGCCGTCTGGGATCCAGTCGCGGACGAGCTGCGGGAACTGCCCGCGCTGCCGGATTTACCAGGCAGGTACACCTTCAATGCAGCGGTGCTCTGCGCGGAATGCTGCGACCACCTCGACTGCCGCCGCGAGCCTTTCACAGTAGTGTTCGTCGCCATTCAACCTGCGGGGATGGCCGCCTACTTGTACACATCCGAAGCTGATGCCTGGAGCGAGCCAACCTCTGCTCCGCACTCTGATTTGCTTTTCTGGAGGGAGCACGGCGCTCATGTGGGGAACTCGCTCTACTTTGTCTTCAAGGCTATCACTGGGCATAAAATAATCCTCGAGTACGATTTGGGCACACGGGAAATGACTGTGATTCACCCACCTCCTATATCCAATCCGCTCATCGTGCTCATGACTGCAGAGGGTGGTGGGCTGGGATGCCTCACTATTAATAGGTCCAGACTCCACCTGTGGTTGTGGGAGGCTGATCCTAATGGAGATATGGGATGGGCACAGAGCAGAGTCATAGATCACAAGACGCTGGTCCCTGTGGGTGCCTTGGTGCGGTCATTTGGTGCTGTTGACTTTGCGGATGGTGGTGGTATGGTTTACTTGGGCACTGATAATGGATTCTATGTTGCTGATTTGAAGTCCATGCACTCCAGGAAAGCAGAAGGGGTCAATGGCCTGGATGAAATTATTCCGTACATCAGCTTCTATACTCCAGGTACACCTCTGCTGAGTCTTTGATTTCACAATATTTTTGAATCGATAGTGTTTCGGTTATAGTAACATGAAAACATGGACGATACCATATGCTGCATATATGTGAAACAGTGTTACGTGTACCTAGTTTTTATTTATGGCAGTGGAATATTACAATGTCATATTAAGCAGTGTTACCGCTACCTAGTGCCTGTTTTCTTGAACTTATTATGGACCATTCTTGAAACTGTCTGGATATCTATGCTAAACAAATGGAGGTGTTTCTCTGGAATTTTGAGTCTTCATAATTTTGCACAAGTTTTCTGTCTGTTGGAAGACAAGTTAGTGCTGTTTAGTAGTCATTAGTCAAACACGATTTGCAACAATTCACATCTCATGCCTGTGGTAGCAGCCACAAATTTTCATGGGCTGTCTCCATATGAAACAACAGCACCGCCTCCTTTTCACTTTCAACTATCAAGAAGCATCAGCATTATCATCAAATTTGTTAACTTTGGAATACCAAAGGGTATTAAATTAGTATAACCTTTTGATTCAGAAAGAAATCTACAAATGATTAATTTCATAAGGAAAATAACACTCTGAATGCATTAGTGGCACAATTCAATAATATTTGTATGTGTTTTTTATAAGTGTGCGACCCTTCCTATACATAATTTATATGTCAAGGGCAAAAGGGCATTGGATATTTTGTTGTATATTACCTTCCATCACCAAAACCTGTAGGGTGCCATATGTTTACAATATGCCACTATGTGATCGGAATTTGAACTGTCTTGGAAGCATATGAAATAAAGAAATGAGAATTTGCATATACCTTGACAACCCCTATCGGATTGTCCAGGCACATTCAAAATCCCCGACAAGTCAAAATACCCCTCATTCCTGTTGTGGAGGGGATTAACCGAACAAGCCCTGAGGGATTATTAGGGGGTATTTTGACTTGTTGGAGATTTAATCCTTCCCAGCCCCTTCCAATCCCGTTCAAACCGAGCAAGGCCTTAGGAGGTAATTAACCGAACAAGCTCTTAAGTAGCTTCCTTCTAATATGTATAGCACAATAGTGCTGCACCACCACAGAACAAACCTAGCTACACAATGAATATTGGACTTCTAATATGTATAGTGCGATAGTGCTGCACCATCACAGAAGAAGCAAACCTAGCTACACGATGAATATTGGATATATTGCCTCCATGATTAACCTCATGCAGAATGGTGATGCAGACATACTGGTTCTACTTTTCTTTAGAACAACCACACTAGTTAATTTCTCCACATCACATTATCTGCAACAGGGATTGCCCCTTAATTTTTGAATGTATCACTAACTCCAGTGATAAAGCCCCCCCTCTCCCCCACTCTAACACCTGGGTTTACGAAGTGGCTAGAGGGGGTGGTCTAAGTTGGTATCAAAGCCAGGTCCCGGGTTCGAAACCCACCGGCCACGCATTTCTTCCGCTGCGCGATTTCCCCTGCGGGGTTCGCTGAGACCAGCAGCCAGCAACCAGCAGCCAGCAGCCACAGGCGCGGCGCGGCGCGGCTCGCTCGCCGTAGGGGGAATGTTGGTCCAGTGATAAAGCCCCCCCTCTCCCCCACTCTAACACCTGGGTTTTAGGGTCGGAGTGGCTAGAGGGGGTGGTCTAAGTATCACAAATATCGGAACAATGTAATGTTGTCACTTAATGCCTTAATGGGATCTAAAATGTTCTTCTAGTCACCAATACTTTCAAATTTGAAAGCCGACTCCAGAAAATCTGAATAAAAAGTTGAAAATTTTGGCAATTGTTCACCTTTCAATAGTGCGTAGATGGCAATGTATCAGCTCGTACCGAAGGGCTTGATCATGGAGCAAAGAAATGCTATGATGGAAGTGGCATGGCAAATATTTCAGCCAACACAACCTTATAGCATCGACAAAAAGAACAAGCAAAGTTTAACAGAATAACTCTTAGCTTATTCAGATTAAAAAAGTTCCGAGACATGCAATTATTTCAGTCATGCATGTAACAGTATTTTGGACTGTTATGTGGCATACATGACAATCTTGCATTAGGCAGAAAACAAGTCCAAACATCTTAAAATTGCAACTTACCGCATGGAAACAAGAAGCATATAAGGTGCTGCGGCTCTGCCTGTCCTGGACTTGCATGCATTTCTGTCTCTTAAGTTGTCAATAGCTAGCGCCAATTCGTTGGTGCATGTTGTTACTGAGCAACATCCGTTCATTGAAACCATATCGGCTCTTTGTTTTGCTCATGTTATCTTCAAATTTTCTGCAGCATTCAGTGTGGCTTCTACAGGTGAGGATCCAAGAGTTGATGCTTAAAGTTAGTGAAAAAAATTCAAGCTGCTAGTGAAGGTCTTCTCTGTGAGGGAGTAACTTTTAGGTCCTGTAATTTTTTTTCTGCTCATGTTCTGTTGGCCTGGAGACCACAGCCTATTAGTTTATATAATTCTCGGGCTTGTCAGTGAGATGGTAATGCCAACTCTACCCCACCACTCTCTGTGAGACTGAGCACTATGAAATTAAAGCTTGCAATGACAGTCAGAATGATAGTATAGTGTTGTTCAGGATTAGCTTCTTACAAACTTGGAAAGATAGCTTGGCAACATAGTAAGCCCAGTTGTACCCTAGTTACTGTGAACTCTAAAACTTAAGCTTGCAATGGAAGTCTGGAACTAACATTATTGTCCCTGACTACGAATGTCCCTGAATCTCTAAGAGTACTCTTGTTTCTTGAAACACGGCATGGTTTCTTCAACCGAAATTTAGTAAGATCCGTGGCTTTAAAATTAGCATGTCGCGGTTCCCCGTGTAGAGCTTGCTGCAGCAGCGGTTGCGCACACCCAAAGGTCAAAGTAAGGTTCAATAAATCTATTAGTAGCAATGTTATCCTAAACTAAATAGTCAGTCATTCTTGATTTAACGTTTAAACAGATTGAATAGTGTTTAGACGGGTTGAATGGTTTTGTATTATATCATCATAATATGCATGTTCAAGGCTTCAAAAATAACTATTCTAACAAATATATGTATTATTTATGCATGTAAACGATCAAGGCATCAAGTACAAATATATATTTATGCATGTAACAAATAAATGGCCGCTTAGCCTGTCTAATAATGTTTATTTTTGTTGCGTTTACCCTATTTAGGCATTTAATCCCATCTTTTGACCGTTTAAACGGTCAACTATTTAATCACCATTTATCTCTATTCTATATCTATACTATAAAAATTGAAAATTATACAAAAAAATTTCACCCAAATCGAGCCCGACATACCCCTCATGCTCGACCCACGTGTCAGACAGAGAGGGTGAAAGGAGGCGCAGACCCATATAAATTGAATGTTAGAGGATGTTTTTGCCAAAACTTATTTTTTTCTCACCCGATGCGGTTGTACCCGGCCGCCCCTCTTTGACCGCATGGCCGCAGACGCGCCGTTCCGCTCACACCTGCGCGTCCTCGGGTGGCTGCTCGCTGAGGAGCTGGCCGCCGGCGCCGACGAGGACTGGGTGGTGGCACGAGCTGCCGGGCCCAACGAGCAGGAGTGGATCGAGGCCGTTCCGTCGCGGGGCCGAGCCCGACCCGCAAAGGAGCAGTGGGGCAGCTCGACGGCGGCGGTCACAAGGAAGCGACGCGTGGAGGCAGGGGACCTGCTCGTGGCGTCGAAGCATGGGTTGGCCTCGGTGGCCGACCGCAAGACGGAGAGGAGGACGTCGTGTCCGTGCGCGAGGCCTTCGCCACCGGTGGCGCCGGGAGGTAGCGACCATGGCTGCTCGCATGTCGCCGAGGCGTGCCGGGACCGGATGCTCGAGCTGCTCACTGAGCCACTGAGGAACTGGCCGCCGGCGCCGACAAGGATGGCCCGGTGGCGAAGCGGGAGCCCGCGGCCTGGACCGCCGCGATGGAGCGGTGCTTCATGCGGATGGACGCCGAGGTTACCTCCGCGAGGCTGGCGCGCTAGCTGCCGGTACGACGCGCACAAGTGCGACCATGTGTGCTCCACAGCCGTGGTGGCCATCGTGGAGGAGCGCTGGGTGGTGGTGGCCATCGTGGAGGAGCGCTGGGTGGTGGTGGCCCAGTACGGCAACTCCCGCGCGGTGCTCTGCCGCGGGGCCGATGACGCGGCACCCATCGCCTTGTCCTCGGACCACAAGCCCAACAAGCCCGAGGAGCAGGAGCAGACCGAGGCTGCGGGCTGGCGGTCATCTTCTTGCAGGGCGCGCGCGTGCTTGGCGTCCTGGCCATGTCCCGCGCCATTGGGGATAGGTACCTCAAGTCGTACGTGGTCGTTGATCTCTGGCGGAAGAACCATTAGCTCTTTACTTCTCAAATGGTGGCTGCGTGCGACGCCGGGCGAGAGGGACAAGGACAAGAAGTCGTACCCGCGCCCCCGCCGGCGAGCGGGACCCGTGCAAAGAAGGCCATGGCAGATGAATGCCCGTCGGAGCCACCGACCAGCATCGACAACTCTGATCCACAGAGCAAACACTCCTATGATATGAATCATGCAAGCAAGCTCAGCATTGGGGCATGGGACAATCATGGTGAGCATGATGCTGGCACACATTCGTTGACGCACTGATGCTGTTCGATCGAATGCTTTATAGCCTTATTCATTCCCTTATGGATCAAACAAATTGAATCCATATAAAAAAAATCATCTTCAATTCTTGATTTTTTTCCTGATGTTGTAACTTACATGAACTCTTTTATTTCACATCTTAATGTTTGTCTTCCTTCTTTATGGATATCAAATTTTCTTAAGTTGTAGTAAACTGATATCCGCCACTTTGGTGGTTCTTTTTTTTTCTATGATACAGTGCTGAAACACAGACTTCCACCTTGAGTATTGTCACTAAAAATCATCTTGTCCCCCCTATAATGCCTCCTCAATCTTTTACTTAACATTTCAAGGCTTGTAGCTCAGGATCACTTTTGTGGATTATAGATTTGCAAATGAACAAGTAATTTATGTCCCTCTTTTACTTCTTGAAATCTGGCTAGGCACATAAGTTGTCTGGGGGCGCCACCGTGGCGAAGTCATCCTCCCGGAGGTGCTCGGTCGCCCCATCCTGAACAAGCCAACCAAGGTGGATGTTCGGGTTCGCACTGGGGCCTACTACGAGATCTGGGCTGATGATGTCGACGGCAACAGCTTCTACTTCAAGATTCCTTTTCAGCCACTGCGTACTGATGTCCGTGGTGACCAGAGGATGCTTGTTGTCAACCTTTGCTCTGCCTCTGTTGGGTTCCTCCATCAGGTTTGCTCTGTTGGTTCCAAGTCCTGCACCACGATCTCTGTCGCTGTCGTCTGTGCTGCCGTTGATGTGGCACCTCCAGCTAACTGCACCCTGGAGGATGCTGCCATGTTGTGCGAGGGGCTCCCGCGGCCGGACCATGACACTGCCCTGGGCTGTGCCATCGCTGGCGCGGAACCTGTTCCACTGATGTCCTCCGTCGACCCTCCTTCGGTTGCTGCAATGGCCCCACCTCGTCCCGCTTCCCCGGACCTGCGCTGCGACGTGCCCATCATCGGCGACCGACTCCCCCTGGTGGATCGCCGCCGTAGCGATTGCCTCAGCTGGGTGCCAAGGAGTCCATTGCTGCTGCTGCGGTCCGCATCAAGAAGCGCAAGATGGGGTCACCTACCCCTCTGCCGCCGGCTCCGGCACCCACCCCCACCGCAGCGTCCGTTGAAGGCGACGACGGCGACATCACCCCCTTGCCTGCCCCGGCTCCCGCCCCACTGGTTCCGGCTTGGCGTATTGAGGACCTGGTGCTGCTTTGCTGTGCATGCCAGTCCTCGAGGTGGAGCTCCAGGAGCTTGCGCTCGATGGATCATGTGCCGCTGTTGTTGACATGCTGGACTGATGCTGCCTCTCAAGGATGGATTGTTCCAGTCTGCTTTTGCTTTGGCTGCTGCTTCACTGCGGAAGCGTTGATCCTTGTAATAGGGCTAACTTTTGCTGAACCCTGCCGACTCCCTGCCCCAGGGGTCGCTGCCCTGGATGTGTATTTTGTGCAGCTGCTGAACCCCGCTTGCTCATCGCTGCTTTCTGCTTTTAGGTTGACTGTATTTCTGCTGTATATATTGGGGCCTCTCATGCTGAACAATCTTAGGCCGTGTTTAGATATTTTGCAAAAAAAATTTGCGATGAAATCTTGCGAATTTAAAGTACTAAATGAAGCCTATTTACAAAACTTTTTGCACAGATGGGTTGTAAATCGCGAGACGAATCTAATGATGCTAAATAATCCATAATTAATTAATAATTAGCGGATGGTTACTGTAGCACCTAAGTAGGCTCATTAGATTCGTCTCGCGATTTACAGCCCATTTATGCAAAAAATTTTGTAAATAGACTTCATTTAGTACTCCATGCATGTGTCGAAACATTCGATATGACGTTTTTTTTTTTTTGCATTTACGGGTTTATGGAGTGGGAACTAAACAGGACCTTACTTATGGATCGAGCTAAGCTGATGATCTCCATCCTCTCCTGGAATGTGTGTGGTATGGGTGATCGAGACAAGCGTGACAGTGTTCGTCTCGCCTACCCACGACTACCACCCTTTGTAATCTGCCTCCAGGAAACTAAGCTGTCGGACATCAACCATTTCAAAGCTGCTACTTTCCTTCCAGGAATGCATTCAGCCAGCTTCTCTTCTTTGAACTCAGATGGTGCTTCTAGTGGCATCTTGACTGCTTGGAACACCTCTGTTTTGGTTCTGCTTGACTCAACCCCCCGCCAATACACCCTCACCACCTCCTTCATGCTTCCTGCCTCTGGTCTTTACTTGACCATTACAAATTGCTACGGACCTTGCCATCATGCTGCCAAAACTGCCTTCCTGGATGAACTCTGTCTCATTCATGCTGGTATCCAGGGGCCTTGGGTGGACCTTGGTCCTTGGGGACTTCAACATCACTAGAGGCCCGGAGGAACGGTCCAATGACAACTTCAATGCTGGCGAGGCTGCTCTTTTTAATGAGGCGATTCATGATATCGAGCTTGTTGAAGTTCTACTTCAGGACCGGCGCTTCACCTGGTCCAACCGCCAGAATTCCCATTCTTGTCAAGCTTGATCGGGTCCTGGTGAATGCTATTTGGAATGTGGAATTTCCAAACTCTTTAGTTACTTCAAAGTCTGCAGCTGTTTCGGACCATTGCCAGGTTCTCCTCACGGCTGCTACCACGATTCCCCGGTCCAATATTTCAGATTCAACAACAACTGGCCTCGCATTGCTGGGCTCTTTGACTGTGTCAAATCTGCTTGGTTGAGTGCTGCCGACTCTGTGGCCTACGGCACTGCCCAGCTTTGCCTCTGCCTAAAACGCACAAGATCGGACCTAAAGGTGTGGCAGAAGTCTCTCCAATACCCCACTGCTATCTTGCAAAATTGCTCACTTGTTATTGGCATGATGGACTTGCTGGAAGAGTGCCGGCCTGTGTCACATGGTGAGTTCCTTCTCACATCTCTTGTTCGGGCGGCTGCCCAAGAACAAGCTAAACAGTTATCACTATACTGGAGACAAAGAGGGAAAATCAAGGATTGCAAGCTTGGTGATGCTAACACCAAATTCTATCACCTATCTGCAACAATCAAATTGAGGAAAAATCAGATTGCCGCTTTGACCGCCGGTGATGGCTATCTGGTCATTTCACATGATGGCAAATCTGCTATCCTGTATGATTTCTACAAGTGCTTGCTAGGGACTCCTGCTTCTTGCTCGCCAGCCCGCCAAACCTCCATGAACTGGTGTCCACCTCCTCTTTGACCTCGTCGCAAGCAAGTGCCTTGGTCTCTCCTTTCTTTATGGGTGAACTGAAAAAAAGATTCTTTTCTCCATGAGAACAGATTCTGCTCCAGGCCCAGATGGCTTCTCACCCCTGTTCTTCACGAAAAATTGGGACTTGGTGGCTCCTCAACTCATGCAGCTCTTGACTGATTTCCACAATGGCACTGCTCAACTACAGCGTATCAACAAGGCATACCTAGTTCTCCTGCCTAAGAAAGTGAAAGTGATCGGGTGCTCTAGCCTAAGAGGGGGAGGGGGTGAATTAGGCACTAATAAAACTTAGACCTATGGCTCCAACTAGTTTGCACAAAATTTAAACTAAAACATGCTATCTAGATGTGCAACTAGGTTGTTCTAGTGTGAAACCCTATCCCAAAAGAATTTAGCAACCTATAGCCTTTCCTATCAAGAAACTATTCTATGAAAGTAAAGGCACACATATTGCTAGTAAGAAATGTGGAAGCTTAATGAGCGGGATAGGAGATAGCAAACTCTTGACGCGGGTGTTTATCTCGTGGTTCGGTTAGCCACAAAGGCACACCTACATCCACGTTGTTGTAGCACTCACTAAGAGTATTGCTACTTGGCCACCAAGTCTCTTCCGTGAACACAATCACGGTCACCTTGGCCCCGAGTTCCACTAAGGAGCTTCTCCACAAAGGATGGGGGTCTCCACGTCCCCTGCACAAAGTGTCGTCGCCGCTCCACACCAAGTTGGAGGGTCGATGACGTTACCGGCGAGCTTCAAAGCTCCAAGGTGCCGGTGCACCAAGCTCTTGTTTTTGGTTCACTAGAGAACCACAGCACAAAGGCTCAAGACCTTGCAATCACACTCACTAAGAGCTAACCTTTACACAACACTCTCAAAGTGTGCTAAGGGCTAAGGATATGATCTTGATGCTCTTGTATGGCTTGGAGATGTTCTTGGGTGTGTGTGGGATGTCCAGCAACTCCAGCTATCTTCAAATGGCCGGGGTGAGGCGTATATATAGGCCACCAAGTCTTGTAGCCGTTGCTTCAACGGTCAGCAGAAAATCTGCGTATCATCGGATGAACCGATGCCTCTGGCAGGGGTAGCGTCGGTTCATCCGGTCACTCTAATACCCGAAGTAGCCGTTGAACTCCTGACAACTGACACAGTGACCACCGGTTGAACCGATGCTTAGCCGTCGGTTAATCCGGTCACTCACAGCACTCAACTCTTCTACTGACGTCATTACATCGATGGTATGCACCGATGTCTCACCGGTTCAACCGGTGCTGAAGACTTGACTCTTGCTCGGCTTGCATCGTCTCTGGAACACAGTACGTCCAATGCACCGATGCCCCTTTTTTGAACCATCGGTTCATCCGGTGCCTATAAGCTGAATTGGCTTCGATTCCCTTCTGCACCAAAATACCATAGCGTCGGTTCTTCCGACTACCATCGGATGCACTGATGCTCTTGCGTCGGTTCTTCCGGTGCTACCGACCGAAGAGCTTTCAGGGCGCTGCACTGAGACCCGCGAGGGACGGCTCCCCCTCGACCCCCGTCCGCTAACCGGGTAGCGGAACCCCCGTAGGGGCAGTCCTTCAGGCCTTGCTACGCCTATCTTGTCTTTCTCTTTGTCATCACTTGAACCTAAAAGTCTGAGAATGGTCATCTTAACAATCATATTAGTCCAAGTGTTGTGTTGTCATTCGATCACCAAAATCACTCGAAATGACATAAATGGTGCCATGTTCATTTCAGAAAGAACCAGCCTTGCATCCCAAGGACTACCGGTCTATCTCATTGCAGAATTGCATCACCAGGATCTGCACTAGGGGGATGACTACAAGGCTGCAACCTTTTATCCCTTCCCTGGTTCACTGTGATCAAATAGGCTTCTTGAAAGGCAGATGTATTGCGGAAAACTTCATCTATGCTGCTGACGTTGTCCAGGCCTGCCACAAGCGTCGTGCCCCTTCCGTGGCTCTCAAGTTGGATTTCAGAAAAGCTTTTGATTCAGTCTGTTGGGAAGCCTTGGATGATATTCTTGCAGCTAAAGGTTTTCCTCCACGATGGAGACACTGGATCTCCCTCCTCAATCAATCCAGTTAGACTACAGTTCTCCAGGTGGATCCAATGTAGGAAGGGTCTGAAACAAGGTGACCCACTCTCTCCTTATCTCTTCATCATTGTGGCTGACCTCCTGCAGCGTATGATTCTTGATGCTTCTGCAAGAGGTCTTCTTGAACACCCTCTTATCCATGACCTTACATGCCCTGTCCTCCAATACGCCGATGGCACCCTTATCATTGTTAAGGCCGACGCGGTGTAGCTGTCCACTCTGAAGGACATCTTGGATCAGTTCTCTTCCTACACCTGTCTTGCTATCAACTATGAGAAGAGTACCTTTGTGCCCATTGCAGTTGAACAAGACATTGTCGAACAGCTGGCTTCAATCTTTGTGGTTGCCCAGTTGCATCCTTTCCACAAACCTATCTTGGACTGCCTCTTACTGTAACCAAGATCAAACACAGAGACTTGCAACCGATCCTCAGAGCTGTGGAGGGATACATTCCACGATGGTGTGGAAAATCTCTAACCCCGAGTGGTCCCACAACCCTTGTTAATGCCGTCCTCAGTGCCCGTGTTGTCTATCCTATGTGCTCTATCCTGTTGCCTGCAGGGACCATTGAAGCCATTGACAAAAAGAGGCGGGCTTTTCTTTGGACTGGTGACAGTACCTGCAATGGAGGGCAATGTAAGGTGGCCTGATCGACAGTTTGTCTTGACAAACCACAGGGCGGTTTAGGTGTCAAGGACTTGCGCAGACAAAACCGTGGTTTGCTGGCTAAGTTCCTGGCCAAACTGCATCTGGAACCCTTGACCTCTTGGCAGAAATGGTTCCACCGTATGTATGGGAGTGGTGCTGGGCGGGACCTTGGTGACAAGCACTACCTGGACACCCTAACCTGGAGATCTCTACTGAACCTTCTTCAGGAATTTCGGGACTGCTGATCTAACTTCCTTGGTGATGGAGCTACTACCTCCTTCTGGCATGACAGTGTGACGGAAGCACCAAATTAAAACTCTAAATTAAGTGTAATGGTCATCATTTGAACACATCGGGCACATTTAGTTTAATAGTTTAACTTGACGGTCCATTCTCAACCCACAGTCCGATCGAAACAACACCGGTAGTCTCACGCGAGGGTTAGCGCAGATGGTACGAGCACAACACAATACTTAAAAATACAAAGACCATATGCTTATGAAACATTTAGTTTACAAACCGAGTTCGAAATACATAATAATATACAAGTGTGTCTGCCATTTATACAAAGTTTGATAAATATGGAATCTGCCAACTACAATATATAAGAATGGAAATGAATTACACACTCAGCCCACGAGTGTGCAATTCCATACTCTCCAAAGCTACACGCCTGGGTCCTCGACGTTCCACCCATCCGCGTCCAGTCAAACGAACTTGGTGCAAGACGAACAGAAGTCTACGTGTGCGGGTCCTGAAATCATTTTTGCAACAAAGCCCTGAGCAACTAATACTCAGCAAGACTTACCCGGCTAATGGGTATACTTAGCCCACATATCTAGACATGCAAGACTTTCTGGCTGGTAGTTTGTTTTGCAGAAAAGCATCTAAAAGTAGATCCTTGATTTTGAGATTTTGGCTCCAAATTAAAGCAATAGATTTGCTAAATATCTATGGTTTGCATGTCTATAACAACCAATGTGAAAACATAATTGATTAAGAAACATCAACATTTATCATATCATTTCGTTTCACTTCCTTACTACGATGTGACTTGAAGATCAAGGTGCTCATGTCCGAGAGCAACTGACGGCGAATCGATCCGTTTTAACCTTGCAAGGTGGACCTAACCAACACAGCACGCATAAGCCCCGTCGGACCACACACACCAAGCATTCCCCTCCCCGTCTCGAACTACAGGACCACCCCGCCAGCGTATAGTCAGCCGAGCTCAACGTGAGACCACCAAAAGTAAATACATGCATCCCCATTTCTCCGCGACTACTCGACTACCCTAAGGGGGTGGGAAGGAGTCCTGTACTTTCGAAGCAAGGCAGTACTAGGCTTACCGGTTTCGACTACCTCCTACTCCTGGCATGCGGTTAGTACAATTCAAACATGATCAGCAGGGCCAACAACGGTACGGTCCTCAATCGACACAGATGGGGCTAAGACACCAGGAATCCTGTCCGGTTGCTATACCTATATCTCATCATCATTCCCCGTCCGGTCTCAAATTTTTATCATTTCCACATGGCTTTCTATATCTCAACACTGAAGTATAAAGATAATTATACATCTCGCGAGTAACCGGCAATTTTGGAGTTTATGGCTTAGGGAAGGGGGAGAGCTCGTGGGGGAGAAAGAGAGGAGAAGTGAACGGTGTTTTGACGTGTGGGAATAGTCACAAGGCCAAAATGCGTGATATAACACTTCAGGTCCGGACTATCCGGAAGGAAATCCGGAGTATCCGGGTTAATCCGGAGTATCCGGGTTAAAACCCGGAGCATCCGGGTCCACCCGACTCCAGAAAATGAAACTGAGTTTTGATTCGATTTGTGACTCGATTTGCAACGGAACGAATTACGTTGCTAAGTATCTAGTTAATCCCAAGTTTAACACTTGAGTGTTACAGACAGGTGGCTTGGTGATCAGCCACTCTCATCAGCCCTCCCGGCCCTCTACTCACACTACCAGCGCCCAAACATCTCCATCACCCTCTCCTTTGTCAATGGAAGCTGGAGCTTGCCGTTGCAAAACCGGCTCTCCTCTGCGGCATCAGGTGAACTGCAACTTCTTATGCCGGCCCTCCAAGCTGTCGTGCCATCTGTGGGTGTCCCAGATCGACGAGGTGTTGGAAAGCAACTCCAACCTTTCTCTTCATCGGTTTTTTACTCTTGGCATATGGAGAAGTTGCCTGTCAAACTTTTCACATCCTCCATTTGGCACAATGCAGCCATGCCGCGTGCCAAACACACTACTATAATTCTAGATTTTGCGAGGCACTTAAAAAAGGCATCTGAGGCGGGCACAAAAAATAACCGCTTCTGTTAATGCCCATCAACAACAGATGCGGTCATTTTTTATTAACAGAGGCGGTCTGTTATCGCCATAAATTAACAGGTTAATTAATGGGCCGTGAGTGAGTTGGGCTTAATGAAGAAGTTGAAGGAGGCTTACGAATTGGCTCCTGCGTGAGCATTTGGGCCATGTGGGCCATGTATCTTTAGATTTAGTTCATATTGGGTTAGAGTTCGATATGGACACATTAGTTTAGATTGTTTCCCAAGTCTCTGGACTATAAATATGTACCCTATGTTATTCGTAAAAGGAGAACGTCATCACGTTTGCAATCAACAACTCTCGGCGCACCGCCACCCCTAATTCTAGAGTTTGATCCAAGTAAGCGCCATGCTGCCCTAATCGCTTCTTGCGATCAGGGTAGCGTTGTTCTTGCTTTTACCTTGGTATTACTCGTACTGAAGCGTTTTTGATGGCGAGTAATGCTAGTTATCCTGATGTTCGTAGCATGGCTTTAGTAGATCTATTGTGCTTTTGTTGTTTATCATCTACGAATATCATGTTATCTCTGTGCAAGTCACGTTTCAATCTTATGCTAATTCTTGTTGCATAGAATTAGTCGCACGGAGATAACACCCTGCTTCTTTTATATCTAGTAGATCTAGTCCGTTATGGTTTGCTCTTATATTCAAGAGTTGGCGTAATATCTGCTAGGTTAGGCCTTGCAAACGGGTTGGATGATCCGGTGACGTATTAGATGCTTTTCTTTGATCTTAATAGGGATTGATCCGGGAATCGGCTTTTGCTTATTCTTAGGCCTCTTTTCTGGTTAAGGTTTGGTTATCTATTACGCTCATTAGGCCTAATTACGTGTAGGATGCTCCGATCTAGCAGTGAGGCTTTTACCGTCGTGGATTAGATTAGTTAGATTTAATTGAAGCAGCTTTACAGTTATTTGCTTTATTTACCAATATCCGGATACAAGCAAATCCAATCTGACACCGGGACTCGATCGGCTCTTTAAAGCCGATGCAAGAGTCGTCCCGGGGAGCCAACCACGACTCGGACTTACGTTTCCACGTGTTTGTGTATGTAGGCAAATCGTTGAAAGCACGTTCGCACCTTCCTGATCGGGTATAGGTCAGGTGGCACGCCCTGCGTCTTCCAAAGCCGCGGCGTGTGCTGGAATTGCGGACCGTTGACGAGGGAGCAATGCCTGCCAGCTCCCCGGCGACCTCCCGGCTCTTCGTGTTGCATGTCGCTACTTGCCGGTGGGTTTTGACCGACAACACGGTCATGTGTAACGTGACCGCCTCAGTTAATGGGCCGAGCCCATTAAAATCCATACCCCAGCCAAACCCTAACATATCTCTCTCCCCCCACCTCTCTCTCTCTCTCACTTCTGTCTCCCTCCCTCCCTCTCTCGCCCTCAGACTCCTGGCCCTGACGCCGCTCGGCCCCAACCCCGGACTGACTTTCGGCGGCCGCGAGGGGGTGTGCCGTGGCGGCCGTGTGGCGGCGGCGCTTGGATCCGGCGAGCAGGGGCCGGATCGGGCCTTCCCCAGCGCCTGATCCGGCCACCAGGGGGTGTGCGTCGGCGGCGCGGAGGGCGTGCGGCGACGGCGCGGAGGGCCACGCGGCGGCCGTGCGAAGGGGGCGTCCGTGCGGCGGCAGACCACCGTGGCGGCGGCAGGCGACGGCGGCTGCCACGTCCGTCGGCGGCGCGTCCCAGATGGGCTCGTCGGGCCCGTGATGGGATCGGCGGGCCTGTCACGGTTTTTCTTTTTTTATTTGATTAACTGAGGCGGGCACCAAACCGCCTCAGAAAATGCTCATTTTCTATGACCTTAGGTCTGAAGCGTTTCTTGTGCCCGTCTCAGAAAACCAATTTTGCACACCTCTGTAAAGATTAATGTAGTAGTGACACTTTATATGGCTTCTTCACCGGTGTCGTCTCCCCACCTGCCTACTACATCGGCGCCAAATTGTGGAGCTCCCGTTCTGCAGCCGCTGCATGTGTGTGGAGGATCAAAATCATTTGCTACTTCAATGTCCTAATGCCTGCAGAGTGTGGACTGCAATTGGTTGGCGATTTGTTCCCCATTTTGCATCCTTTCACGATATTTGGGGAGCACCGGAGGTGGACGGGGCGTCCCCTAAGTCAGCCTCCACGGTGATCACGGCCCTTCTGTGGAACATTTAGAAGGCTCACAATTCTCTGGTTTTCCGCAGAGAGCACCAGTCCATCGCCCAGGTCCTAAGGGCGGTTGTTGCTGGTCTCCAACTGTGGGCTTATTGCGAAGCCGGAAGACTCTCTCTACTTGCACCGCTGGGCAAACGAGTGGGGACATGTAACCTAGTTTTGCTGTAAACACACTCTCTTTCTAACCCCCCCCCCCCCCCCCCCCCCTCTCAAATTGATTGTATGCAAAACCTCGCATCAATAAAATTATTCAGGCTAGCTCCTGGCCCGCCCTAGTTTTCCCTAAAAAAACATGAGTTGTCTAAATAAAATTTGTTAATAATATTTCTCATCTTCTCATTTTTCACATTTCTTATCTTTGCTTTGATAATTTCATGGATCCTCAGTTTTTCATGAGCAACAGTGTGCCTTTCTGAATAATGTGCTTGATAGTTCAGGATTTAATTAAATTAGATTAAGATGTGATGTTATATTCCTAGATGAAGTCATCTGCTATACTCATCCACGAAAATAGAATGCTACATCTGCGGTTAATATGTCATTCTCTATATTTGATATCTTCTCTATGAAAGATCATGAGAATTTTCAGGATTGGAGTTCGGAAGATGAGTAAGAAAAGGCCACTATTACCTTCAGATTAGATCAAACGTATTACAAAGCTGCAAATAACAATTGAATAGTCTTAATTTGTTGATTTTTTCTACCTGCTAATAATAAGTCTCGTGGCCTTTTTCTTCTTATAGTTCTTACTTTGTGCAGGTTTGCAATATGAGTGAGGTTCTACTTTGGGGTAAGAGAGATTTAAGCTAGTAATCTTTGTTATCTGATTAAAGTTTTTTATCACAATAATCAAATTATAGGTTTGATCAATAGCTCATGTTCTGCCGAAATGGACGTAATTAATTATAGGTACCATGGATCCACCTGTCTCCAAAATTTTCCAAATACATGCGGCAATTTTACTAGTAGCCTAAACAACACAATTTATCTCTGTTTACCGTTTAGACAGCCGTTTAGGCCATCTAGACGAACGTTGATTAGTGTAGTAACTAGTAATTGAATTTAGTGGGGGTGTAATAATGGGGGTGATTACTTTGTTATTGTTGATTTTACTCCCTCCTTCCCCGTTTATAAGGCATGGTGGAACATGACACGGTCTTCTAAACAACACTTTGACCATTTATTTATCATATATTATATCACTTTTGATTATAAACTTATAATCATTGTAAAATATATTTGATTATGAATCCAATCATATGAAATTTGCATTATAAAAATAAAAATTTAATAGTCAAATTATTGGTCAAAGATGACAAGGTTTGAATCTTGATATACGTGTATGCCTTATAAACAGGGAAGGAGGGAGTAGCTGATTGCTCATACGATTTCAGCTGAGGCCATGTTTAGTTCCCAAAATTTTTTTACAATACCCATTACATCGAATTTTCGGACACATACATGAGCATTAAATGCAGTTGAGAAAATAACTAATTACAGAGTTTAACTGTTTTGTACTAGATGAATCTTTTAGACCTAAATAGTTCATAATTAAATATTAATTATCAAATAACAACGAAATGTGCTAGAGTAACAAAATCCGAACATTTTCGCGAACTAAACACAGTCCGAGTAAAAATTAGAAGCCAATCAAGCAATAAGCCGGCTCTGAGAATTCGGCACTGAGATCCCGTGCGGTACTGCACGTGCAGTAACTGCCGCTGACATGTGGGCCCATGTGCTGTGGGGCCCACGTGTCAGCGGCAGTCACTGCACGTGCAGTGACTGCACGGGAACTTCGTCCGAGAATTCGCAACCCCAACGATAGGAGCAACTTCCGTCTGACGTCGCAGCGTGGTCCCACATGGCAGAGACGCAGTGCGCAGCTTGCTCCCCCCTGTCTCTCTCTCTCCCCTGTCCCCACACTCGAGCACCAAACCCTCGCTCGCCGCCGGGGGTTCCGAATCCGGCCACGCATCATGGCCGCGCGGCCGCCCCCGCCGCTGCCGGACGAGATCGTGGAGGAGATCCTCGTCCGCGTCCCGCCGGACGACCCCGCACGCCTCGTCCGCGCCGCCCTCGCGTGCAAGCGCTGGCGCCGCCTCGTCTCCGGCCCGGGCTTCCGCCGCAGGTTCCGCGAGCTCCACCCGAAGCCACCCGTGCTGGGCTTTCTTCGAAGAGGCTTCGTCGGCGACATCGGCGAAGGCACCGTCCGCTTCATCCCCGCCTGGTCCTCCGGCCGGCCCCGCGCTGACCGCTCGACTCCCGCAACGGCCGTGTCCTTCTCTGCAGCGAGCCGTGCTGGCCCTGGCACGAACCTGCCGGCGTTCCTGCCTTCGCCGTCTGGGATCCCGTCGCGGACGAGCTGCGGGAACTGCCCGCGCTGCCGGATTTCGCAGACATGCACTTTTTCAATGCAGCGGTGCTCTGCGCGGAATGCTGCGACCACCTCGACTGCCGCCGCGAGCCTTTCACCGTGGTGTTCGTCGCCACTCACCCTGCGGGGACGTCCGCCTACCTGTACACATCCGAAGCTGATGCCTGGAGTGAGCCAACCTCTGCTCCACACGCTGCTTTTCTTATTGAGATGGAGCGTGGCGCTCATGTGAGGAACGCGCTCTACTTTGTCATCTCGGGTATCACTGGGCCTAGAATCCTCAAGTACGATTTGGGCACACGGGAAATGACTGTGATTCACCCACCGCCTATGTCCAAATCCAATCAGCGCATCGTGATCATGACTGCAGAGGGTGGTGGGCTGGGATGCCTCACTATCAAGAGGTCCAGACTCCACCTGTGGTTGTGGGAGGCTGATCCGAAAGGAGATATGGGATGGACACTGAGCAGAGTCATAGATCACAAGACGCTGGTCCCTGAGGGTAAATTCGCGCGGTCATTTGGTGCTGTTGGCTTTGCGGATGGTGGTGGTATGGTCTACTTGGGCACTAAAAATGGATTCTATGTTGCTGATTTGAAGTCCATGCACTTCAGGAAAGCAGAAGGGGTCAATGGCCTGGATGAAATTATTCCGTACATCAGCTTCTATACTCCAGGTACACCTCTGCTGAGTCTTTGATTTCACAATATTTTTGAATTGATAGTGTTTCAGTTATAGTAACATGAAAACATGGATGATACCATATGCTGCATATATATGAAACAGTGTTGCGTGTACCTAGTTTTTATTTATGGCAGTGGAATATTACAATGTCAAATTAAGCAGTGTTACCGCTACCTAGTGCCTGTTTTCTTCAACTTATTATGGACCATTCTTGAAATTGTCTGGATATCTATGCTAAACAAATGGAGGTGTTTCTCTGGATTTTCTGTCTGTTGGAAGACAAGTTAGTGCTGTTTAGTAGTCATTAGTCAAACACGATTTGCAACAATTCACATCTCATGCCCAATATTATGCCTTTGCGGTAGCAGCCACAAATTTTCATGGTCTATCTCCATATGAAACAACAACACCGCCTCCTTTTCACTTTCAACTATCAAGAAGCATGAGCATTATCATCAAATTCGTTAACTTTGGAATACCAAAGCGTATTAAATTAGTATAACCTTTTGATTCAGAAAGAAGTCCACAAATGATTAATTTCATAAGGAAAGTAGCACTCTGAATGCATTAGTGGCACAATTCAATAATATTTGTATGTGTTTTTTAAAAGTGTGCGACCCTTCCTATACATAATTTACATGTCAAGGGCAAAATGGCATTGGATATTTTGTCCTTGTATATTACCTTCCATCACCAAAACCTGTAGGGTGCCATATGTTTACAATGTCACTATGTGACCGGAATTTGAACTGTCTTGGAAGCATATGAAATAAAGAAATAAGAATTTGCATATACCTTGACAACCCCTATCGGATTGTCCAGGTACATTGAAAATCCCCGACAAGTCAAATTACCCCTCATTCCTGTTGTGGAGGGGATTAACCGAACAAGCCCTGAGGGATTATTAGGGGGTATTTTGACTTGTTGGAGATTTAATCCTTCCCAGCCCCCTCCAATCCCGTTCAAACCGAGCAAGGCCTTATGGAGGTGATTAACCGAACAAGCTCTTAAGTAGCTTCCTTCTAATATGTATAGCACAATAGTGCTGCACCACCAAGAAGAAACAAACCTAGCTACACAAATGAATATTGGACTTCTAATATGTATAGCGCGATAGTGCTGCACCACCACAGAAGAAGCAAACCTAGCTACACAATGAATAATGGATATAGTGCCTTCATGATTAACCTCATGCGGAATGGTGATGCAGACATACTGGTTCTACTTTTCTTTAGAACAACCACACTAGTTAATTCCTCCACATCACATTATCTGCAACAGGGATTGCCCCTTAATTTTTGAATGTATCATAAATATCGGAACAATGTAATGTTGTCACTTAATGCCTTAATGGGATCTAAAAGGTTCTTCTAATCACCAATACTTTCAAATTTGAAAGCCGACTCCAGAAAATCTGAATAAAAACTTGAAACTTTTGGCAATTGTTCACCTTTCAATAGTGCGTAGATGGCAATGTATCAGCTCATACCGAAGGGCTTGATCATGGAGCAAAGAAACGCTACGATGGAAGTGGCATGGCAAATATTTCAGCCAACACGACCTTATAGCATCGACAAAAAGAACAACGTAGCTTATTCAGATTAAAAAGGTTCCGAGACATGCAATTATTTCAGTCATGCATGTAACAGTATTTTGGACTGTTATGTGGCGTACATGACAATCTTGCATTAGGCAGAAAACAAGTCCAAACATCTTAAAATAGCAACTTACCGCATGGAAACAAGAAGCATATAAGGCTCTGCGGCTCTGCCTGTCCTGGACTTGCATGCATTTCTGTCTCTAAGTTGTCAATAGCTAGCACCAATTTGTTGGTGCATGTGGTTATTGAGCAACATCCGT
The DNA here is from genome assembly GCF_016808335.1 of Panicum virgatum. Classification (NCBI taxonomy): domain Eukaryota; kingdom Viridiplantae; phylum Streptophyta; class Magnoliopsida; order Poales; family Poaceae; genus Panicum; species Panicum virgatum. The sequence continues at coordinate 7,396,368 of NC_053146.1, forward strand.
TCATTGAAACCATATCGGTTCTTTGTTTTGCTCATGTTATCTTCAAATTTCTGCAGCATTCAGTGTGGCTTCTACAGGTGAGGATCCAAGAGTTGATGCTTAAAGTTAGTGAAAAAAAAATTCAAGCTGCTAGTGAAGGTCTTCTCTGTGAGGGAGTAACTTTTAGGTCCTGTAATTTTTTTTCTGCTCATGTTCTGTTGGCCTGGAGACCACAGCCTATTAGTTTATATAATAATTCTTGGGCTTGTCAGTGAGATGGTAATGCCAGCTCTACCCCACCACTCTCTGTGAGACGGAGCACAATGTAATTAAAGCTCGCAATGAGAGTCAGAATGATAGTGTTGTTCAGGATTAGCTTCTTACAAACTTGGAAAGATAGTTTGGCAACATAGTTCATCCAGTTGTACCCTAGTTCCTGTGAACTCTAAAACTTGAGCTTGCAGTGGAAGTCCGGAACTAACATTATTCTCCCTGAATCTCTTTCTTTTCCTTTTGAAACGAATGTCCCTGAATCTCTTTCTTTTCCTTTTGAAACGAATGTCCCTGAATCTCTAGAAGTACTCTGGTTTCTTGAAACACGGCATGGTTTCTCCAACCGAAATTTTGTAAGATCCGTGGCTTTAAAATTAGCATGTCGCGGTTCCCTGTGTTAGGCCGTGTAGTAATGAAAAGACTGGAATTCGTGATCTCCGTGGCTATTGCTCCGAATTTTGGTCGAATCGTTGGAGACTGAATTTGAAAAATTATATTGGTTTCGATTTTGCAATGTGTAGGTTACAATGTATACAACTGTTTTTATATACCTTTCGTTTTAAATATATTATATATGGCAGCTTTGCTCTAGAAAATGAGATCAGTGTTGTTGACCCCCGAGACTTATATCGAAAACCTAAATGTCCACTACAAGCAAATAAATCAATTGTCTATCGAAAACAGAGATATCACACTATCAAATTAGACGTTTGAGTTCAATCGACAAAGGGCGTGTTAGGATCTTGAATTGTTAATAGCTGAATCATAAAAGCTAGGAAATGGTGCATCTCGTGGATTGTTAGTTCGTGCAGGCTATGGTAAAACAGCTTGTGAAACTGGGGAACTAGCTTGTACCTAATCTACTGGTTTAACTGTGTAAGCAATTAAACATTTAGGTGGTGTTTGGTTCGAAGATCGTTAACGCAAATGTAAAGAGAATCAACAACAGCGGTAATGTAAATGGAACCAGTATTTACTTGGTTTGTTTAGTTTTGTCAATTTAACGGTATTAAATAGCTGATGCAAAGATTTAAATCGCTCGTCTGCATCTACTCCCGCTCCTATGGCTGCCGTCTTGCCCGGGGGCGTCCTAACACCAGAGGTGCATGGGGGCGTCTATTCCTCGCTCGAGCGAGTGCAAGGTGAGCCCTCGCTGAAGAAGCTCACACCGCTCGCTCCCGCCGACGATCATATTCCCCATCTCTAGCGGCTCCCACATCCGCCGCCCGGTGTCGTCCTGTCTGAGAGAACGCCGCTCTCTCACTCGGCCCTGGCCTACCGGTTGTGCGAGAGAACACCACTCCTCCGTCCAGCCCTGGCCTACCGGTTGTTCTGTAGCGGGCTAGGGCAAATAATAATGATTTACTACTAAATCATGAAAAATACAAATAATAGACGCAAAAATATAGTAATTAATAAATTTTATAAATATAAATATATTTCTAGGGCTACAGGAGCAGCTCCAGGCAAGGAGCCGCACCTGGAGCCTCTTCCGGCTTCCACTGGAGAGGTGGAGCCACATTCCAAACGTCTCTGTGAGCAAGCACCAATACTAGAAGCTGTTTTGCCAAATATTTTTCAAAACAGCTCTAGCTCCACTACGGAAGCCGCTCTACTAGAAGAGTCAGAGCCGGAGCTGTTTTTGGAGGAGCCAGAGCCTTGCCAAACAGACTCTAAGTATATTTCAAAAAGAGTTTTGCTGAAACCTTCATGTTTGGCTGTCTCAAATCTCGGCTAGCTAATCCAATCTATCCTCTATAGCTAATTTTAGCATCTAACTACCACTCCCTCCGTCCCCTAATTATTAGTCGTTTTGATTATTTTAGATTCATATATTTTATTATGCATATAGTTATAATATATATGTAGATATGTAGTAATTCAGAAATCTAGAAAAACTAAAATGATTAATAATTTAGGATGCAGGGAGTACAATGCATTCAAGCAGGGTTTAACCAGGGAGTGTGGATATTACCATGTTAGGCTCAGACCAAAGTACCCTAAAATTCTAAAAATCAAGCAGTCGTCTAAACACTGGGCCGAAACCTTATCTAATCGCACGCCGCAGCTCGCCGCACGGCGCGCGTGGTGGAGCCCGTGGGCCAAACCAACCCAGCCAACAACACGACGGCCCACTATCTCCCTCAGCCCACCAACACTGTCACACAGCCCAAGCCAAGCAGTGGGAGGGGTTTCTGCTGCAGTCCCCTCCTCCATCCAGCGGTGAGTCCTTCCCTCCCACGTCACTGCACCGCCTCAGGTCGGCGGCGCCATCACCCCCCAACTCCACCGCCGCCGCGCGCCGCCTCGCCCTTTTATGTCGCCCGCCTCCTCCCTCCTCTCCCCGCACGCCCCCCGGCGAATCCTCCCCCTCCTCCTCCCCCTCCGCCTCTCCTCCTCCTCCTCCTCCGCCGCCGCTGTCTCCGCGCCCGCGCTCGCAATGCCTCCCCGACGCGACGGCGTACGCTCTTCTCCCCTCGCCTCCTCCGCCGTTTAAACCCGCTAAACCCTAACCCCGCCGCCTCACTCCCTCCCTCTCTATTTCTCGCAGACCAAGCCGCCGCCGCGCAAATGGAAGCCCAAGGCCACCGACGCCTCCTTCTCCTCGTCCTCCGCCTCCGCCGCGGCTGGGATCGCCGAGCCCGTCGGGAGGATGGCCCTCGCCCCGCAGGAGCCGCCGCGGGCGGGGCCCGCGCAGATGTGGGTGCCAAGGGGCTACGCGACCTCCGCGGCGGACGGCCCTGGCGCCGCCTCCGCGTCCACCTCGACATCCGCGGCGGTGACGGCGGAGCAGGGCGGTGCCGCGAGCCAGAAGCTCTCGAGCCTCTTCAAGACCGCCCCCCACTTCGAGGTGGACAACAGCACCTTCACCGAGGCCCAGATCAGGGCCACGTTCTACCCCAAGTTCGAGAACGAGAAGTCCGATCAAGAGGTGAGTGCTTGGGGGGCGCGTTGCTGTTGCTGCTGCTGTTCAATTTGTCATTCTCTTTATTGTGCCCTGACTTGTGACTGATAATGCCAAGTGTTCACCGAGAAATCTTGAAGGATTCACCCTGTGATTGGTAGGCTGGTTCTGATAATCTGATGCTTATTGATGTTTTCACAGCGGGGGTTGACTGTGGGTTTGCTCTGTAGGTTTTGGTGGGCATAGTTTAACAAAGTTCAACTGCTGTCTATTAACAATTCATTGTGGCGATATTGAGTATTGGAATTCCTAGAGGATTTTAGAGTAGAGAGTACTTCGACTGAAATTAGTATTTATACATTCTGTGATGATTTGAGTAATTGCATGCTTGAACATGGTATTGTTGCTGTAGAGCTCGTTTCAGGACTGGATAGAAATCATCCAAATTTTCAGCAATTGAAGGGCATAACCATTTAATCTTTCTCCTAAGAAATATTTAATTTGCATCTCTACTCAATTGACATTTTTATTGTAATTACATAGCTCTTGGTGGCTTTGATGTAGCCATAATTATCCTCTCCTAAAGGCATCACTTACTGAACTCACTGTGCAGTAATCCTTGTGGTTATAGATTATTCAGGCTTCTTTGGGTTTCTGTTCTTGCCATTTAGTCAGTGGAATAATAATTTTAGTTTCATTGAGAAGCTTTCCCTCACATTTGTGATGACAGACAAGAACCAGAATGATTGAGATGGTATCGCATGGCTTAGCAAACCTTGAGGTATATCTTATATTTTGTTTTGCCTTGTAATCAAACTAGTGGTTCTTTGAGTGAACTAATCAGTGGTTGTAATGATGATAATTTCCCTCCTAATATAATGAGAACATTGTTCCTCCAGGTTACACTCAAGCATTCTGGGTCGCTCTTCATGTATGCTGGTCACCATGGTGGTGCATATGCAAAGAACAGCTATGGGAATGTGTATGTTTTGCTGATTTCTCCTGATTATTTCAAGATCAATATAAGTGGTGTTTGAAGTTTTCAAATTTTGCTTTTAGATATACTGCTGTGGGCGTTTTTGTTCTGGGGCGTTTGTTTCGTGAAGCTTGGGGAAAAGAGGCTCCTAAAATGCAAGCAGAATTCAATGATTTCCTTGAGGTATTCAATGGTCAGGGCAATGCTTCTCAAGAACTTTATGATTTTTTTGTTTGTGGAGTAATAGATATAGCAGCGGTGTATGGCCTTAAATAGGGAGAATTAATTTTGTTTATTTTCTGTTGTGGTTTCAGTATAACACCTTAACTTCACATCTTAAGAAAGCTAGGAAGTCAAAGGAGCAATTCTAGGCTTGCTACTTTTTGCCAAGATTTAATTTTTTGCCATCCTTACGAACGGACAGCGTTCTAATGCTCGGCTTAGAAATGATCCTACATTTTTGCCAAATGAGGGAGAATGGGAGATGATTTCTTCAAATTTGCCAAATTCGCCTACATGGCACGGCATGTCGAACGTCTAGTGTGGCGAGGCGATGCAAAATGACCCTTTTTCCTTGCTAGGTCACGCCCTACTACCTCCCTCTCCCTATGACAGCCGGGCCCATTGTCATCACTAACCTTGGTGCACTGGAACCGCCCTGCATCTGTCGTCGCCAGTGACTCCCCTCCCCCGCGCCTCTTCCCCCTACGAGCTTAAGAGCAAGGTTAATAGTTCAGCCTGCTGGCTGTAAGGATCCTTGCAGCCAAGCTCTCAGCCCACCCATATAATGGTTAGCCCCTCACAATTAATATAAGGTCCCACTTGTCTCTCTCACAACATTTCTTGGTTCTTGTGTCGAAGCCGGCTACAAGCTTGCAGCCCGCTCCTCTTTTTCCTCTCCTCTCTCCTCCACCTCAGCATTTAGCCTTCTTGCAGCCTGTTATAATACTTGCTCTAAATCCCGCACGCGACTTCTCTCCCTACGAATTTCCTCCACCAACTGGCAGCTGCGACTGTCTCCAATCCACCAGCACAAGCAGGTGCTCCTCCAAATACAAATCCTCCACCAACTAGAGCACGTACACCAGCCACTGCTTCGCTTCTCCACAGCCCACAAGATGCGCACAGGAGAGAGGGAAGGAGCTTGAGAGGACTCAGCTTCAAGGGAGATCCATGTGCCGGCATCGAGATGCGCCCCTCGCGCGGCTCAGCCAGCTTGAACGAGTCATGGCATGCTTCTGAGGTCATGCAGAGGTGAAAGATGACAGCGAAGAAGAGGGAGAGGGGTATATTTGTTTTTTCGCATCCACTTGCAAAGCTGGAGATCTGATGTGTCGTGCCACGAGGTGAATTTGGGAAATCTGTAGGAAATCATCTATCTCATGTGGCAAAAATGTAGGGGCATTTCTAGAACTGACATTTGAATGCTGGCCGTTCGTAAGGATGGCAAAAAATTAAATATCCCTTTGCAATGTGGGATGTAGTTAGTTGTTGGAACCTTTGTTAGTATAAGAGTATAAGATTTTACTGTTACAGTCCAGAAAAGTTTGCTTTTAGCTTACAAGTCGATGAAAAAGGCAGAAGGTGTATGTGCCTTTGGAAAGTCATTGCAGTGCTAGTTAATATAAATCATATATTAAACTATTATTACATTAAGACTAATCATCATTTTAGCTTTGTTACTTATTTGCTTTCTTAGTCATCGAGGGTTTCTGGCTCTGCAATTTTCTTTCCGTTCCTAATTTTTTCCCGTTTTATGCTTCTAGAGAAACCGTATAAGCATTTCAATGGAACTTGTGACAGCTGTGTTAGGAGACCATGGGCAAAGGCCTAAGGATGATTATGGTACGTCCTTTTCTTCTATCGAAGGCAATTAGTGATCTGCTTGTAGTTTGCTCAACATCATCAGATATTTATCGATGTGGGTTACTTTGGAAGAACGAAAAAAGGGTTAGATTTTGGTTTCAGCTGGTTTTCTTTTGCACTCACAAAATCCACCATTTTGTTGTGTCACACTGTTGAAATATCTTTATTGGATAAATTTTCTTATGTATCACTGATTATTTCTTGGTTTCTTTATGTACTGGATTGCAAAGCCATTTTTTTCTTTCCCATTGTTGACTGTTAAAAGCTTCTAAATATTACATTGGTATGGTAATGACCAATTTGCCCCTCGTTTACGTGAACCGTGGAACTTCTTTTTCCTGCAATGATACATTTGGAAAGTTCTAATTGTCTTGTAACGTAACAGATCGACATATCATCTTTTTCTTTCTATTTACATTTTGTATTGCTGTTTGATATGATTCTGCTGGCACTTGTAAAGCAACTAAGTCCAGTAGCTCCTTCTCCCGCACCTTACATCACTGTAGTTTCATTATTTTCACCAATATTGATATGCTTATATTTATTTAAATTTTTTTTGTCACTATGCAGCTGTAGTTACAGCTGTAACAGAATTGGGCCATGGCAAGCCAAAATTCTATTCTACTCCAGAGGTGATTGCATTTTGTCGGAAGTGGCGCCTACCTACGAACCATGTCTGGCTATTTTCGACAAGGTGTCCATCGATAACTTTATACTCACAAAGAATTGGGCTGCTTTGTTTCATTTGACTATGTGAGGTACATTTGCATCCTTTTTTAAAATAGTGTGAAATGGTAACAAGTAACAACCTTGTATATGTTGTTTAGAGATGGACAGAATATCTTCTAGTAATACAATTGTTGATTGTGGCATCTACTTTCATCTTTTCCAAACTTGTTGTCTTTTTGTTGACTTTCATTACTATGCCAAAATTATCTTTTGCTTAGTGCTTGTCATAGTGGATTATCATATTGTCTGATAACCTATGCTGATGCATGCTCATTTTTTTTTGCTCTGCGCTTACCCTTTGCCAAAATTATCTTTTACATTTTTTTGTCACATTGGATCACTGCGTTGACTGATAGTCTATGCTGATGCATGCATTTTTTTTCTTTGCGCTATCAATTAGTGTATTTGCATTATCAAGGAGTATAGACTACTCTTAAGTTGCTTTGTCATGTTTACATTGCTTGCAAAAAATTTGTTCAGCTGTTAGCTTGTTATTGCATAATTTTTTTTTTCATTCTTGCATTCATCCATCCAATGGCCTGCACCCTGCAGGCACAATTTTTCATGTAATTTCAGGAGCACACTTACAACTGTTATGTGTTCACTGCTGATTCTGATCATAATATTACTATGCTTTCTGTTTGCATCCTTTACTAGGAAATCGGCCTCTTCTTTCTTTGCTGCTTACGATGCATTATGCGAAGAAGGAACTGCAACACCTGTTTGCAAAGCCCTTGATGAAATAGCTGATATATCAGTACCAGGTAAGAGTTTCTTGACTGTTCATCGTCGTACCGATGTCTAAATCAATCCGTGGTGGGAAGTTTGAAACTCACACTAAGTTCATTTTTGTTGTAGGGTCAAAAGATCATGTAAAAGTGCAGGGGGAGATCCTTGAAGGTCTGGTTGCCCGTATTGTGACTCGTGAAAGTTCAGTGCAAATGGAAGAAGTTTTGAGAAAGTTTCCACAGCCTCCGTTAGACGGCGGTACGCTGCTGAACTAGAATTCCTAGAATTTTGTATGGTTTAACTCATTGTTGGAGTGGATTATGTGAGCTTTACAAGAAACAAGAAGTTTTGGTTTTGGTGGAACAATTTGAGGAAAACTTCTATACACATTTGGGTTTGTTCTAACTTCTAAGAATAACTTACGACCATTTCAGTTATGAGCATGTAGTTACTTCACCTTTTACCATTCATTCAGATTTTCTTTTCTTGTGCAGTTGATTCAGATTTAGGACCAAGTTTACGAGAAATATGTGCTGCTAATAGGTCAGATGAAAAGCAGGTATTTATATTGTCAAGGAGTATTTGATGCTCTATGATATGTGCTTCATGTTGTTGAACCTTTGCTATACCATCTTTGTAATTATGCATGACCAGCAAATTAAAGCACTTCTGGATAATGTTGGAGCTTCAATGTGTCCAGACCATTCAGATTGGTTTGGAAATAGTGGACTTGATGCTCAATCGCGAAATGCTGATCGATCCGTTGTCACTAAATTTTTGCAAGCACATCCTACAGACTACGCAACTAAGAAACTACAGGTCAGTAGCTATGTTGGTTCTTGATAAAGGATAGATATTTCTTAACTGTGGTGGACATGGTTTCCTTATAAATAAAGTTGCTACAACAATGCACCAATAACTTTACAGATATGAAATAATTTATTTTGTTGATTGTTGCAGGAGATGATTCGCTTGATGAAGCAGAGGCACTTCTCAGCAGCTTTCAAATGTTACTGGAATTACCAAAAAATTGATTCTCTCTCAAATGACAATTTATATTACAAGATGGTTATACATGTGCATAATGATTCTGTTTTTAGACGTTATCAGCAAGAGATGAGGTGAGGTTTGTGAAGTCAGCCTTATGTTTTACCTTGATATCTCATTTATGAAAAGTGTATGCTGCTATTTTTAGGAAAAACCAAGGGTTGTGGCCTCTATATAGAGGTAAGCTGAGCCACTTCTGATCAGATATGAACTATGGTGCCTTCCACTGACATGTATTCCATGGTTAGGTTTCTTTGTTGATGTGAACCTGTTCAAAGCGACGAATAAGAAGGCGGCTGAACTTGCCAAAGATGGTGATGCTTTACTGAAAAATATCAATGGTGCCTTGGATTCAAATTCTTCAGCTGTGGATGGTCTGGCTGATGAGGATTCCAATCTAATGGTTAAGCTAAAATTCTTGACATATAAGGTGCGTCTTCATCAATGTTTTCAGCTTGCCTTTTGGTCTTATTTGTCACTTCTTGACACTAACAGCTTTAATGGTGATGGTTATGTCTGATTGCTCACTTTTATTTTGGTGTGCTTCTAAATTAAGTTTTGATGTTACTGCTACACTTATTTGTATACATGGTTGCACTATTCCTGTTATTGACTTCTAATATACTTATGGTATTTCTGTATGTACTTCCTTTCCCTCTGAAGTTATTTTATTTTTGAACGCTGTGAAGAGGTCTAGAACCAAAACTTTGTTGTATGCTTAATCCTCTAACAATTGTCTTATTTTGCTATTTGACAGTTACGGACATTCTTAATTCGTAATGGTCTTTCTACCCTTTTCAAAGATGGACCATCAGCTTATAGAACTTATTACTTAAGGTATGTTATGCATGCATGTTTTTAAGTTTCAGTCATATTTTCTGCAACAGATTGGGTATTAATGAAGAAATGAGATGAAAACATATTTAGTTTGCTACTTTCAGGTTCTACTGCTTTAGTTAATACGTCTCCAAAATATGTAATGAGAAAAACAGTGCTAATGCTCCCTCTAGACCTATGCATTGTTTATTGACGAGTTAATGGGCAATGCTAATATCTTTCAAGTATAGCCAGCCATGCAAATGCAGGATATATCCTTTTCTGGTATTCAAGTTCTTTTCTTCATCACACATTGATGCGGAAATTTTATTATTGTAGTTGTAAATTTTGTGTTACGAGTTTCGTACTACTATAATTGATTTTGATTCTGCTGTGATAATAGAAGTAGTTCTTGGAGATTTTGGGCATATATAATTGTAAATTATTTTTGAGCTGTAAATTGTGAACTACTATAGCTGGCCTTCTGTGCTACCGTAATTGTGAACTATACTATGCCATCTCTGATGTAATGCCCCTATATGTGTTGTTAGGCAAATGAAGAATTGGGGTACATCACCAAGCAAACAGAAAGAACTTAGCAAAATGTTGGATGAATGGTATATTATTACCACCTTCTTTCTCCCACAGAACCACATATGTTCCTTAATTTAATTTGATTGCATTACTCATTGCAGGGCTGCCTACATTAGAAGGAAGTATGGGAATAAGCCACTGTCTTCCTCAACATATCTTAGTGAAGCAGAGCCTTTCCTCGAACAATATGCTAAACGCAGCCCTTCAAACCAAGCTTTGATTGGGGCTGCTGGTAACCTAGTGCAGACAGAAAATTTCTTGGCCATACTAGATGCAGAGAGAGATGAAGAGGGTGATCTTCGGGTAGAACATGGGGCAGCACCTTCTAGTCCTGTGTCAACGTCTGTTGATGTGGTTCCCAAAACAGAGGGCCTTATTGTCTTCTTTCCGGGTAAATTAACTGCTGCCATATGCTTAACAACTTTTCAGTTTTTCTCATCATTAGAATAACTGAGAACTGGGTGTATTTACACTGATCCAGATTGAAAAAGATGAAAAAAGTTTATCATAATTTTATCCTACTGGTTTGTGGGTATCAAACTTTGTCTTCCAGCTTGGTTACTGATGTGATGTGCCACTCTGGTCGAACCTCGTGTTTATCTTAACTAATTCTAGGTCTTAGGGTAGGTTTTGGGTTTGTTTGATAGATTGTACCTATGAAGCCTATCGCCTGTGGATCAGATTAACTGAGTAATTGACAAAAACAATGTTGGTACAGTGTTTTTATTTATAGTTTTCTTACCAATTTTCATCTTGTTCATACATGAAACAATTCTAACTCCTATCAAACGATATTGTTTTATATTAAAAATTTCTCAGACCTTGATGCTGATTTTGTATTTTCCTTTCAGGTATACCTGGTTGTGCAAAGTCTGCTCTATGTAAGGAAATATTAAATACACCTGGTGGACTTGGTGATAATCGTCCTCTTCATAGTTTGATGGGAGATCTTATTAAAGGTATGGAGCATTTTCAACATTATTTACCTTATATATGGTTACTTTGTCTACTGGAGTACAACATGGCTTCAATGAGTAGCATGGACAGTGCTGTTCTTAGTTAACCTGAACACAGAATAAAATGTCCATTTTGTGGGTGTAATTTAATTTTTTAGGAAATCGAACTAATTGTCTAATTCAACCCTGTTTTTCGCCTTCTGTAGGACCATTCTATTGTGCACAATGATTATTAGCTTACCGATATATTCCTTGTTCCTGCCAAGATATTCTCTTGAGCATCATGTTCTACTGTATTAGCTGAGAGCCTTGATAAGAGTTTTCTATCTTTGTGAACATTTGTTCATTATGCTGGTGCCTAGTCATCAACTCATCATTCATATATCTCAACAATTGGCATAAACTTAACTTTTCCAGCTATATATCTGTAAGAGGACTGTCAGAGTCCTGTTCTAACACAAAGTTTTGGTTTGGAGAACTGAACATTTTGATTGGCCAAATACCCTCAAAACTTCACTTCTGGCACAAAAATAGGATTGCAAATAAGTCAAGTATGGTTCAAATAATATGCGTGCATACATGGGGGTAGGCTTTCTTTTTGCCTGCAAAGCAAAAAGAGAGAAAAAGGTTTCAAACATTCTTCTCTCAAGGGAAAACCTTTTCTATTGAAGTCAATACGATATGCTGTGGAAACCATCGGATATTGATAAGGGCAGATTGCCCTCTAATCACCAGGCTTCTCCCATGCTAGAAGATCTGGTCAAATCGGTTTTGTTGAAAAGCCCTTTACTATCTATATTATTTGCTTGATTCTTAAACGTAGATTTTGGCAGCCTTTATTTAAGAGGTGCCAGACTGGCTAAATTATGGAACATGACTCTGAATTAGGCTAGGATGCAGAGAACATTACTATGCATCTCTCACTAGCTGTAGGCTCACCTGAATCCTATGTGGTTGACGATCCAGGCACATTCAAGTACTTATTATTATGGTGGAAATCTGCTAGAGATACAATTTTCCAAAAGAAAAAATTTGACCAATTAAGTGATAATGTATGACATTCCTATTAGCTTAGCTTCAGTATCAATTTGTTTGGCATAGTTGCTCTGTTAATTCCATTATAAATGTATGCCTGTTCTGTAAAATTTCTTCCTGGTTTTAGGTCCTGTGATTATATTCAACTTATCACAAAAAAAATTGTTAGGCTTTTATAGTTGTTACATATTATTCAACTATTTTGTTAACTGTGGTTACAGGAAAATACTGGCAAAAGGTTGCGGATGAGCGAAAAAAGAAACCAGCTAGAATAATCCTTGCTGACAAAAATGCACCAAACGAAGAAGTGTGGAGGCAGGCAAGAGTGGCATTATAATATTGATAGCAAACAATTCTGTTTTGACTTTAAGACTAGTTTGATTTTATAGTAGAAGATAGAGATAGAACTGATAAATCATTTTTTCCAGATTGAGGACATGTGTGGGTCCACAAAGGCAGCTGCAGTTCCTGTGGTGCCAGACTCTGAAGGTAAATGTGCTTTATGATTTATCAGTCCCTTGTCTTCTGTGCTATTTTCTTTTACTTCACCAGTAACTCCTTTGTCTTCTGAAAGCTGGGGGCTGCACTTTGAATTTATGACAGAAGTGAAATGAAATGACAATGATGCTATAATCTGGAGCTTCCAGATTACATTTATTATGGCCTTGAGTGATGAACTTATTTTAGAGTATATTGTATAAAGACCTATTTTGGCAGACTGCTGCAGCAGGGCCTTAGGTTTAGTCCAAGGAGATTTTGCAGATTGCCAGATTCTAGCAGAAAATTGCTGACTTTGTTCCGTGATTTATTGCATCATTATTTTCTCGAATATGCAGGAGATCTGCATATCATTGCATTAAGATAAGAAGAGTTAGGCCAAAATAGCCATACAACACATGCGCGCACGCTGCCTGCCCCATTCACTGGGGATTTATTGCAGCATTATGTTGAATCATGTTTTGTAACTTTTGTTCTGGTTTCTTGATTTTGCAGGCACTGATTCAAATCCTTTTTCTCTTGATGCTCTTGCTGTTTTCATGTTTCGTGTTCTCCAGCGGGTCAATCATCCGGTGTGTAGTCACTCATGTATATATGTAACTGTCACTCATACTAACATTGTGAAATGCCTAACATTTTGTTAATCTTTAATTTGAAAGGGAAATCTGGACAAGTCATCACCCAACGCGGGTTATGTTTTGCTAATGTTTTATCACCTATATGATGGCAAGGTATGTACATGTGACATGTCATGTAAATCAGCTCCTTGAATTCACCAAATCACCCATACTCTCAATTCCAGTGTCGAAGAGAATTTGAAAATGAACTGTATGAGCGTTTTGGCTCCCTGGTCAAGATGCCTCTCTTGAGGCCAGACAGGTTGGAGATTTTCTTGAATTGCTTTGTTCCCTTTGTTTTTTCCAGAAATACCCTGAATGATTGAGCTATGCAATTAGGGAAAATGTTCAGGGAGGTGTTCAATACGCTTATTTTCCAAGAAAAGGACAGACTTTCGTATCGTGTGCAAGAAAAAGAAAATCATGATTAGGTGACTTTAACTCTAAGCTAGCAACTTGATCTTCTGTTGATTTCAGAGCTCCATTGCCAGATGCTGTGAAAACTGTGCTTGATGAGGGGATTAGCTTGTTCAGATTGCATCAGAACAGGCATGGAAGGTATGAAGCTGTTAGCCTTTTGATATATAACCCCGAGCCTTATTTGAGCACATTTTACAGACAAGAAATATCACGATAAGTTGTGTAGAATGAAAATTGCCTTTGTACCAGAGCACCTCTTGAATAAATAGTAATTGAACATGCTGTACAGAACACATCTTGAAATAGATGATCTAATTTATAGTGTCACTTCATCTGATAATTTTGGCAAAACCATTTCTACATTTACATGTCAATATATACTAGCTGACTAACAAACAATGTCAATCAGAGTGGAGCCATCAAAAGGTTCATATGCTAAAGAATGGGCGCGGTGGGAGCAAAGGTTGCGTGTGACCTTGTTTGGGAATGCTGATTATCTTAATTCCATCCAGGTGCCATTTCTGAATGCCTTTTATTACATATATGACTATCAGCAAGGATTATTTGGTTTTTTTTGGAAAGGCTTTTGGTTCAATCAAACCTACACCTTAAAGCTTCCCTTCATATGATGTTTGGGAATGGGGGCACTATTTTTAAATGCTATGGTTTTCTTTTATAAGAATCTAGCAGTAGCAACAAATGATCATTTTGAAATATCCATGTGATGTGCCATAATTAGGGAGTTCTATGGTTTGCTATACACTACTAATCCCAATCCTTCGTACGAAAGCCCTAAAGGGCTTCTTGCTTTTGAGGATACAACTTCGGCGCATATAACGATGATTCAGTTTTCGCTTAATGTTACAAAACTATTCTGTAGGTCCCGTTTGAGTCTGCTGTGAAAGAAGTACTGGAACAGTTAAAGGCTGTAGCAAAAGGTGATATCAAAACACCTGACACTGGGAAGCGGAAGTTTGGCAATATCATGTTTGCTGCTGTTAGATTAACACCAGCTGATATAGTGGGCCTCCTCCGTAAGGTAAGAACAGTATGCTCTATTGCCCTTGTTAGATATATAGAGTTGTATTTGTGTTTGTATTGTGTTTCTTGTAACCCAAGCCTATACGGCCTATATAATGAAAGGTCACCCCCCCTTCCTAGAGCCGTAAGGGAGCATCAAGTTTGTAGTTAAGAACTCAGGCTTACATGTTTGTTTGAATCCGTCCGTACATTGCATTACCGTGACAGGTGTCAGAGAAGGACACAGCCGTCAACACTTTCCTCAACGAGACCAAACTGGAAGACAGCCTAACCAAGGCTCACGTGACCCTCGCCCACAAACGAGGCCATGGCGTGGCTGCATTGGCAAGCTACGGCATCTACCAGCACCAGGAGGTCCCCGTGTCCTTCAACGCCCTGTACTACACAGACAAGATGGCCGCTCTGGAGGCGCAGCTCGGTGCCGTGAACGGCGAGCAGATCACGTCCAGGAACGAGTGGCCACACGCCACCCTGTGGACGGCTCCGGGCGTCACGCCGAAGGAGGCCAACATGCTGCCGCAGCTGGCCTCGGAAGGAAAAGCGACGCGGGTGCCGATCGAGCCTCCCATCACCATATCTGGGGTGCTGGACTTCTACTGATTCGCCGCCTGGGTTTTAGAATGTGGAGGTGCGGAGGTGAGCATAGTAGGGAGCTGGGAAATATAGTCGTTGGCTTCTGGTGGCTTTAGACGTTAACAGCTGATCGTGGCAATAACATGTAAATCTCACGCCACAATTTTGAGGGCTTATAGGATAGACGGGGGATACGTTTCTCTTTTGGTGACGTCTGTATGCCGTCTCGTGGCCCGACGATGGTTCAGGAGTTGTGAAATTCATCCCTTCCATTTGGGCTCTACGATTTTTTTTTTCCACGGTCATTAATCTACGATTGAACCTAGATGGAAGTGTTAGTCGAAAGCTACCTGTCGTAGCCAGTTTCGTGTCAGCACTTGTAAAGATAACGCTGACAAGCAACTTCCACGAACGGCATTGGACGTTGTGCCAGGTGAGTGGAAAATAGACTCGGCTGCGACTCTTTTTTTTTTCAGGGCCTGCACTATTCCAGCTGACATGTCTCGGGTCTCCATCCAAAATCTTGGAAACTCGGCGACGAACAACTTGCCACGGAATCTTGGCGTGTTGCCGCGGCCTTTCCCGCCCGCGACGTGAGTCGTGACGACTCAAAACGGAAAGGAAGGCTGTTCTTCTCTCGTCGTACCATCTTCGATGTATCCGATGCCCGTCTTCCTTCATATATCGCGTGCTAGGCGAATCTACGGGCCCCACCACATCACAACGATCACATCTCCGCGAAGGCGCGAACAATTTGATGCGAGCGAAACAAGTATGGCGTGTTGCAGAAATATGGTTTATACATCAACAATACATCATTTTGTACGCAGAAAGGGGTAATCGCAACGTGGCTGCGAGTGAACCCAATAATCTGAAACACACACTCTCTCTCTCTGCGCGCGCGCGTGCCAATTTACATGCAAGATCTTTTGAAACGATCACCTTTCCAATCTCCACCCATCTTCATTGTACATTTGTACCACACTACCACGCCATCAACATCATACTTACTATATTTTCACGTTATTCGTAAGTGAACTGCACATCTTTCCCTATCATTCTGTGCTTCAATCACCATGTCTCAACGGAACTAGTCTGATGACGATGATCCGGCCAAATTCCAGTCTTAGCTTACTCTCTGGCAAATAGTGACGGCATCTCAACCAACTAATCTTGGCTGTATGGAAGAATTTAAGGTAGCAAATTAAAGCAAACCATCTGAAGGTGGACCACTTAATCAACTGGAGATTCGCTGCAGGGGCTGGTTCGTTCCCGTCCCTGTTAACGTGTAGCTTGGATTGATTTGGAGGGCCTCTTTTCAGTGGCAGAGCTTGAACACTGAATCAGGGGTAATTAAGCTGACAATTCGATGAACAGTGCCAAAATTACTATTCACCTAGTGAAAAACTTGCATAGCCAGGGGGCCATGGCCCCCTTTGGCCACAACGTGTTGTTTTTCGAATAGGAGCTATGCCGAGGCTTAGACACCTTATGTTGCTTGGGTTGGGGAAAACGCCAGCAGGGATGGTGGTTTTGATTTGGGCCTGGTGAACCTTCCATAGCTGGGTCCATTTCCGATATGATGGCTCTAACAGGGAGGAATTGGAGCAAACCAAGTTTGGTTTGGCTCGTAGCACACGTAGCACAAACTTTGACCAATAATTAGGAGTACTAAATAAATGCTAGAAAACTAACTCCACAACCCCTGTGCCACTTCACGAGACGAATCCAATGAGGTTTTTGACCGCATAATTATAGGTCGGTACTGTAGCATTACTGTAGTCAATCATCAATTAATTATCATCATTAGATTTGTTGCGAAAAGTTACACTCATTCGTAAAAAATTTTTACAAATAAACTTCGTTAAATACTTCATGCATGCAGTATTCTTTTTGTAGCACGAGTAGTGCAACAGAACCAAACAGGGCCGCGGTGATGCGTTTAGTTCACATCCATCCCAATCATCCCACCCATCACATCTACACCAGTAGTTACCCATGAGGAAGGTGTGCTAGGTCTTGCTATTATTCCTTGTTTCTCTCCTTC
This sequence comes from Panicum virgatum, assembly GCF_016808335.1. Taxonomy (NCBI): domain Eukaryota; kingdom Viridiplantae; phylum Streptophyta; class Magnoliopsida; order Poales; family Poaceae; genus Panicum; species Panicum virgatum. The sequence continues at coordinate 7,413,469 of NC_053146.1, forward strand.
CCCCTTTCATTATGAATTTAATTGCGTTTGTTTCTTCCGCAGTCTGTTCCTCATCAGAATCAGCTGGCGGATTTATTGACTGACTGATAGAGATGAAGGTGTGCCAACAATGTTAGCCTAAACGTTAAACGGTGAACGATTGGTCACCCACTGTGTAGCAAATAGCCGAAATATACGGCCGTTTAAATGGCCTTGTAAACGGTCGAAATGGGTTTATACGGCTTTACACGGCTAATCGGCCTACATGGCTACCCATCGAGTAGCGTTTACACGCCGTATAAACGGTGTAAACGGCAGTGTAGGCAAACAGCTGCCAACCTTGCTGGATCTGGTCTTGCCCCATTTCTTCTAACCCACTTTTCCCAATTTCTTTCTTCTAACATTAAAATTTCCTGTATTCCTGCCCAGAAGCAGCTCAAAAAGATGATTTGGAGACAAAACAAACAAGTCCGCAGTGGTTGCAGGGACAGTAGGGATGCAAGTTATTAAAATTTTCGGTCATTGTGTCGGCCCAAAAATTTGATAAAATAAATTAGGATGGTATTTCATTTAATTAATTTGGAAGGAAAAATGAATTAGAATGTTATGTCATTGTAATTAATTAGCTAATCTAGAAAACACCATTGGCTACCCACTTGGGGCAAGATCCTCTGTTTCCAAGTTTTCAAATATTTAATTGCTTGCCCATGGACTCGTTTTTCCAAAGAACCTGCACCTGTGAGTATTTGAATCCTGCACTCATGCGAGTGACACTAATTGTACATCTCCTCAGTAGTCAGTGCTCAGCAGTGATGTTATTTTACAGAGTATGTGATTGTTGCTCTAGGAAATGATGTATTTTTTTCTTCAGATTATAAAAAAAGGACGTACCCAGTGCCGTAGGCTCCCGCACTGTGCGGGGTCTGAGGGAGGTTATTAGCAGGAGATCTTTCCCACACATCGTGCAATGTGTAGAGGCCACCGCTCGAACCTGTGACCTCTCGGTTCACAGGCGGCAACCACTACCACTTGCGCTAGGCCACCCTTTTTTTCAGATCATAGAACTAGGAAAAATTGATGAATATATTTGAGTTGTCACACCTGCTGTGGTAAAGTCCTCTTCTTCAGGAGATGGCACCCTCGATTATTGGTGATTACCAATATGATGTATCTAAGCTGGAATTGATGTAAATGTTTGTTGGGTGAGTTCATGTTGAGAACACCTCGTACGAAATACTACATTGCTCGAAAAGTGCTTTGATAGAGAACTACCAGAAAGTTATTTCGCTGGGTGAGTACATTTTTGAGACCTAGCTAGACCATCTTGTGAGTCAGACTGTCTCTATTGCAACCGGAAGCTGTTTACAGAAGTAAAAAAAATCAAATCGCATGTAAGAAGAATCCTAAGAAACTTGCTTTACTTTAATTATTACTCTGCTATTAGCCACAACAACATAGGTTTCCGGCATTCCAGATTCATTCTTCATATAGTTCTCCAATGCAAAATTGTAATGAAGTCGTCCTAACTCAAGGCAAGAAAGGTACATTTCTGCGAGATATATATGGTGCATTCACAGCTATCTAGAAAGTGCAGAAATCAGCTGTCGTGTTTACGCGGTAGTATTGAAATAAGTCTATCGGCGTGCTCCAGAGAAGAACACGCGTGGACGATTATTTACTTACAGATGAGGATGAATGAAAATAACAGCAGTCCCGGCGGGATTTCTACAGCCCTTGTTAGCATCTATCACTACACTAATCACAGACGTCCTGAGTCCCTCTCCGTATGGAGATGCGAGACGTCAAAAGAAAACTGTTGTTTTCTTGCAGAAAGTTGCAGCGAGATGCTTGTTTCAAGGAGCGCAACGTGCATCCACGTTTTTCCCATTGGAGATGCAAATACTTTCTATTTCCAAGGAGTCCTACTAGCTAGCGCCCAAGCTGGCCAGCACTTGCAGCCGCACCAAAGGTGCATCGATCCATGCCCGGCATTTTTTTGTCCACCCCAAGGGCCAAGCCCCTGTTTGTTTCTGCGGCTCACAGTCACGCGAAAACGCATCGCGAATGCGGCTCCAAGCTCGCTTTTTGGAATCGCGGGTCCCCAGTTCATTTCTTCCAACTGCACAACGTGGGCGACTCCCAGTCGCGCGTCCGTCGCAGAACGTTCGGCGGGATTATTCCGCTTATCCCGCTCGCTCGAACGCCATCGCGAACGCGAGAAACGCGATTCCAAATAGGCCTCAAAGCTTGCGCTGCAACGCCTGGTTCTGCGCTGCAAAGCTATCTTAAGCAGCGCCGCTGCTACTGGCAGCTTCACGTGCACGGTAATTATAGTTTATTTGACTTTTTAACCTCAAATTTGACTATTCGTCTTATTTAAAAATTATGCAAAATATCATATTTTTTTTGTTGTGGTTTGTTTTATTAATATAAGTTCTTTAAAAATAATTTATATTTGACTATGTTTACTTAAATTTTTTAAATAAAATAAGCGGTCAAATTTGAGGTTAAAAAATCAAAACCAAATATAATTTGAAATAGAGGAAACAGCAGCATGTAATATCAGTGCTTGAAATGCTTGATCAGTCACGGCGCAACACGTACGTACGTTCCGCTAGAAAGCGATCCAATAAGGGAAAATTAGATGCATACCATTAAAAAATATCAAGTTTAGAAATATACCATCAAAAGATCACTTATTTGATATATAGCACCAAAAGGTCACAAGTTATTGGTCTGTACCATTCCATAAGTTCTGTCAGTTCTATTGCTATTTTCCGTCAGTTCCATTTTTTTCTTTCTTTCATTTCTTTTTCATCCTCACACAAGGCTGGGCGCTCCCTCTCTTGAAGCCAGAAGCCCATGCACGGCTGCACTCGCTGTCGTGCCTCCGAGCTCTGAGCTCTCATAGTGCCTTTCCATACCTCCTCCTGGCCCTTCTCTAGTGCGTGAAGCTCCTTCCAACATGGCTGGTGAGTTACCGAGCTCACCACCGCGACTTGGAGCAGCGCCGCCCGCGGCCCGTCGGATTTGCAGAAGAGTAGAAGACCTTTCTCCAGTCAGCTCATTGTCGATCGTGCGAGGGTGAGATGCAATCCTGTTGGAGCAAGGTTCAAACCGCCAGCTACTGCTTTGATGCTTCCTCAAACGATGGAGCTGGAGGCTTGGAGCAATATGCCCAACAGTTCACTGTGACATTCCGGGCGGCCGCGGCCAGCAGGAGACTTCAGGAGTGATAGTGGTTGGAGGAGGTCGTTCGGCTGTGGTGGTAGTAGAAGTGAGATACAGGCAGCAACAGCTGCAAGAAATCGTAGAGCGAGGTAGGGGCCAAGAAGCACGGAAGAAGATGACTCAACGGGCGGGAGCAAAATAATTTGCCGTTAGAAAGTTAAAGGAAGTGGTACAGATCAATAACGTTGTAATCTTTGGATGCTAAATATCAAACAGGTGATCTTTTGATGGTATATTTCTAAAGTTGACATCTTTTAGTGGTACTCATCCAATTTTCCCATCCAATAATTGCGCATCGCTTTCCCTTGCTACTGTGCGCAACACTTTCCCTTCTCGCTCCCTGCATCGCTACAGCACTCAGCTCCCCGTACTCTATCTGCTAATCCTGGAACCCCAAATTCTTCAGAAGTTGCTCTAGTGTATCGAAGATCAAAGACTGGCGGTGAGCGGAGCTGGCGCACGGTCGCAGGACAAAGGACTAGGAGAGCGCGTACGGCGGCGAGGGCAAGCGGTGGCGACTGGCGAGCCAGCAAGCCAAAATCACCGGCTCTCTGACTGTTGTCCTCGCCATCTGTTGCTCACGGACTGCGCTCCGGCCAGGTAACCATTTCTCTGCTGCCATTCGGTTCCAGATCTGATCCCTTCGTCCCTCTCCTATTTTCTCTGCTGCTCGCAAAGTCTCTAACCGGTCCATGATAGTTAATTAGTACTTAGTAGACCCCCCGTCGACTTCTTCACGAACACAGTGAAGAGCTCAGCTCTGTAAAATGATATATGTTCGACCCTGTTGAACGCAACGCACCACTGTTGACTTCGAATGTTTGTGTCGCACGTGTTTTCAGTATGCTCGAATGTTCGAATGTTGGACTTAAAAAAGCAGATCTGTGTACCTATAGAATTAAATTTATATACATAGATGGTTTACCTTCAATATTCCATTGAATTTAAGCTTTGATGCAAATAAACATATTCAGCTAATTCCGTGCCCCGTGGCAGTGCGTGAGCATCACCTGCTATGGTATATGTTTTTTTTTTGTAAGTATGGTATATGGTTGGAAGTGGTTACTTCGTTTCTTTTAACAAAAGAAGGCTCTGTGCAAACAGGAATGGACAGTAGAGCTTCTACCTTTGATGATTACAGGAAGCAGCTTCAGATGGTGCTTGAGGATCCTAGTGAAGCACCTGTACCTGTGTCACTGGATTTCTTGAAAGACATCACAGATGGTTTTTCTTCTGATCGACTAATCGGCAGGGGTGGGTTTGGAGAAGTGTACAGGGTAAAATCATTTCTTCTTTTCCACCAGTATTTTCAATTTCTTATTACAGGAATTCACTTTCAGATGTAACCAGCTGGTAGTGATGAAAGGCTCACGTACCATGTTCTTCAGGGAATTCTTGGGAGGGGCAAGTTTATTGCTATCAAGAAGCTTTATGCTGAACATGTGGTTGCTGATCACAAATACCAAGCTGAGCTCGATTCTCTATTGAGGATACGGCACCAAAATATAGTGCTACTTATTGGTTACTGTGCCGAGACAAAGTTGCAAGTGGTGTCACAAAACGGGGAACATATTATGGCAGAAGTACGTGAACGTTTGCTCTGCTTTGAGTACATAGGCAACGGAAGTCTTCGTGACTATGTTCCTGATCTCCATATATTTAAGAAAGAAGGTATATACAGTCCATAGATCATCTTTACTTTCTTTACACAATCTATCAATTTATTAGAATATGAGTATGCGCAACCGCACTGTCAATCAGTAAGCCATATTAGAGTTCGGAAAAATATACACCCAATTGGCTGTAAGCACCACCTGACGCAAAACCTTGAACTAATGTTAACTGATACTTTATTGTCTTTTGCTTCCTTGGCAACAGGGGGATGATTCCACCACCACCTTTATCTATGTATGCTAGCTTAGAAATAAATAATCTCCACATTTGGAAATAGTAGGCGTATGTTGTTTAGTTAGGACATAACTTTTGATCGTGATTACTCTGTTAATGTCATTTGTTTGATACAAAATCATATCACAAGTGAATTAGTTGAAACATTTAAAAAGCGTGTCTAATTCCATGTCATGTTGTGATGATTTAGCGTGTTAAAACATGTGTTTAGAAATCTCTTAACAGTTAACACTGAAAGAGTGTTAAATATTGTGAGATTTGGACGCGTCCTCGAAATTGTGTAATAAACATCTTCATGTTCCGGTGTAGATCATGCGCGTTAAAAAAAGCCTAGCTGCGGGGGGTTTTCTGGTAGTTTTGCGTTGTCTTGTTATTTTAATGGCTATTCCGATTGACAAGGAGCTCACTTCAACCGGTCCGCCAATCGGCCAAAATAATCGTGCCGACTTCAAGTAGAATTAAATGAAGAATTGCTTAAAAGTTACTCCTATGATGCCTTGTTTCTGAGGATAAATTTTTGTTGGTGTATATGTGAGCCCATGTATAGAGGCTCACGTCTAGGAACTATATATCCCACCCTTCTAGGGTTTGGAAGAATAGACACAATTATTCTCTCCTACATGGTATCATTAGCCTAGGTTCCCTCTCCTCCCACCCTCATGCCGCCGCCGCCGGTAGCCATGGCCGGCCACCAGCCGCCGGCGCCACCTCCCCTCTCCTCCTTCCCTCCCCTTTCCTCCTCCCCTGTTCCGGCCTCCTCTTCCCCTGTTCCGGCCGCCTGGGGCCGCTCTGCCGCCGCCGCAGCCGCTGGCGCGAGCGCGGGCGCGACGGGCGCAGGGGGCGCAACGCCGAGCACTGAGGGCGCAGCGGCCGCCGCGGGCGCAGCGCTAGGCGGCGCCGCCGCCTCCTCTGCTGCGGCCTTCGGTGCCGCCTGGCCCTAGATCCGGCCCGCCGCCGCCCTTGCCCTGCTCGAGCCCGCGCCCGAAGGCGGCGGCGCCGCCGCTACTGGCGCGGGTGCCGGGGCTGCGGGCGCAGGGGGCGCAGGTCCCCTGCCGCCGCTCCAGGCCGACGCCGCCCTCCGTGGGCAGCAGGCCGACGCCGCTCTCGCCGCGGCCCTCCTCGCCACCAAGTCGGAGGCTTCGGCGGTTTAGGAGCGGGTCCGCGTGGCTGCCCTCGCTTGGGAGCGCGAGCGCGCCACGGCCGACGCCCTCGCTCTCCGGGTCGCCGAGGCGGAGCACTACTTCCGCATCTCCTCCGGCCCGCTGCCCGTCGTCCTCGAGCACGGCGCCTCTTCCTCCAACCAGGCCCCGCCTGCTGGATCTGGACCCCGGCACGACCCGACCGACCCCATGGTCGCCCAGCTCCACCTCCAGGCGGCCGGCGTCCAGAACATCAGGGCCCTGGTCACCGTCCTCCTCGACCCCACGTCCTCCTCCTATGGACGCTGGCGGGAGCAGGTCCTCCTCGCCCTCCACCGCTACGCCCTCGACGACCACGGCCTCGTCGACTCGCCGATTGAGGCGTGGGACGTGGTGTGGCTACGCCTCGACAGCGTCGCCCTGTCCTGGATCTTTGGGACCATCTCCATAGATCTTCAGGACCTCGTCAGGACCCACGGCAGCACCGCGCGGTAGGCCTAGCTGGCGCTCGAGGGGTAGTTCCTCGGCAACGCCGAATTTCGCGCGCTCCAGCTCGACGCCACCTTCCGCACCTTCGAGTAGGGGGACTTCTCTGTTGGTGAGTTCTGCCGGCGGATGAAGGGCATGGCTGATGCTCTTCACGATCTCGGGTGTCTGGTGTCCGATCGGGTCTTGGTGCTCAATGTCGTGCGAGGCCTGAGCAGCACCTATGACCACCTGAAGACGTGGATCACCTGCCAGAGGCCCTTCCCCTCCTTCCTGTAGGTCCGAGACGACCTCGCCCTCGAGGAGATCACTAGGGGTCTCGCGCCCGGATCGTCCTCGTCCATCCCCACCGCACTCGTTGCTGCTCCACCGGCTTCCTCCGCCGCTCCTGCCACCGCCCTCCTTGGTGCTGCTCCCGCCGGGGCAGACTGGAGGTGGGGGGGAGGGGGGCGTGGACGTCGGCGGCAGGGGGGGAGGGACGGGGTGGTGGTGGTACTGCTGGCCCTGCGTCTTGGGGGTACCGGTACCAGTGGGGGCCGTCGGGGCGCGCCGACTCCGGCTCCCGCTCCCGCTCCTGCCCCTGCCCCTGGAGGTACGCTCTGGCCATCCTTCAACAACCCATGGTCAGGGCGCATCTCGATGTGGTCCTTCCAGGGTCCAGGGGGGCCTCATCCTCAGCTCTAGCCGACGGCCATGTTCACCGGTGCGGCTCTCCTCTTCGCGCCGTCCTGGACCCCGCCCACTCAGCCCAGCCAGCAGCCGACCTGGCCTGGGGGTGGGACCAGGCCGCTCTGGCGCAGTCCTTCAACACCATGGGACTCACGCTGCCGGTTTGCACCGAGTGGATCGCCGACTCGGGTGCTCCTTCCACACCACCCCAGATGCTGGTATCCTCTCTTCTGTCCGACCCCCACACCCCTCTTGTCCTTCTTCTATCATGGTTGGTGATGGGTCTTGTCTTCCTATCATCGCCGTGGGTTCTGCTCCTGATTCTTTTCGTCTTCCCAATGTCCTTGTTGCTCCTCAGATGGTTCACAACCTTTTTTCCATTCGCCGGTTTACTGCTGACAATTCTTGTTCCATTGAATTTGACTCTTCTGGTCTTACTGTGAAGGATTTGGCTTCCCGGCGTCCGCTCCTCCGATGTGATAGCTCGGGGCCCCTTTACACCCTTCGTTTTTCTGCTTCCGCTGCTCCGCCTTCGACTTCTTCTTCGTCTGCTGCTTTTGCCGTGACGCCGTCTTTCACCACCTGGCACCGCCGGCTTGGTCACCCCGGCCGCGACGTTTTGGCTCAGCTCGTCGTAGTACCGATGTTTCATGTACTAGGACTCCTACTGAGCACCTTTGTCATGCGTGCCAGTTAGGTCGTCATGTCAGACTTATTTTTTCTTTTTTTCCTTCGCATGTTGCACATGCCTTTGATCTTATTCACTGTGACCTGTGGACGTCTCCTGTACTCAGCATGTCTGGCTATAAATACTATCTGGTGATGGTTGATGATTTTTCTCATTTCTTTTGGACTTTCCCTTTGCACGCCAAGTCTAAGACCTTCCCTACCCTCCACTTCTTTGCCTGGGTGTCCACTCAGTTCGGCCTCACCATTAAGGCCGTCCAGTGTGACAACGGCGTGAGTTCGATAACTCCACCTCCCGTTCCTTCTTCCTCTCTTGGGGTGTTCAGCTGTGTGTCTTGTCCGTATACCTCCTCAGAATGGCAGGGCTGAGCGGATGATTCGCACGACGAACGATGTCGTGCACACCCTTCTGATCCAGGCCTCTGCCTCCGCGCTTCTGGGCTGAGAGCCTCCACACCGCCACCTACTTGCTTAACCGCCTTCTGTCCACTGCTTCTCCTACTCCCACTCCACACCACGCTTTTTTCGGCACCCCTCCTCGCTACGACCACCTTCGGGTTTTCGGGTGTGCATGTTACCCTAACATCTCCGCCACTGCTTCTCACAAGCTGGCGCCCCGCTCGACTCGTTGTGTGTTTCTTGATTACTCCCCTGACCACAAGGGGTACCGATGCTTTGACCTCACCTCGTCGCGTACTGATCTCCCGACACGTCGTGTTTGACGAGTTGGATTTCCCCTACTCCACCTCCTCCACACCTTCTCCTGACTTCGAGCTGGAGTCGTTGTTTTCGACTGACCTGGTGGTTCAGCCACCTTTACCTATCTGTCCTTTCCCTGCAGGTTTTTTCGGTGCACCGGAACCGCTTCCGGTGATCCCTGCTGCGCCCAGCGCAGCCCCGGTGCCCGCTGTCGTGCCACGCGCGGCCCCAGGATCTCCTGTCGTGCCGTGCGCAGCCCCGGGGTCTCCTGGTGTGCGACGCGCGACCCCGGTGCCTCTCCCTGCACCTGCGCGGTACGCTCAGCCGGTGCAGGTGTACCGGCATCGTTCGGCGCCGACACCAGTGCTGCCTCCGGCTTCGGAGGCTCCTGCGACGCCTACACCGGAGCCGTCGCCGCCGCCTCGCTCTCGAGTCGAGCCGGCGGTGTTCCACCCGCCAGTCGTCAATCGGGATCCTTAACATATCCATCCCATGGTGACTCGGCGGATGGCATCTCAGGCCGCGACTCTCTCCGCCACCGAGGGGGAGCCGCGAGTCTCCCCGGTGCCCTCCTCTGTCCGCGACGCCTTGGCGGATCCTCACTGGCGTCGCGCGATGGAAGAGGAGTACGCAGCTCTTCTTGCTAACCAGACATGGGACCTCGTGCTACGTCTGTCTGGTTGCAATGTGGTCACAGGTAAGTGGATCTGGACGCATAAGTGTCGGGCTGACGGCACACTAGAGCGCTACAAGGCTCGCTGGGTTCTCCGGGATTTCACCCAGCGGCCTGGTGTGAACTATGATGAGACCTTCAGTCCAGTGGTGAAGCCTGCTACTGTGCGTACGGTCCTCTCGCTTGCGCTATCTTGCTCTTGGCCTGTGCACCAGCTGGTTGTGAAGAATGCGTTTCTTCATGGCACTCTGTCAGAGACAGTGTACTGCTCTTAGCCAGCAGGATTTGTGGACTCCAGTCGTCCAGACATGGTCTGCCGGCTCAACAAGTCTCTCTATGGTCTCAAGCAGGCTCCTCGGGCTTGGTATTCTCGGTTCGCCACATTCTTGCTGACATTGGGGTTCACCGAGACCAAGTCTGATATGTCTCTCTTCATCTACCGCCGTGGGGATGAGACTGGCTATCTGCTGCTCTATGTCGATGACATTGTGCTCACAGCCTCCAGTCAGCAGTTGCTTCCGCGCGTCATCTCCTCTCTGCAGCTGGTGTTTGCTACGAAGGATCTTGGTCATCTCCTCGCCCGTCTGGCCTCCTCCTTCACCAGCGGCAATATGCCCTCGATATTCTGGATCGGGCTGGGATGACTGATTGCAAGCCCTGCTCCACTTCTGTCGACACTCAGGCGAATCTGTCTGCTGATTTGGGTGATCCTGTAGCTGATCCTACTGCCTACCGGAGTCTGGCCGGTGCCTTGCAGTACCTCACCTTCACCAGGCCGGATCTCACACTGTTCAGCAGGTCTGTCTCCATATGCATGATCCCCGGGAGTCACACCTTTCTGCGATGAAGCGTATCCTCCGCTACGTCCGTGGCACTGTGGACCTCGGCCTGGTCCTTCACCGCTCGTCCTCTGCTGAGCTGGTTGTCTACACCGATGCTGATTGGGCTGGCTGTCCGGACACTCGCCGCTCCACTTCCGGCTACGCCGTCTTCCTGGGCGGCAATCTGGTCTCCTGGTTGTCCAAGCGGCAGCTGGTTGTCTCCCGCTCCAGTGCCGAGGCGTAGTACTGGGCTGTCGCTAACGGCGTGGCGGAGGCGTCCTGACTACGATAGCTCTTGGCGGAGCTCCACAGCCCGCTTGCCAAGAGCACGCTCGTTTACTGCGACAACGTCAGCGCCGTGTATCTCTCCACCAACCCCGTTCAGCATCAGCGGACGAAGCATGTGGAGATCGACTTGCACTTCGTGCGCGACAGGGTCGCCATCAGCGATGTTCGGGTACTTCATGTCCTGACCACCTCCCAGTTTGCCGACATCTTCACCAAGGAACTACCCTCCTCGACCTTCTCGGAGTTTCGTTCCAGCCTCAACGTAGTAGGTGGCTAGTTGTGGCTGCGGGTGGGTATTTGCCCTGCGTGTACTTTCTTGTTGTCCAGTCTTGAACACCGCTGCGCCGGTTGTTCAGACTGCGGGGGGGGGGTGTTGGTTTTCTTGTTGTCCAGTCTTGAACACTGCTGCGCCGGTAGTTCAGATTACGGGGGGGGGGGGTGTTGGTGTATATATGAGCCCATGTATAGAGGCCCATGTATAGGAACTATATATCCCACCCTTCTAGGGTTTGGAAGAATAGACACAATTATTCTCTCCTACAATTTCGAATGGTTGGATTCCTTGTATTTGAAGGATGGAGGGAGTAGACATTAGTTTGGTGCCACTTAGGATAGTTTGATGACATGACAACGAGATAAAAACAGTATCTCCATTGAGATACAACTTGAATCATCTAAGAAAAGAGATACAGCTTGGACAGAAAAACCGAGTTTGGAAACTGCGCCCATGCCCATGTTTTGGGCCCATTGTTGATATAATACAAACTAATTCACTTGTGTTTTGTAAAAAATCAACACCATGATACCATGCATTGCAGCTGTAGTATCATGCTCTGATCATACGACATGATATCTTTAGACAATGTTGGAAGTGGTAGGCCCAAGCCCCTGTTGACCAATCTGATGCCATTAGTTTTGTATTACAAGATCATGTACTATTAATAAAGTTTAGTAAAGGCTTGTCTTAATAAAATGAAATTCACCAACTCATTTCAGACGAGTACATAATTGTTTTACCCCACCCACGTGCACAAAGTGGGCCCAAAATGCTACACAAAGTGTGATCATTAGAATATTGTCTGTTCATCTATATATTTGTTCTCAGACGATCAAGATCTTCCTGGCTGGGATAAGAGATACACAATAATGGAAGGGATCTGTAGAGGTTTAGATTTCCTTCATGAGGAATGCAAACTTACTCATATGGACCTTAAACCTGAAAACATACTGATGGATGGCAACATGGTTCCAAAAATTACGGATTTTGGTTTGTCTAGGCTCAAGGATGCAGAAAAGTCTCAAATTGTCACTCAGACGCTTACTGGAACACTGTAAGCAACGCCTAAAGCAACAACACCAATGTTTCTTCTATCTTCATTATCAGATTATTATATATCCTTGAAGTGTTTAATAACATTCAAGTTGGGCTGCAGCGGATACATGCCACCAGAATACCTACTCCAGGGCCAAATATCACATCAGACGGATATGTACAGCATGGGTGTTATAACTTGCGAGATAATCACAGGCGAAAAGATGCCCTTTGTCTGGAGTAGTGAGGCCACGAGTAGGAAATTCACAGAGAGTAAGAGCAACTAAGCAAAAGCCACTGCATGTATATATACCAGCCATCATTATTTATATGCTCTATATCTCACCTATGCAAATGTGCAGGAGCTTGCAGAAGATGGATGGAAATATTTGACAAGTCACTGAATGACGCGTCACTAAAGGAAACATATATGAACCAAGTAAAACAGCTGCTCGACATAGCCCAAAACTGCGTGAACCACGACAGGATGAAAAGGCCTAGTTCATCGAAAATACTTGAAGCAGTTTTTAATCAGAATCCATCAAGCTTGTGTGAATTAGATAGCAATTATGGACAGGTATAACCTCTCTCTTGATCCTCATGCCGCGAGCTCTCGCCAAACATTACGTGCGGAAGAACATGCCTGAATAATAATAAAAAAAACCTCTATCACCTTATGAATTTGTTATCAGCTGACTTGTTGGCCCTCTTCTTGACGACGGCAGGTTAGCGAGCTCCTCACCGTGCATCCACTGCAGCTCGATTTCTCTTCACCTGACACAAAAGAGCTAAATTGCAGCTCATGCTCGCTGCATTTAACCAACAACATGGATATACCTGTGGCCTTCAGGCTCGTACCATCGTCTGAGACTCTAGTGGCGCATTATTGGTGGCCGCGATCCGCCGTGGTGCCACCGAAGTGCAGGTACACACTCGCTGTCATAATGCGTCCATGGCGAAATCCAACCTTCGGCAACGATGGCTTTTTTACACTCGAGAGCACCAAAGCGAGGATAGTTCAGGACCTACGGGTCGCCAACGACCCAGAAGAAATATTTAAGAGAGCGACAGAAAGGGGCTTTAAGGTGCACGAGGTGAAATTAGCTTTTGTCTGTGCACGTACTGAGGTGAGTTGAGCTCTCCTTCGCACAGAATGAATGAATGGGTACAAAGTTACAGAAATTTTACAATGATTGAAAAAATAGGAGTCATCCATCTGATAAAATCCTACGGTGGTGAAGATAGGAAGTACCTAGAAGTACTCAGGATAAAGTACCTGGTACTTTGAAAATGTAGGAGTACCAAAAAAAGTGGGGCCAAATAATAATTTAATTTATTTTTTATAAATATTTTCGATAGATTGTGTGTAAATAAAAGTGGATTTGTGCATATCCTTCCGGTGGCAGGCCTATACATATGTACAGGCTAGCAATAAGTAGATGACCGGACTCTATTTTAAAATATTTTTTATTTCACAGCTGCCAATAGGTCCCGATTTAAAACCAGAGCTGACCCAACGAGTTTCCTGGGACGGACAAGACATGAAGCCTGGACTCGTGGTGCGTGATTTTCATTAATTAGATTGTCTATTTGATTCCATTCCAGAAATTAACATATGTTACTTTTTTTTTTGCCTACTCTGGTTTGTTTTTCTTTCATTCTATATCAGGTGATACCAGTGAATAGGGATGTCAATCGTTTTCTAAAACGTTTGGACATGTGTATAGTGCATCCAACAGAGCCATGGTGAGTGGAATGTTTTTCTTTTGGGAGAAGCTAAATTTCAAGCATTTTTCAGCTTTTGCTCGCATAATAATAGGCGTTCAATCTAGCTTAAGCGTGTGCTGCACATATACCATGCGTGCGCGTGTGGTGTATAAGTCTGAGTGCATGTATATGTCCCCCTTATACCTCCTCCATTATTCAAATATAAATTTCAAAAATAAACTAATTTGTTGCCATAAACATCATGTTATAAAGAATGGAGTAGTAATACTTTTAATAAAAAAAGTGGAGCTAGATTTTATTAGGGATGTGTTACGGGGCGTACCTTTCCTACTTTGGTAAGGTACCGGGAGGTACATTTCCTATTTTGGTATGGGTCTCACCTATTTTGGTACCGATCAGGTCTTTTTTCTAGGTACCTCTTATGTCTTAGCCATCGGTTTCAACTTGATGGACGATCCTCATTTGTTTCAACCACGATATTGTAGGATAAATTACGTGATGTTGTCTACATGCTTAGCTTTAGTTACGTGATGTTGTCTCCATGCTTAGCTTTAATTGTGACAAATTTATACTTGTGATACACAGGATCTTTAGGAGAGAAGGCCCTCTCATGTACCAATTTGTTGTATGGAACTATGATAGGCTGGTAAGTCTCATAGTTAATATTCCTTTCTTGAACAAAGCGACAACATTATTGATCATTTGAGATTAATATTACAATATTAAGCAACCCTCCTCACAACGGGAAGCTGCGCGCCACACAGAACAATGTGGTGGTGCGTTACCGATAGCTCGTACGATGCACATTTTCATTCTCTTTATACTGCCAGAGTAAATGAAAGAGAATCCCGCTCAATACAACCGGAAGTAACTATGTCATAAGTACGTGACAGTCATGAGATTTTAGGTTTGTGAATATCTTCTCTGTCATATTTATTATTCCCTTTATATTTGAGGACAACCCAGACGGGACCTTGATACCGCTCAGGCACTCAACACATGCTTTCTTCTCTTCTTTGCTAAGAGTGTAGCTAGCACGACTTAAGCATTGACGTTCTTTATCTCTCTTTTCTAGATGAAGGCCAGCTTGTTCTTCCATATGTTTCAAGTCCTGTCATGCTTCTAGTGTATTTTTTGTCTCCCGGTACATGCTTCGGAAGCTTAGTAGGTTCACATAAAGATTCTTCGTGAGGTGCATCATGTCAATTGTGTTACGTACCTATAAGAATTCACAATATTGTACGTCCCAAAATATAGACTTCTTCCAGATGGGTCTCTTTCCGTTTTCACTCGGATTAAGTTGGCTACCAGGTCCCTTTCCAAAGACTACTTTGAGATCCTTTATCATACCAAATACGTGCTTACCATTACAATGCATAGGCTTGCTATGGTGGCCTGCCTTCCCTTTGAAATGATTGCCTTTATAACTTTGTGGGATGCTTGATAGGAACAAATCCACAATGGCCCATACACAACCTTCTTCCAGATGGGTCTCATTCCGTTTTCACTCAGAATAGGTTGGCTACCAGGTCCCATTGCAAAGACTACTTTGAGATCCTTTAGCATACAAAATATGTGCTTACCATTACAGTGCATAGGCTTACTACGGTGGTCTGCCTCCCCTTTGAAATGATTGCCTTTAGTTCTTTGCGGGATGTTTGATAGGAAGAAATCCACGATGGCCCATACACAACTTTTCCACGGTTATTCAAATATATGTTGTCATTATCATCTAAATAGAGCTTGCAGGCCCTAGATCCCTTGTGTTGTCTGTCATGAAAGCAAGGTTTTTAAAGCGGTAAGGCGAGGCGAGGCGATGGGGAACCGCTCAGTCGCCTAGGTGACGCCTAGGCGGGCTAAGGCAGGCTAAGGCGAGCTATAAGCAAGGCGATGGGGAACCGCCTTGTCGCCTAGGCGACGCCTTAAAAACAGGGCATGAAAAGTTACTAAGAGTAGGCCAATTATTGATTGTTACAAACAACAATACTTGTAGAGTAATATTATATTTTTTTAAGCTCATCCCGCATACGTACACATTTTTTATGCTCATCCCGCATACATATACATTTTTCTTGCCACAACAGTAAAAGTTCTTATCGGCACTAGGATGCCCGATCTTCTATCAGGTGAGGGTAACTCTCAATTTGACGGAGATTTGACACAAACGATACGGCTTCCAATCAACATGACCCGAACCCTGCAATCGCAGCACCACTTCTCTTTTGGTTATCAATTGTGCACTGCCGAATTAACCTCACTAAAAAGGCTATCACCTACATGCGAACCAAGAACACAAGCAAGGGCACAGAAAAAGACAACTCAATTTGCCGAGAACCTTGAATAAGCACTCAAAAATGTGGTTTTTGAAACCGATGAACAGTGAACTATTTGATTACAGATTAATTCTAAGCAAAACCCGAACCCTAGCATGGCGACGGCTACTTAATATATGGCTCTTAGGTCGTTCATGGACCCCTAACCATGCCATTAGTGGACCTAAACACGATATATGGCCAAAAGGCCCATAAGATGATGGAACAACACATCCACATGTTTCAAAGATTTCCATTGACCCAGAACGTCTTCTGATATGGGGGCCAGCGCCATTGGAAACTCTATGAAATTATCTTTCCATCCATACAAAGAACATCGAAATCGGATGCCGTATGTTACCTAGACGTCGATTGTGGGCTGCTCCTGGACTCTGAGGTGGACTTGAACTTGATATTGTTTGGGCCTCCAATTGGCTTGGACGCCCCCTTGCTAGCCCTCTCCACATCCGTGACTTTCTTCAATTATTTCCTTGTCCTCTCCATGGTTCCTAATTATAATAATGTCTTTAGGTAGCAATCTATTCTCAAAATAACTAAAAAGAATACATATGAATGAGTTCACTTTATCTTTAGCATGAATGGTTGTATGCAAGGGTGTCATGTCCACATAAAGTTCTTCAACTGATAATGGTTTTAGGTATACATCAATGTCATTGTTAGGTTGCTTTAGGCCTTGGATGAGCACAAGTATCATAAGGAACTTCCACTTCATGAAAATCCGAGGAAGGTTGTAGATACATAGAGTCACTGGCCAAGTTCTATGCCTTCTACTTACCGAAAAGATTCATTCCATCCTTAATTAAACCAAACATTAAGTTTCTTGTGTTATCTGCAAAGTCCGGGAATTCTTTGTTGATTTTGCTCCACTGGGACCCATCAGGGCATGTCTCAACATCTTGTCTTGCTTATGGTCATCTTTATGCCATCGCATCAACTTGGCATGCGCTTTGTTTCTAAACAAATACTTTAAATATGGTATTACAGGAAAATACCACATCACAATTCTCGTACTCCTTACCGTGATAGAGGATGTGATCATTAAGACATGCTTGCATCTTCTATATGTCCAATCCAGAGGGCATACAACCTATTTTGCTTCGTATGTTGTGGCAGGTGATTCGTTATCTTTCGGAATCATCATCTTTTTTGAGTTTCAGTAACTCCCCAAATCTCTTGTCAGTTACACCACTAGTTGCCTTCCATTGCAGCAAATTCAGTTCTATCTCTCTTGGCAATCTGGGTACAACAATTTGTTGTGGTCCTCTAACATGCACTAGAATTTCTTTGACTCATTTTCACTTTTGTAGTCTTTATGAGCATCACACAACAAGTCAAGAACTGACCAAGATCATTAGTACGCTTATCTTCTGCTGCCTCATCTTTAGCTTCCCCCATTGTAGTATCAGAAAAGGCACCATATTCAGCAAAACCAGGAAAGTTGTCATCATCCTCTTCTTCCTCACAATCTTCCACTATAACCCTTTTTTCCATGCGCGGTCCAACAAAATAGCCGGGCATGAAACCCGAATAAATAAGTGGTCGCGAAGGACCTTTGAGGAAGAGTAATCCTATTTATTCTTGCAAACAGCTTATGGGCAACACATAAAACCGTTCCACTTCATTTGCCTCAACCACATCGAGAAAATAATGCTCAGCGTGTACATCCATTGTCGGAATGCCGGTTCATCTGCACTGTATGTATGAGAAAGTGAATATATCAAAATTTGATTATAATAAAATTTAAGTATACAAAAATTTGAATATATCAACATGTGCTTATATCAAGATGTGATTATAAAAATTAGGGAATTTACTAAAGTGATGTTATACCAAAATTGAATACACAAAAAATGTGGATATATTAACATGTGAATATGTCAAAATGTGGTAATATAAAAAAAAGGCAGGCCCAGTGCCGGCGGCTCCTACATGAGTGGAGTCTAGGGAAGGGATAAACTGAGACAGACCTTTTCCCCTACAGTAACTGCAGGGAGGCTGCGTCGAATTCGCGACCTGGTGCTCAGTGGGTTGGCTTCTCACCACTGCACCAGGCCTGCCCTTCAAAATGTGGTAATATCAAAAAGTGATTTAAATATGTGAATATATCTACTACTACTACTACAACAACAACATAGTCTTTTGTCCCAAGCAAGTTGGGGTAGGCTAGAGATGAAACCCAAAAGACACAAAGGTCATGGTTCAGGCACGATGATAGCTAGTCTCCAAGCGCTCCTATCCAAAGCTAACTCCTCAGAGATATCCCAATCCTTAAGGTCTCTCTTAACCGATTTGTCACAAGTCAGTTTAGGTCTACCTCTACCCCTCTTTACCTTATCAACACGCTTTAGCACCCCACCACGCACCGGCACCTCCGGAGGCCTCCGTTGGACATGTCCAAACCATCTCAACCGATGTTGGGTAAGTTTCTCCTCAATTGGTGCCACCCCTACCCTTTCCCGAATAGCTTCATTCTAGACTCTATCCCTCCTTGTGTGCCCGCAAAACCACCATAACATCCGCATTTTTGCTACACTCAGTTGCAGGACATGTCGCCTTTTTGTAGGCCAACATTCAGCACCGTATAACATCGCCGGGCGAATCGCTGTCCTATAGAACTTACTTTTTAGCTTTTGTGGCACCCTCCTGTCACAGAGGACACCAGAAGCTTGACGCCATTTCAACCAGCCAGCTGAGATTCTATGCCTAACAACTTCATCAGTGTCGCCATCCTTTTGTAGCATCGAACCTAAATACCGAAAAGTGTTCTTATGGGCCACCACTTGCCCAACGAGACTAACGTCACCACCCTCATGCCTAGATGCGCAGAAATCGCACATCATGTACTCGATCTTGGTCCTACTAAGTCTGAATCCTTTTGACTCTAACGTGCGTCTCCATAGCTCTAACTTTCTATTTACCCCTGCTCTACTCTCGTCAACTAGCACCACATCATCAGCAAAGAGCATACACCAAGGGATATCACCTTGTATGTCCCTTGTGACCTCATCCATCACCAAAGCAAATAAATAAGGGCTCAATGCCGACCCCTGATGTAGGCCTATGTTAATAGGAAAGTCAATGGTGTCGCCACCACATGTCCGGACAAACGTCATTGCATTCTTGTACATATCCTTGATGAGGGTAATGTACTTAGTTGGGACTTTGTGCTTCTCCAAGGCCCACCACATGACATTTCTCGGTACTTTGTCATATGCCTTCTCGAGGTCAATAAAGACCATGTGTAAGTCCTTCTTCTGCTCCCTATATCTCTCCATCAATTGTCGTATTAGAAAAATCGCCTCCATAGTCGATATTCCAGGCATGAACCCAAACTGGTTTTGGGTCACACTTGTCACTCTTCTTAGGCAGTGCTCGATAACCCTTTCCCAGAGCTTCATCGTATAGCTCATCAGCTTAATCCCACGGTAGTTAGTACAACTCTGAACATCTCCCTTGTTTTCGAAGATCGGTACTAATATACTTCTTCTCCATTCTTCAGGCATCTTGTTTGACCGAAAAATAAAGTTAACAAGCTTAGCTAACCATACTATCGCTCTGTCACCTAGGCATCTCCACACCTCAATGGGGATACCATCAGGGCCTCTCGCTTTACCGCCCTTCATCCTCTTCAAAGCCTCCCCGATCTCTGCCTCCTGAAATCTCCTCACAAAACGTATGTTGGTATCGTCAAAAGAGTCATCTAGCTCAAAGGTAGTGCCCTCATTCACCCCATTAAACAGCTTGTCGAAGTACTCTCGCCATCTGCCCTTGATCTCGTCATCCTTCACTAGAAGTCGATCTGTCCCATCCTTGATGCATTTGATTTGGTTGATGTCCCGTGTCTTCCGCTCGCGGATCCTAGTCATCCTATAAATGTCCTTCTCCCCTTCCTTCGTGCCTAGTCGCTGATGCAGGTCATCGTACATCTTACCCTTTGCTATACTCACAGCTCGCTTTGCAGCCCTTTTCGCTAATTTATAATCATCGATGTTGGCTGCACTCTTGTCAAGGTGGAGGCGCTTGAAATATTCCTTCTTCTCCTTAATAGCCCTTTGCACCTCGTCATTCCACCACCAGGTGTCTTTCCCTTCCTGTTTGCCGCCCCTACTCACGCCAAGCACCTCTGAGGCCACCTTCCGGACACATGTCGCCATCTTTAGCCACATATCGTCAGCATCTTCTCCTTCTTCCTAAGGCCCCTCACCTAGCATCCTCTCCTTAAACGTTTGCACCGCTTCCCCTCTAAGCTTCCACCACTTCGTTCTCATAATCTTCTTGGCACGTTTGTCCCGGTGACTAAATTAATTTTTGTATGTTCAAATTTTGATACTACCAGATTTTTTATATTCACATTCTTTGCATATTCACATTTTGATATAAACTCAGTTTAATATATTCACATTCACTTCTTTTTACAATCACATTTTGATATAACCACATTTAGTAGCCTCATTTTAACATATTCACATTTTTTATAATCATAATCTCATTTTGATTATAACCACATTTTGATATATTCAAATGTTGATATATTCACATTTTTTATGTTCAAATTTTGATATGATACCATTTTAATATATTCTCTATAATCGTTTTGGGCCAACTACTTCTAGTAAGCAACATCTACATCTACAATATATCAAGAAAATTAGAGTTTGAGTGATGTTTTTCTAAAAAAAACATTCTCTCCAATCCAATAAACTTCAAATTTCTCTATTTCTTAAGCAAGAAATAAGGCATACTAACCATGAAAAGGTGAGAGAATGAAGTTGCTAACGTTTAGAACACTTGGATGAATGAAACTATCCCAAAATAGTGGAAGAAATGGCCGCGTGCCATGAACAGAAGCTCGATCTTTTCATGACTTAGGCAAGGGGAGAAGAATGTGTTTCATAACTAGGGATTGTTAGTCCTGATTGGTGGCTCCAACCGGGACTAACTCCCCAAGTGTCCCTAGTCATTAGCCCGAGAACTAATGTTGACATTAGACATAAGCCCAATATCGGCTGGGACTAACGTCCTAGACTGATGTGTGCTGTGCTTTTCCAATAGTGACGTATCCTTCGATATTCATCTCTCTCATGTTTACTGCTTGGATTTAAAAAAACCAGCAACTGACCACCAAGGTCCTTAATTCTTCTAGCAAAAAGCAGAGGGCAGATCGGCCGGCATGTCCTGTGTCCTTCAATCACCGTTGCAAACCCATTCAGTAGTCCAAATTCACCCCTTCTCTACAGGCGATCGCTTCCACTTACTCCACGGAGCTGGCATGAAAGACACGTCAGGTGGTTGTGTTTGCCCTCCTGAAAGACAGTCTAGGACCCGCACGTCAGTGGCATGAAAGGCCCGCGTGTTGTGTTTGCCCGAAAAGGCACCGTCTATATATATTGGATGCTTGTTAATAGATTGAAACAAAAAACAGAAAGCTATATGGCATACATCTTTGCGCAGGAGGTGGTGCCGTTCCTTCTTGTCAAAAAAAATCAACCAATCGATTGGACATTCCCAGATGACAATATATCAGATGATGTTGATGGTCTAGTCCTACCTGGGCCACCAAAATTTGTTTCACAAAAAAGATGGATTTTGGTCGGGTATCAACATGGATATGATTTCGGGCACGAAAAACTTGGTTACATATATGTGTACAATTATATTGCAGTGCAGAATTTTAAGGGATCCAAAACATATCTAGTATCAAAAATAAAGAGTTTTAAGGCCCATGACAGCGGCAGAGTATTTCTGGACGTCCATCCATCTAGGCCTTATGTGCTGTCGTCGGTAATTTCTGATGGTGATGATCCCGGGAAGTTAAAGCCAGTGAAGAGCATTAAGCTGTGGGACTGGGAGAATGGCTGGGGTTGTGTCAAGACATTTAACATGGAAGAAGCATTTGCAGGACGAGCTCAATTCAACCCAAAGGACCAGGATACTTTTGTTACAATTTCCAAAAATGGTGTTGTAAAGGTACATGAATTTTATGTTACTTCATCACGAGTGGTTTGATAAAGATAACTAGCATATTGCAGGCTGCCCGTGTTAATAGCATATGGAGAATTAATGTACTTGTGTTGAAATTATAGGTATGGAATATTGATTCTCCAGAATGTACTTATACCTTTACCACGACAGCCAGAGAAGCAAGGTGTTTTGATTTCTTTAGTACTCAAGGTGGAAAGCAATACTTGGTCATCGCTGAGGGTAAAAACTGTACGGTATGTAAGGCATCTTTATTAATTTGGGTTAGAACTGTCTGGTCATTCACTGAGCATTAATGTCGTCTGTACGAAATATTGCCACAATGACTTTTGTTTCCCGTGATGTGTCAGATATGGGACTACCATAGCGGGACACTTGTTGAAACTCTCAAAGGGAACATGGGTACTGTTTGTTCCCATCCTGAGCTTCCGGTACTAATTACAGCATCAGACGTCACCAGCGTCGTCAGCGTCGACGGAATAGTTCACCTATGGAGCTCCAGTACTTTCAGGTGTGCATCTAGTATATATTCTAGCTTTCCTCGCTACTGATATATAGTAACAAGTTTAATTACATTGAGCCCGAAATTTATAACCTTGTTAGCCTAATCGATCGTCTTAGAGGAGGGAGTGTGGTGATGTGTAGGGGTGCAAATTGATGATCCTTAGGAGCCCTTCCAATCCTGTTTAGTTCAAAATTTTGTATTACTTTTTCAAATTGAGATCTCATTTTGAAAAAAACAGTACAAAATTTTGAATTAAAGAGGATTGGAGGGGCATCTAAGGGTCACCAGTTAGCACCCGCGATAAAAATGAGAGGTGGGCAATCCGGGGTAGTGGATTGGGACATCCGGCCAGCCGGGTGGCGTAGAGGCTGCGCGTGGGATTGGTTTGAGAACGAGATTAGATGGAGATAGCCACCTACCGGCCCAGGGAGCTTTTATGGGCACTAGCGCTGGTCGAGGGTGGGCCGCGGGCCGGGTTTCCGTGTACATGGTTTGGCGCGCGGTTTGGCCATGCTGAACCGTGTGCCCTGATGCCTGATGTGTACATGCGTGAATCAAGAGTAGTTCGGTAAAATAAATATAATTTCACCTCCTTCAAATCTGTTGGCGTTCAGTAATATCAATATCAATGTTTCTTGAAGCTCTTGGCATTTTTGTGCCTTCTGGCCCTAATAATGCAAATGTGGAGGGCAATCTTTTTTTTTTTTGAATCCGGAGGGCAATCGAAAGGCGTATAGGAAGAGAAACAAAGACCCTACCTATATTTTGGATTAAAATAATAATTGTATATTTGCAATTGAAAGGGACACAGAGAGCAAAAGTAGACATGAGAATGAAATTTCTTTTCTTTCTTTTGAGCGACACCTAAAGTAGCCATTAGTTGGCTCAAAAGTAAGCATATTCTGAGAAAAATTAGCTTTCCTCGTCTTTTGCACCAATGCAACAGTACTTTTAAGTTCCCTCGTGCAGAGCTATGGAAGAATGTTCATTAATCTACTTGGTCAATAACTTATGTCAACATGATGAGGAACCAATGCCTTTTGAACTATTTATTAGAATAAATACTTATACCTAAAGATTCTTTAACCGTAAAAGTGGGAACAATATAGGCGCAGTTCTTTCTCCCGTTGTTTTTGTCGCCTAAGTGTGCCTAATGTGTGGCGAGCAATTTGCTCCCGTACATGCGGCGCGGCTGCTGCTCTGGCTCGGCGAGCTGCGGTTTTGGGCGTGAAATACCATGGTATCTGCTGACTGGCGAGATGAGCGGGTAAACTCATCTAGATGAAATTTGTCAATAACTTCTACATAGACATTATTTTGAGGTAATACATAGAGACATTGTCAATGCGATGTTCTTCGCTTACATTATGATGAAGCCATACTTTCATTGCAATTTGTGCTTGGTACTCTTTTCAGTCTTGTGGGCGTACTGAGCTCTGATCTTGGAAAAGTACTAGGAGTAGCTGGAGTGAAGGGATCGGGAAGGTATGTGCCAAAAAGGATATATATCCGGCTAAGAATCCGGATGCGTTTGTTTCTCTGTGCAAGCTCAGCATGTATTTGTTTCCTGTTTCCTTTTGTTCTGTGTCAAACATGTGAAACACAGAATATGCCAATTGTTGCAGGATCGTAATCAACCATGAGCATGGAATTGCAGTTGCTGAGATTGGCCATATGCTAGAAAGTGAAAGACCACATGAGTCAGACGGAAGCGAGATTGAGTAAAGATAAAGATGAAGCAAAGCTAGTTGGTATTAATTTTTTGTTTGCCTTAATTACATAATTCCAGCGCAGCGTTCATCTACTGAATTACTACTCCGTAGTCTCACGTCCCATGTTGGGGTGGAAACAGTTGATTAAGATTTGAGTGAGACTGTGTATTCTGTTGGTAAGTTGAGTTATGCATGTGTATATACCGTATGCTGTCATTGATGGTGCTTGATAAAGTAACAGATCCGAATCTTTTTTTTTTAAAAAAAAGGTTAGTTAGCTATCTAAGTTCATGTGCATTGCCACGGCAATGGAACCCAATTCTCCTATACTTGCCTTCTCATGCATTCTGGTACCTCTCAAATTCTTGAGAAGCTGCTATGTATAGTATATCGCAGATCCAAAGGGGTGACACCTTGCCGTGTCAATGAGCGGCTGCTATGTATATGTATATGTGCGCAGGGGTGGCGCGCGTCTCCAGGAAGTGAGGCCAGGCGAGCAGAGAGGTGAGCCAACCTATACAAGATCGCCAGTATACGCCGTTTGTCGCGCACAGACAGAAGCCGGAGGGTCACGCACAGAGCTCCTGCGCGGTGCAGCCCCCGGGTACCCCACGATCAGGGTCAGGTGGATTGAACTCAGATTGTGAGTCCGGTGTAGTATTTTTAAGAACAAAGTCTAATTTTCACCCTCCAACTATCACAAAAGTCTTGTTTTCAACCTTAAACTACAAAATCGGATAAAAAAAGTCATCCAAATGTCAAAACCGAACAAATTTGGTCCTTTGGGTAGTTTCAGAGGTGATTTTCTATTTTGTGAAAAATAAG